>NC_092380.1:66043716-66668716 GCF_030028105.1 Mobula birostris | reverse complement strand
AGCTTAATGTGAAAAAGACTAAGGAGCTGGTGGTAGACCTGAGGAGAGCTAAGGTACTGGTGACCCCTGTTTCCATCCAGGGGGTCAGTGTGGACATGGTGGAGGATTACAAATACCTGGGGATACGAATTGACAATAAACTGGACTGGTCAAAGAACACTGAGGCTGTCTACAAGAAGAGTCAGAGCCGTTTCTATTTCCTGAAGAGACTGAGGTCCTTTAACATCTGCCGGACGATGCTGAGGATGTTCTACAAGTCTGTGGTGGCCAGTGCTATCATGTTTGCTGTTGTGTGCTGGGGCAGCAGGCTGAGGGTAGCAGACACCAACAGAATCAACAAACTTATTTGTAAGGCCAGTGATGTTGTGAGGATGGAACTGGACTCTCTCACAGTGGTGTCTGAAAAGAGGATGCTGTCTAAGTTGCATGCCATCTTGGTCAATGTCTCCCATCCACTACATAATGTACTGGGTGGGCACAGGAGTACATTCAGCTAGAGACTCATTCCTCCAAGATGCAGCACAGAGCGTCATAGGAAGTCATCCCTGCCTGTGGCCATCAAACTTTACAACTCGTCCCGTGGAGGGTCAGACGCCCTGAGCCAATAGGCTGGTCCTGGACTTATTTCATAATTTACTGGCATAATTTACATATTACTATTTAACTATTTATGGTTCTATTACTATTTATTATTTATGGTGCAACTGTAACGAAAACCAATTTCCCCTGGGATTAATAAAGTATGACTATGACTATGACTATGATACTCCAACATTTGGATCCAGACCATCCTCGTCAAGGACTCTTGTCACAGGTTAGAGAGAGAAACACTTTAAACAGCACGATAGAGTTGCATGTTAATACCACCTGGTGAATCTGATGTTTTTAAAAGTGATGCTAGGGAAATGGAGTGAAGTATACCTCAACAACGAAGCATGCTCTGAAAGCAGGAGACAAGATCCAAGGCCATGTACAGGTATTGACTTTAACTGATGTTTCGATGACAAACTGCCATCTTCATCAGGCATCAACCTTGATGAAGATGGCAGAGTCTGTCATTGAAATGCCGGTTAAAATCGATACCTGTACCTGACTGGAAGCCCGAGAAGAGTTTATTTGTCATATACGCTGGGAAAGCACTAGATCCCTTTTTGGAATCCAAGGTGTTCAGGGAAACCATTTAAGAGTGTGTTTGTGAGTATGTTCCAGAAGTTGATTCTGTGCAAATTGTGAAGAGGCAAAACAGATCCAGCTGGAATAAGTCAAGTAACATCTTCCTCAAATCAAGAAGTAGAAACAATGCCAAATGCGCATGAATCCTTCAAGAAGATCAAAGAGAGTGATGAGACCTGAAGAGAAGCTAAATATGTGAGTAATGTGAATCATTATTTCTCAGAAAGTATAAGCAGCACATGTAAATGTGCAATCTTTATTTATGATGTATGCAGTTAGAGAGAACAGAAAAGTAACAAGGTGCGTGTTTAATCTGATCTCTATCTCCCACTGATTTATTATATCCTTGTCTTGACATACTATTAGGAGAATAATCCACATCTATGCTTCAGAATTGGCTGATTGTTTGTCCCAAACCTAATTAAGTGAAATCTTTCTGCATACAATTCCCTCTTGCACGAAAACTGATACCAATATTCTGTCAATCAAAATCCTTCCTACTCGCTACTGTTATCTGTGTTACCAACTTTCTAATCTGGTTGTCCCTGCCGCAACCTGAACATAACTAACAATTCCCACAAATTACTTTATTTTGCATTGGAGCCTAGCTCTTCAAAATATCACAGCAGTACTTCATACCTAATCTCACAAATGCTGTTAATTCCTAGGTTAGCCATCACAATGAAACTCTCTAAGGTAGATTCTTCTCCAAACATGAATAAGTGTCTTTAACTCCTGCTATTAGGCAGGTCACAGTCTTTAGAATTCCCAATTATGGCTGTGTTGAGAAGAATTTATCATTTTGATTATACCCTCCTTATCACCACTACAGACTTCCAATCTACGCCTTGTAAGGCATGAAAATGCCCGACGCAGGCCTCTGATGGTCTGAGTCGATGTTCCCCTACCACCGCTACATTCTTTTTCACTCATTCCAACTCAACATCTTTCTAGGTTATACTGCCTTAGTTAGTTCATTTAACACCCCTCCCCCATAATTTTGGTTTTTGCAAGACACAATAGACTGAGTTATGCTGATTGACTGTCAATGGGTCCTTGAGCTGCTCAAGTCTGATGAGGCCTTCCGGGATGGAAGAGGGTTCCTGCCTGTGGTACGCTTGTTTCTCAGTGGTCACCCCACCTTACTGGACATCTCTCATGTGGAAGGCTACCTTTCTTGGTTCTCTGTATCTGGAAAAGTTATGTGTGGGAGGAGAAGTAACACAGAGAGTGTCACTGGATAGAACCCGGGATAATCTATCCCAAAAACTTGTTCCTGTTGAATAAAGCCTTTGACAAGATATCACATGGCAGGCTGATTTGGAAGAGAAAGTTGTATGGGATTCAGAGGGACCTAGTGAACTGGATTCCGAAATGGCTCACTGAAAGGAATCAGAGATGAATGCCTGACACGTCCATTCTTCAAGAGGAGGCCAGGGCCTGGTGGAGTGCCCCAGCAGTCTGCATTGGGACCGCTGTTGTTCATTAATTATGTAAATGATTTGGATGTGAATGTACAGTACATAGCACAATTAGCAAATTTGCTAATACTAAGGTTACGTCCACACTACACCGGATAATTTTGAAACCAAAGCTTTTTCTCTTCATTTTGCCCTCCCGTCCACACGGAGCCGGCGGTTTCAGCCCCCGAAAACGGAGATTTTCGAAAACGCTCTCCAGAGTGAATAAATTTGGAAACGCTTAATATCTGGCGTAGTGTGTACGGGGTAACCGGAGAGATTTAAAAACGCTGTCATGACAACACCACAACAACAATGCTTTTTTCTGCTTCTGCTTGGTACTGCGCAAGCTCTTATAATGCGCAGTCGGTGTGATCGGCGTGAGAGTTAAATTGTAAAGTGAGCTTTTTTGACTATTTCAAAACGCTGTCATGATGTGCCGGAACAGATGTTCGTTGTTTTCTTGAACGCCGCCACCTAACAATTTCAGAACAGACGGACGAGACTGAAGCCAGTTGACCCATAGCTTACTGAATAAATAAGTATACTCACTTCGCCCTGTTTTCTGTCCTTGCTTGTATGAAGGTGGTTTACCTATTTATGCAAGTACTTCTCTGACAATAGATGTGTAACAGCCTAATGTTACATTGTTTGGAAATACAAGATAACGCTGATGCAGACGTTTTATACATTTAACAAGGTGCTTTATTAATGCAACAGAGTTAGTCAGTTTTTCAAAGTTCGTCGTCAGCTGGGTCATACTGTCCGTGAACTCCCTGTCGGTTGCCTCCATACGCTCCAGTATTCGTTTTTTTTTTAAGTTTTAAGTCCTCCTGCGTGAGAGCCAAGAGCAATTCCTTTAAAGTTTTTCTACTCTGTAATTGGACAAGCGCGCACTAAGTATATCGTTTCCTCTTCGTTTGTTTTCTGTGTCCTGCGCATACCCAGTAGGAGGAGATTCGCCCAAATATCCCCCTAATGTGGACGGAGATATTTTGAAAAACTCTTAGTGTGGACATCTGTTGTTTTTACTTGAAACCAGCGTTTTCAAAATTACCCGACGTAGTGTGGACGTAGCCTAAATGAGGAGATCCTGTTGATAGTGAAGCAGGTTGCAATGAATTACAAATAGATTATTATCAGTTAGGGAGATGGGTTGAAGAATGGCAAATGGATTTCAACTTAGATAAGTGTGAGGTGACAAATCATGATTGGACCTATACGGGGAATAGCAGAGCACTGACAAGAGTTGTGGAATAGAGGGACATGACAATACAAGTGTATAATTCACTAAAAGCGGCCACAAATGCAGATAGGGTGGTGAAGAAGGGGTTTAGCATGCTGACCTTAATCAGTCGTAGCATCGAGTTTAGAGTTTTGGTCACCATGAGAAAGGAAGGACATTGTCAAGCTGGAGAGGAAGCAGCAGAGATTTACAAAGATACTGCCTGGACAAGAGGGAAGAAGGTCAGAGTTATCGGGAGAAGTTGGGCACAGTAGATCTTTATTCCTTGGAGCGCAGGAGAATGAAGGATGACCTCATGGTTTATAAAATTATGAGGCATTGATAAGATGGATGGTTAAAGTCTTCATCGCAGAGTCCAATATTAAAAGGCACATATACAAGGTTAAATGGGAGACATTTGAAAGAAACCTTTTTTACACATAGGGTAGTGAATACTTGTTATGAGTTGCCAGAAGAAGTGGTTGAGGTGGATAAAATTGCAACATTATAAGCATTTGGGTAAGTACATGAAGGAGAAATGCTTGGAAGCATATGGGCCGTACATGGGCAAATTAGACCAGCAGGGAGGATGCTGTGGTCAGCATGGATCTGTTGGGCTGAAGGACCAGAGTCCATTCTTTACTACTCTATGACTATGACTCCTCTGGCCTCCTTCTTCCAGTCTGACCAATAACCATTCTCATCTGTTGCTGACCTGTAAAAAGTGAAAAGCAGTGCAGACAAATGTGTACTGTTTATGTATGATCTAAGTAGATACATACAGAGGAGTTAGAGAAAATAAAAAACAACAAGATGCTAATGTTTCATCTGCTCTCTATCTCTCAGTGATTTAATATACTTCTGACTTGACACATGGTTAAAAGAAACATCCACATACACATTTCAGGATTGGCTGAACCTAATTAAATTTCCACCATAACTCCCACTTGCACCAAAACTCCACCCGTGAAAGAAGCATCCACATATGTTTTTAATTGTTTCACGACCTACAAAATCCATACTGAGACTCGATAATTAGAAGCTGTGCGTATCTCCGTGAAATGCAAACATTTTCTGACAATGTTGCCAGCAAGGTCCACAATATTTCACAAACTCCTGCATGCTGCAATTGCACTAAAGTCCCCTCATTTTCACCCACACATGTTTAATACATTTAATTCATTTTTAGACAATCAGACAACTTAGTGTTAGATTATTGATTTAATTTCTTGTTCTAGTTCAGGTCGCTTTTTTTAGTTACTACTTATGGGCGATTTTTGAATCGGGGCTGCTTGCAGATAATGAACACTGAGCTGAGCTATACTGAAATATGCCTTTTGATTTCGCGTTTTATATTCTGTGTTTTCGCTCTTTTTTTGTTGCCGTTTGCACTTTTTTTTGCACATGGCAGGGGGGCGGGGTGTTGACGTTTGATCTTTTCCTTTGAGTGGGTTGGTTCCATGGTTCTTTGTTTCATGACTGCGGGGAAGAGAAATTTGGGGGCTGTGTACTGCATACATACTTTGATAATACATGTACTTTGAATCTTTGAATCTAATCTGAACAGGTACCTGTAACTTATCCCTACTGTTCCTCCATTTGCTGGGACATCTTTTTGCATTTAATTATTTCCCCCCCTGCTGCAACATAAGATTCACACAGACTGCCGTCTCTTCTGCCCCACTCTCAATAAAGAGCTTTCTTACTGTTACATTCCAAGACTCAGCCCTTCTTCCACTGTAGTCTCTGCTACTTTCATAATTGAGAGAATCCTATGTATTTTTTTAACATCAATTAGTGAAGCTCACTCAGAAAACAGTGCCCTGCAGGGAAGGCAGATCAGGGATAAAAACCAGTTGCAAATCCTCCTCCTAACTGCTATTCATTAATTCCTCTTTCAACATCTGTCATTGTATGAGCAGTAGGTGAGAAGTGGGAGAACTTATCTCTCACATTCACAGAAAATGGGACGTATTTGTGCAAGTTACTAACACTTATTGGTGACCATAGTACAGTGCTAACCTTGGGGCAGAAAATCCATGAAGCTACATCATAGAGTGAGTGATGAAATAATGTTTAATATCAGACTTCACTCCTAGTGAACCCAACCAGTTGAGGAAATTAGGTACATCCTACGTTTCTCAGAGTTTATCCTTTCCAGGGATGGAGTACCAAAAAATTAACACTCTACAATCAAGCTGTCCTTTTATGTGGAGTGATTATGAGCCAGATGAATGTAAAATCTACCCTCCACCCCCAATCCATTAGTGCTGGAGGAGCTACAGCTTTTGCTTTAATGCAGTACATGTCACCTTCATGGCTAGATAGTGCTGGGTCCTGCCCACTCTCTTTGCCTGTGCTGCCTATTCTACTACATTAACCCTCTCTGGCGCAGAGGATCTAAGCATAAAGAGACCTAGTTGTCCAGAAGTATCTCATGGTACTAGACAATTGGGCTTTTTAGAACAAATTGCAGAGACTCTTCCTACAGAAAGCACTGAGCAGTGCCAATGATCTTTGTAAATTCCTGTAGATGCATATAATACTGTCCACTAAATAAAATGAAGTATTATTTTTTAAATAAAGAGCAACAAGAGACTAAGTGGAGAGAACCACATTATATCTTTTATTTCTTTTTGCACAATGGAGAGGAAGGATTTACAGGGATATAGAGCAAGGTCAGATAGGCAAGTTGGTCAGTAGGATTGAGTTGGGTAGAAGATAAAACACAATAGACTGCAGATGCTGGAAATCTTGAGCAACAATACGAAGTGCTGGAGGAACTCAGCAAGTCAAGCAATATCTACGGAGGGCAATGTTTGATATTTTAGGCTAAAACCCTTCATCAATGTTGGTAAATGTGCTTGCTTCCATGCTGTACAACTATGACTGTACCATGTGTGTACCCTGGTGGACTACATAGTGCTCACATCTCCGCCTTTATGTGGAAACTCCAGTGGGTTGAAGAGAATGTAGGGACTAGTTGTGGGGCTTTCCCTATTTCCCGCTTTCCTCCTTTCTCACCAGCATTCCTCCACCAATATTACCCATTTTCATTAATGATCACCACATCATGTAAACAATGATCGTCAAAGAATAGCCACTTAACTGTGTGACTTCCAGCAGAATAGTTTTCTAGAGCAGCTGCTGCTACATCTTTAGGACAGCAGAACAAAAATAAACTTGAAAAAATAATCAACTCAGTAGATTAAAAAAATGAAGAAATCAGATCGTTTCCATGAATCAAGAAGTCGTTATTTGAATTGATACAAGTATTTTTCTTTCCAATGGCTCACACAGGATCTCAAAAATGACAGGCACACAATTCTGCAAAAGCATTAAAGTTAAATTTAAATCTGATATTAGAAAACTTGATACATATTTCCATGGCAATTTCACTCAACAACTCTCTAGGGTAGCATATGTGCTATTAAATTGTCATTTATCCCACCATTGAATTACATCTTTCTCATAATTTCACTGAAAGTACAAGTTTCAACTTTTCCACAAATCAACAGAGCATTCTAGAATTATAAAAGGCATAGCGATGACTAAAATTAAGGAGAGAATGAGCTCAGTTAGGATGAGAACTTGGAGGAACAGAGTATCAGTGAAAATCAAATATTGTTCAGCATTTTGGGGGTTACCAGAATGTAATCACTTTACTCCATAACAGACACACTCAAAGCCTTTTAGACCAGAAGATCATAAGATATAGGAGCAGATTTAGGCCATCCATCCCATTAAAACTTTTCATCTAAATTTTCCCGTAAAGTCTACAGTTTTTGCTCTTTGCCTTCCAAAAATCAGTTTCATATACATACCCTTCTATAAACACTGGGAGCAGTGTTTCACAAGCTATAGTACATAGACAAGAACCAGCTCAGTGACAAGACCTTGGATGCAACTGAGAGTTCTTGTGATTTAAAATTTTTTTCTTTAACCAGGTGGGTTATTTTTCTCCTGAAAGCCATCCTGCAGTTGTCGGATATCTGTTAGGAATCTCAAACTCCAAGGGCACGTGCATGTCTAAGATGTCCCCCTAATTCATCAGGAACACACACAAGCCAAGTTAATTATTGAGCTTCCATGTTTGTCAAAATTATATTCATAGTCATTACAGCATTGACACTATAATGGTGCAAAGAGTTGAACTAATAATACAGAGACCCGTGTTAATCCACTCTGTGATCTATGGATATAAATTTAGTTAATCATCTGAATACAGAAGGATTAAAAAACATGAACTAGTCTTAGTAATTGTAACCATGGAAACTACCAGGTTGCCACAAAATCCATCTGTTCACTAGTGTCTTTTTAGGGAAGAAATTTGTCATCCTTATCTTGACTGGCCTAAATGCAAATCTATGTACCCTCTCTCTTAAATGTGCTCTGGAGTGGCTCAGCAGACCACTTAGTCGCACCATTACTGCACACAGAGAAAGGAAAAAACTGAACAGAAAACATGGCATGATCATTGACACAGAATTGGGGCATAACATAGTCACACTTAAAATTATTGAAAAATTAATAGGAGGAAGCTCCCAAATCATCAACGCTTCAATGGTATTAGGCCCCAGCATGTGAGTGCGTAGGAAAAGGCTGAAGTATTGTATTTGCAGGAATGTTCAGCCAGCATGTCTAACAGATGATCCATCTTGGCTTTCTCCTTTGATTCCTACCAATACAGAAGTTGGTCCTCTGTCAACTTAATTCACTCAATGCAGATAAAAGATTCATATTTCTTCATAAAGAGAATATCTACATTTATCAGTGCAATGTTTATGAATAAATTATGTATTTCTAAGAAAAAGAAATACACATCTATTTGTGAAAAAAAAATAAAGTGGTATGTCTGGAAGTTAATGGTTTCATTACAATAACAGGTTTATTTCAACCCCCTCCCCAGGTTGTACTGCTTTAGCACAGTTGTATAATATTTCACTATTGTGTAGCTTATGGGTAAATGGAATAATTATTAGTTCATGAATAAAAAAACGTGGAACTCAATTGCAGTCCATAAACCAACTCAGCACAGCTGGAAGATTGAATTTGGGAATATGTTAAGAAATATTTTAAAGAATTTAATGCAAGCACCTTAACATGACAGTGGAAATAAGCATAGTTATACAAATAAGCATCCACCAACCTCAAAGAGCTCACAACAACACACTGCATCGATGGAAACCTGGAAAAATGCACTAATTACTGAGGAAGCGTGGGAAAAGAGCTGGACTGCCGGTCAGATTGAAGCTGAGGGGCTTCAGGGTCCCTATGTTAGTGTGCAAGCCATAGAGAACAAGGTGGATGATCTGAAAAGGAGACTCACTTTCTGCAGGAAGATGCAGAACTGCTGTGTATTCTGTTTCACTGAGACCTGGCTCTCTCCTGCCACCGCCGACTGTGCCATCTGACCGGAGAGATTTTCAATCCACCGGATGGACCGCATGGTGTCTTTGGGCAAGACAAGGGGAGGTGGCATCTGCCTACTGATCAACACTGTGTGGTGCTCAGACACAGTGGCACTGACAAGCTCCTGCAGCCCAGACCTGGAATACCTATCGGTGAAGTGTCGTCCCTACTATCTGCCACGGGAATACACCTCAGTCATACTGACAGCAGTCTACATTCCCCCACAGGCGGGCGTGGAGTGTGCTCTGAACATACTGTATGCCAACATCAGTGAACTTGAGACCAGGTATCCAGAGGATTTGCTCATTACAACCGGGGACTTTAACCAGGCCAACCTCAGCAAGGCGTTGCCAAAGTTATACCAACATGTCTCCTGCCCCACTAGAGGCCCGAATCTATTTGACCACTGCTACACAGCAGTCAAGGATGCCTACCATTCCATCCCACGACCTCACTTTGGAAAATCGGACTATCAGGCCGTACTCCTCCTCCCGGCTTACAAACAGAAACTGAAGCAGGAGGTCACGGTGTCAAACGTGGTGTCGCGTTGGACGGAGGAAACGGATGAGGTCCTCCGTGACTGCTTTGAATCAGTGGACTGGTTAGTATTCAAGGACTCGGCAGCTAACCTTGATGAGTATGCCTCAGCTGTCACAGACTTTATCTGGAAATGCACAGAGGACTATGTGTCTTTCAAGACGATCCGGGTATTCCCTAACCGGAAACCTTGGATGAATTATGAGGTCAAGTCCCCTTTGAAGGCTAGAGCTGCAGCTTTTAGGTCCGGGGATACCAGTCGCTACACGGAATCCAGGCGTGAACTCTGGAAAGCCATTAAGGGCGACAAGAGGCAGTATCGAGCCAAGTCGGAAAGCCAGGCTAATCAGAGGGATGCCGGTAGACTATGGCAGGGTCTAAATGAGATCACTGGGTGCAAAGAAAAGGCTGGGAATATCAATAACTGTGGTGCTTCTCTTCCTGATGAACTTAACGTATTCTATGCAAGATCCGAACAGAAGAGGAGCGTCACACTCCTGCCGGATGAACCGGACCTGGTGGAATTGACATTCATCGTCACCGAGGAGGACATTAGAAGGGCCTTCCTGAAGATAAATCCAAGGAAGGCGACAGGCCTAGATGGTGTCCCAGGACGGGTTCTCCGGGCCTATGCAAGCGAGCTAGCTGGAGTGTTCGCTGACATCTTCAACTGCTCCTTGCTTCAGTCTAAGATCCCCTCGTGTTTTAAGAAGGCAACGATAATCCCAGTGCCAAAGAAGAGCAAGGTGGCATGCCTGAATGACTATTGACCTGTGGCTCTGACATCAATTGCTATGAAGTGCTTCGAGCGATTGGTTATGGCACACATCAACCACAGCCTACCGGTCAACCTCAACACTTCGCAATTCGCCTACCAGAGCAACAGGTCAACGGCAGATGCCATCTCTCTGGCCCTACATTCCTCCTTAGAGCACCTGGAGATTAAAGACACATATGTAAGGCTCCTTTTAATTGACTACGGCTCTGTCTTTGATACCATCATTCCAAATAAACTGATTCCTAAGCTCCGGAACCTGGGCCTTAGCACTCAGATCTGCAGCTAGATCTTCAACTTCCTCACAGACAGGACCCAGGCTGTAAAAATAGGGGACAAGCTCTCCTCTACAATCACTCTGAGCACCGGTGCCCCACAAGGCTGTGTGCTCAGCCCCCTGCTATACTCACTGTACACCCATGATTGTGTAGCCAAGTTTCCATCGAACTCAATATATAAGTTTGCTGATGACACCTCAATTGTAGGCCGTATCTCAGGTAATGATGAGTTTGAGTACAGAGAGGAAATTAAGAACCTGGTGGCATGGCGCAAAGACAATAACCTATCCCTCAACATCAGCAAGACGAAGGAATTGGTTGTTGACTTCAGAAGGAGTAGCGGACCACACGACTCAATTTACATCGGTGGTGCACAAGTGGAACAGGTCAAAAGCTTTAAGTTCCTCGGGGTCAATATCACAAATGACCTGACTTGGTCCAACCAAGCAGAGTTCACTGCCAAGAAGGCCCACCAGCGCCTTTACCTCCTGAGAAAGCTAAAGAAATCTGGCCTGTCCCCTAAAACCCTCACTAATTTTTATAGATGCACAGTAGAAAGCATTCTTCTAGGTTGCATCACAACCTGGTATGGAAGTTGTCCTGTCCAAGACCGAAAGAAGCTGCAGAAGATCGTGAACACGGTGCAGCACATCACACAAACTAATCTTCCAGCCTTGGACTCACTTTACACCACACGCTGTCGGAGCAGTGCTGCCAGGATAATCAAGGACACGGCCCACCCAGCCAACACACTTTTCGCCCTCTTCCCTCCCAGAGAAGGCTCAGGAGCTTGAAGACTCGTATGGCCATATTTGGGAACAGCTTCTTTCCAACTGTGATAAGACTGCTGAATAGATCCTGACCCGGATCTGGGCCGTATCCTCCAAATATCCAGACCTGTCTCTCGTTTTTTTTGCAGTACCTTACTTTCCCTTTTCTATTTTCTATTTATGATTTATAATTTAAATTTTTAAAATTTACTATAGATTTGTACTCCAGGGAGTGTGAAGTGCAGAATCAAATATTGCTGTGATGATTGTACGTTCTAGTATCAATTGTTTGGCGACAATAAAGTATAAAGTATAAATATAAGATATAAGCATATGTTACAAGTACTAGCAAGCACCAAATGATGAAAAAAATATTGATTTTGACTCATGGTAGACAACATTTGCCATTTGAGCCTGATATTTACTGGCCACCTGCTCGAAAATGGCAGGCACAGCTTTCTCTGATGTGCCAGCTAAACTGACCGAGTTTGGCTGGCTGACAATGAAGTGTACACTACAGCATTTGGCAATCATTCATACATGGGGGCGAGTCGAATACGTGACACAGGTCTTTGCTGATAATGTTAGCATTAAGAGAATACCCACTCATATCCAGCCCACCACTCCCCAAGTCTATTTTTTTCAAAAAGAAGCTGGTGCCCCACCTGCTTGTGTCCTCAGCCCCTGTGCTACTCCTTGTGCACTCATGAGTGTGTGGCCAGATTCTGCACTATCTCCATCTCGAAGTCTGCAGATGATACCACTGTACTGGGCTGCATCTTAAATAAAAAGTGGGTGTACAGGAAGAAGAAGGAGAGCTTAGCAACATGGTGTCATGACACCAATTTCCTCAAAACAATTTCAACGAACTGGTCATTCATTACAGAAGTGGCGGGGGGGGGGGTCAGAGTATGTGGGGAGCAGGTAGGTTGAGAGGGCCAGGAGCTTCAAGCACCTGGTTGTGACCATCACCAAGTAGCCTGTCCTGGTCTAACTAACCACATTGATGTCACAGACAAGAAAGCTCACCAACGCCCCTATTTCCTCAGAAACCTAATGAAATCTGGCATGTCCCCATCGACTGTTAACAATTATTAATTGATACACCACGGAAAGCATTCTGTCTAGATGGATAATGGCTTGGTATGGCAACTGCTCTGCAGGTGATTGCAGGAAACTATGGACTCTTGCTGCCTCAGTAAATCAGCCAGCATAATCAAAGACCTTACTTCTTCTCTTCCCCTCTCTGCCATTGGGAAGACGATACAAAGGTCTGAAAGTATGTGCCAATTTCAAGGACGGCTTTATCTCATTCTTCTTAGACACTTGAATGGACCTCGTGTATGATAAAATGGATCCTTGGCCTTACAACCTACCTCATTGTATTCTGCATTTACCCGTGTTACACTCCTTCAGTAACTGTTACATTTTGTTCTGAATAGGTTTACCTTATTCTCAATGCACTGTGTAATGATTAGATGTGTATAAACAGTTTGAAAGACAAGTTTTTCACAGTATATTGGTACATGTGGTAAGAATAAGACAATACCAGTTCTTACACAAAGACATATCTATCTCTACCCTGGCAACAAAAGTGAGTGGAATCCAATTAACATAATTAATATTAGTTAACTAAAATATTGGCAAGCATTCCACTGCATACAAGAAAGATACCAGGGCAAAATATTAACTGAACAATAACTCTTCATTGCACTATTATTTCAGAAACTATTTCTTCCCTTTGCAGATTACACTCGCACTTGCCCCATGGAAGTCAAAATATTTATAAAAAAGCTACATGACAATCTTAATATTTAGCTGATCATTTAGCATAAACTTAGGTATTGGCAAGAATTAACTTTATTTCTGTTACGGCAAACCAAAACAACCAAAGCCTGTCGGTCAGTTGACAACCAATCCCAGGCTGATTTTCACTGATTGACCATTGTTCCTATCAACATCTCAAATGTTCTTGGGTAAACCATTTATATGGTTGTGCTTTGGGATGTACTGTAGAGATCTGAGGTTTTTACTGAATAAAAGTTTATTTTGGGTTCCGAATTCGTCCTGTCTCCTGGCTTCAGGTCTCAGCAGTAGTTATAGACGAATGAACACAACAAATTGACATCAAGGTGCTATATCATATCAATATGGCAATTATAGCAGAAGCCTCATGTGCAATTCTACAACAGAGCAAGCTCAATGTGAGGCAGTCCAACTGAAATTAATCAAAACCTTGACCAGCAGGTTATCATTGAATTCAACGACGTTGATGTCAAACACGAAAAAGAACTCATGTGATTCAGTTATTGCACCTATTACCAATTTCCAGTTTGATGCCACTTCAGGAGTTACAATTGAATCATGGTTGAAATGTTACAAAGATATATTCTGGGTCGAGTTCACCAGTAAAGAAGGCTCATGGAAGATGCGCACTTTGCTCTGAAAATTTGATACTGCTGAACACGAGAGTTATTTCAATTTCACTCTGCGTGGCCTATTGTTTGACAGAACTGTCCGACGGCTAACAAGCATTGTTGGAGAGCAGTTATCTCTCTTCAGTGTTCACGATCATTGCCTAAAACTCATGAAACATGTCGCTGATGACTTCATCACATATACCAGTGTTGTCAATCATGAATGTGAAAAGTTCAAGTTACATAACACAACTGAATCACTGTTCAAATGTCTGATTTTTATTTTTGGACTTCAGGCACCTGACGAAGCAGACATTCACAAATGGCTCACTGACCAGACTGGAGCAAGACACTGATATGTCTCTTCAAGCTGTCTCTCAAGAATGTCAGCATTTCATCAGCCTGAAACACGATTCCAACATAATCGAACAGAACCATGTCACTGCAGTTTCCAGTGCAGGCATCCAAGTGGCCGAACACAGCTTGTTGGAACAGTGGTGTTAGTCCTGACGAAGGGTCTCGGCCTGAAACGTCGACTGCACCTCTTCCTACAGATGCTGCCCGGCCTGCTGCGTTCACCAGCAACTTTGATGTGTGTTGCTATCAACAATTGGTTGGTCAAATTACGATTCAATAAAGCATTAGACATCACCATTATCTCTAAATGCACATGGCGGGTACCTGCAGTGTCTCGATTGGTAAACTGCACTGAGAGGTGACGCTGAACAGTAAGCAAGTGGATTAAATATGTTGCCTAACAGAGCGGCCAGATCTGAACGTCCTTGGCATTGACTGGATGGGCAAGTGCCATACCACTATCAGTTCGTAAGACCATACAACAACAACATCAACTGCAACAGCACTATGCAGCAGTGTTTCAAGAAGGTTTAAGTTGCTGCACCAAACTGCAAGCAGAACTCTATCTGCATCCATACCCAAAGCCATTTTTCTGTCTCATAGTACCAGTACCATACACAGACTTGTCTATTGTGGAGCAAAAGATGGATTGCCTACAACAAGCTGGTGTGATCAAACCTGTCAACTACTCACATTGTCCAGTTCCAGTAGTCATTATCAAGAAAGCTAAGGGTACACTGAGATTGCATGCAGTCTTCTCAACTGATTTCTATGTGGCTCTGGAGAAACAAGAGTACCTATCACTGGTACTAGCAAATCTCTTTGCAAAATTGAACAGTGGTTGCTACTTTGAGAAGTTGTTCTTGGCTGAAGCCTACTTCCAGGTAGAAGTGACAGAAAATTCACAGGAGCTTCTCACCATTACAACACATAAAGGGTTGCTTTCCTGCCTCCGTCTGCCTTTCAGGTTAAAGGCAGCTCTATAATTTTCCAACAGCTTGCAGACACCATGTTGAGTGTATTGACAGTGTTGTAATTGACATCATTGTGATGAGCATGGATCAGGTAGAACTATGCCAATGCCTGGACCATGTTTTGAAAAAACTACAAAGCTTTGAATTGCAAACTCAGGCAGAAAAAATATACCTTCCTGATATCTTCAATCAAGTGTCTGGGATTCATCATAGATGAGCACGGTCATTGCCCAAATCCCAAAAAATCATTGCTATTTTAAAGATGCCTCCACCATCAGATGTCAGCACTTTACAACAATTTTTGGGCATGATCAATTATTATTCAGCATTTCACCCTGCTCTGCACTAGCTGAGGGAGGACTCAATGCTCTGCTCAACAAGGGTGCCACATGGAAATGGGCCAAACAATGCCAAGAGTCTTTTGATCAGGTGAAGAATATGCTGTCATCCAATCTCCCCTTGATGTATTTCAACCCAAATCTGCCAATCAGCGTCATGATGGATGCATCCAACTATGGGGTAGGAGGTGCCATATCTCAGATCTTCCCTATTAGTTTCAAAAAAGCTGTCATGCATGCAGCCAGGTCACTGACTGCAGCAGAAGGGAACTATGGTCAAATTGAAATGGAAGCCTTGTGAATCAACTTTGCTGTGAAGAAATTCCATAAGATGCTTTATGGAAGATGCTTCACTCTCCTTACTGATCACAAGCCACAGCTGACAATCTTCAGGTCTAAAAAAGGTATCCCAGTTGATGCAACGAACCATCTACAAAAGGTGGGCAACAATGTTATTAGCCTATGTTTTTGAAATTAAGTATACATCAACCCAGAAACTTGGGCATGTAGATGCCCTCTCCAGAATTATGAATCAGTGGGTTACTGAAAACAAAGACACAGTCGTGGCACAATTTGAATTGATAGCAAATTCCATTGTGTTTTATCGGGTGCTGCTGAAGGTCATCCAGTCATGATTAATAAGATCAGAGCATAAGTGGCTGATCCTCTTCTTTGGCGTATCTCCAGATACCTCATTGCTGGATGGTCGATAAAAATTGAAGATGATTTTGTACCTTTCTGCGGACATCATGCATCTCTCTCAACTATGGACTCTTGCCGAATGTTTGAAGACAGAACAGTGATTCCATGGACACTTTGACCAAAAGTAGTTGCCCAGGCATTACTTAAATAAAAGCCCTGGCAAGAAGCTTAGTGCACTAGCCAGGCATGGACAAAGATATCACATTAGTAAGCAAGCAGTGTACTCAGTACTCTATAGCAGCAAAATATCGAAGAAGAGACAATCTACAATCATGGCCTCTGGATACCAGACCTTGGAGTCGATTCATATTGACCTTGCTGTCCCAATCAACTGGTGTAGCTACCTTGTCCTGGTTGACGCCTATTCCAAATGACCAGAAGTATTATCAATGAAATCAACAATGACAGCTGCCATTCAACAGCTGCTGCAGATCTTCAGCTGCTTTCGGATGCCAGAAATGCTAGATTCTGATAATGGCACTCAAGTCAGTTCACAGAGGTTTACTGCACTTTGCCAGATCAGTGGAATTATCCACATCCGCTTGCCCCCATATCAAACACAGACCAACGGCCAAGCAGAGTGTTCAGTGAGTAACTTCAGGCAATCACTTCTGAAATCAAGATGGAAGAAGCATTGGCCAAGGATCTCAACATATTTCTGCTGACATGGGAATTACACCGCATCCAAGCCTCGAGGGGAAGTCTCCAGCTGAAGCATTTTTGGGAAGAAAACAGCACAGTGTTGGATTCAACGCTGCCAATGTGTCCAACATCTGAGACAGGTACACAAAGGTAGCCACACAGACTTTGGTCATCAGGTGAAATCAATCAAAGTCTGGAGCTGCAGTGATGGCCAGACAGTATCACAATGGGCAGGACACCTGTGCACCAGGTTAGATTGTCAAATGAATGGAGAAAGTGCTCCACAAAGTTATCATAGACAGACATCACTGGCATCACCACATCAACTAGTACTGGCCATGTGCTCCTAAGAGTACAACAAGTTCTCTGGGCAGATTATCAAACACAGAGTTCACCCTTCTTCACTTCCTGGAAGGGTTATACTTACCCCAAACAAAGCAACCATCAGCACCAGCAGTCGCTAGCAACTTTGTGACAAGAAAGTGACAGCCTGCAACCCAGGGGTGGCGCTAAGGTAGTGCTAGCTGGTGCTGTAGCACCAGTAGAAATTACAATAACACCACCATAGCACCACCAAGAAATTAACTGAAATTTGACATACAAATTGCAGCTGCTTTGCTTTCTCTGTATAGTTTTGAATACAGCTTGTTTCTCCAGTTGATCTAGTGAAACAGCGCCCCCAATTACCATAGCACCCACGTAGTGATAAAGTTCTAAATTCTGTGCTGGTCTAAGGTCAGACCCACTCTACACTTCTGCTTATTCGTTTGTTGTCAATGTCTTGCCGTTGCTGTCCTCAGATCAGTTAAGCTGATCTAAGATCACTTAAGGTGGTGATGTCACCACTCTCACTCACGCTGCTTTGATAGTATACATCCAGGTGCAGCTCCATGGTCTCGCGAGACTAACAGATGCCACACACACACATTATGCTTTTACAAGCTAGTGTGGGCCTGGCATGGGCATTATCTTGGCCGGCGTGAAAAATGGATTGATTTTTAGTGAGAAAGCAACCTCATCCAGAGGAATCAGTGGTGTCTCAGCCTGAGCCTGTCTTAATTGAAAGTGACATGCAGAAAGAAGTAAGTGGGGATGAGGACGACAGCAGTTCATCAAAGGAGTGTGAGGGCGAAGTAGAGGAACAAGAAATGGAGCGGGATTCGGAAGAGAACGTGGAAGAAGCTGCTCTTAGTGCTAGTGGGAATACTGTCAGCGATGTTAGCCAGCAACCTGAGGAAGGACCCCGTCGGCCAGCATGGAAAAAGTATCCTTCGCTGCTCGCAACAGATTGGCACTCAGCAAAGGAGTTTTATTCGTGGCTGGTTTGACTGGCTGGAATATTCGATCACCAAAGATACTACGTTCTGCTTCGCATGCAGGCATTTCCTGTGTGGAGGACATGGGTTCCATTCTGAGTCTACCTTCATTGTCACTGGTTACTGCAACTGGCGGAAAGCTACAACAGCTTTCAAAATCCACCATGTAAGTTCAGTTCATAAGTTTGCTATGGAGGCATGCGCCAAATTCAGATTAAGAAAACAAGACAGTTCAAGATTGGGAAATATGCTTAACAAAGGACATGCAAAGATTGTCCAAGAAAATAGTGAGTATATGAGAGCAGTGGTTGAGTCTCTACGCTATACTGCATGCCAAGGCATTGCCCAGTGAGGGCACCGGGAGGATGATGGATCTGGCAATAGGGGAAACTTCGTTGAGTTGCTCAGTGTAATTCGACAGTTTGATTAGACTGTAGCTAAAAAAATAGAGGACAATCCTGGAAATGCAAAAAACACCTATCACGATATCCAAAATGAAATTATGGGTATTATGGCAGATATGGTCAGACATCAAATAAGTGCAGAAGTCAAGGAGGCTGGACATTTTGCCATCATGGGGGATGAAAGTTAACACTTGAGTAAAAAGGAGAGAATATCAGTGGTGGTGCAGTATTTGAATAATGAAACAGTTCTTGAAGAATTCTTGCACTTCACTCCAGCAGGAGGGTTGGACGCAGAGCTGCTTCTTTAAAGCACTGAACTGACACTCGCTCAGTGTGTTAAAGATAAGAAAGTGTATATAGGTCAGTGTTATAACGGGGCGGCAGTGACGTCCGGGTGCAATAATGGGGTACAAGAGAAGTTCAGGAAAGAGGTCCCGCAGGCATTATATATACATTGCCATGCTCACAGACTTAACCATGTTTTATTGGATGTTGAGAGCAATGTACAACAAGCGGGCGGGTGAGTTTTTTGAAACTGTGCAGCTGCTTTACAACTTCTTTTCAAACTCTGTTGCCCACGAACTTTTCATGAAGAAACAGAGAGAACTGGAATCAACTGCACAGCGCGCGGAGCTGAAGAGATTGTCAGATACACGCTGGGCATGGCAGTATACGGCTTTGTGGGCTATAAGGAAATCACTCCCTGCCATCCTAGCTACACTACAGGATATTATAGGTCAACCAAATGCACAGAGGAAAATGGAGGCCAGAGCTGTAAATGGATTGATTGACGAGCAGTGTGCTTTACTTCTCACTCTGTTTGAGGATTTATTCCGAGTCACCAAGTTCATGTCAGACCAGCTACAATTTCCCAGTTTGGAGCTTTCATCAGCTGTGGACTTGGCTCAGTCTGTTATTAATGCACTCTCAGCAAAACAGGGAGAGGAATCACGGAGTGAAATTCAGACAAGAGCTAGGGACCTGTGTGTCAAGGCCAGTATACAGTGCAGACCACATGAAAGGAGACAGGCCCAGCCACCCCGCCGCCTACATGATTTTGTTGTTGAGGCCCAAACTGAACGCACACCTGTCACATCCCCTGATGACCTTCGCAAGCACTGTTTCTATCCGGTTATAGACAGACTTCTGACTGAAATGAAAAGACAGCTCTCAGTTGAGACTGGGGGTGTTCTGACTGGAGTCTCAGCATTGAGTCCCAAACACAAGTTCTTCCTAGACAAGAACTGTCTTTGGCCAATGGCCCAATACTATGGAGTGACTGAAGTGAACTTGACTGCAGAGCTACATCAGGTTTGGCGTCTGCTGGAAACAAAACAAAAGCAAGGACAGACAGTGAATGACACAGTGGAATTTCTCGCTCTAATGAGACCCTACCGCGATGCATTTATAGGTTTATACAAACTAATCTGCATATCACTGACTCTACCTGTGACATCTGTCTCATGCGAACAGAGTTTCTCTTGCCTCAGACACCTGAAAAACTACCTAAGGAATAGCAGTGGCGATGCTCGGAACAGCAGCTTGACCCTGTTGGCCATAAACAGCTGGAGGACCAAAGCACTTGACATCCTGAAAATCATTGATGCTTTCGCCACCAATCACAACAACAGACGGATTGTGCTTCTCTGAAAACATCAATGGTGAGAGCAGTTGATTTTTTTTTTAAATTTGGGCCAAGACTAATGCTGATTATTATTATTATTTTGTGGTGGATACCCCATAGTCCTTATGTTTCCTGCAAATCCTAAAATATTACATTTACTGCTATTAAGCCTGCTGGTTTTGCTTAGACTTCCAAGCAGTGATTCTGTTGATTTTTGTTTTAAGTTCAGTAGCCGAATTAATTGAGGTATTGCACGGTCAGAGTATGATTTGTCCAACTCCTGGTAAAGCCTTGCATCTGTTGTTTGCCTTATTTGACTTTAATAATGTTGTATCGTTTGGCATTTTCTGTCTGTGTAATGCGAATAGCAGTGGACATTGTGGGTTAGTGTTGTGTTTTTCAGTTGAAAAGCACGCATTTGACGCTGATTGCGGGATTGGTGCGTGATTCACGTTGTGCGCTGTGGGTCGGATGCTCTGTTGGTTTGTTTGTTTATGCTCTGTGTAGCCCGGGTTGCCTCTGATGCTGTTGACACTGTCACAGTTCACTTCTATATTATATCTATCAATTGCCGTTGCTTGTGAATCAACAGAGGCAATTATAGTAGGCACATAATGCTTGAAACTGACTTTTGAACGCCGCGCGTCTGGCCTTGTGAATACATATTACCATAGGGTACATCCCTCAGCACCATCACTGAATCATTCAGCCCCACTGTAGCACCAGCAAGAAAAAGTCCCTGACGCCACCACTGCTACAACCACAAAGAAGGACTGATTGCCAGCATTAGTCATTCCAATCCAAATCAACCCTTGACTCGAATCCTACAGGTAATTATCTTTGAAAGGGAGGTGTTACTTTGAGACAAAACAGCCAACGCCCATTGGACAGCTGACAACCAATCCCAGGCTGACTTTCACTGATTGGTGATTGTTCCTATCAATGTCTCAAATGTTCTTGGGTAAACCATTTAAATGGTCATGCTTTGGTATGTACTGTGAAGTTCTGAGATTTTGTACTTGCATGTTTTTAAATGAATAAAGTTTTATTTCATTTTCCAGCTTTGTTCTGTCTCCTGACTTCGAAACTCATCAGTAGTGAACACAACAGTTTCAAATAATGATTTGTGGCCTATTTGTCCAAATCCAATGTTCTACATGGAGCTAAGCTGTATGTGTTATAGAATCAACACCACAAACTTAAAATTGATTTAATAGAGTCTGTACATACCAACTTAAATTAATAATTCACATTTTCTTTAAAATGGTGTAAAAATTGCAATCTAATTTCACCCCATAATTTTTTTACAGCAGTCCCCCTGCCTACATTCTGGATCAACTCAGTCAACTTCTCAAACCCAGTCCCTGCCCCCATCCCACCAATGCCTACCTGCTGACTTTATGGTGCTGAGACCATTCACCATTCAATAATACATGTGTACCAAAATATCTTGATACAATCCACACTGTTAAAAGGAGTGGTCTCCCACTGCAAGCTACCATCAGGAAGCCAGACAACCTATCTGGAACTCCACCAATCTAGCCACCTACCAGCTGGAACCAAAGGCAAAAATCAGCAGCTACCTCTGTGATTGCTGCTCTTTGAGTCAATTGATCCATTCCACAAGCATACTTTTGGGTACTGCTACATTAAGGTTGGAATTTACAATTTCAGACATGATTTACAAAGCTGAACATCAAAAGAAATCTTCTAGTATAAATGAATTTGATTAGCATAAACCAACTAAATACTACCGTAAAACTACCTGAGAGCTACCAAACCCAGAAAGGGTTAACAGGTCTCAAATAGAAGTAATTAACTCAGAAAATGCAAGCAAATCCAGAACAAATTTATTAAATTTTAGATAGTGCCATTGAATCCTGCTTCGTGGAAACAAACTCTGAAGTATGCTGGTAGATCCCAGAAAGTTTTAACAAAGACTGAAAATTTAATAAACCTATGATACCACTAGAAAATCCTTTCAGTGTTAACAACCACCTACAGATTGTTAACAAAACTCAGACAATGTTAACACACATTATAAAATTTACAAAGCTTCAAATAACAATTCAAAAAAGCCGCAGATAATATTTATAAGCCTTTAACCAAATTAAATCATGTTAAACCGAAAACTAGTTGTCTATTTAATTAAATTAATTAAGTGCACAACAGGACAATGAGAATCTGATTGGAGTTGTTACATAACCTGCATGTGAATTTAATATCAGTATGATTTCCTTCCAGAAGAAGATGGCGGCTGTGAACAACACTACCAAGAGTGACATTTTTCAGATGGTTCACATAGCTACTCATTTCACTTCTTTTATGTCATCTTTTCCTGTCAAATGTGATTCTACTACTGTTGGAGCCTGTGATCTACAACATGGTAGTGTGTTTTTGGGCTGAGTGAGTGATCTGGTGCTTTGCTTCCCCTATGAGGGTTCCATGAGGCTTCGGGCGAAGCATGTAGCCTGGAGGCCAAGAATCCTAGCGAAAGGTTGTGAACCCATGATCGACTCCATTTCTCACCAATCATGCTGATTAAAGTGCTGAGTAAAATTGAACTCATTGAGGCGGAGTGCAGAAGATGAGCAAGTGAGCAATCTACCAGCCTCTCACTCGCTGCTGCCAGAGACAGGTGTCTGTGTGTGATAGCTTCTCTCTCTCTCACTCTTGCTCACTGCTCCCAAAGGAAGGCCCTTGCGTTCAAATGGTCTCTCTCACTGTCGCTCGATGCTGTCGGAGGATGGTGCTAGAGCAGGGTTTAATCAATGTGGTTTGTGGATTGGACTCTAGTTCACATACAATGTGTTTCTGGTTTCTGATTGCTCCTTTTTTAGTTGCTATTTTGGGCAATTTTGAATCGGGGCGGCCTGCAGATAATGACCACTGAACTAAACTGAAATATGCCTGAACTCTTTCGATTTTGTATTTTATATCCTGTGTTCTTTACTTTTTTTTGCTGCTGTTTGCATAATGTTTTTATTTTGGTCATGGGGAGTGGGGTGGGTTGATATTTTTCTTTGAATGGGTTCCATTGTTTTTCTTTGTTTTGTGGCTGTCTGTGGGAAGATAAATCTCAGGGTTGTATACTGCTTACATATTTTGATAATAAATGTACTTTGTATCTTTGAACAAACATTTCAAAGTTGTAAGCCTCTGTAACTAATGTTATGTTTCTTAAGAGATCAGTCTATCTGGTTCTTGTCATAAACGTTACTTTCTTAAGATTGATTTTCCTTGCATTGTAAGCTCCATATTTAGGCCAAGGTGGACCATGGAAAATCATGGTACCTACTGGAGCAAAGACAGCTAACAAATCACACAAATATTTATCAGGATGAGGGCATAATTGGTAACCAGTCTCTGTATGGAAAACATTCCCTTTTGATTCCCTCTAAACCTCCCCTCACCTATATCCCTAAGAATAGGCATTCTTACTATTTATCTTTGCATGCCTCTCAAATGTTCTGTAGCCTTTCTAGTGAAGTTACTCCTACAGTAGAGTTGTAAGTTCAAAGAGCAATACAAATTGGAAACAGGCCCCTCGGGCCATCTCATCCATGCTGTCCATGTTACCCAATGAGCTGGATGAACTTGCCCGTGTTTGGACAATATATTTTTAAACTGCTTCTCAGCTAATACTGAAATTCCAGAAATTAAATTGAGTAACAATAAAGTAACAGTGATATTTTTTAAAGTCAGGTATTGCATGACTTGGGGAACAAACAGTAGCCAACAGTGTTCTCTGATGCCTGAGCCCATTGTTCTTCTGGGTGTTAGTGGGTTTAGGTTTGGAAGGTGCTGTCAAAGTGGCCCAAGCCGCTGCACAGCCTTTAGTTGATAATATGTACTGCGCCAGCTGGGTTCTGGTGCTGGAAAGAATGAATATTTAGGGAGGTAGATGGAGTGGCAATCAAATGGGCTACTTTATCCTGGATGTGGTTGATCTTCTTGAGTATTGTTAAAATTACGTTGATCCTGATATTCAGCACAGTCTTAACTTGTACCTCAGAGGTTGCAAAGACTTTGAAAGAACATTTGAAAAGAAACTCGAAAGAGTGATTTCAGCTTATTTTAATTTGATGCATTGTAAAATAGTGGACATCATCGTAGACCTGGGGCTGCTGAGTATTTGTATTTTTTCTGAAGAGAAGCAGAATACCCAGCCTTTCACCTGCTCTTGTAACAAAAGTATTCATGTGATTGATTGATTGATCTAATTCAGTTTTTGATCACTGGTTAACACCCAACCAAATCTGCCCCCCACCCACCCTCCAAACAACAATTCAAATCAGAATAAAACACTCACTTGCCAGATCATTTGCTCTATAAAGCAAGGTGAGCTGTGAAACCCACATAAAATGCTGGAGGAACTCAGCAGGTCAGGCAGCATCAATGAAAATGAATAAACAGTCAATGTTTCTGCCAGAGACACTTCATTAAGACTGGAAAGGAAAGGGGAAGAAGCCAGAATGAAAATGGGCAAGAGGAAGGTGGACAATCTAGAAAGTGCTAGGCAAAGCCAGGTGTGTGGGAAAGGGCTGGAGAAGAAGGAACCTGATTGGTGGGAATAGTAGACCATGGGAGAAAGGAAAGAAGGAGGGCCACCAGGGGAAGGCGATAGGCAAGAGAGGCTGTGGGGAATGAAAGAAGTGGAAAGTGGGAGGAGAAAAGGAAAAAAGAATTACTAGAAGGAGAAACTAGGGTTCATGTCATCAAGTTGCAAGCTATCTAGACAGAATATGAGGTGTTGCTCCTCCACCCTGAGTGTGGCCTTATCATGGCAGAAGAGGAGTCTATAGATCGACATGTCAGAATGGTAATGGTAAAGGAATTGAAATGATTGGCCACCAGGAAGTTCCACTTTTTGGCGGATGGAGCTGGGTGCTTGAAAAAGCGGACTCTAATTTACTTCAGGTCTCACCAATGTAGAGGAGACCACATTGGGAGCTCTGGATACAATAGATGACCCAAAAGATTTGCAGGTGAAGGACTGTTTGGGGTCCTGGATGGAGGTGAGGGGGAGGTGAATAGGAAGGTGTAGCATTTCCCTTGCTTGCACATATATGTACCAGGAGGGAGATTGATGAGGAGGGACCAATGGATAAGGGAATCACGCAGGGAGCAATCCCTGCAAAATGCTTAGAGTGAGGGGAAAGTAAAGATGTATTTGGTGGGAGCATCCTGTTAAAGACGGCAGAATTTGTGGAAAATAATGTATTGGATGCAGGGGCTCACGAGGTGTAGTTGAGGACAAGGTGGCGGGAAGATGCGGTGAGTGCAGAAGTCCAGGAAGTAGAGATGTGGGTGAGGGCAGCATCGATGGTGGAGGAATGGAAACCCTGTTCTTTGAAGAAGGAGAACATCTCTGATGCCCTGGTAAGGAAAGCCTGGGAACAGATGCGGTGGAGATGAAGGAACTGAAAATAAGTAATAAAATTTTTTACAGGAGACAGGATGGGAAGAAGTACAGTCAAGATAGCTGTGAGAATTGGTAGGTTTATGAAAGATGTTGGTAGAAAGTTTGTCTCCATGGCTGGAGACCAAGAGGTCAAGAAAGGGGAGGGAGGTATTAGAATTGGACCAAATGATTACAGGATGGAAGTAGGAGGCAAAGTTGATGAATTTGAGGAGCTCATCATGTGTGTATCAGTCATCAATGTAGTGCAGGAAGAGTTAGGGAGCATTACCAGGGAAGCATTGGAACATGGACAGTTCTGTATAACCAATGAAAATGTAGGCATAGCTGAGGCCAGAGAGGGTGCCCATGACCATTCCTTGAGTCTTGAGAAAGTGGGAGGAACCGAAGGAGAAATTATTAAGTGTGAGGACCTGTTCTGCCAGACAGAAGAGGGTGGTGGTGGAAGAGAACTGGCTGGCTCTTTTATCAAGAAAGAAGCAGTGAGCTTTAAGGTCTTCTTGAGGGGAGATAGAAGTGTACAGCGACTAGACATCCATAGTGAAAATGAGGCAGATGGAGCCAGGGCATTGAATGCTGTTGAGGAGATCCAGATCATGTGAAGTACCATGTATGTAGGGGGAAGAGGCTGACCAAGGGAGATAGAATGGAGTTGATGTATGTGGGCATGAGTTAGTGGGGCAGGAGAGAAAGAGGAAACTGGCCTACCCAGACAGTCAGGTTTGTGGATCTTTGGTAGGAGGTAGAAATGAGCAGTGTAGGGTAAGAGAACTATGAGTTTTGTCACAGTGGATGGGAGATCTCCAGATTTGATGAGGTTGGTGATGGTGTGGGAGACAGTGGCCTGATGGTCTGCAGTGGGGGCCTTTTCAAGGGGTAAGTAAGAGGAAGTGTTTGAAAGTAGTTACCTGGCCTCAGGAAGGTAGGGATCAGTCTGCCACACTACAACAGTACCCTCTGTCTATGGGTTTGATGATAAGGTTGGGATTGGGGTTGAGAGACTGGATGGCAGTGCATTCAAAGCAGGTAAGGCTCAAGAAGGAGAGAGGAGTGCTGGGGTAGAGTGAGTTGATGCCTTGTTGGCAATTTGAGATGAAAAGATCCAAAGCAAGCAGAAAACTAGAGCAGGATGCCCAAAAAGAGGAGGATGGTTGGAGATAGAAGAAGAAGTCATCAGTGCAGGATGGGGAATTCTTACCAAAGAAGTGGGCTCGGAGACAGAGGTAATGGAAGAAGAGCTCAGCAACATGGTGAACACAGAACTCACTAAGGTGCAGGAGAAGGGGAACAAAGGTAAAGCCCTTTCTGAGCCCAAAACATTCTGCCTCACAGACGGGAGGATTGGAGGGATTGTGAAGACATGGCAGGGATTAGAGATGGAATCAATGGGAGGAGGAGATTTGGTAGCCTCAGAGTAGGCAGGATGTTGGGGTGTCCAAGAAAGACAGGGGGAGAGGAAGATGGAGGTTCTGACAACCCAAGAGGTGATGGGGAATTCTGAGAGAGCTGGGGTTGGTGAGTGGTGGGGGAAGGGGAGCACAGGGTCCTAGCAGCAGCAAGGAAGTTCTCAGTCTGGAGGTGGCGGTGCCCAAGTTTGTGGCTGGAGCCAGAAGCCCTGGAATTCATGGTCTGAAGGCGTCCAGTGTCATTGGAACCAGGGTTGGTGACAGTGGGATCCACTGCCAAAAAAATATCCTCGGAAATGGAGGCTCTTGGGGTATATTCTGGAGTTATGGTATATATCAAATATTAATTTCAACGGCAACCAGTCTTCAGACCTGAATGTGGATTGTAGATTGAGTTTAAAATGCAGGTCAGAACACTGGTGTTCTTGGAGCTGCAGACAGTGGTCCATTGCAAACCACGATACATCCCATTGACCTGAGATGTTTGTATATGCATGAATACAGCCCAGAATCTGTGCTGAGTAACATTCATTTTGGGTGTCTGGAAAGTTGGTGTGAAGAGCTAGGTGTCAGAAAATTACAGTATATGTAATTCAAAGGAAGCATTGTGGATACATTGTAACTATAGAATCATCCTGCTGTTTCCTTTGATCTTTAGCATATAAAATTGTCGTGTAATATTGGGTCAGGAGGCCTTTGTTAAGAGTATTTACAGTATGATGCCTGCTTGTTCTTCTGAATAAATACTTCTATACCCACCAGCTTCAGTGTCTCTCAGAGACTTTGTTCCCAGTCACAAAAGAGGTGACAAAAGAAGAGCTCAGCATTGCGGCAGGCATGGAATTCACTGAGGTGTGGGTGATATGGGGAAGTCATTCCATATTCCCATCACCTTAATAGATGTAGAGTTCCTCTTGTCCTCAGCTAGCACCCTATGATCTAACTTCCATATTCAAAACAACATTCTCCGCTCAATAGGACGATACCACCAGACACATCTTTACATTAACCCCTTCGACACACTTTCCCCTTTCTGCAAGTATTGCCCCCTCACCAATTCCCTTGTCCCTCCTCGTTAATCTCCCTCCTGGCACCCGTCCCTGCAAGCAACAGAAGAACTGCCCATCCGCCTTTTCCCCTGTCCCCATTCAGGATCCCAAGCAGTCCTTCCAACTGAGGCTAGGGTTGTCTGCTGTATCCAGTGCTCCCAGTGCAGACTCCTATATGTTGGTGGGGTCCAACATACATTGTTGAGCATCTCAAGCTCCATCCGTAAAAAGCGGAATTTCCCAGTGGGCAAACGTTTCATTTCCTACCCCCATTCCTCTTCCTAAGTGTTGATCCATGGCCTCCTCTTCTGCCACAATGAGGTCACTTCCAGGGTGGAGAACAACGCCTCTAATTCTATTGAGGTTGCCTCCAACCTGATGGCAGGAACAATGATTTCTCCTTCCAGTTTTTTTTTTCACCTCCCCATTCCCCATTCTTCCATTCCCCAAACATCATGCTACTATATTCAAGTAACATGCAAAGTATTTTACTAACTTTGTTTCGGATGCATACTTAAGTCCGCTGCTCTCCTCTTTATACTCACAACTGTGTGGCTATCCACAGCTCAAAGGCCATTTTTAAATTTGCCAGTGACACAACTATTGTTGGCAAAATTTCAGCTGATAACAAGGAGTGTAGGAGCTGGCTGAGTGGTGCCACAGCAACAGCCTTACACTCAACATCAGTAAGACTAAGGAACGGAAAGTTGAGGGAAATTCACCAGTCCTCAATGAGGGCTTAGAAGTGGAAGGGTTTTAAGTTCCTGGGTGTCAACACTTCTGAGGATCTATCATGGGATACAAAGAAGTCATGCCAGTGGCAATATTTCATGACAGTTTGAGGGAAATTGGTATGTTAGCAAAGGCACTCACAAATTTCTACATATGTACCATCATCATTGTCATCATCAAGTGCCATGCCAAGTTTGAGCTTTGACTGCCATGGCCCACACACTCCTGTTTCAGGTCAAGTGGATCAATTCATTGGTATTCATTTCCAATTCTCTGGGTGCTGTCTCCATCATCATTTGTCTTTGTCTTCCTCTTGCTTTCTTCCTTCAATCTTTCCCATAATTACCATGCGTTCTAACTCATCTTTCCTAATCACATGTCCAATGAAGTTACGTTGCCTTTTCATGATCTCATACATTATTTCTCTTTTTGTGTTTGCTCTGTTCATGACATTTTTGTTAGATATTCATTTCATCCATGATATTCTTTGCATCCTCCTCAAAAACCACATCTCTGCCGCTACAATTCGTTTCCTCATGTTACTAGATATTGTCCAACATTCTGAGCAATATAACATGTCTGGATAAACGTAACATTTCAGTACTCTGAGGTGGGTTGTCATGCCTAAGTTAGTATCGGGCAGCATACTCTACATTCTCATAAAGGTGTCTTTTGCAATCCCTGTTCTTCTTTGATGCCCAAGTCGCACCTGCCATCTGATGTCACCCAGCTTCCAAAGTAGCAAAAGTTCTATACCTGTTTTATGTCTTCCCCATTTATTCTCAGCCTGCAGGTAGGATTCTCCTTCTTTTTGGATATCACCATACATTCTGTCTTTTTGCAATTGATAGATAGACCCATTTTTGCACTTTCTTCAACAATTATATTAATTAAGTTTTGTAGCTCTTCCTCCGTACTTGCAATTAACAGTGTCATCTGCATATCTGAAATTCTTGATGTTTTCACCACCAACTTTGATTCCCAAGATGTCTCTTATTTTTTGTATAATTATTTCACTGTACACATTAAATAAATCAGGGGAGAAAACATACCCTTGTCTAACACCTCTCTTGATTTTTGTAAACTGACTCACTTCTCCATATATTCTTATAGTGGCAGTTTGTTCCCGGTACAGATTTCTGATTAGGTGGAGGCCTTTCGAATCTAGATCGAGAATTTTCTGAAATATTTCAAATAACTTACTGTGCTTCACTTTAACAAATGCTTTTGTGTAGTCGATAAAACAAACAAACAAATCTTTTTGCACTTGAATAGCTCATTCTGATATTCTTAACTTCAATATTGCATTTCTTGTACCTTTGTCTTTCACAAAACCACATTGCTCTTTGCCTATTTCAGACTGTAACTTACTTTTAGCTCTTGTCGTCAAAATTCTTAGAAGTATCTTGGTGATATGACTCATTAAACTTATGGTCCTATGTAATTCACATTCTATTGCTCCAGCTTTCATAGGAAGAGTGATAAATACTGATTTTTTCATCTCTTCTGGTATTATTCCAGTCTCATAAATGTCATTGATTAAATCAGTAAGTTTTTCAATTCCATAGTCTTCAAAGGCAATCATTTTTTTATTACTAATTCATCAGGACCTGCTGCCTTTCCTTTCTTCATCTTATTTATTGTATTACAAACGTCAGATTTTAAAATACTTTGACCTTCAATGTTTTTCTTAATTTCTGTTTTCTCGCCTCGATCGTCTTCAAACAACCTCTGAACATACTCAGTCCATCTGTTCATAATCTCATTTTTTTCCATGATAATGGCACTATCCTTTGCTTTCAAACATCCACCTGAAGAACAGAGGAGCTTTTTACCAGTGATATTCTTGATTTGTTGATGTAACCCTTTTGGATCAGTAATAGGGATTCTTTCTATTGGTTCACATTCCCGGTTTAATCATTCTTCTTTGGCTTTTTGACATAAGCTTTTAAATTTTTATCTAAGGACTTGTACTCTACAGGGTTTGCTTTCTTCCGTCTCCTTTCTTCCATTAGATTTTTGATTTCATCTGTCATCCATTTATTCTTTGTGCTTTTTTCTTTTTTAGGAATCGCTGACTTTGCTGATTCTACCAAGCCATCCTTTAGAGAGTTAAATTTCATTTCTACATGATTGCTATCATCTTCAACAGATTCTATTTCTAGACTTTGAAATCTATTCCTTCCTTCAATTATAAATTTTTGTCTTAAGTTTTCTTCTTCAGATGTACCATAGAACCATTCTTATGTGTTGCATCACCTTGTATGAAGGGGCCACTGCACAATATCAGAAAAAGCTGCAGATACTCAACAAGTTCTGTTGTGTGTTTAATATTTCAGTAATATTTGAATAATATTGTAAATATATTGTTTGATTAAGCCTTCTTTGTTGTATACTTACCCCCTTGTCAGAAAAGATGCTATCTCACAAGAGTAAGGAAACCTCCACAGTGATTAAATCTTTAGACCTGAACAGAGCAATTTAAATTTTACTATATACGATGCCTAAAGAGCTATACGTTACAGATTTGAGTTGAGATTTATTCTATATTGAGCTGGAGTTTATAGCTAAGCAGGGAAGAGGGCTGAGTTATTTAATATTTCATTAATATTTGAGTATTATTGTAAATATGTTGTTTTATTAAGCAATATTTGTTGCTTACATAATGCATTGTAGATTACATGTAAAAGTAAGTGAATGGCATACAGCATTATGCCACCATGTCATCAGTACACGTTATTCTCGGCTCCATGCTCTTCTTTCGATTAGTTTTATGTTTTAGAGTTACATATCATAACAAGCTCTATCATGGGCACTGGCCTCCCCAGCATCCAGGAGTCTTTCAAAATCCATTGCCTCAAAAACGCAGCAACCTTTATTAAGGACCCCCATTACCCAGGACATGCCCTTTTCTTGTTGCTACTACAAAGAACGCAGTATTGGAACCTAAAGACACACTCTTAGCATTTCAGGAATAGCTTCTTCACCTCCACCATCAAATTTCTGAATGGACAAGGAATCCATGAAAAACCTTCCTCAGTATTATTCCACCTCTATTTTGACACTACTTATTTAATTTATTTTTTTAATATATACTTATTGTAATTTACAGTTTTATTAATATTTATTGCAATGTATTGCTGCCGCAAAACAGTAAATTTCATGACATATACTAGTGATATTAAACTTGATTATGACGACAACATCAAGACTCTCTCCTGTTACAGATGATCAATGTCTGACACCTTTGAGATGCAAGTGTTATATGTAATGATTAGACTGTAATGGAATATTATGCCCAAGCAAAGGCTGCTTCATTTAATGAGACAATGCAAGTTCAATTGTTGATGATGTATTAACATTTAACAGTACTGTTACTTCTACTTATGACAGTGTTGTCCCTTTGCCTTTTGTGTATTAATTCATCTCCTGCTCGACCATCACCAAATTGTCTATTCACACATTTTTAACCTCCAAACTTTTCTTGTTAGCTTTCCCACAGCATGCTATAAAACTCATTGTCCTGTACCATGTCCAGCTCCCCATCTGAAAAATACCAACACTCCCAAGTCTACACCGATCTCCACAATTTCACAATGCATAGAATTTAAATCTTTCAATCTCTTTTATGAAAGAAGATGTAGAGGAACATAGCAGCAGAGACGATTCAGCAGTGAGTGATAGCTTTGATAATAAACTGCAATATAACAAGCTATGAGGCGGCCACAAAACAAGAAGGAACAGACATTTAACACAATAAGATAACGGAAGGCTAGGAGCAACTGGTCGAGTCTGGCTGGTTCACGTACTGTAAGTAAACAAAGACTGAGGGTGAGAGCTGGGTTTAAATGGGCTGCAGATGATGAGGTAGAAACAAGTGACAGGTGCATCCTGTTCACTGGATGGAGACTGGGAGGAGCCTGCATGTGTCAGCCTCACATTTGAAATTTCTTTTCAGATTTGCTTTTCAAATTCTCTTTCAAAATCTCTTTAAAATTTATGGCCTCCCTTTCACCTTTCATTTACCTGACTCTGGATTTCATGAATCGCACTTTCCTTTTAATCTGTTATTAATGACTGAGGCTTTAGTCTACTTGACCTGATTTCCTGTGATTTTCTCCTCAACTAATATTTTTGTTCTTCTTTCAAAAGCTCCCTTTATTCCTCACTTTCTGATGAATAGTCACCTCTCCTAAGTCAGCATCCATACCTTTCCTCTTTTAACCAAATTCTCTGTTTAAGATCTTTTTTACTTTATTAACAGTGTTGCATGATTATGTTTCATCAAAGAATGAACCATAGAAATAGGCCAGGTAGTCTGTGGCTTGTTAAATTGCCACCAGAGATTGAAGATTCAAGATTGTTTAATGTCACTACCAGTATACAAGTGTAAAGAATGAAATAATCATTACTTTGGATCCAAAGCAGCACAAGAAATGTGGTAAAACACATTAATAATAAAAAAACATAAAAAAATATAAATACTCAAGATAGCTTATATACACAGATTGATTGCATGTCCATAAGGTGATTGATGGGAAATAATAAAATAGTGTTGGAGTTAGTGGGAGGAGGTATTGATTATCCTGACTGCTTGGGGAAAGGGGGAAAGTCAGTGGTTTTGAGTCTAGTAGTCCTGTTGTAGGCTCAGCGTAGCCTCCTCTCCGATGGGAGTGGGGCAAAAAAAAGTCCATGAGTACAGTAGGTGGGATCCTTCATGATGTTACCGGCTCTTTTCTGGCACCTTTTTGCATATATATCCTTGATGGGGGGGTGGGGGTGGGTAGGCTGGTGCCAGTGAATTGTTAGGCAGTTTTGACTACCCATTGAAGTGTCTTCCTGTCTGTCACAGTGTAGTTTCTGTACCAAGAAATCATGCAGCTTGTCGGAATGTCATGGGTATGGATGTGCAAATCCACCTCTCTTCAGCCTCCTCAGAAAGCTCATCAGTGAGCTTTCTTGACTGTGTAGGATGTGTTCTGGGACCTTGACAGGTTGTGTGTGATACTCTCCCTAGAGTTTGAAATTGCTAGCAGCTTTCACTGCTGTGCTGCCAATGAAAAGAGGGTTGCGAGTTCTTCTGAAGTCAATAACCATCTCATTTATCTTGTTGGTATTGAGAAGGTAAAAGAACCCTTGAGGAAAGTGATCATAATATGATCAAATTCACCCTGAAATTGAAGATGGAGAAGCTAAAGTCTGATGTATCAGTATCACACTGGAGTACAGGGAATTACAGACGCATAAGAGAAGAGCTGGCCAGAATTGCTTGGAAAAGAACACTGGCAGGGATGATGGCAGCGCAGCTATGGCTAGAATTTCTGCAAGCAATTTGGAATGCATAGGATATATACACCCAAAGAGGAAGAAGTATTCTAAAGGCAAGGCAATTAAGAATCTCTGGGAACAAGATTTACAGGCATCAATATCTGAGGAAACGTGGAATGAAATTTTTACACTGGTTAATACTTCATCGCTATGTGCTTGCCATTCCCTCGCATAATTTAAGGTGGTACGTACAGTCCATATGACTAAAGATAAGCTATCACATTTTTATTCGGATATATCTCCTGACTGTGACAGATGTAATAATGGAGAAGCTTCAATAATTCATATGTTTTGGACTCGTCCGTGTCTTGAAAAATATTGGAAGGAAGCTTTTCAAACTTTTTCTTTACTTTTCAAAGTCAATTTTAAGCCTAATCCTCTGACGGCCCTATTCGGTATTGTTGCAGGACAAGGTATCAAGCAGAAGACATCTGATTTACGTATTTTGGCCTTTAGCTCTCTTATAGCTAGGAAGGCACTTTTGTTTAAATGGAAAGATGCTTTTCCTCCTACTCATGCCCAATGGTTGTGCGATGTTATGTCATGCTTAGATTTACAGAAGGTTCGTTGTTCAATTTCTGAATCTCGTCAAGACTTTCAAACATTGTGGGGAGCCTTTCTGAATTATTTTCAAAACTTTCAAAACCCTCAATTTGTTGTTTAAATTCAGATGTTGGCTGTTACTAATTTTTATTATACGAGAAGATATTTTACCATTCTTTCTCTTTAATAAACAGCTTTGGTCTTGGTAGGGGTTAGACTTTTTTTTTGTAATAAATTAGTATATTTCAATATAACTATTGACTAATCTACATGAATATGGGGTAATGAGATTGTTATTATGAATAGATATAATGTAAATAGTAGTTTTTTTAAATCTTTTATGACCTTCCATATATACTTTCTTGTACTCTGTATTCTGCTATGTAGAAACTAATAAAAATATTGAGGAAGATGTTATTTTCCTGGCGCCAGGCCTTGAGCTCTTCCACCTCCTCTTAGTAGGCCATCTCATCATTGTTGGTGATGAGCCCCACCACTGTTATGTCATCGGCAAACTTGACAATGTGATAACTTACACACACAAAATGCCGGAGGAACTCAGCAAGCCAGGCAGCATCAATGGAAAAGAGTAAGCAGGCGAAACTTTTAACAAAAGCCCTTCAACTAAGGTTTACTCTTTTCCATAGATGCTGCCTGGCCTGCTGAGTTCCTCGGGCATTTTGTGCATTTTGCTTGGATTTCCAGCATCTGCAGATCTTCTCATCAGTGTGACTACTTATGTATTTGGCCGTGCTGTAATGTGTGAGCAGAATGTATAGTAAAGGGCTCAGCACATGGAGAGCAACCATGCCGAGGATGATGGGGTGGGAGGTGAGGTTGTACATCCTGACTATCTGAGGCTAGTTAGGAAGTCCAACACCTCAATGTTTAGTGGTGTAATTAGACCAAGACCAAGGTCTGTTAGACAATAGTTTTGGATGCCGAATTGAAATCTAGAAACAACATTCTGATATCCTTGTTTCCTAGATGTGTCAGGGCCAGATGCATGTGTCATAAAATGGCTCTCTTGCTAAACAGATTAGTATGTATTCAATGTGTCAGGATTAGTATTTTTGATATGTGTTATCTCTCACCAAGCCACCTCTCACTCATTCCATCGTATCAATGTAAGACTCAGTTAGCTCTCCTTCTTCGCTAATCTATCTTCTCTTTTGGGGTGTCTCCAGGACATAGTGAATTTCATATTTTCAACTGTTGTAAATTGCTAATCATGCTTGTTTAATTCTAAAAATCCAGAATATGTGGAGGGAGACTGAAGGAGTTCCATTGATCTCTACTTCATTCATGCCATTCAATCCTGGCATGAGGACAATAAAGATGCACAGGATCAGAAAACAATCTTATGTGCCATGTTACACACATTGCTACTTACTATAACATGGTCTGTGAAAGCTGCCAAGTGACCTGGCCCAACCATAATGTTACTATTTTCAAGTTGTGTGCAATTTATTTTGCAGTCTTTGTTAATGAGGAAGACAGAAACCATAGAAACATTACAGCACAGAAAAAGGCCTTTTGGCCCTTCTTGGCTGTGCCGTACCATTTTTCTGCCTAGTCCCACTGACCCGCACCTGGACCATATCCCTCCATACACCTCTCATCCATGTACCTGTCCAAGTTTTTCTTAAATGTTAAAAGTGAGCCCGCATTTACCACTTCATCTGGCAGCTCATTCCACACTCCCACCACTCTCTATGTGAAGAAGCCCCCCTTAATGTTCCCCTTCACCCTTAACCCATGTCCTCTTGTTTTTTCTCCCCTAGGCTCAGTGGAAAAAGCCTGCTTGCATTCACTCTATCTATACCCATCATAATTTTATATACCTCTATCAAATCTCCCCTCATTCTTCTACGCTCCAGGGAATAAAGTCCTAACTTATTCAACCTTTCTCTGTAACTGAGTTTCTCAAGTCCCAGCAACATCCTTGTAAACCTTCTCTGCACTCTTTCAACCTTATTAATATCCTTCCTGTAATTAGGTGACCAAAACTGCACACAATACTCCAAATTCAGCCTCACCAATGTCTTATACAACCTCACCATAACATTTCAACTCCTATAATCAATACTTTAATTTATAAGGCCAATGTACCCAAAGCTCTCTTTATGACCCTATCTACCTATGACACCACTTTTAGGGAATTTTGTATCTGTGTTCCCAGATCCCTCTGTTCTACTGCACTCCTCAGTGCCCTACCATTTACCCTGTATGTTCTACCTTGGTTTGTCCTTCCAAAGTGCAATACCTCACACTTGTCTGTATTAAACTCCATCTGCCATTTTTCAGCCCATTTTTCCAGCTGGTCCAAGTCTCTCTGCAGACTCTGAAAACCTTCCTCACTGTCTACTACACCTCCAATCTTTGTATCATCAGCAAATTTGCTGGTCCAATTTACCACATTATCATCCAGATCATTGATATAGATGACAAATAACAATGGACCCAGCACTGATCCCTGTGGCACACCACTAGTCACAGGCCTCCACTCAGAGAAGCAATTCTCTACCACCACTCTCTGGCTTCTTCCATTGAGCCAATGTCTAATCCAATTTACCACCTCTCCATGTATACCTAGTGACTGAATCTTCCTAACTAACCTCCCATGTGGGACCTTGTCAAAGGTCTTACTGAAGTCCATATAGACAATATCCACTGCCTTTCCCTACATCCACTCTCCTGGTAACATCCTCGGAAAAGTCTAATAGATTTGTTAAGCATGACCTACCATGCACAAAGGCATGTTGACTCTCCCTAATAAGTCCCTGTCTATCCAAATACTTGTAGATCCTATATTTTAGTACTCCTTCTAATAATTTACCTACTACTGATGTCAAATTTACCAGCCTATAATTTCCCGGATTACTTATTGAGCCTTTTTTAAACAATGGAACAACATGAGCTATCCTCCAATCCTCCGGCACTTCACCCATGGATAACAACATTTTAAATATATCTGCCAGGGCCCCTGCAATTTCAACACTACTGTCCTTCAAGGTCTGAGGGAATACCCTGTCAGGTCCTGAGGATTTATCTACTCTGATTTGCCTCAAGATAGCAAGCACCTCCTCCTCTTCAATCTGTATAGGTTCCTTGACCTCACTACTTGGTTGCCTTACTTCCATTGACTCTATGCCAGTTACCTTAGTAAATACAGATGCAAAAAACCTATTTAAGATCTCCCCCATTTCTTTTGGTTCCATACATAGCCAACCACTCTGATCTTCAAGAGGACCAATTTTATCCCTTACTATCCTTTTACTCTTAATATACCTGTAGAAGCTCTTTCGATTATCCTTCACCTTGACTGCCAAAGCAACCTCATGTCTTCTTTTAGCCCTCCTGGTGTCTTTCTTAAGTTTTTTTTTGCACTTTTTATATTCCTCAAGCACCTCATTTGCTCCCCGTTTCCTATACATGTTATATATCCCTCTCTTCTTCTTTATCAGAGTTCCAATATCCCTCGGGAACCAAGGTTCCTTATTCTTACTCACTTTGTCTTTAATCCTGACAGGAACATACAAGCTCTGCACTCTGAAAATTTCTCTTTTGCAGGCCTCCCACTTACCAATCACATCCTTGCCTGTCCTAATCCATACTTTTTAGATCCTTTCTCATTTCTTCAAATTTGGCTTTTTTCCAGTTTAGAAACTCAACCCGAGCACCAGATCTATCTTTATCCATGATCAAGTTGAAACTAATGGTGTTATGATCACTGGAACCAAAGTGTTCCCCTACAGACACTTCCGTCACCTGTCCTGACTCGTTTCCTAATAGGAGATCTAATATTGCATCCACTCTAGTTGGTACCTTTATATATTGATTTAGAAAACTTTCCTGAACACATTTTACAAACTCTAACCTGTCTAGACCTTTAACAGTATGGGAGTCCCAAACAATATGTGGAAAATTAAAATCCCCTACTATCACAACTTCATGTTTCCTGCAGTTGTCTGCTGTCTTTCTGCAGGTTTGCTCCTCCAATTCTCGCTGACTATTGGGTGGTCTATAATACAACCCCATTAATGTGATCATACCTTTCCTGTTTCTCAGCTCCACCCATATGGCCTTGGCAGACAAGCCCTCTAATCTGTCCTGCCTGAGCACTGCTGTAACATTTTCCCTGACTAGCAATGCCACCACCCACCCCACCCATCATTCCTCTGCCTCTATCACGACTGAAACATCAGAACCCTGGAACCCTAAGCTGCCGGTCCTGCTCCTCTTGTAGCCACGTTTCACTAATGGCTATAATGTCGTAATTCCATGTGTCAATCCATGCCCTCAGCCCATCAGCCTTCCCCACAATACTCCTTGCATTGAAACAGACACACTTCAGAAGATTATTACCACCACACACAACCCCTCTATTTGTGGCTTTGCATGAACTTTTAACATCATTTATTTTCACCCCCACTCCACTATCTACTCTGGCACTCTGGTTCCCAAACCCCGCAAATCTAGTTTAAACCCTCCCCAAAAGCACTAACAAACCTCCCTGCAAGGATATTGGTCCCCTTGTAGTTCAGGTGTAACCTGTCTCTCTTGTACAGGTTCCACCTGCCCCAGAAGAGGTCCCAGTGATCCTGAAATCTGAAACCCTGCTCCCTCCACCAGTTCCTCAGCCACGTGTTCATCCGCTGGAGCATCTTATTCTTACCCTCACTGGCACGTGGCACAGGTAGCAATCCTGAGATTACCACCCTCAATAACTATGTAATTTCCACACTTCAGTGAATCCCTTCCTGATTCCAGTATAATTAAGATAAATTTCAAGACAGAAGAATTTTGAGAGAAGCCATTGATCTTGGGCTTCATTCAAAAAAGGGCTGCTATTGATGTCATTTATTGAAAGTCAATGATATTTCAGAACTAGTACTTAGCTGCTAAAGGGGCTTTGTGAGCCATTATAGCTTCTGCTTTTTCCACAACATCTACCTAATCTCATGCTTATTTTGGTTCTAGCCCAGGGTTAAGAATTTGTATTTTTATTTGTATAAGAAAACACTGGAATAAAGGCAACAACCTAGAAAATTGCCAAGATATTCCTATTCTGCAAATAGCACAAGTTTGATCTAGGCTGTTAAAGCCCTTCTATCTCTTCTCTTAATCATCAGTAGTGTGATGGAAGGTGTTGACAACTATGAATTTTATGGCTCATAGTACATTTCAGAAGCTTTCTTCTGGATTCTGTGAGACTGTTTGACCCCTGTCCTCCTTACGGGCAAAGCATGGATGAAAGAGTTAAGTTCTAGAGGTGAATTGTTGTTCAAAAGAGCTTTTTTGACTAAACACTTCATCACTTCTGGTGAAATCAATGTTATTTTGGGAGAGGAGCTCCACTGGCTTATTTCAAACCTCATGCAAAGGGGTATGGTTGCAAGCATTGGAGGCAGTCACCTCAGCAGTTACTCTTCAGAGCAACGTTCTGGCCTACCCACCCTGAACTACTTTAATAATAGTTTTGTCAGATAAGACCTGGCAACGAGAGCATGTTACATTCAATTTACAAAAGCTCAGACGATGGAGCCATCCACTGGCATCAAGGCGCTGTGATGCATATTCACTCCTTGGCCAGTGGGCCCCTTGGTGGTTGGCCACCGAGTACTCAAGCATGCAGCAAAGCATCAATAGACATCCCAAAGACTTCTTGTTCACCCGGTATTTGACATACCACAAGCTCTCTCTCCCCAATAAGGGAAAATAAGGTGTCCCCGTTTCATAGAGAGAGGGAGACATAACAAACAACTCACTGATTTATGGTTTTAAAAGTCTGTGGCATCGCTTTTTCCAAGCACTGTACTCACAGAATTCGGGTCTCTGGGCACACAGTCAACAGGCAGTAGCCAGCCCACTGCTTCCAACCTTCCTTGTTCTCCCACAATGCATCAGGCAGTGGCACTAGCCTTGAATCAGCCCATCTCCAGAGCCACGAAAATTCAAATGCTGAAGTCGCACTTGCCTTCCAGGCTGCGCCCTGGGGATATCGAAAGCCTCCTAAGTAGAGGTTATTGCCAGCTAAAATCGCCATAAGGAATAACCAGTGAAGTAAGATAGTCTTTGAAGATTGGGTAGATACAGTATAACCTCCCTTTGGTGAGAGTACTCGTGGCTATTTATACCCAATAGGGCTTAAGGTCTATGTTTAGGCTGAGAGTTTAGACCCTCGCAGTCAGCAAGTTCAATATCGTCACAACAAATGAGGGAATGAGGGAACACAACTGCAATGAGACTATACGAATTGTCTCTGTTAAAGCTGCTTAAAGCTATTATGATTTTCTTAAAGTAGTACATGCTGGCAGACATTATATAAATGAAGCCAGGCTAAGGAACTATGAGAAATGGCACAGAATAGGAGAGAGGGTTGCCTGAGAAGTTATTGTGGAAGCTGTATTGGCAGTCGCCGAAGCAAACTTGCACAGCAAGAGAGATAACACTGTACCCTCCATATATGTCACATGGCAATGATTGATATACTTCCCCTCTCTCTTCCTGAACAATTGGGCATTGTGGCTCAGCATTCTAACACAGATGGAGAATATAGTCCTGGCCATCAACAGAATTAGGGGTGACCTCATTGAAACCTATCAAATGTTGAAAGGCCTTGATAGAGTGGATTGTGGAGAGGATGGTGGGAGAAGTCTGAGACCACAAGATACAGCCTCAGAATAGAGGGGCGTCCTTTGAGAATAGAGATGAGGAGGATTATCTTTCGCCAAAGAGTGGTCAATCTGTGGAATTTGTAGCCACAGGTAGCTGTGAAACCCAAGTCATTAGGTATATTTAAGGCAAAGCATGATAGATTCTTGATTAATCAGGGGAGGTATTTATACAGGGAGAAGGCAGGAGATTGGGACAGAGAGGAAATATGGATCAGCCATAATGGGCCAAATGGCCTGTGTCTTACGGAATCATAATTACACAGCCATGGTGTGTTTGTAACAATTGAAAATGACAGAATTTTCACATCAAAGTCTCTTTTAATCACATTTCCTCATCATTCTCTTGGATTTTAAAACTGATGATAATGTATGCTGCCTCTTCCCCAGGTTACCTCATGACAATCTTTCACTTACAATGTTTCTACCTTTCAAGTACTTAAGAAGTGCAACCTGAACAGACACTGTGGGAGCAGCAAGAAGAGATCCCAGTTATCCATTTCAGCCTTATATCTTCCACATTGATGCACACTGAGCATGCATCGAGGTAGATTCCACACTTGTCAGCCACAGGGCCTGGGACAAATACAGCGCAGCTTCCAGCATGCCAGAGGGTGTGACTGCTCATGAATATCTTTCAGAAGACTCAGGGCAAGACTTTTATGGAACAGCTTACAGAAAAAGGTTGATGGAAATAATAAATAAAAAGCTAGCTCCATTGGGAATATTGCCAGAAAGTAAGAGCACATTATCAAAGAAAATCAAACAGAAATAGGAATCTTTGTTAAACTTGAAACCTGTTTTTTCCTAATGTGGAGAAAATAAAGGGAATGTGCAATAGGTTGAAGACTGAGAGGAACTGAATGTTGATGGAACCAATAGGAATCTTGTTCATCGCACCCTAACTGACCGGAAACGGTACAAACAGAAGACAATACATGAAAACGGAGAGGAAGGGAAGAGTCTGGGCTGTGAGTTACAAACACTGCAGTTGCTGAAAATCTGAAATTGAGGAGAATGCTCCAAAGAAAAAACACACAACAGTTCTGACAACATCTATCACGACAGAAAAATTAATTTAAAGTTAAAGTTTGATATTCCTTCATCAAAATTGACCAGTTCCAATAAGAATTAGAAAGGCTGGTTATATGAAATTGTTGAATTCAAATATTGAGTCCCAGGAGCTGTAATTAACTTGTAATAATCCTAGTCTAAAGTTCTGATTCTCTTCTCCATTTTACATTGGGCTTCAGCAAAACTGTGCAAAAGGACAAAGTCACAAATGTAAAATGATAAATAACTGTAAGCTTGAAGACCAATCTTAGGTCCTCTGCAGAGCAGTCTCCCAGTTTACCAGAGACCACTGAATAGGGTATGTTCTATTGCTTCTCCCTCAGCCTTGTCTGTCTTTGAGGAATGAAATGTAGTTAGATTTCTTCACACACACACACACAAACACACACACACACACACACACACACACACACACACACAGCCAAACTGATCCCACTTATATAACAGTGATTGGCAAATTGTGAGATTTTGCAAATAACAGAGTACTAACTGGTTATTCTTTTTCTTCCATTGTGGTATAATTCTGTTACAGAGTTGATGTTTGATCTGTCCACGGAATAACCATCATGACAACTCAGAGGTAATTAGCAGGGTCCTTTGAGGTGTTATATTGTGAAAAGAAGTATAAAAGTGAAAGATTATTAATAACACAATCGCTGGGGAAATAAAATTTCTATTCAACCCGGGAAGTCTAGACAGAGCTTTACATCATTATTATATAATGCAACTTCATAAAGTCATAAAATGGTCCACTGTCACTGCTTTGAATTAATTGAGTTAGTCAGTCTTGGTGTTCCCTTAAAAAAAATCAATATATTTGATGGTTTCATAATGAAAGGAAGAACACCAATGTTTATCCGAGCTGAAATCCTATAAACCAGATGAGCTGTCAACGGAACTTCAAAAGTGGTCATCCTTCACCGTGATATGGATCTACAAAGTTTGAATTTGTCCCCAATAGTAACAGAGTGGATTTCAGTTTCTCGACAGAGCCTTACATAGGATCAGTATTAATTTAGGCCCACAAATGAAAAAGCAACCTTCAGTTCACTGATGCAGATCCATTTGCAACCAAAACAGGTGTTAACATTGCAACAGTGCATTACAAACCTTCAGTGGTGTCCAGGAGACGACATTAATGTACTTCATCCACATGATGGCTGGTTAATTCCTCCTAAACATTGTAAAATACTTATTAAAAATAGCAGAAGTATAAATAGAAATTTCACAACATCAAATAAACAGACTGCTTTTAGCAAAAACAAAAACACCTCCTACATGTGTTTAAGATTTGATTGCAACAATTCTGAGATGAAATTTCTCCCCAGTAACTACAAATGTTTGATGAAGCAAAGCAGAAAACATTAATTCCTAGAAAATTGATAGCATATTCCTGTGCTTTTCAGTGCATCGAATGTTGTAGTTTTTTACATAAATAAACACTTAGCCAATATAAAATCATTAGCTGTGAAATTGGACCCAATACTCATAGTCCCAAATCAGAGGGCACAACAGCCATTTTGTGTGTGGGATACACATGCATCATCACTTATGCTCATTTTTCTGATTTTCAGAGATTGTTCACTCAGTGAGAACCATGTCCTCACAGTGCTCAGTACAATGATGTAGCTTCAAGGACTCTCTTACCCTTCACATTTAATTCTGCAGTCTACTGCACACAGTCTGGATATGAGCCTGCATGATTCTGTTTGGATGACATTATTTGTTCTTTCTCTGCGCTACCATCATTACCTTTCTGTACATGTAGGGAGTCCTGCACAAGCTGAAGCTGGGAGCAGGGCAGAAATCTTCCCCTCAGGAGAGGGAGGAAATTTTAAACCACAGAAAGGCTTAACCCACAAGTGTGTATAGAATAATAGAAATGAAACACTACAGCACAGTACGGACCGTCCAGTCCATGTTGTTGTGCTGACCTGTTAACCCACCCCAAGATCAATCTAATGCTTCCCTCCCCCATTACCCTCCATTTTCTTTATCTAAGAGTCTCTTAAATGTCTCTAATGTTTCTGCCTCCACCATCACTCCTGGCAGCGTGTTCCAAACACCCAAGACTCTGTGTGAAAAAACCTACTTCTGATACCTCCCCTAAACTTTCCTCCATTCATCTTAAAATTATACCTCCTTGTATTAGCCATTTCCTCACTGGGAAATATCTCCTGACCGTTCATTCTATCAAAGCCTCTTATCATCTTGTTCAGCTCTATCCAGTCACCTTTCAAACTTCTTCACTGTAATGGGAATAGACCTAGTTGGTTCAATTTATCCTGTAAAACATGTTCTCTAATCCAGGCAGTAATCTGGTAAATCTCCTTTGCACCCTCTTGAAAACTTCCTCAACCTTCCTATTATAAGACAACCTGAACTGAAAACAATATACCAAGTGTGGTCTACCCAACATTTTATAGAGCTGCAACATTACCTCAAGGCTCTTGAACTCAATCCCCTGACTAATGAAGGCTAACACACCATATATCTTCTTAACAACCCCACCAACTTGTGTAGAATCCTTAATTCGATCTGTGTGTGTGTGTGTGCCTGTCCTGCTGGGCACGCTGCATGTGCCAGAACATCATGAGCAATAAATTATACAGCGATAGTAACTTAACCTTGGACCACCCACCATTTACCTTCACTCACTTGGGAATTCCCTTTGTTTCATTCTCATTTCCCTACTACTTGTTTCTCTCTTTCTCAGGTCTGATGAAGGGTCATTTTTTCTGAAACTTAACTATTTTTCTGTCGAGATGTTGCTTGGCCTGCTGAGTTTAGCCAGAATTTTCTACTTTCTTTCTTTATATCCTGTTGGTGCAGTTTATTTTATCCTAATCAGTTCCAGCCTGTCAGCCAGGAGAGCAAAGTGATTCACCTTAGTTGGAAGATTTGGAGAGGCAGTGCGCACCAACCTTTAAATAGAGTGCAGAAACAACCACTTCCAATTTAAACGAGGCTATTGGTTTTGCCAGCCATGAGATGCATTTACAGTGCTTTAAGTATTAATATTAATATGGAAAAGGTATCATGTGGTAGAGTTTCCATGAATTACTGGAAGTGCTAAAGAACAACTGAATGTAGTCCTCATTATGATGTTATATCCTTTTCAGCACTCAGAATTGCCAAGTGTTTGAAAAGTTATAGTAGATGCTGCTATTTCCTTCTTCTACTTGAATTATTTATTTTCCATTATCCACAGTGCTAATTATATACCTTCAAAGTGTTTTCTGTGGTTTATGTTTAGGCAAATCATATTCTAACTGATTTCAAGGAGAGTTCATATTCTGAATTGAGCTTGTTGATTGGAAATATCATTAACTATGCAAAGTGATAATACTGGTGCCAATCTTTAATTGCCTGGTGGCATTGTAATTGCAGCTATTTCAAGACATTATTTCTCCCTCCCTCTATAGAAAAGATTAAATAAAATTGTTTCATTGATATTATAATCAATATCTAGCATTATAAGTAAGTTGATGTGGCGTGTGTGATATCATTTCCATCTTTTGCATTTCTGTATGATTTGACAAGGACATTGGAAGGACTAGCCAATCGTTAAATGTTGTGAGGATTCCTTTCACCAGGACTCATGAATATCCATTTTTAGCCAGTTTACATTTTTGCTTTTCACACTATTTAAAAAACAACCTTTGTTGTAAATTTTGTATATAGCCAATGAATGGTATAAAGTTTATTCCCTTTCAGTTAAATGCTTGAACACGAACAGGATTCAGGTACGTAAACCACATTTGTATTCGAGCACAGAACTGAAGGAGTGCGGTGTTCTCACAGATTTTTCCTTTCAATGAGGCAACATACATGACCCTGGCACCCTGTTAAACATTGTTTTCTGCGCAGCACTCCTAATTCTTAAAGAATAGATGTCATCCTGCCAGCACCTGAGTTTAAGCTTGCCAGTTCACAGAATATCCTATTTATGAACTGCATTGTTAATCTACTGCTGATATAATAAAGGTAATAACATAATGTCAAAACAGCAAAAAGTACTCACCTAGCCAGTACACCATGAAAATAAATTAATTGGCCATTTATTGTGTTCCTATTATTTACATTGTTGTGTCCTTGAGCAAGGCACTTAACCACACATTGCTCTGCGACGACACCAGTGCCAAGCTGTATCGGCCCTAGTACCCTTCCCTTGGACAACATCGGTGCTGTGGAGAGGGGAGACTTGCAGCATGGGCAACTGCCGGTCTTCCATACAACCTTGCCCAGGCCTACGCCCTGGAAACCTTCCAGGCACAAATCCATGGTCTCACGAGACTAACGGACGGCTAAAAAAAAATTATTTACGTTATATCTTGCACTTCTCTATGGAACCATCAGTACAACCTGGTCTGATATTGTAATATTGCAAGCTTATCATTTAGATCATCAGGCTTATCATTTAGACTTGTTCTGTAACCTACCATATGAAAGTCCTAATCCGGGTTCTCTACTGCAGCACTGGCAAAGTGTAACTGCTGCTTGAAGCCCAATCCTTCCCCTATTCAGAATGCGAACTGCTCCTATCCATTATCTCACTACGTACTAAAACAAGTAACCTCTTTAAAGTGGGCACAGCAAAAATAAGTAGTATGCTAACCACTGCTCTAAATCATGCACTGTTTCTTTGTCTGAGCTAATTGCTGCACATAAAATTGATTGATGGGGTGTATTCATTAACACTATCTTCCTATTCCCACATTACTTAGTCACATTTCTTGTTCTTCAGTAGCTGAGGTAAAAATGGCAGAAGCACGACATTGTGATTTGACTGAGTGAGCTTTCGTGAATAAGTTTGTGAAACTAAGAGGTGCTTGCTTGCATCATTGACATGTTCATAGATCATTAAAGTTGTGAGGAAAATTGTTTTGAAAAGGACATTTTTGTTATCAGTAGTTTTGTCACTGAAACTCTTCAGCCCTTCCACTGCCTCAACATCCCAATGATGGTCACAACTGTTTCTTCCATGGCAGTTATCATATCCAGGTTGACTAGTCTCCAGTTGTACTCACTTCCTGCAGCATTTATCTGTATGTCACCTTGCCTTTCAAGCAAAAAGGAAGTATATAAGTGAAAAGCAAAAGAGAATGCAGATGCTGGAAACCTGGATTAATACACACTTTATGTGAGGGTATTAACGGGTCAGGCAGCAACTGTGGAGGGAAATACAGAGTCAATCTTTCAGGTTGAGAACCTTCATCAGGACAGAAAAGACAGAAGAGAGGAGCCGGTATCATAGGTTGGGCTAAGGGGTGGAGAAATTGACTATTCTTTGTCAATCCTGCCTGCTATTTCCTCAAAGAACTCCAACAGATTTTTCAGGCAACATTTCCCCTTAAGGAAACCACGCTGACTTTGGCCTCTATTATTTTGTGCGACTAAATACCCTGAAACCTCATCATTAATAATGGACTCCAATGTCTTCCCAGCTACTGAATTCAGGCTAACTAGCCTATCATTTCCTCTCTTCTGCATCCTTTCCTTCTTAAAGAGTGAAGTGACATTTGAAATTTTCCAGTTCTCAGGAACCATTCCAGAATCTAGCAATTTTTGTAAGATTATTTCATATGTCTTCACAATCTTTTCAGCTACCTCTTTCAAAACTCTGGGGTGTAGTCCATCTGGTCCAGGTGATTGATCTATTTTCAAACCTTTCAGCTTCCCAAGCACCTTCTTCTTAGTTACAGCAACTGCACTGACTTCTACCCCCTGACACTCTCGAGTTTCTAGCACTACAGCCAGCATCTCTACCAGTGACAACTGATGCAAAATACTTAGTAAGTTTGAACACCATTTCTTTGTCCCCTGTTACTGCCTCTCCAACATAATTTTCCAGCAGTTCACTAACCACTTAAAGTACGCTTATTATCAAAGTAGGTATAGCACCTTGAAATTTGTCTTCCCACAGACAGCCACAAGACAAAGAAACACCACGGAATCAATTTTTAAAAAAACATCAAAATCCCAATGCGCAACAAAAAGAAGAAGTCGTGCAAACGGCAAGAAACAAGTAAAAAACAGAATATAAAACATTAAAGCACAAAGTAATTCAAACAGTCTAGGAATGCTCAGTTTAGTTCAGTTCAATTTAGCATGGTGTCATTTGTTGACTGTAGGCCGCAGAGCCAGTCCACCCCAATCAAAATCACACAAAATAGCAATAAAAATGAGTAACCAGAACATAGAAACTAATAACATAAACGTCAGAGTCTAATCCACAAACCACGTCGATTAAACCTTGCCCAAGACCCAAAATCATCCTCCAGCAGCAAGAGGGAGAGAAAGAGATTTTGGAGGAGCAACACCTTAGATACCGTCTGGGATGTCTCCAGTCTCTTGGTATGAACATTGAGTTCTCCAACTTCTGGTAATTCCCACCCCCTCCCTTCTCCCATCCCAGTTCCACTCTGCCCCCTCCCCCAGCTGCCTATCACCTCCCTCATGGTTCCGCCTCCTTCTACTACCCATTGTGCTTTCCCCTATTCCTTCTTCACCTTTCCTGCCTATCCCCTCCCTGCTTCCCCTCCCACACCCTTTTATCTTTCCCTTTACTGGTTTTTCACCTGGCACCTACCAGCCTTCTCCTTCCCACCCTCCCCCTCACCTTCTTTATAGGGCCTCTGCCCCCTCCCTCTTCAGTCCTGACGAAGGGTTCCGGCCCGAAATGTTGACTGATCATTTCCACGGATGCTGCCCGACCTGCTGAGTTCCTCCAGCGTGTTGTGAGTGTTGCTTTGACCCCAGCATCTGCAGAGTACTCTGTGTTAGAGAGAAAGAGATGGGTCAAGCGCAGGCACCTTCCTCCAAGTACAGTGAGCGAGGGAGAGAGATCGGTCAAAAGCAGGCAGACGGCGCTGAGCACCCACTTGCCTTCTGCTCTCATCCTTGTTGATTTCAATCTTGCTCGACGCTTTAATTGGAGAGATTAGCAAGAAATGGAGTCGATCATGGCTGGCACCCCGCCTCCATGCCCCTTGTTCTCCAGGCCACACACTCTGCTTGAAACATCACCAAACTCCCTCAGAAAACAAAGCATCAGATCATTCAATTGTCCTGAAAACACACCATCAAAATGTAAATCACAGATTCCAATAGTAGCAGAATCATACCTGAAGGAAGAAGAAGAAGTAAAAGTAGTTTCATGAACTGTTTGAAGAACGTTATCATTTGTCCGACACCGGCCCCATAGGCCTGAGTCGACGTAGTAGTAGTACCATTAGTCATGTTGTCCATTGGCACCATATTCTTTTTACTCTTTATATGACTGAAAATCTTTGGTATCCTCTTTTATATTATTGTTTTACTAGCCCTCTTCATGTCTATTTCATTCTCCTTACACCTGTGTACAGGAAATGACATTAAACAATCTGGAATCTTGAATATTTCATTTTTCTCTCCTAGTGGCTTTTATATAGTTGCCTTCTGTTGGCTTTTAAAAGCTTCCCAGTCCTCTAACTTCCCACAAATTTTTGCTATATCATATGCCTTCTCTTTTGCTTTTATGCTGTCTTTGACTTCTCTTTTCAGCCACAGTCGCCTCATCCTCCCTTTAGAATACCTCTTCATCTTTGGGATGTATCTATCCTCTGCCTTCTGAATTGTCCCCAGAAACTCCAGACATTGCTGCTCTGCTGTCACCCCTGTGAGTGACCATTCAAATTAACTTTGGCCAGCTCCTTTCTCATGTGTCTGTAATTCCTTTTACTCCACTGTAATACTGATACATCTAACATTAACTTCTCCCTCTCAAACTGCAGGGTCAATTCTATCATATTATGATCACTGCCCCCTAAGTGTTCCCTAATAAAATCTGGTTCAATAGACAACACCCAATCCAGGATTGCCTTTCCTCTAGCGGGTTCAACCACAAGCTGCTCTAAAAAAACATTTAAAAGGCATTCTACAAATTCTCTTTCTTGGGGTCCAGCACCAACCTGATTTTCCCAATACATCACCCATACATTCTTGCCACTAGTTCCTCTCCCTACCTCTTTCCCTTTATTCCATTGTTCACTGTCTTTTCCTAGCAGAGTCTATCTTCTTTGTCCTTTGTCACCCAGACCTATCAACTCCCGACTTTTTACAGCATCCCCATTCCCCTGCCTATCACCCCTCTCATCCACCAGCTCCACCCCTTCCCTCACCATTTTAATTGGCCCTTCTACTTCTTTTCAATCCTGATGAAGGGGCTTGACCCAAAATATCCTCTCTCCATTTCCCTAGAGAGTTCCTCCAGCAGATTGTGAGAGACCTGCCTTGAATTTGCAGGAAGTGCCTCCAATGATCAATGACTGGCAAGATACATGTTTGAATCTTATATCATGCTCAATATGTGGTGTGTGTTAGTCTTGAGTTGTGACTTTCTTTTGTTTCATCTTCACTGCTGCAAACACTTGCTCAGGTATTGTCAGGATTTAATTTTTTGCCAGCCACTCGCATTATTGCTCTCTTTCTGAAATGTCTAACCCATGACGGTGTTGGCACATGGCCAAGTGGTTAAGGCATGCGTCTAGTGATTTGAAGGCCGCTAGTTCCAGCCTTAGCTGAGGCAGCGTGTGTGTCCTTGAGCAAGGCACTTAACCACTCATTGCTCTGCGACGACACCGGTGCCAAGCTGTATGGGTCCTAATGCCCTTCCCTTGGACAACATCGGTGGCATGGAGAGGGGAGACTTGCAGCATGGGGAACTGCTGGTCTTCCATACAACTTTGCCCAGGCCTGCGCTCTGGAAACTTTCCAAGGCACAAATCCATGCCTATATACATATAAAAAAACATGGCAGTGTAAATGGCACTTTCTGGAAGCTAACATCATCGTAATTAACAGGTGGCTGCAGCCTTCATTTCTTGGAATGGGGTCAGCATAATTGTCTGTTACAGTCCACACATTGGTTTTCAAGAGCCGTTGGATTTAGGCTTCTTCACAGTGAAAGTAAAATGTTCCAGTGCTGTCTCTGTTGCCATCAAGGGCATAAACTGTGCTGTATAAGTGGCCAATTCTAATTCTTTGATAGATCTTGCACTTTTTCTACACATTGCACAGAATACAAGATTAAATACTGTCAGTAGAATTTAAGTGGAAAAGTAATCCATATCCCAGCACAGCAATTGCGTTACTGAATGATCACCTACACATACATAAGCACTTTGTCACAGTTTCATTGTCTCAGACTTAAATAGAGTGGAGAAACCACTGCATATTGGGGCATACACAATCCTATCAATGATCAGCCTGCTGAACAGAGCATTCACAGTGACTGGCTAGGTTTAAACATAAAGCTAGCCCCCATATCTACAGTCTGCTCATTGTCAATAATAATAAGTTTCAAAGCGATTTTGATAAACGACCACAGGATCTACTGTATTTACAGAAATCTCTAAGGATTTCAATGAAATATGTTAAGCCTACTAAATGTGTAACTTTTGACTGCTGGGCACAATTTAAATTGGTGATTTTGTCTGAACAGGTTTTGTCAGACCTTGTGTTCCAATTTCGGCAGCTTATTCAATTTTTCACAAGACGCAGGAAAATTGATTTGTTACTCTCACACTTTCCTTCTGAATATTATTTTTATTTTTGTAGGCTGTGCTTTGCATCCCAAAGTCACTGCTTAACCTTTTTATGAAAATAATCAATAACAGACTTCTTTTTTCAAAATGCAGTTTTAAGTAGCTGGTCTTGCTAAAGGCAGTGAGCAAATCCTTGTTAACTGATTACAGAAAGGAAAGGATTACTTTTGTCTTTGGAACATAAAAAGTAGGAAATAGAGTAGGTTATAGCCTCTTAAACCAGTCCCATTGATCAATAAGATCTTGGCTCATCTGGTCTTTGGTCTCAACAGTTTTTATTTGCCTAATCAATATTATTCTTGATTGCATTGTAAAAATGAAAACCATTTGGGCTTATTCAAAATTAGAACCCAGGACTGCTAATACGTCAAACCAAAGATCTCTCCTTAAGCAAGAATCATATTATTACACCTATGAGCCACCATTCCTGACCAATAGTCGCAAGCAAATTCTTCTAAAGTTTCTTTGGTAGTTCTTCTTTCTTCCAATCCTGAGACATTCGAAAGAAAGGCCATTTTTTTTTTAGGTTCGTTTCTGCTAATTTCTCACAAAGTTAGAGCTGTATTTTTGAAAACAAACCGGGAACTTTTGCCCCATTATTTTCTGGTGTAAAATCACTCTGACTCCACAGGATTCTATTTCCATTTGACCCTGAGATCACAGCTGCCTGATCATAGACCACACTGTGAAAGCAAATTATCACTGAAAGGAGGAGCAACAGCCACAAAATGCTGGAGGAACACAGAACATAGAACGTAGAATAGTGCAGCACAGTACAGGCCCTACGGCCCACAATGTTGTGCCGGCCCTTATACCCTACCTCCCATATAACCCCCACCTTAAATTCCTCCATAAACCTGTCTAGTAGTCTCTTAAATTTCACTACAGTATCTGCCTCCACCACTGACTCAGGCAGTGCATTCCACACACCAACCACCCTCTGAGTAAAAAACCTTCCTTTAACATCTCCCTCGAACTTCCAACCCCTTACCTTAAAGCCATGTCCTCTTGTACTGAGCAGTGGTGTCCTGGGGAAGGGGTGCTGGCTGTCTACTCTATCTGTTCCTCTTAATATCTTGTACACCTCTATCATGTCTCCTCTCATCCACCTTCTCTCCAAAGAGTAAAGCCCTAGCTCCCTTAATCTCTGATCATAATGCATACTCTCTAAACCAGGCAGCATCCTGGTAAATCTCCTCTGTACCCTTTCCAATGCTTCCACATCCTTCCTATAGTGAGGCGACCAGAACTGGATACAGTACTCCAAGTGTGGCCTAAACAGAGTTTTATAGAGCTGCATCATTACCCCACAACTCTTAAACTCTATCCCTCGACTGATGAAAGCTAACACCCCATAAGCTTTCTTAACTACCCTATCTGCCTGTGAGGCAAATTTCAGGGATCTGAGGAGGTGTACCCCCAGATCCCTCTGCTCCTCCACACTACCAAGCCATTTACTTTGTACTCTGCCTTTGAGTTTGTCCTACCAAAGTGTACCACTTCACATTTCTCCGGGTTGAACTCCATCTGCCACTTCTCAGCCCACTTCTGCATCCTATCAATGTCTCTGCAATCTTTGACAATCCTCTACACTATCCAAAACACCACCAACCTTTGTGTCATCTGCAAACCTGCCAACCCACCCTTCTACCCCCACATCCAGGTCGTTAATAAAAATCACAAAAAGCAGAGGTCCCAGAACCGACCCTTGTGGGACACGACTACTCACATCCCTCCAGTCCGAATATACTTCCTCCACCATGACCCTCTGCTTTCTGCAGGTGAGCCAATTCTGAATCCACCTGGCCAAACTTCCCTGGATCCCATGCCTTCTGACTTTCTGAATAAGCCTACCGTGTGGAACCTTGTCAAATGCCTTACAAAAATCCATGTAGATCACATCCACTGCACTACCCTCATCTATACGCCTGGTCACCTCCTCAAAGAACTCTCTCAGACTTCTTAGACACAATCTGCCCTTCACAAAGCCATGCTGACTGTCCCTGATCAGACCATGATTCTCTAAATGCCCATAGATCCTATCTCTAAGTATCTTTCCAACAGCTTTCCCACTACAGATGTAAAGCTTACTGGTCTATAATTACCGGACAATCCCTACTACCTTTTTGAACAAGGGGACAACATTCACCTCCCTCCAATCCTCCAGGGCCATTCCCGTGGACAACAAGGACATGAAGATCCTAGCCAGAGGCTCAGCAATCTCTTCACACACCTCATGGAGCAGCCTGGGGACTATTCCGTCAGACACCGGGGACTTACCCATCCTAATGTATTTTAACAACTCCAACACCTTCTCTCCCTTAATATCAACTTCACTCATATTGTCCTCGCCTTCATCAAGTTCCCTCTGATTGGTGAATACCGAAGAGAAGTATTCATTGAGGACCTCGCTCACTTCCATAACCTCCAGGCACATCTTCCCACCTTTATCTCTAATCGGTCGTACCTTCATTCCTGTCATCATTTTGTTCTTCACATAATTGAAGAATGCCTTGGGATTTTCCTTTACCCTACTCGCCAAGGCCTTCTCATGCCCCCTTCTTGCTCTCCTCAGCCCCTTCTTAAGCTCCTTTCTTGCTACCCTATATTCCTCAATAGACCCATCTGATCCTTGCTTCCTAAGCCTCTTGTATGCTGCCTTCTTCCACCTGACTAGATTTTCCACCTCACTTGTCACCCATGGTTCCTTCACCCTACCATTCTTTATCTTCCTCACCAGGACAAATTTATCCCTAACATCCAGCAAGAGATCCCTAAACAATGACCACATTTCCATAGTATATTTCCCTGCAAAAACATCATCCCAATTCACACTCGCAAGTTCTAGACTTATAGCCCCATAACTTGCCCTCAGCAGTCAAGCGACATCTATGGAAATGAATAAACAATCAATGCTTCAGGCCAAAATCATCATCAGGACTGGAAAGGAAGGGGAACGATGCTGGAATAAAAGAGTGGGAGGAGGAGAATGAAGAGAAGCTGGAAAATGTTAGGTGAAGCCAGGTGGGTGGGGAAAGGAGGATACGGTAAGAAGCTGAAAGGTGATAGAAGGAAAAGGCAAAGGACTAGAGAAGAAGGAATCCAACAGGAGAGGAGAGTGGACCATGGAAGAAATGGAATGAGGTGGGGCACTAGAGGGAGGTGATAGCCATGTGAAGAGAAACTCTCTCCCATGACTGTTTTCTCATTCATTACACCTCCAAGTACTCACCTATTTCCTTGTTAGTTATGGCCCTATCAGAGAGCTACCACCACTTCTTTCTCACCTTAAGTCGTTTTGAAATGGCAGGTGAAACCTCAAGGATGCAATGCTCTGCTGTAAGCTCATTGACCTGAAATATTCACTCTTTTTCTATCTCCACATCTGTACTCGTTGAGTATTGGGAGCGTTTTCAGTTTGTATTTCATATTGCAGGAGTCAGCAGTACTTGCTTTTGGATTCCTTGTTCATGCCTGATTATGAAAATTGATAAGTCATGTGAAGACTTGTAGTCTACTTCCTATTTGAGGCTCCCATATGAGCCCAAGCATGGGAGGATGACCCCTGGGTGCCCACCCAAGACTATGGTCAACACGCTCCTAGAAGACAGCGGCGAGGCTAATGTAGATGAACTGAACACACTGATGAGGGAGAGGGAGAAGTGGAGAGTCCGTCATCGTGCCCGACGCCAGCCCCCTAGGTCTGACTTGATGCAGTAGTAGTAGTAGTAGTCCTATCTGAGAAGTGTGCGCAAGAAATACCTGTACATATTTCAGCCAGTCACTATGAAAATACTCTTTTGTTACATCAATAAGACGATGGGCATTTTTTCTCGCTTTGTTTCTGTAGCCATTGAACAGATTCCTTTTGTGCAAATGCTAATTGCTTTAGTAACTTTAACAATTGCAAGTTGGTGCTATCTATTTTCCAACAGTCAATTACTTAAGAAGAGCATGAGGGAATCATGATGTTGGAGTCTGTACATGCTTTGGGTTGACGGAGGCAAAGGAGGTGCTCCTTCTCCAGCAGAAGGAATATACTGTTAATGGCCAGGACTTTCCAGCCCTTTTACAGACCGCCAAGAGACCCCCAACCTGCCGAAACTGAGCAGGCAGAAGATTCCTCTAAGGTTGTCTGGGAGAGTTCTGGGGATTCAGAGTCAGGTCACTTGTACAACATGGCTGCAGTGACTTTACAGCGTTTTGGGGAGGGTGTGCATGTAAGGGAGGTGAAGGGAAGATAATGTAATCAGTAGTTGGGAATGAGAGAATTCCCCTCCTTGGGATATGGGTTTTTTAAGCAGGTACGCTTTTCCCAGACTGAATGTCTCTTAAGCCGCCCGGTGACCCAGAGTGCGAAGCCTCACATTCATTCAGTCTGGGACATACGATGAGCTGATATTTCCATATACTGGTTTGATTGGTTTCATTCCAAATACTCATTGCCTCCAGTACTCACTTCTTTTTTTTAAATCTGCACTTGTTCCTTGTGAAGGAAATAACCAGAAATTTTCCAAATCACCGGTGGTCAAAATTTGTATGATATGTATTGTGATGTAGTATTTACCATGTGTATTTTTAAGGTCAAGATATACTTTCCAGCAAAGATCTTTATAGCCTACCAGCCTAGACTAGTAGATCCTTCACAAAATAAATTCTGCCCACTGAAATGACCCATGGATTATTTCAGTATAGGTATAATTTCTGGCCTTGCCATATCTGTTTATGTTCAATGAACAAATAAATACAGAAGATTGATGAGGATACTGTGCAAGTAAAGCATCACCAATGAAAAGAGAAATAGAGTCAATGACCCTTCATCAGAACTGGAAATTATGTGAAAACAAGTAGGATTTAATTTGGTGAGAGATAGAAGAATGCCTGCAGCAGGGTAAAGGCCACAATAGTCCAGGTGACACAATGTCCTCTGGCATCAAAGAGGTAGGAATGAGTGTTTGATATCATAGCTGATTGGTCTGGAAGAGGTTGGTAAACAAAGATGGCTATAACTATAAGCGGATGCACATAGTAGCTGCTGTAACTCTGAAATATTGATATTGGTTTATTGTTGTCACATGTGTCGAGGTAACATGAAAAGTTTTTGTTTGCATGCCACCTGGACAGATCATGCCAAAGTAATAAAAGCAGAATGCTGCGTTATAGTTACAGGGAAATCCCAGTGCAGGTAAGCAAATAAAATGCATGGACCATGACGAGCTAGATGAGGGAGATCACGCTTTTAGCGTATAAGAAGTGTGTTCAAGAGCATGCACAGAAATGACCTTGAATCTGATCTGAGATGTTGGAAATACTCAGCATATTAGGGAGGATTGCTGAAGAGGGAAACACTGAGTTAATATTACAGGTGGATAACCTTACCTCAGAACTGGCTAGTTCTGACACAGGCAGGAAGGACTGGTTACCTGTAATTGTGTGATCACGGTCAGTGCTGAATTTGAGTCTCTGGTGAATATGTTGGTTACAATCACAGCTTGCTGGATGTAGTATAGCAAATATAGAATGGGGATGAGTTGAGGGTGGCCACATTTGAGAATCGTTCCCTATCAACCTCACCTGCTGGACTCTAAGGTTTGACTAAGAAACATAGAAACATAGAAAACCTACAGCACAATACAGACCCTTCGGCCCACAAAGTTGTGCCGAACATGTCGGCTCCATGTACCTATCCAAAAGTCTCTTAAAAGACCCTATCATATTCGCCTCCTCCACAGTTGCCGGCAGCCCATCCCATGCACTCACCACTCTCTGAGTAAAAAAGTTACCCCTGACATCTCCTTTGTACCTACTCCCCAGCACTTTAAACCTGTGTCCCCTTGTAGCAACCATTTCAGCCCTGGGAAAAAGCCTCTGACTATCCACATGATCAACGCCTCTCATCAACTTGTACACCTCTATCAGATCACCTCTCATCCTCTGTCACTCCAAGGGCAAAAAGCCGAGTTCACTCAACCTATTCTCATAAGGCATGCTCCCCAATCCAGGCAACGTCCTTGTAAATCTCCTCTGCACCCTTTCTATGGCTTCCACATCCTTCCTGTAGTGAGGCAACCAGAACTGAGCACAGTACTCCAAGTGGGGTCTGACCAGGGTCAAATATAGCTGCAACATTACCTCTCGGCTCCTAATTTCAATTCCACGATTGATGAAGGCCAGTACACCGTACACCTTCTTAACCACAGAGTCAACCTGCGTAGCTGCTTTGAGCGTCCTATGGACTCAGACCCAAAGATCCCTCTGATCCTCCACACTGCCAAGAGTCTTACCGTTGATACTATATTCTGCCATCACATTTGACCTACCAAAATGAACCACTTCACACTTATCTGGGTTGAGCTCCATCTGCCACTTCTCAGCCCAGTTTTACATCCTATCAATGTCCTGCTGTAACCTCTGACAGCCCACCACACTATCCATAATACCTCCAACCTTTGTGTCATCAGCAAATTTATTAACCCATCCCTCCACTTCCTCATCCAGGTCATTTATAAAAATCACAAAGAGTAGGGGTCCCAGAACAGATCCCTGAGTCACACCACTGGTCACCAACCTCCATGCAGAATATGACCCGTTTACAACCACTCTTTGTCTTCTGTCGGCAAGCCAGTTCTGGATCCACAAAGCAATGTCCCCTTGGATCCCATGCCTCCTTACTTCCTCAATAAGCCTTGCATGGGGTACCTTATCAAACGCCTTGCTGAAATCCATATACATCTCATCTACTGCTCTTCCTTCATCAATGTGTTTAGTCACATCCTCAAACAATTCAATCAGGCTCATAAGGTACCACCTGCCCTTGACAAAGCCATGCTGACTATTCCTAATCATATTATACCTCTCCAAATGTTCATAAATCCTGCCTCTCAGGATCTTTTCCATCAACTTACCAACCACTGAGGTAAGACTCACTGGTCTATAATTTCCTGGGCTATCTCTACTCCCTTTCTTGAATAAAGGAACAACATCTGCAACCCTCCTATCCTCTGGAACCTCTCCCGTCCTTATTGATGATGCAAAGATCATCGCCAGAGGCTCAGCAATCTCCTCCCTCGCTTCCCACAGTAGCCTGGGGTACATCTCATCCAGTCCTGGCAACTTATCCAACTTGATGCTTTCCAAAAGCTCCAGCACATCCTCTTTCTTAATATCTACATGCTCAAGCTTTTCAGTCTGCTGCAAGTCATCACTACAATCACCAAGATCCTTTTCCATAGTGAATACTGAAGTAAAGTATTCATTAAGTACCTCTGCTATTTCCTCCAGTTCCATACATACTTTGCTACTGTCGCACTTGATAGCTCCTATTCTTTCACATCTTATTTTCTTGCTTTTCACATACTTGTAGAATGCTTTGGAGTTTTCCTTAATCCTGCCCACCAAGTCCTTCTCATGGCCCCTTCTGGCTCTCCTAATTTCCTAATCTCCTAAGGCTGAAAAAGACTGGTGATTCTTCCCACACCTTGTACTGTACTTACAACAGTTGTACTGCATTGATCAGAGCTGCTGTACCATGAATCATTGTACCGTTTGATGGATTAGAAACTGCTTTATGATTTGTGGAGCCATTTCATGGGCACTGAAACGAGGAGGCTGTGAAAGATCCTTAGGATCACAAAGCAAGGTTCCACAAAAAAAGGATGAACAATGAAAAGGTTTGCATTGATGGATATATGATTATAACTCACCACATAATTTCCCATACTCTCCTTCACAAAACAGTGAAAAGAACTAGAGATGTTAGTTTAATGTTTTGTTTGACAAATAGCAGCTCCCTCCCACCACGGGCATAAAGCATTCTCTCAACAACATATAAGTATCTAGCTATCTTGTTAGACCTAGGCCTAGAGTGATCATCACTATACCTTCTACTCGAGACAAGAATGTTTTATCATTGTATGCCAACAGCAATATGGACAAGAAAAGCTCAGGCATCAAGGGAGCAAATCATTCTCTCCTTGCATCACAGCAGCTGAATATTTTAAACAACTCAACAGAGTTTCCACTACTGCTTACTCAAAGGTCTGTTCCAACTGTGTATTCTTTTTGTAATGAGATTCTTAATGATCTGATTTAAATGTGACTTTAACTGGTCAGAAACTGTGCTCCGATGTCGTGGCTGAACAAAGTAGTGCTCCTCCAAGCTAACATTCTCAGCAGGAGTTTGTAGATAGCTTTATTCTAATTACATTCAGCCGGCTCTGATGGCAGGCTGTGTGCTTGACACCAAATTATTGAACCCACCATTCTTACCACTTGGTAAGGAGATCCCTGAGGGAACAGAGAAATTGTTTCAAATGTGCTCTCTAATCTTCCTTGGAAGAATATTATGTCCATTTTGTTCCTGGCTCATGATTATTTAAAGCCCAGAGGAGTATCAGGAGAGGCACTGAGCTCCCCATGTCTCTTCAATGGAAGCCTATAGATGAAAGTGCACATATCAAAATGACCACTGAACCCCTGAAACAACCAAATCCTTCCCATTGTCCTCTCACCACAGTTCAATACACAAAGATAAACTAAATTATCCTTAATGTAGTTGAAATTTAGGAGAATGAAGAGGGAATTAATGGACATATGAAAGTGAATAGACTACAGGGGCCTGAGCAGGGGAATGGGATTGATGGATTCGTTTTGTGATCTGGACTAGACTTAATGAAATGAATGTACACTGTTTAAGTCAAAGAAATATGAAAGAATGAAACATATTCAGAATATATGCAGGAATTAAGACTATAAGACATAGGAGCAGAATCAGGCCATTTGGTCTATTGAGTTTGCTCCAGTGTTTCTTCATGGTTGATTTATTTCCCTCCCAACCCCAGTCTCAGGCCTCTCCCCATAACCTTTGGCACCCTGACTAATCTAGAACCTATCAAGCACTGATTTAATTATACTGAATGACCTGGCTCCCACAGTCGTCTGTGGAAATGAATACAGATTCACCACCCTCATCCATGTCATCTCTGTTCCAAATGGGCATCCCTCTATTCCCAGGTTGTACCTTCTGGTGCAAGACTCACCTGCTATAGGAAATATCCTTTCTGCATCCACTCCATATAGGTCTTTCAATATTTGATAGCTTTCCATGAGAGCCCACTCATTCTTCTAAGCACCTCTGATCTTTGCATTTTCTCCCCTTTTAGAAAGGAGTCTGCTCCTTTATTCCTTCCACCAAAATGCATGACCATACGCTTCTGTAAACTGCAGAGAGTGGTGTGGACAGCCCAGCACATCTGTAGATGTGAACTTCCCACTCACTATTTAGGACACTTACAAAGGCAGGTGTGTAAAAAGGGACCGAAAGATCATTGGGGCCCTGAGTCACCCCAACCACAAACTGTTCCAGCTGCTACCATCCGGGAAATGGTACCGCAGCAGAAGAGCCAGGATCAACAGGCTCCAGGACAACTTCTTCCACCAGGCCATCAGACAAGTTAACTCATGCTAACACAACTGTATTTCTATGTTATATTGATTATCCTATTGTACATACTATTTATTATAAATTACTATAAATTGCACGTTGCACATTTAGACGGAGATGTAATGTAAAGATTTTTACTCCTCATGTATATGAAGGATGTAAGTAATAAAGTCAATTCATTTCAATTTTTCGTCAGCCACTTTTTTTTTTGGTGTGTGCCTCATGCGTGCAAGTCTGTGCGTGTACGTCTGTGTGTCTGTGCATGCGTCCATGATGATGTCTTTTTCATGGCTTTTACAAGGCGCGGAGTGAGAGAGAGACTGTGTGGCGCGCCACTCCTCACACAGACATTTTCGCAGTATTTTCCCTTTATTTTACGAGGTCGAGATCCGATCTTGACATTCAACCCGGCACGGATGGAAAGCATACTCAGGAGCAGACCCGACTAGTTTCGAACCTGGGAACCTCTGCTCCCGGGTCTGGCGCCGATGTCGTTGTGCCACCAGCCAGCCCTCATATGCCACTTCTTTGCCGATTCTCCCAATTTGTCTAAATCAATTCTGCACACTCCCTGCTTACTCAATATTACCCTTCCCTCCACCTGTCTTTATATCATCTCCAAACGTGGTCATAAAGCCATCAATTCTGTCATCCAAATCACCGACATATAAATGAAAAGAAGTGTTCCCACTGCTGAACACCGCAGAACACCACTAGTCACTGGCAGCCACTGTTCACTCTAAGTGTGGTAAGTGGCCAAACAGTAACTGACACGTTCCCATGCACATAGTCTTTGTTGCCGTACAGCTAGCATTTTCTTTTATATGTTTTATTGAAGTGTCCTGCAGTTTTCAGGTAAAAATTTCCTGCTTAGAGCAATAGTTGGTCTGCACAGCTGTTAAGAAATATTAGAGGCTGCCAACCTGAATAGGCTCTCCTTCATTCCCACTCATCGACTCCTGTCAGTCAGCCAATCTTCTATCCATGCTAGTATCTTTCCAGAAATACCATGGGCTCTTATCTTGTAAAGCGGCTTCATGTGTGACACCTTGTCAAAGACATTTGAAAATTCAAGTCAACAATATCCAGTGACACTCCTTTGACTATCCTGCCTGCTATTTCCCAAAGAATTCCAACGGATTTGTCAAGCAAGATTTCCCCTTAAGGAAGTGGTTCCCAACCAGTGGTCCACAGACCTCTTGCTTAATGGTATGGGTCTACAGCATAAAAAAAGGTTGGAAATCCCTACCTTAGAAAACCATGCTGGCTTTGGCCTACTTTATCATGCACCTACAAGTACCATAAAACCTTACCCTTAATAATGGGTTCCAGTATCTTACCAATCACTGAAATCAGACTAACTGCCTTATAATTTCCTTTATTCTGCCTCCCTCTCTTCTAAAAGACTGGATTGATATTTGCATTTTTCCAGTCCTCCATAACTACTTCAGAATATAGTGATTCTTGAAAGGTCATTATTAATGCTTCCACAGTCTCTTCAGCTACCTGTTTCAGAACACTAGAGTGTTGGCCACCTGGCCTAGGTGACTTATCTATCATCAGAACTTTCAGCTTCCCAAGCACTTGAGAAGTGTGGACGGAGCTAAAATTGGCGCTAGAGGATGACTTCTCCCAGCTTATCAGTGCAAAAGTAACATTCTTCCTAATCCAATGCATCTATTTTCTTATTCAGGGTGGGTGGGGTCCTATCGAGATCTTGATCTGCAGTGGCACTCAGAACAGCAGTTCTGCATAACAGCGTGTTCTCATTCATGGAGCTCGCTGATCAGCCATTTTTTCAGTTTGTCTAAGTGTGGCCTGAAGTAGGGCAACATTGGGGCCTTACACAGCTCTGTGGTCATGAATTCTCGCTGGTATCACAAACTGAAACAAGAACATTGAAGACAGTGAGAATGGCTGTCGGAGGGCTCTGTACTCGAGATCAACAGCTAGCGCTCTCTCTCTCTCTCTCACTCTCTCACCTGATGGTGGGGGAGAGTTTGCTGCTGATTCTCGAGTTGTGGAACTCAAAATAAAAAAAAAAGCAACACATCAGACTGACTGTAACTTTAAATTCACAACTCTTTATCTCCACTCGATGTGGATGAAGTGATATCAGTCTCTCCCTTGTTAGTGAGAGTAAGAGCCTGTGGGATGTCCAATTGTTGAAGTAAACTGTTAGTTTTTAATGTAGTCCATGGTCTCTCCTTGGGGCTTTGCTGTTGTTTGCATGGTGGGTGGTGGGAACGCTGATGCTTTGTTAGAATCAGTGGGGAGGGGGAGGCAGAGGAGGAAGGCTGACGCTGCTTGCTGCAGCTTGTGTGTGGGAGGGGGCAGGGGGATTGGGGGTTCTTATATTTTTTCTTTTATTCATTCTTAGGGGGTTTTCTTCTGTTTCGAGGATGTCTGCAGAGAGTAGGTGGTGTATTGTATACATTCTCTCATATTAAATGGAACTATTGAACTATTGAACTTTCTCCTTAGTAATAGCCAACTGCATTGACTTCTATCCCCTGACACTCTCAAATTTCTGGCATACTGCTACCGTCTTCTATTGTGAAGATTGACACAAAATATTTATTAAGTTCATTCACTATTTCTTTGTCTCCCATTCCCATCTCTCCAGCTTCAATATTCCAGTGGTCCAATATTCACTTTCACCTCTCTTTTACTGTTATGTAGCTGAAAAAAGACCTTTGCTATCCTCTTTCATACTATTGGCTAGCTTACCTTCGTATTTCATCTTTACTCTCCTAATAATTTTTTTTGTTGACTCCTGTTTGTTTTCAAATGTTTTCCAATCTTCTAACTTCCACTAATTTTTACTACATTGTATGTTGTCCTTATTGTTTTTTATTATGCTGTCTTTGACTTCCCGTATCAGCCTCAGTTGCCTGATCCTCACGTTAGAATACTTCTTCATCTTTTGGATGTATCTGTCCTTCAACTTCTGAGTTGCCCCCAGAAACTACAGCCATTGCTGTTCTGCTGTCATCGCAGATAATGTCCCCTTCCAGTCAGCTTTGGCCAGCTCCTCTCTTGTGCCTCAGTAATACTCTTTACTCTGCTGTAATAATGATACTTATTACCTTATCTTCTCCCCTTCAAACTGCAGGATGAATTCAAAGTCAAAGTCAATTTTATTATCTAAGTACGTATATTCCACCATATACAACACTGATATTCATTTTCCTGTGGGCATACTCAGCAAATCTATTGAATAGTAACTATAATAGGATCCATGAAAGATCAACCAAAGTGCAGAAGCCAACAAACTGTGTAAATGCAAATATAAATAAATAGCAATTAATAAGGGAACATAAGATAATGAGATAAAAGTCCTTGAAGTGAGATCATTATTGTGAGATCATCTCAGTGGCTGGGTAAGTGAGTGTAGTTATGCCCTTTTGTTCAGGAGCCTGATGGTAGAGGGTTGGTAACTGTTCTTGAACCTGGTGGTGTGAGTCCTAAGGCTCTTCTACGTTCTGCCTGATGGCAGCAACAAGAAAAGAGCATGGCCTGGGTGGTGGCAATCTCTGCTGGTGGATGCTGTTTTCCCACATTAGTGATTCATGTAGATGTGTTCAATGGTTGAGAGGGCTTTACCCGTGATGTACTGGGCCAAATCCACTACCTATTGTAGGATTTTCCATTCAAAGACATTGGTGTTTCCATACCAGGCTGTGATGCCACTGGTCAATACACTTTCCAAGGCTGTCAAAGTTTTAGATGTCATGACAAATCTCCACAAACTCTCAAAGAAGTTAAAGCGCTGTTGTATATTCTTCATAATTGCACTTTCGTGCTGGGCCCAAGAACAGATACTCTGAAATAGTAACACCCATGAATTTAAAGTTGCTAACCCTCTCCACCTCTGATCCTCCGATGAGGTCTGGCTCATGGACCTCCGGTTTCCCTCTCCTGAAGTCCACAGTCAGTTCCTTGGTCTTCTGACTTTGACTGAGATGTCATTGTTATGTAACAACTCAACCAAATTTGCAATCTCCCTCATGTATGCTGATTCATCACCTATGATGTTCTGATCACTGTCTCTTAAGGTTTCCTTTACCTTAAGCTCACTAATCAAATCTGGTTCATTACACTACACCTAATCCAGAATAACCTTTCCCCTAATGGGTGCAACCACAAACTGCTCTAAAAAGCCATCTTGCAGGCATTCTATAAATTCCCACTCTTGGTATCCACCACCAATGTGATTTTGCTTGCGTATTGAAATCCCCCATGACTATCATAACATTGTCCTTATTACATGTCTTTTCTATCTCCCATTTTAATTAATATCCCACATCTTAGCTACTCTTCGGAAGCTTGTATGTTGCTCCTTTCAGGGTGCTTTTACTCTTGCAGTTTCTTAATGTTATACACAAGAATTCTATATCTTCCGATCCCATTTCATCTCCATCTCATGATTTGATTGCATTATTTACCAACAGAGCCACCCCATCCCTTTTGCCTCAAAAGAGATGCCTGTCTGTCCTTCCGATACAAAGTGTACCTTGAATATTGTGTACCCATTATGATCTCCTTTCAGCCACATCTCCGTGATTCCCACTTATTACCCACCAATCTCTAACAATGCTACAAGACCATCTACCATATTCTAGTATACTATGTGCATTCAAATATAACACCTTCAGTCTAGTATTTATCACCCTTAGATAAAGATATTCAACTTAACCAGAAATTGTTATTGCTTTGTGATGTGCTGGGACAAACCAATCTTTGGTTTTTACCACTATATGTAACACTCACAACACGCTGGAGGAACTCAGCAGGTCAGGCAGCAACCGTGGAAATGATCAGTCGACGTTTTGGGCTGGAACCCTTCATCATGATTGTAGGGGGAAGGGGCAGAGGCCCTATAAAGAAGATGGGGGGAGGGTGGGAAGGAGAAGGCTGGTTGGTTCCAGGTGAAAAACCAGTAAGGGGAAAGATAAGGGGGTGGAGGAAGGGAAGCAGGAAGGTACACTACTGCCATGATGAGGCTAAACTCAGGTTGGAGGAGCAACACCTCATATACCGTCTAGGCAGTCTCCTGCCCCTTGATATGAACATAGAATTCTCCAACTTCCAGTAATTCCTTCCTCCTCCCTTCCCCTATCCCTATGTCACTCTGCCCCCTCCCCCAGCTGCCTACCACCTCTCTCTTGGTTCTGCCTCCTTCTACTACCCATTGTGTTTTCCCCTATTCTTTCTTCACCTTTCCTGCCTTTCACCTCCCTGCTTCCCTTCCCTCACCCCTTTATCTTTCCCCTTACTGGTTTTTCACCTGGAACCTACCAGCCTTCTCCTTCCCACCCTCCCCCCACCTTCTTTATAGGGCCTCTGCCATTTCCCCCTACAGTCCTGACGAAGGGTTCCAGCCCGAAACGTCGACTGATCTTTTCCACGGATGCTGCCCAACCTGCTGAGTTCCTCCAGCGTGTTGTGAGTGCTGCTTTGACCCCAGCATCTGCAGATTATTTTGTGTTTACAATACCACTATATGTATACAGGTATCTGCCACCAGCTGCCCTCGGCTCTGCTCATTTGGTTCTGTTGACCTAAATGGAACCAAATGTGCACAAGGTGAATACAGCCTATGGACAATACATTCATATGCATTTTGCATCTAATATTTAGGAAAATCAACCACTTTGAAACCACTTTGCTGGATGTTGATCTAGACACGGCAAGTACAGAGTTGATGGAATCACGATGGTGATTTCAGGAGGCAAAAAGCTCAGGAGGATTCATTACATACATTTTCGTTCATTAGTTTTCTAACGATTTTCATTTGGTTTTGCTGGACGATCACATAATGATATTTGTACTGTAATTCTTATCAAATTAAAGAATTTAGTAAATACAATATTTGTACAAATGTATCCTTGCATTTTCAGTCCTGGCCTAAGGGGAAGTCATACTTGTTGTACAATCACTGTGGGTCTGAACAATGGAATAGCAATTATCCATGCAATAATGTTGTATCTGCTGACATTTACACAAGTTGTTGAACAGGTAGTTTGTATTAATCAGTTATCGTAGGGTGATAATACTGACTGAGAGTGATGCCTCAGATAAATGACGAGACAGAATTAATGATTGGGTGCAATGTTTAATAGTAAATTCTGTCAAAATTTCTAATGTCAGCTTATTTGGGTCTACAGATGCTTGGCCTTTCAATTAGTCTTCTGTTTTGGTAAGGATATGTATTAAACCGCTGAGTCAGTCGTATCATCTTGACATTATGCATAAATGCCAACATTGCACATTTAGATGAGCTTAGAGAGCTGTTTATTCATTTGTATATCTAGATAAACAATTATTATAAATATACAGAACATCTTAATTTATGCCTCAAGTTTGCTGTTGGTTTGTTGTGTATTTTAAGCTGCAAAATGAAGAACATCAGATGGTACTAGTGTATAGAGACAAGTGTTCTGTAGCTTTGTTGAAATTATTTAAATGTTCAGCAGACAAATGCAGAATCTGATCCACTGGGGCCACAGACTAATTTATAAATGTGGCCATTGACTCCGAACCAAAATGAAAACACATACGAAGTGAGTAACAGTGCTACTGTACAGGAGATTGCAACCAGGCTCAGAAACTTTCCGATCCACTCGTTCCAAGCTCTGTCGCCCTGCCACCGAGGTGCTTAACAAAAAGGCAAATTCAATTAACTAAATGCTTCATAAGGAACCAGAAAAAAATAACTTACAAGGTATAATCCATCTGGGTTGGCAGCACAGCTGATTAGTTAAAGACCTGATATATGATTATATATGTTTTCTTTTAACTGGGAGGCACTACCCATTACCATTCCCTGTTCAATATTCAGATAGATTTAACATCTATTAAGCTATAAAAGGAAAGGTTACGTCCTGCAGAATAAGGCGTAATTTATTTTGCAAATGACATACTTGGCATCACATGCATCTTTGAGTGTGAAGCACACTGGGTCACTTTCACACCATAAACCAATGCTTGTTTTTGTAGTTTAGCTTTGCTATACATCTGCAAGACATGGAGGGAATAATAGTGTCTTGGTCCAGTCTGTGAAGTCCATGTTCCGGTTCACAGTCCGGTCTATGTTTCCTTGTTCCAGGGTTTCTGGTTTTCCCCAGTTTCTGTTGTGGGCACATGATTCTCGTTTTGTGGCTGAGACATAAATACCTCTGCAAAAGAGGCATTCCCTGCTGGACTGTCCTATTCCCCTCCCTGTCTTTTCCTCCCTTGCCTGACTCTCTGCTGGATACCTTGCCTGTACCACTGTTGAGTTCAATTGCCAATGCAGAGATGGAACTGTCTGTTGTTCTTTGGTGCTTGTCTCTTCTTGTCCTTGCCTCTGTGGGGTAACTCAGGCTGTCCTGCTGTTGCCCTGTGGGGGATCTGTCTTGTCTTGTCTTTCCCTCTGTTGGGTAAGTCTGGCTGTTCTGCCATTACCTGATGGATGGTCCTGTCCCACCTTGGTGTGGAGATGAAGTTGAGTCCTGGCTTGTCTATGTATAAGTCCTGGCTCTGTGTCTATGTACTGTCCTGTCTCATGTTGGTGTTGTGTTGAAGATGAGTCCTGGCTTTTTGAAGGATAAGTCCTGGCTCCATGTTGATGTTCCCAGTCTGTCTCTGAGCTCCAGCCTCTGAGTTATCAGCCTCCACATTCCAAGCCTCAAGACCCCAAGCCTGTCTCCAAGCCTCAAGCCTCTAGACCCCAGCCTCATCCTGTCCTGCAGTCATGTCATGTCCATACCTGGTTCTGGGGCCTGAGCCCAAGGCAAGACCCAGGTTCTGGGTCCTTGTGCAGTCTCTGGCTTGGGGTCCAAGCCCAAGTCTGTGTTCTTGTCCCTGCTCCTTGTCGGTATCCTGTCACGTCCTTACTCTAGTCAAGTCCTGTTCCTTGTACTTCAGTGTCTGTGGCTTGCATTTGTGTCCACCATCAATGCCCCATTGTGAGAAATATTTTCTAGTGCATTCAGACATGTCATTAAGTGGATCTATTAAAACCCTGTTGGAATGAGAATGACTGACAATAGCTCACACTTGGTGAAGGTCATCTAAGATGTAAATGACAAAAATTAAAGCTTTTTTTTTCAGGAACCTAATTTGATAATCATTGAGACATTCAAAGACCTTTGAGTACTTCAGCTGTTCATAATATTTTAAATTATGTTTAATCATATGGCTGAACAGAGATTATCACATTACTTCATATCAAAATGTTTTGATGAAAAGGAAGTCTCATCATCTAAATAAAACTATTCCGTTTGACTGTACAAAATCTCACTTTGAATTGGTGATGGATAAGATGTTGATAATTGCTTTGCACCGATTCCTGATTAACAAAACTTTCTGAAATTTTGTGAGGTGGTCACCTATGAAATTATCTGATTTTGCAAGATTATCTCCTGGATAACTGAGCATATTCTGGTGGGACGAGTCACTGTTCCAATACAAGCCAAAGTAAAAATGATAAGCATAAACATTAGGCAGGTTCTAAGTCCTTCCTTCACTCCCAATTACAGTAAAAGCTATTGAATTCCAGACCTACCACTAAATTTCACCTGGGTTAGCAGACCCTTTGTAATAACTAATTTCCACACACATAAAGCAAACGCTAACAAAAGAAAATAAAAATAGATAACCACTCTTGGACTGTGTGAACAGACTTTCACTGAAATTGTTTGTGTTTGCACTTTCTGTTCACCTACCTTACACATTTACCATGTCAGTATAACCGAACATTTTTGAGATCCCTCTTCATGGTGTGGGATGCTAAGCCTTGGCAAATTTTTCAGTCACCTAGCAGCACCAAAACTGTCTGTCCTGTCCTTCTATGAAAACCACACTCTCATCGTCTGACACTCTGAACCTTATTTTTATCTCCCTAACTCTGAGTGCTGTACAGCAGTCCTTCTGCTAGACTCCCCAGCCCAAACTAATTCATCTGGTGTCATTCTGATACTCTTGCAAAAAAACAAAACCAGTTTAACTGCTGAGTCAGATCAATTTAATTAATGGGTTTATTTCAAATGCTAATACATAAAGAAATCATTTTCTCTATGTTTTGGTTCTTCAAATGGATCCCCATGTTTTACCCTAATGCTAAGCTAGATGTCGCCCAAAAGCATTGTAAAATTGGAACTTCTTGGTTTTAAAACATTGTTATTGTGATTTCCTTACCTACATGCTTAAGTGGGTTGCTGGCATCTTATCAATATTCTGACATTGTTTTGAAGGAAGAATACATTAATCTCTATAACTGGTTGGGGAGAGGGTTTATGGGAAATAAAAGACAGAGAAATGGGAGCAATGAGGTAGCAACAGAAGGATGGAGATCACAAACAAGAGAAAATCTGCAGGTGCTGGAAATCTGAGTAACACACACAAAATGCTGGAGGAACTCAGCAGATATCTGAATATAACATTGAGCTCTGATCAAGATGGCCAGGTGGCTGACAATGGGGATGGGAGGAGGAGGGTTTGGAGATGAGAGAAAATCATGAAATGTAAAAATGACTTTATGCAACATTTAAGGTATTCCTGTTCAGGTCTCTCATTCTCCCTCCCTTCCTTAATTCTTGTTCCCTCCATCCCACTCTCCATCTCCACAGAATGGGGATATCCTGTGTTGGGGCCCAGTTCTTCTAGTCTTCACCCACTGGAGCCTTTTCTATCCATCAGGAATACCCTGCAGTGCCGATATTTCTGTACAACATGATAGCTCTCCCTCATGTCACCAGATGAGGACCAGATTCTTGTTGTGGATATATATATATTTTTTTTCTTTTTAATGTATACATATCTTTTCCACAATGCTGCTCATCTAGGCCATCCCCACTCCACTGATTGCAGACCAGCCCTTCTTTCCAGTTCCCTTGGGCAATGAGAGGGGAGGATTATCCTCCTCCTGCCCTCACCTCAACCCTCCCCCATCATCTAGGGTGAGAAACAAAGGGTCACACAAAGCTTGCTCCCAAAGGATGGTGGCCAAAAGAGAAGGAGGGAATGTAAGGGGCAGTGTAGAGAGAGAGAGCGTGAGAGCGTACTACAGGAATGACAGAGGAAAGTAGGTGTGCAGCTGGAGGGAGGGGCACTGTGGGAGGGGTCAGAGCCCATCAACCCTGAAATACAAGGCAAGGCCGCTTGTTCCAACTACTTTATGATTTAGTACAGAAGATCTCCCCCTCTCCTCTCCATACCACCTTCCAGTGACTCTTCATTTTCTCTCCCCTCTCCATCACCACTAGCACTCCTGCTCCCCACTCCATACCCACTTCCACCTCCTAAAAACCCACAGTGTCACTAAGAATAGAAAGAGACATTGGAGGAGCATTGTTCTAGTTTGTGTACATGGATTCAGCTGGCTCTATTCTCACACTATACTCCCCCACCCCACACCACTCCTTCTGCCCTTCTTCCTTCTATGGAACAGCCCCTTCATAGCCCTCCCCTCACACATGGTGGGACCTCTCCCATCAGAGGGTAGTGTCAGGACGTTGGAGCAGGGATCCAATTGCAGACCCAGTACTGTGCACACAGTGATATTAATTGAGTAACAGATCCTGAGGTGCAAACAAAGTCAGTGTCAAAGTTCAGGCAGAGATCAAAACATCCAGATAAATCCAAAAACCAGAATCGGGAAACAGGCAGAGTTGATATTCAGACAGACAGAGTACAGATATGAATGCTGGAAAGGCTCAGGAAAATTCACCAACACAATCTGGCAACAAACAACTGAAACCATAGGACTGAAATACACTGAGCAATAAAGAGAGAGGCAGATGATAAGTGGAGCACAATAAGACAGAAATGGCAGCAATACAGGTAATAATGAGAAACAGGTGAGAGGCAGAGTACTCAGTAATACAGGGGCCGGAGTAGAGCGGGAATGGGGACAGGAGCACATGGGGCATGAAAACAAACAAGAGCACATGGCAATACAAAACCACAGACTGACAACGGCTAGGCGGAAACACACAAAAAGACAAAGTTCATCTGGAAGTACTGACAGGTAGCCACTGTTGGTGAGTGCTGTCCTGGGCTCAGGAGAGTAGGGATAGACCTCTCTTGTGACCAGTTGCCATGGAAATGGTTGTTGGTCTGATATAGAACTGGCAAGACTGGAAATATAAATGTGGATCACCCAGGATCCTGAACCTCCTGCAGGATGGGGGTGGGGTGCAGTTGTAGGGGAAGCTGGTGAGGGTCAGGATGCAAGTGACAAGAGTACGGAGGCTGGGACTGTTTCTTCACCAATACCATCCTCACCACCAATACTTGGGATACAATGAGAACCGTTATTCTTCTCACCACCAGGATATGGCACCCCAGCCGCACTACCGCACTACAATCCTATCTAAAACCAGGACCTGTATGCATTCCCTGACAAAATAGCCACCCAACAACAGCCTAAAGGGAGCAGCCAGCAGAGTTGGAGAATGATTCCACGCCAGAGACCCTCTCGAGGACAGGCCAGATATCACGGAGGAGGGCAAGCCATATTTTGGAAGGGAGGGGGAGAAAGGTTAGAATGATCAAACAAAAAGAAATTATTACAGAATTCCCACATATGATTGGTGTTTCCAGTGTGATTTTGGCCCAAGGCATTGAAAGAAGGAGCTTTGCACAGTGCTCCCAGAGCAGTTCTGATCCAAGGATACAGAGTTGGGAAACATGCATGGTGCTTCCATGGTGGGTCTGAGCTTGGTATATGGAGGCAGGAACCATGCATGGCACACCCATTGTTGTGTGGCCAAAGGATACAAAGGTGCACCTGTGCATATACTCCTGGTGTTAATCTGATCCAGTCCTTTCTTGAGTTAACTCACAGTCGACAATCCCACTGCCCAACCCTCAGTAACTGTAACTGATACTCCATGGGCATGTGCATAGGCTTCCATTTTCCATGTTGGTAGGCGAAACATGGGTGATTTCTAGCACCATAAAATGACTCGTGCAGATGGACAATCTGATGTCCAGCAGCATTGTGGGAAGAGATCACAAAGTTGCTGAATCATTACACTGACCAGAACTGTGCTCCTTGTGTGATCTGACCCCAGAATATGGAGACAGGAAACATGCACAGTCTTCTCAGAAGCATATAGGCTTGGCATTAGTCAGAGAGCTGATGTGATCTCAAGTCTGAAAAGGGAAAATTAAAGAAAACATTGGGAGAATATCTAAATGCAGAAGCAGGCAATAGTGCAGTAAATCAGGCTGGTTTTGCTGAGTTACTGACTCCAGCCAGTAGAAGGGTGGGGCAGAACTTCCTGCCTCAGGGTGTGTTGAATCTTTGGATAATTCAATCCCAGTGTCTCTTTGGGGTACATCGAACAGGAACAGGCCCTTCAGCCCACAATGTTGAACCAAACTAATTAAACTCTGGAAACCAAACCCCTAACTACACTAATCCTTTCTAAACAATGTCCATGCCCTTCCATTCTCTGTACATTGATGAGCTATCAAAGAGTTTTCTTAACCGACTCCTTTGTATCTGCCTCCACCACCATCCCTGGCAGTGCATCTTTGGCACCCACTACTCTACATCTAGGAAACTTGCCCACACATCTCTTGCGAACTTATCCCTCTCACCTTAAAGTGTGTGTTATCTGGCTTTAAACAATTTCACCCTAGAGAAGGTAGATTCCCGATGTCCACTCTATGCCGTTCATAATCTTACTAATTTCTATTAGGTCTCCCCTCAGCCTTATTGCTCTGGAGAAAATAACTCAAGTTGTCCAACTTCTCCTTGAGGATAATACCCTCTTATTCAGTCAGCATCTTGGTTAATCTCTTCTACCCCCTCTCCAAAGCCTCAACATTCTGCTGATAATACGGTGATCAGAACTGGATGCAATGTTCCAGTTTTAGACTTAGATTATGAGAACACCCAGTCCTTTTTTATTGTCATTTAGAAATGCATGCATGCATTAAGAAATGATACAATGGTCCTCCAGAGTGATATCACAGAAAAACAGGACAAACCAAAGACTAACACTGACAGAACCACATAATTATAACATATAGTTACAGCAGTGCAAAGCAATACCGTAATTTGATAAAGAACAGACTATGGCATGGTTAAAGAAAAGTCTCAAGTCCCGATCGACTCCCGAGTCCCTGATAGCAGGCGGCAAAAGGGAGAAACTCCCTGCCATAAACCTCCTGGCACCGACAACTTGCCGATACCTTGGAAGCATCCGACCACAGCCAATACCGAGTCCGTCCATCCAAAAACTTCGAGCTTCCAACCAGCCCCTCCGATACAGCCTCCCAAGTGCCATCCTCTGCTGAGCGCCTTCGACCTCGCCCCAGTTGCTGAAACAAGCAAAGCCGAGGATTCGGGGCCTTTTGCTCCAGAGATTCCGGTTACCACACAGTAGCAGCGGCAGTGAAGCGGGCATTTCAGAAGTTTTCCAGATGTTCCGCCGTACTCTCACATTTGTCTCCTTCAGATCAGGATTGTGCACGGTCCCCTACTTGACAGATTACAGATATCATTCACCGAAGAGGCCGCCATCTTCTCCTCCTCCGTACTTCGATGTGCACTAACCGGAATTTTAAACAGCTGCACTGTAATTTCCTGACTGTTACACAGGACTCAGGGAAGCTTTAATAAAGGTTGTCTAGAGTGAGTCGAATTTTTTAAGATGTGTTGACAGTTCCTATGCAGGTGGAGTTAATTTTCTGGATGGATGGTGATTACTGTAGGTGTGAGGGGTGACCAGAATCACGGAGAATACAGGAGAGGGGATGGACAAGGTCAGGGAGAAGAAGTTCTTCCTCTTCCTCTTATTTCCCTGAAGACTTAGTCTTGGTGGAGAACTCACCAAGAGGCAACATGAACAGCAAGGTAGAATTTTCCGTAGTGCATTCTCATGTCCTCTATCTGATGTCATCTTCTCTACAGTGGGACAGGAATAGAAGGGGCTATATTTGACCTTGGGAATGCATGACAGGATGTTATGGAGTGAGTTTAACTCTGTATCTGACCCTGTGAGTGTGTGATGGGATGTTATGGAGGGAGCTGCACTCTGGATCTACCCCTAAGCGGGTGTGATGGGATGATGTAGAGAGATCTTCACTCTGTCTGACCCAGTGTATGTGTCGATTGAACACATCCACCCTCCTTACACACAAAATACCACAATCTTGTGGCAGAGGACTAAATGTCTCAGAGATGCGGGAGACAATGCCATGTCCAACAACTGTTCTCAGAGATGGGAGAAGAGGATGGCATCTTTGGTGGCCTTTTCCAAAGGGCGAGATGGCATTACGTTTGATGTTCACTCCCAGAAGAGAGGACAGTCTGTCTGATGCCCAGTCCCGGAGGAGGAGGAGATGCAAACATTGTCATCAAGGACCATTTGCCCCTCATTTCAGGCCTAGCTGAAGTTACCCTGTGACTCCCCATGCACATTGATCCACTATAGCAAACTTTTTCCCTCCAAGGGGAAATAGCTGTGCGCTCTCTCTCTCCCTATTAATGAGCATCACCCTACCAGCACTCCAACACTCCCCATCTGGAAACCCCTTCCCCTCAGCTCTCTCTAGCTCCCTCACCTTACCCCTGTTGCCTGGCAGGTAGGTGCCAGTCTAATCAGAGAGGTATTTTGTTGCAGTTGAATACGGCATTTTCCAAGCTGATCTTTGGCAGCGTGCTGGATGGAGAGAGGCTCTGAGACTCTTCTCACTCTCAGGGATCACCACGGGAATGTCTATCCCGAGCATTAAACCACTGCCTACTGCCAGGACATGGCAGTTCTGTGATGTCATGGAGAGGAAGACATTCCTTGGGGAGGTCATTGGCAGTCGGGGGTGGGAGGTGGTGGAGGGAGACTTATGAGAGGGAGGGAGGGGTCCCAACACCCCCCCCCCATTTAAAAATGTTTGATCCTGCCCTTTGCTCCCAGGCCACATCCCCTACCCCACTCAGCACAGGACAAAACACATCATTCTCTTTTTCTATCAGGCAGAAGATACAAAATCCTGAAAGCACAAAACTCCAGGCTCAAAAGCAGCTTCTACACTGTTTGTTATAAGATTATTGAATAGACCCAGTATGATAAAATGAACTTGACTTTGCAATCTATCTCATCATAGCCCTTACACCTCAGTGTCTGACTTCACTGCACTCTTTCTATAACTAACACTTTATTCTGTTATTGTTTTCCCTTGTACTACCTCTATGCAATGCTGTAATGAAATGATCTGTATAGATGGGGTGCAGAAGAATAAGTTTCACTGGACCTCAGTTAACGTAACAATAATAAACAATTTTATATGGACACTGTGTAGGCAGAAGGAACTAGCTCAGTGCGGCAATTAAATCATTCAGTACAGCACCCTGGGCTGAAGGACCTGTTCTTGCACTCCACTTTTCTATTTTTGATCATTTTTGTTATATTTCTGTTTTATATGTGAATGTTGCTATGTGCATGTGATGCTGTGCAAGTAAGGTTTTCATTGCACCTGTGCATACTTGGACTTGGCATGGACTATAAAGTCAACTTAAACCTATATTGTGCTGTCCAGCTGGAACTGGATATCCTAACTCATGCACTCTGTCCCCAGTGCCCTCTTACATCAGCAGACCAACGCAGAGGGCAGTCTCTCTCGCATCGCAGAGGAAAAGATTGCTGCTGGAGTGGGACTTCCTAGCAGATTTCTCAGTGGATCTTGCCCTGGATTATCCAGTTCCCTACTGCAATGCCCTATCTGGAATGAACATGAACAGAAATTTGTCCCTGACCCTTGGGACAGTCGGCTCACAATAATAAACCTATTCAACAAGTCACTCTAGGTTCCCTTTTCTGCCGGCAGTTGTGTTTCTGGAAGATTGACAGTTCTACGTGTGAGGGTCTTTTCTTATGACATGAAATGCTTCCTTAAGGTCGTTACAGCCAGCAGTGGTAGTGGGGATGTTCCCAATACCTACAAAATGCTCCAAATGGCGTGCGGCTCAAATAGACTCTGACAACGAAGTCCAGCTCCTGGCTTTCACGAGTGGCTTAGCTACTAATCCTGGTGGAATTGTTTCTACTGATAGGAGAAGGGGCAAATGCGAGTTATTGGTGCCTTAAAATCAGTCGCTTCGGGCAGATGGGACTCGTCAGCCATGGTTGGCAGCTCACCTAGGATAAGGAAAACTGATCTCAGACCTCCACTGCCTTGCAGCTATACCCACTCATGGGGAAGGCTTCGGGAGTAAACCCCAAGGGAAAAATTTGGAGTTCCTAAGGCAGTCCTACGTTGAGTTCAGCACTGACTGGGAACCCCTGTGATGCTGCTGGTACCAAACTGTATCGGTCTCTGCCTTTCTTTTGGGTTCATCAGATGTTTGGAGAAGGGGAGCCTAATGCATGGCAACAGCTTGCTCTCCATATTGTACTGCCCTGGCTTGCATATCTAGACAGCTAGGACACAACATCCATGGTTGACTCTGACCAACAGAGGCCTCAGTCACTCAGTCAGATAGGCTTCACATTTTATTGCCAGTAGCCTTCAGGGCCTGAAGTATTGACCTTTTGATCTTATTTCTGTTTGCAAATAACTAACAGCTACTGTGCACAATGATTACATCAACACATATCCAACGTTCAGTAGGGAAATCACATCCACCTTCTGGAAAACCGCAACAGAACTTCACCTGTTCAATCTCTCAGTAGGTAGGATTTCAAAAGGAAATTAATGCACACACTTCAAAATATGCACAAAACATATTTTTACACAAGAGGCACAAATTTCAGTTTCAATGTATAACAATAATGGAATCAATTTGTTTTAAGTGTGATGAAAGCCATTTAGGAATATGTAGCCATCCACCTTTTTAATAAAAGATATAAAATAGAAATTCTGTTAAGAGCAGAACAGCTTCCAGATGGGAATTGGAACTGAGGTGGCAGCAGATTTACAGCTGACACTATCAATGCAACGTAAGAACACAAAATGCTGGAAATATTCAGTGTTCCAGAGTTGCTTGTACTGTAAAATGTTGTGCTAACCACTACGCTACTGTGCCGTCCCATTCCTGAAGTGGCACATGAGCACTCACTTTGAAAAAAATGTCACAGCCTCCTCTGGCAAAATTTGGTACAGATCTGATATCAAATGAATTACTGCTATTTTATTTGTTTTCCTGTTTCTCTGGCAATGAGCTCTCCCAGGAATGGAAACATCCTCTCTCCATCCACTATCTAGGCCTTCCAATATTCAATGATTTCAGTGAGATCCCCCCACCCCCCATGTTTCTAATCTCCCGAATACAGGCACAGAGCCATGAAATGCTTTTCATACATTAACCTTTTCATTCCCAGGATTATTCTTGTGAACCTCCTCTGAACCCTCTCCAATGACTGCTTTCTCCTCTCCTTTTCTTAGGTCAGGACCCCAAAACTGTTCAAGGTGAGGCCTCACCAGTGCCTTACAAAGCCTTGGCATCACATCCTTGCTCTTGTATTCTAGATCTCTTGAAATAAATGCTAACATTGCATTTGTCCTCCTCACCACCAACTCAACCTATAAGTTAACCTTTCTGGAGTTGAGAGTCATTGTCCTTTGCATCTCAGATTTTTGGATTTCCTCTCCATTTAGAAAATATCCTTCACATTCTTTTCTACTACCAAAGTGTATGATCATGCATTTTCCAACATTGTATTTTATTTGCCACATTCTTCCTAACTAAGTGCTTTTGCAGACTACCTGTTTTCTCAACATTACCTGCCGCTTCACCAATCTTCATATCATCTGCAAACTTGGCAACAAAGCCATCTATTCCATCATCTAAATCATTGATATACAGTATAAAAAGAAGTGGTCCCAACACCGACCCCTGTGGAACACTAGTCACTGGCAGCCAACCAGACAAGGATCCTGTTATTCCCACTCACTGCCTCCTCCAAATCAGCCGATGCTCTAACCATGTTAGTAAATTTCCTGTAATACCATGGAATCTTAACTTGGTAAGCAGCCTCATGTGTGGAAACTTGTCAAAGGCCTTCTGAAAGTCCAAATATACAACATCAATTGCATCCCCTCTGTCCTACATGTAATCTCCTCAAAGAATTCCAACAAATTTGTCAGGTAAGATTTTCCCTTAGGGAAACTTTTAAGGTCTTATAAGAGACTCCTGGATAGGTACATGAGCTGAGAAAAATAGAGGGTCATGGGTAATTTCTAGAGTAAGTACATGTCTGGCACAGCATTGAGGGCTGAAGAGCCTATATTGTGCTGCAGGTTTTCTATGTTTCTATGTTAATTTTGCTTCGACTGGCCCTTTGCCCATGCCCAACTCCTGAGATAGCCCTATTCTCATGTCTACCTTACCTGAATGGTGATGGCTTCATCCTGACTCCAGCAGCAAGGCCTAAGCAACCAGAAGACTTCCAGCACTAATCTGTAGCCCAACCCCTGGAGTACTCCAGCAAGCTTTGAGAGTGAAAAAAGCTTTGTTCCCTTCACTGACTGTTATATATGTGAAGAATTTTACTAACCTCAATGTTTCTGAGATTAAGAAAGAAAACTACTGAAATACAAATAATTGAAAACTTTTACTAAAGATTTTTCTAATGTAATGTAAATAGTTAAAGATCATTATGCTCCAAGACCTTGACCTCAGCACCTCCTTGTGCAATTGAATTTCCTCACTTGTAGACAGATTGGCAGCAATATCTCCTCCACAGGACTGTGTGCTTCACCGCCTGCTCCACTCGCTTTATACCTATGACTGTGTGTGACTAAGTGCAACTCCAATACTAAAGTTTCAAAAATGTTCAGAGGTTCATTATCAAAGTGTGTATGCAATATACAGCTCTGAGATTCTTCTTCTCCATATAGCCATGAAACAAAAAAAACATGGAGGTAAGTCCAAAGAGAAACAGTAAACCTAGCCCCCTGCACAAAAAAATAGAATGGCAACACCATCATCAACCAACCCGTCCCCCCAAACAAAAATACAAAAAGTACATTGACCGTAAGTCCCCTTCCCCCCACAAAAGTGCAACAAGAAAATCAATCCCAAATTCCCCTCCCCCACACAAAAAAATGAGAAAGAACGAGTGAAAATGCAGAATATTGAAAACATAAGACTGAAAAATTCCAAAACGATAAACACCGAACCTTGGTAAGATGCTTCAACATCATGGAAAGAGAGACACATGGCTGGAGCGCAGGGGCCTACACTTTTTGTACAGTGATGGGACACACAGGCTCCTCCAGTAGCAGAGGAAACAAAAGGCAGGTAGTCGGTGCTGAACACTTGCTCACCTTCCTCATTCACCCCGATGCTTCAATCTTCCTCATCACTTTAATCTGCAAATAATCAAAACCTTAACTGGTGAAATGGAGTCATGCTTGCTGATGACACCACTGTTGTGGGCCGAGTCAAAGGTGTTGATGGATCAGCATACAGGAGGGAGATTGAAAATCTGGCAGAATGGTGTCATAACTGCAACCTCTCACTCAATGTCAGCAGGAGCAAGGAACTGATTGTAGACTTCAGGAGAGGGAAACAAGATTAATGAGCCAGTCCTTATCGGAGGATCAGAGGGGAAGAGAGTTAAGAACTTTAAATTCCTGGATGTTACTATTTCAGAGGATCTGTCCTGGACGCAGCACGTAAGCATTGTGCAATTGTGCAATCATGAGTCTGTGGAGATTCGGCTTGACATCTAGAAATTTGAAAAGATTCTATAGATGTGAGGTGGAGAGTGTATCGACCGGCTGCATCATGACTTGTATGGAAACACCAATGCCTTTGAACGGAAAATCCTACAAAAGGTAGTGGATTCAGCCCAGTACATCACGGGTAAATCCCTCCCAACCATTGAGCACATCTACATGAAATGCTGTCATAGGAAAGCGGCAATTATCATCAGAGATCACTACCACACATGCTCTTTTCTAGCTGATGCCATCAGGTAGAAGGTGTAAGAGCCTTAGCAACTGCACCAGTAGGTTCAAGCACAGTTACTACTACGCAACTATCAAGCTCTTGCACAAAGGGAATAACTATTAATTTTCCTATCCATTGAGATGTTCCCACAAACAATAGTCTCATTTTACAAACTCTTTATATTGTAGTCTCATGTTCTCATTATTTATTACTATTTATTTATATTTGCATCTGCAGTTTGTTGTCTTCTGCACTCTAGTTGATCTTTCATTGATCTTGTTATAGTTATTATTCTATAGATTTGCTGAGTATGCCCACAGGAAAATGAATCTCATGGTTGTATATAGTGACATATATGTACTTTGATAATAAAATCCAGTTTGAACTTGGAGGTAAAACAAAATAATAGAAAATAAAAGATAGAAGATTAGCTGACTGTCAGGAGGCTAAAAGTGGGAATAAAGGGAGCTTTTTCGGATTGACTGTTGGTGGCTAGTAGTGCTCCGCATGCATTGGTGTGGGAAGAATCGTTGCTCCTTTTCGCATTATATGCCAATGATTTGGATGACAGAATTGGTTGCTTTGTGGCCAAGTTTGCAGATGATATGATGATGGGTTCATTTTGGTAGAAGGAATAATTGCATACACTATTTTCTCAACAGGGAGTAAATTCAGAAATCAGAGGTGCAAAAGGACTTGGGAGTCCTTGTGCAGGGTCTTTAAAGTTTAAACTTGCAGGTTGTGTCAGTGGAAAGGAAGGCAAATGCAATGTTACCATTCATTTTGAGAGGACTGGAATATAAAAGCAAGAGTATAATGATGAGGCTTTATAAGGCATTGACAGACTGCACTTGGAGTATTGTGAGTAGTTTTGGGCCCCCTATCTAAAAATGGATGTGCTGGCACTGGAGAAGGTCCAGAGGAGGATTATGAGAATTGGCCCGGGAATGAAAGGGTTAGTGTATGAAGAGCTTTTGATGGTTCTGGGCCTGAAATCACTAGAGTTTAAAAGAATGAGGGAATCTCATTGTAACCTATCAGATGTTGAAAGGCCTAGATAGACTGGATGTGACGAGGGTGTTTCTTACAGCTGTGGGGCCTAGAACCAGAGGGCACAACCTCAGAAGAGAAGTTCATTCCTTTAGAACAGAGATGAGGAGGAACTTCTTTAGCCAGATGGTGGTGAGTCTGTGGAATTCATTGCTACAACGGCTGTGAAGACCAAGTCATTGAATATATTTAAAGCAGAGGTTGATAGGTTCTTGATTAGTAAGGGTGTCAAAGGTTATGGGGGGAAAAGTATGGGGTTGAAAGGGACAATAATGGAATGACAGAGCAAATTCAATGGGCTGAATAGCCTAATTATGGTCTTAGGTTCTTATAATGAGTCTAGATTTACCCTCTATTTCAATTGTCAAATCATCCATAGTTTTCATTCAAATATATACCGTTATCATAAAAAGTTGTTTCTTAATTTAAACATTTCAATGGTTATATGATAATCCCTGCAAACTAAACATTTTAAAATATACTCTGTAGATATTATATTTTTCAAATTAATATTTCAACATGCAGTAATTGTCTGATCTCAGGTGTTGTTGATGTATAGTAACAGCTGCTGTTTTTAAAGCAAAACCAAAACCAGGCAAAAATCATCATTTCTGTTTTAAGAATTTCATTTGGGAATTAACTAGTATCTGAATAATCTTTATCATTTGAAATACTTCATCCAGTCACCTGACCCGTGTTCGATTCAAAAAATAGTACAGGATGACATTTTAATTAAATGTAGTCAATGGATTGTCTTCAGCCAAATATTCTTTAGTTTTAAACTAATTAATTCATCACATCACTGCTAGGAAGAAGGAAAGTCTATCATTTATTCAACATGTTCTTCCTTAGAAACATTTCAAAATGCTTCTTGTAAAATGCCCTATTTTGTGCCAGTGATTGCCACCATCTACACCCAAAGTCCATAGGTAGCAAACTGCTCCTCAAGTTAGTTGATAATTGGCTGGACTCTCGACTCACAATAAAAACTGTACTCAACTTGAAACAGTCAATTTACTTTGTGAGCAATCTATTTAAAGAGCAGAGAAACCAAACCACGCCAACTTCTCCCAGAAAAAGGAAGGTAGTTTCTCCAGAAAACAGTTATTTTAAATCGACACTTTGCAGGAGTTCGGCTCCAAGACTGATTGATAATCACCTCCAATTATTTAATCATTTACAGTCAGGCTAGCTATCAAATTCTTCCATTTGTTTAGTCGGGCCATCTCTAATGTGACATCCACATAAACCATTCAAATAATCTTTCCCAAAGGGGAACTAGATTTAAAGGTCTGATCATGCAACATTATTGGGTTCTCTACAACCAGGGTATAATCAATTACAAGGGGTCATTTTCCTCTCTTCGGAAATACAACTGTCTGTTTATTTTGTAGATCAGTCCATGATTTCATATTGAAGGGGAATATAAGGAATTAACCATATATACCGCAGGTTAGGAAGTTGATGACGGATATCCAGTACATAAAGCACATAAGTATGAAGACCAGAAAAGAATACACACATAAACATTTATTAGAAAGGTTAGATGATTATTACAGGAGATAGGAGCCTATCGGAGTTTTATTTATTTATGCATTGGTTTTCCCTTCAGTAATCTCAAAACACTGCTTCTCATTTAAATGACTAATTCTGAGGGAATGGATTCTGAGGGAGTGGAAGTCCAGAGATCCTTGGTTTAATAATCTTTATATTTGCGTGGTGTGAGACACTAGAGTCTGAGAACAGCTTGTCAAAATGGAGTAATTATTGACCATCCTGTTATGTTTCCACAGGGAATTTGCATCTCAGTTGGATCAAAGACCCAGCTTTAGGATATGCTGACGTGTTTCATTCAAAGGCAAATAAAGCAGCCTAGCATTCAATAATACAACTATATCAATATTATTCTTTCTCATTTTGGCACAAAATCCTGGTTCAATTTTACTGATCTGTCATTCTGCTTTCAAACCAAAGGGTTGCAAGTGCAGTCACCTGACAACAAAGAAGTCCATCTGCATTCCAAGTGAACAAATGGAATCAACACCGCTAATCCCTGCATCTCCTGTCAATTAGCAATGTTTGTTAATTAATAATAACACAGGATGCCAAAACCTGTACAGCAACCTATCCTTTGAGAATTCCTACTAAAATACATTGTGCTCGGCAAATTGAACAGAGAGCACAAAACTATTCATTTCTCCTTCTGTAATACTGATAATTTCTGAACAATTCCAAGTCTAGACACTTTCTGACAGCATTCCTCAGCCCCCTGTATGCAACTGAATTGACTAAACAATGAATCCCTAGTAATTAACAAAGCATCTGGAAAGCTTGCCTTTAACAGCTGCAATGAAAATCATTTACAGTAACTCTTTTATGTATTCAAGTCCATGGGGGCACAGCAGAAATATTCAGCAAACAACTCCAGTAATGAATCGATAAGGTGGTGTAAAGGAACGTTGTTGAGGTTATACAGCACTGGAGACAAAGGGAGCTGTCATTTAATGGAAGTGTATTCGGTCCACAATTATTCCAGAGAGCCAGAGATAATTAAAAAGAGATAGTTTCATATTACTTCTTAGCCTCTGTTACAGTCTGACAAATGTAAACAACTATCCCTTATGAAACATGCACTAAATCAGAACTTCATGTTTGGGAATAGAATTAGCAATTTCAAAATGCTGCAGTATAACATGTGGGGCAATCCCATGCAGAGGAAAGCAATGCTAAGAGATTTGTTCTTCCCTCGAAGTATTACGTTGTTAAAATTACATGCACTTTCCCGTGTTTCTGACATGCTTATTTACAGAAATACAATTATGCAAAATAATAGCAATATATTACAATGCAGTAATACACTTGACACCCCATGTGGTATTATTTCACTCTCCATGCATTGCACTTCTTCTGAAGCATATATATTTATATTACAGACAGAGATCTGAGATTTTTTTAAATCTCCGCAAACATGAATTGAAGCAGCTATTCAAAGGAGAAATGTGCAAGTTTAGGGCAGAGACTTGAGCTTCTTTTATTCCATTATCCATTATGCATGAGACCCAAGGCATCCTGCACAAGAGAATTGGGTCATTTGAGCAATTGTATTTTCTTTCCTGCCTTTGCTGAGAGTGGAGGATACGGAGGAGCTTTGATGGAGAGTGGATTGAGGTAGGTGGAGACAAACAGGGGAGATGATGGCAGTGTGGGTGGAGTAATTGATGGGTGGAAGAGGAAACAGGACATTAGGGAGAGGAGCAGATGAGTTGAGAGAAGTTCAGAGGCATGATTCTAGTCACCAATATTTAGAAGATGTTTAGAGAGTGGAAGAGTGCCAAGGTATTGTTTGACAGAGGTGAAGAAACATAAGTGGAATGGGGAAGAAGGATGGAAGTTGACTAAGGTGTGGGTACCTCAATAGATCAGCAAGGTGCAGAAAATGGGGTTGGAGGTCAACCCTATTAAATGAAAGATACCAGTAGAGTGAAGAAGGATGCTTCGAATTCCTAACTGATAAGGTTACTCGCTCTAGCTAACATTGCAGCAGGACTCAATCCTCCTTTTAAGACAGTACTGTTGGAAGTAAGAAATATGGACCAGTTAGCTTGAAATCAGTGTAGGCAAATTGTTCTAATCCATTACTAAGTTTATAGCAATTTGAATAGGAATGGGCTGAGTTATCATACATTCATGAAAGGAAAATGATATATGACAATACTTTTGGAATTTGTTGAGGTTGTTATTAACAGAATAAATAAGTGTGTGGTGAATTTAAACTTTGATAAGGTGCCACTTGAGATATTATTAAACAAAATTGGGCACACAATATTGGGTCAATATATAACTGCCGCTTGAGGACAAGTTAACAGGCAGAAACTGGGTCAATTTCAATTTGGGAATCCATGACAGATGAGGTGCTGCAGGGGTCATGCTTTTCATAATCATCATCAATAATTTGGATGAGGGGGATCAAGTGATATATAAAAAGCTTGGTAATGAAATAAGACTGGCACTGGGGAATGTGAGGAGAATGCAAAGGGACTTTATGTCATAACCATAGATACTGCCATGGGTTCTGAGGACTCTCGCAAGCGGACTGCTGAAAGAGGATGACAATTGCGCACTTGAAAGTGCACACGTTCCAGTCACCTAGGTTTCTGGTCATTATATTTAACTCTTATGCTGATGTGTCAGCCTTGTCAAGACTTGACCAAAGCACAGCAACAACAATACTATCTGCTTCCTTAGCCCATGTTCTGAGAAAGAAGTTCTCATTAAAACTGAGTGAGCTCTTTGTTTTTCTCTCTCTCTCTCTCAAGATATATATATCTTGCAACAACATCTTAGCAACTCACAACAGACAGCCAATATCAGATGGCAGCTATTCCTGCCCTCACTGCTGTTGCTCGGAAAATCACAACAGACAGTCAGAGTCCGGTGATAGCCATCAATGCCCCCGCAGTCACTATTCAGCAGCCCTCTGCCAGGCCAGCCCTACTTCCAGCACCGGCACCTCTTCCATCCTTCTCTACTACAGTCACATCAGCCTCAGCCACTTATGCCCCGAATCCCCAGATGGCTTCCAGGCCTGAACCAAGCATTCCCCCACCAGGCAGGCACTCTGGTGACTGCAACGGCTGCGGGAAATTGATCACCCAGTGTGAGTTGACCCTCCAAGCCCAGTCAGGTCCGTTCAGTGATGATGCATGTAAACTGGTTTACCTGACGAATCTCTCAGATGGACCCTCACTCAGCCTGTTCAACGCCCCACGAGAACAAGTTTCCCCTGCACTCCAGTCTTTTCAGCAATTTGTAGTCAAGTTCAAGAGAGTGTTTGACATTCCAGTAGAGAGTCAGGAGGCTGCCCACCAACTCCTGGACCTATGCCAAGGGAGAGGGACAGTGAGAGGCTGTGTAGTAAAGTTCCACATGCTTACAGTAGAGATTGTGTGGAATGAGAGGTCCCTCATCATCTTGTAGAGGATATTAGGACCACTCCCTGATCTTAGAGCTGCTGCTTAAACAGAAAGAACAAAGCCTGCCATCATTTACAAAGCTATTGATAGTTCTATGCAGTGAGGAAGACAAGTATGCTTCCAGAAGCACACTCATGAAACAGCATTTAGAAACAGTCAAACGACAGACCATAATACATTCTCAGACGGCAGGTGCCTGTAAATAAGAAGAGATAGCACAGCTAACTTCTGTTACTTCTCAGCTGACTAAGCAAATTGCTGAGCTTCGAAGTCAACTAGCTACTCTACAAGCTACAAAACAGCAGAGGGTAAAAGCAAGCTCCAAGACAGCAAGTGATAAGCCACTGAAAGGAAAGGCTGCAACAGAAGATGAACAAGAGTCCACAACCACTGACAAACAGCCAAGAGTCAAACCAAAACCTTGGTACTATTTCAAATGTGGCGAAGATAGGGCACATAGCCAGCTCTTGCTGCTATAAATCCAAGCCTACTTTTTGCTCAGTGAAACAAAGTCCAGAAGACAGACTATTAACCTACCTAAGGGGTTTGCTGACACAAAGTGCACTGCTCAAGTACGCCAAGCAGGAAGAAATTGTTTACTATATGCAGGATTGCAGGTCACTACCATCTCTAAATTCTGCTATGATTACAACTTGCCAGACCTACCAGTTCATTCTCTCACCAACTTGTTGGAAGACGAGATGCTAACGGACAAGCTGTCCCATACCTGGGATATGTAGAGGTCAGTGCTACATTCTTTATAGGAGTGGATATGGAAGTGCCCACCCAATTATTGATTATTCCAGATGTCTCTTTACATCCATAGCCTGTGGTATTGGTTGGCATTAATACCTTTGACTACTTCAAAGTGCAAAGCAGCCAGAAATTCTCTCCCAAGTTTACAAGCAAGTCCTGGAAGTTTTACAAATACAACTTGCCCAGAAATTATAAAGCATCCCTGAAGTTTTTTTCCCATCTTCACTTAGATTTCGGATGTACAACAAAGTGAAGTATCAAATCAACCTTATTGATGAAACACCATTCAAACACCAACCTTGACCTATATACCCAAAAGAGAGAAACTGCTCAAAAGCATCTTCAAGAACTGCTAAATACAGGAGTGATCAGAGGTTCTAAATCTCCTTTCTCTTCTCCAATTGCTGTGGTTTTGTCTGTATGTGTATAGATTATTGGAAGTTAATAAGACACTTTTATGGCTTTGACTGGTTCCAAATGGCTTTTGTTTCTTGACCTAAAATCTGGTTATTACCAGATAGAGGTTGAAGAAGCTGGCAAGCCTAAAACCACTTTTGTGTGTCCTCCTGAATTCTATGAATTCAATAGAATGCCACAAAGGATTACAAACGTGCCAAGCACATTTCAGCAAGTCATGGAGAAATGCATGGCTGATATGAACCTGAGGGAAGTCCTTGTATTCATCAACAACATCACTGTGTTCTCTAAAGACTTGGATGAGTATGAGGAAAGACTTAGGAGAGTTCTAAATTGACCTCGAGAGTATGAACTTAAGCTAGCTCCAGAAAAGTGTGTTTCTGCACACCTCAGTCAAATTCCTCAGACATATTGTGTCTCATCAAGGAGTTCAAACTGACTCTGACAAGATAGCCATGGTCAAAATCTGGCCAATTCCCAGAAATCTGAAGGAATTGAAGTCCTTCTTTGGATTATCGGATATTATCAGATATTACCACTGATCTATTAAGGATTTTTCTCCAAAAGTTAAGCCGCTCAATAAGTTGATATTGGAGTACCCCCTTGTCAGAAAGAACTCCAAGGTGAAGAATGACAGCCAGTATCATAATCTGAAAGACCTATTTGGAGGCAGGTGGACTATCGTATGTCAAGAAGCATTCGACCTAATTGTGAAGGAACTTACAGTACATTTGTTTCAGTGTTGGCATTTGCTAACCCTCAGCTGCCATACATTTTACACACAGATGCCAGCAATACTGGTTTAGGGGTCGCCCTCTACCAACAAAAGGACAGACACCTTAGGGTCATTGCCTATGCCCGCTGGGGACTGTCCCACAGTGAATCAAGATATCCTGCCCATAAATTAGAGTTCCTAGCCCTAAAATGGGCAGTCAGTGAAAAATCTCATAGTTATCTTTGTGGTAGTTCATTAATTGTAGTAACAGTCAATAACCACCTGACTTGTGTGCTTTTCACTGCTAGACTGGATGCAGCCAGTTACAGATGGCTAGCTGCTATGTCAACCTATAATTTTAAGCTGCAACATAGGTCTGGAAAGCTGAACAATGATGCTGACGGGTTGACTTGCCAACCACATGGAGGGCTATCAGATGATCTCTCATTCCAGAAAGAATGGGAAGTTAGCACTGACGTGCAAGCAGTAAGTGAGAGACATCTTATCCAACGGACAAAGCCTGCTGTAGATGTCATCATTGTATTTGTTGGATCCTTAACGATGCATTCAAGAGCTATACCTGATATTTACACACAAGATGATCCGTCTGGTGGATTACCAGTCATTCTCACCTCTCTGATGCTGAGATTACAGACTCCCAGTTAGTTGATCCTTATATTATGGAAGTCATCAAGCAGATGGAAACTGGAGAAAAACCATTCTCTTCAGTGAGAAACACATTCCCGAGACCACCCTACTTTCTCAGAGAATGGGATCTTTGAGAGCTAAAAGACGGAATTTTCTACAGGAAAAGATTTACTGGAGATAAAACAACTTACCAGCTTGTTTTACCTGAAAAGCTTCAATTTGATGTACTTAAGTCTTCATGATGACTTTGGTCACATGGGTATTAATCATACCCTGAATATCGTCAGAAGCCAATTCTATTGGCCCAAGATGGCGGCTGATGTGAACAAAAGATTAAAGCATGCAGTCAAAGTGTAAGAAGAAAGACCTTACCTGAGAAAGCTGCTCCGCAAGTGAGCATTGTGACTTCCCAATCCTTGCAGCTGGTCTGCATGGACTTTCTTACATTAGAGTGCAATCAGAGTAACACAAAGGATGTGTTGGTAATAACTGATCTTTTTACTAAATATGCTTTGGCTATTCCTACACCTAACCAAAAAGCCAAGATGGTTGCGAAGCACCTTTGGGAGCATTTCTTCTCACATTATGGTTATCTCGAGCACTTACAGAGTGATAGTGGGCCTGATTTTGAATCTCGCTTAATTAAAGAACTGTGTGAGATATCTGAAATGCAAGAAGTCAGAACTTTGCCATATCATCCCAGAGGAAAACCCTGTCAAGAGGTTTAACAGGACCCTTTTAAATATGTTGGGAACCCTGGAGACAAAAGATAAAAGTCATTGGCGAGAATTTGTGAAACCACTAGTCCATGCTTACAACTATACTAGGAATGAGACGAGTGGCTTTAGTCCATATGAATTGATGTTCGGACAACAACCCAGACTCCCAGTTGACTTTGTTTTTGGATTAACCTTGAAAGACAAACATGGCACATCACACTCTCAGTATGTACAAAAATTAAATCTCATCTTGAGGAGAGCTTCAAGATAGCCCAGGGGAACTCACGGAAAATGATAGACTGAAGCAAGACCAGATACGACAAATGTGATAGTTTCTGTCACAGTCCCGACTGTTAATTCCCCATATTCTCCTAATTCCCCTTGATTGTGGCACACCTGATTCTCATCTAAACCTGCAGCATAACTATCCCAGCTTTGCATCCTCTTATCTCCAGATCATTGTTTTAGCCAGTGTGGTAATCACATTCCCGGCCGCTTAGGATTGCATATTCTAAGTTTTACTTCAGTACCGAGGTTTACCTGTGTAAGTCTGTCCCTCCATGTCAAGATAAGTATTGCCTGCCGTTTGCCTTTCCTGTTTGCCAGTTAGCTCCAACAACACTACATGTCAAGATAAGTGTTGCCTGCCGCCTGCCTTTCCATTTGCCATTTAACTCCAGCAACGTTCCGTATCAAGATAAGAATTGCCTGCCGCCTGTCTCCTGTTTGCTGTTCAGTTCGAGCAACGCCCTGTTTCAAGTCAAGTTTTGCCTGCCTCCTGCTTTACTGTTCACCCTCCTGTTTGCCGTTCAGCTCCAGCCACGCTCACGCCCTCATCTGCATCCTAACTCTAGCTCCGTACCAGTGTCCTGCGTTTGGGTTTGCCCATTCCGTGCAACAGAACGATCTGGCCACCATGGACCTAGTGGACACAAACACCCTTCAACAAGCCCTTGCCAACCAGGGTTCCCTACTAGGTCAGCATGAACAACTCCCCCGGGAGGTCATGGAGAACCTCCGTTCCCTGTCTTCTCATGTCACGCAGATCGGTAACCAGGTGGACCATGTCTCCACTCATTTCACTCAACCCAGTCCTGAAACCCAGCCAAAGAAGCCCAGACAGACTGTAGCAGCAACCTCCCACGTGTCACCAACACCCCCACCCAGAGAGCCTCACGTACCTGAGCTGGAACACTTTGGTAGAGATTTGGGGAAGTGCCGTGCCTTCCTCCTTCAGTGCTCCCTGGTGTTTGAACAGCAGTCGTCAACTTACTCCACAGATAAGTCAGAAATTGCTTATGTCTTGGGTTTGCAGTGGAGAAGTGCATTAGTGTGGGCCACAGCAGTTTGGGACAACCAACCGGGTATCTGCTCTTCTTTCGCCACTTTTATTGCAGAGATGAGAAAGATCTTTGACCACCCCATCCGTGGTAAAGATGTCAACAGGTATCCACTCATTCTCCTTCAGGGCTCCCGCAGTGTTGCTGAATATTCCGTGGAGTTCCGGACATTAGCTGCCGACTCGGGGTGGAACGATGAGTCACTCCAGGCGGTTTTTCGGAATGGACTCGGCGACCTGGTGAAGGACGAGTTGGCGGCGAGAGACGACACCGACAGCCTGGATTCCCTGATTTCCTTAGCCACCAGGTTGGACAGTCACCTCCGAGAGCGCCATAGAGAAAGAACTGGTCGTCCACCACCTTTGGCCACTTCTCGGCTCTTATGACCGCCTCCCACCAGAACAAGCCTCTCTCCTCCTTCTGCACCCCGAGTAGCTCCCAGCCCGGTGTTTCCACTGCTCCGGGAGAGGAACCCATGCAGCTGGGACGAAACCGCTTTTCTCCCGCTGAACGACTCCAGAGAATGAGAGCGGGCGAGTGTCTATATTGTGGCCAGTCCGGTCACTTCCATGCCACCAGCCCCCTTTGGCCAAAGAGGGAAGGCTCACCAGTAGCAGGGGGGACCCTGGTGAGCCAGATGACATTCCCTTTCGCCCCGCGACCCCAGATGCAGCTTCAAGCCACTTTGTGTTACAACCAACAGTCCCTGGCTCTGTTGGCACTAGCGGACTCTAGCGCAGACGGAAACTTCTTGGATGAAAACTTAGCCTTCCAAGCCGGAATTCCTCGTGAGCCTCTGTGTGCCCCCCTGGACACCGGGCACTGGACAGTAGACTCCTGGCCCGAGTCACACACTGCACGGAACCCCTGCTTCTCCTTCTCTCCGGAAACCATCAGGAGCAGGTATGATTCAATCTAATTTCCTCTCCTCAAGCCCCCATAGTTCTCGGCCACCCCTGGTTAAGCCATCATAACCCCCACATCGACTGGCCCACCGGGAAGATAGTCAGCTGAAGTTCGTTCTGCCATTCCTCTTGCCTGAAATCAGCCATTCCCCCAGTGGGGATCACAGCGACCTCGTCCACCTCTGAGCCCCCTGACTTGTCCACGGTTCCTGTAGAATATCACGATCTGGGAGAAGTGAATGGGCCCTTTCTCTGTATCCACATCGCCCTTACGATTGCCCAATTGACCTTCTCCCCGGAGCCTCATTACCCACCAGTCGGCTGTACAACCTGTCCCACCCAGAAAGAGAAGCTATGGAGACATACGTAAGTGACTCCCTCGCCGCTGGCATTATCTGACCCTCATCTTCCCCTGTAGGCACTGGTTTCTTCTCTGTGGGGAAGAAAGATGGCTCGCTACACCCATGTATCAACTACCGTGGCCTAAACAACATTACCATAAAGAATAAGCATCCCTTGCCTCTTATCCACTCAGCATTCGAGCCCCTTCACGGAGCCACAGTATTCTCTAAATTGGACTTGCGGAATGCCTATCACCTGGTCAGGATAAGGGAGGGAGATGAATGGAAAACAGCTTTTAACACCCCTCTCGGTCATTTTGAATATCTGAGATGCCTTTTGGCCTGATCAGTGCTCCCACGGTGTTCCAGGCTCTGGTCAATGACATCCTTCGGGACTTTATTAACCACTTTGTTTTTGTTTGTCTGGATGATATCCTAATCTTCTCCCGTAACCTCCAGGAGCACACCCACCATGTCCGCTAGGTTCTTCAGAGGCTTTTGGAGAACAAGCTATTTGTTAAGGCAGAGAAGTACAAGTTCCATGCCCGTTCTGTCAGTTTCCTGGGGTACGTCATTGAGAGCGGGCAGGTGAGGGCGGATGCTGAAAAGATTCAGGCGGTGGCAGAGTAGCCAAAACCCATGCTGCTTAACCAACTCCAGCAATTTCTGGGATTCGCCGATTTCTACCATCTCTTCATTAGGGACTACAGCTGGGTGGCAGTGTCCCTTACTCAGCTCACCTCTCCTGCGACCCCTTCCACTGGACCCCCGAAGCGGACTCAGCCTTCTTGGAGCTGAAGAGGCATTTCACCTCCGCTCCCATCCTGGTCCAACAAGACCCATCTCGCCAGTTCATAGTGGAAGTAGACACCTTCAACTCTGGGGTGGGAGCGGTCCTCTCCCAATGCTCCGTCCCAGACCAAAAACTCCATCCCTGCGCCTGCTTCTCTCGCCATCTATCTCCCACTGAAAGTAACCACGACATTGGGAACCGAGAGTTGCTGGCCGTCAAACTCGCCTTGGAGGAGTGGGGGCACTGGCTGGAGGGAGCAGAACACCCATTCATCGTCTAGACAGACTATAAGAACCTGGCATACATCCAGACGGCTAAATGCCTTAACTCCCGCCAAGCCCGTTGAGCACTGTTTTTTGACCGCTTCAATTTCAGCCTCACCTACCATCCTGGTTCCAAGAACATGAAGCTAGATGCTCTCTCTCATCAGTATGTCTCCGAGGAGGACCCTTCCAATCCTGATACCATCCTTCCACCATCCTGTGTTGTGGCTCCCTCATCTGAGAGATCGAGTCCGTAGTTAAAGAGGCCCAACAGACTCAACCTGACCCAGATGATGGACCCCCAAGTTGCCCCTTCGTGTCTGACTCTGTCCAGTCTCAGGTTCTCCAGTGGGGGCATACTTCCCGGTTCGCCTGCCATCTGGGAATCGGTCGCACTCTGTCCCTTCTGAAGTGACATTTCTGGTGAACCACCATGGATGCTGACACTCGCTCCTTCGTCTCTGCCTGTACTGTGTGTGATCGCGGAAAAACTTCCCATCAACCACCTGCTAGGCTGCTTCATCCCCAATCTGTCCCTGGCCGCCCTTGGTCCCAGATTGCTCTAGATTTCATCACTGGACTACCCCCTTCACATGGTAACACAGTTGTACTCACTGTGGTGGACCGTTTCTCCAAAGCCATGCACGTCATAGACCTCCCCAAACTCCCTACAGCCCGTGAAACATCCGACCTCCATGTCCAGCACATCTTCCACCTTCATGGAATTCCCTCTGACATTGTTTCTGACCGGGGCCCCCAGTTCACCTCCCAAGTCTGGAAATACTTCTATCAAGCCCGTGGAGCTTCAATAAGTCTGTCTTCCGGTTTCCATCCCCAGACTAACGGTCAAACAAAGCGAGCAAATCAGGATTTGGAAGCAGCACTGTGCTGCATTTCCGCCAGTAACCCGTCATCCAGGAGCATCCATCTCACTTGGGTTGAGTACGCCCACAACCCCCTTTCGAATGCTCCCTCGGCTATCAAACCCCTCTGTTTCCTTCCCACGAGGACGACATCGCTGTGCCTTCAGTTCAGGCCCACCTCCGCCGATGCCGCAAGGTCTGGAAGGATGCACGTGCGGCCCTGCTCCGTTACACTGACCGCAACCGGAGTATCGCCAATCGCCACCGGATTCCAGCACCCAACTATCAGCCTGCTCAGAAGGTTTGGCTCTCTTCAAGAGACATCCCCCTCAAAACTGAATCCAAGAAACTCACCCCTCGTTACATCGGACCATTCGAAATCAAGAGCATCATCGACCCCTCGGTGGTCTAACTCAAACTACCCAGATCCATGCACATCCATCTCACGTTCTACATCTCCCAAATGAATCCTGTGTCTGTCAGCCCTTTGTGCCCTCCTGCTGAACCTCCTCCACCTGCCCGGGTCATCGACGATTACCCAGCATACACCGTCTGGCGAATTCTGGATGTGCGGCGCCGAGGTAGGTGTTTCCAGTACCTTGTCGATTGGGAGGGATACAGTCCTGAGGAGTGCACCTAGATTCCCCACTCCTACATCTTAGACCCTTCCCTCATCCAAGATTTCCATCGCAACAATCCAGGTAAGCCTGTTGGTTCGCCTAGAGGCTCCCGCTGAGGGGGTGGGGGGAGCTGTTAAGGTCCCGACCGATAATTCCCCATATTCTTCTAATTCCCTTTGATTGCGGCATACCTGATTCTCATCTAAACCTGCAGCATAAATATCCCAGCTTGGCATCCACTCATCACCAGATTGTTGTTTTAGCCACTGTGGTAATTCACGTTCCCGGCCGCTTAGTGTATTTTAAGTTTTACCTCAGTACTAAGGTTTACCTGTGTAACTCTGTCTCTCCGTGTCAAGATAAGTATTGCCTGCTGTTTGCCTTTCCATTTGCCATTCAGCTTGGCAACGCTCCGTGTCAAGATAAGTATTGCCTGCCGCTGCCTTTCCTTTTTGCCGGTTAGTTCCAGCAACGCTCCGTGTCAAGATAAGAATTGCCTGCCACCTGTCCCCTGTTCGCCCGTTCAGCTCCAGCAACGCCCTGTTTCAAGTTAAGTTTTGCCTGCTTCCTGCTTTTCCGTTCACCCTCCTGTTTGCCGTTCAGCTCTAGCACGCTCGTGCCTGCGTCTGCATCCTAACTCTATCTCCATGCCAGTGTCCTGCGTTTGGGTTCGCCCGTTCTGTGCAACAGTTTCAGAGTTGAAAGAAGGTGACTGAGTGCTATTAAGGAAAGTGCACATCTGAGGCAAAAACAAACTTGCTGATAAAAGGGAGGAAATAATTTATGTAGTGGTGACCTGCCTATCTATATATCTTGAGAATCTGTCTGGGCCTATGCAGTCATTATATAGGGATCTATTGCTTCCTTGTGGATATCTTCCTTCCGAAGATGATGAACAACTTTCTCCAGGCCTTGTTCACAAGCACAAAACTCATCAGAGAACTAAGAATGAACAGTCAGTTGAAGTGGAAGAAAATCCAATTGATTCTGAAGAGGATGAGGTTTATTACTTCAGACCAAGACTTGAATTGTAGATGAAGATTCTAAGAGTTAAGAACAGCTACACAAGAGAATTGGGGGCTCCACACCAAGTCCAAATCAGCACTTACAACCACTCGGGTTGCAGATCCAGTGCTGGAACCCCAAGGATATGAAAGTTACTTACCTGATGTGGAGGAATCCACTGTAGCAAATAACTTAACTGTCAGTCTTGAAAAAAAAACCCTGTGGAAGAAACAACAAATGAGAACATGCATAATCAGATGTATCCTACCTGCTGGAACAAGTCTGGAAACTTCATAATCACAGATAAGTCTGAGATTAGATGAGGAAAAGAGACACGTGATGAAATGTTGACAAGAAAAGACGTGACAAATGTGAATTCTAACAAAAAAAGAGCCTGAGTTCAGAAGGTCTTCTGGACACAGAAAAACCTAGAACTCTAACATATCCTAACTAGGAACTTCTTTAGTGACAATAGTTCAGTCCCTTTTCCAAAGTTTGAGTTTAGCAATTGTAGAGTCTCTTCCGGGTTTCAGCTATGTCGAACACCTCAGACCCATTACAGTGCAATGTGTAGTCTTATGCAAAGGGACTTACATAAATGCAAAGGGGGAGGGTGTAACCCAAGTTAATTGAATCCAAAGATGCAGTGTTTGAAAGCTTCACCTGTAGAGGGATGAAAACAAAGTTTACTGAATTTAAAAGAACTGGGAAAAAATAGCTGTGCAAGAATGAGATGTGGCTGACACAGGTGTGGACAAGCGACAGAAATGCAGCACACTATAGAAACTAACGAAAGGCAAACTGTTAAAAGTAGAATCTCTATCCTACTTAGTGGAAATCCACAGGTTGAAACCTCTGGAGGAGAAACGATATCGATAAGGATCTATTGAAGCTACAGTGATAACGAACTCCAGCTATAACGAGACAATACTGGTAGAGAGTACTGTCTGTTAAATCATACCAAGGGATTTGGTGAGTTAAAACACTTACTGTACCGAGAGTATAATTTGTTTGTGAAATAAGTTCAGTGGTGCTGTTAACTGAGAAATATTTGGAAATGACAATGTGATATTGAGTTATTTTGAAATAGAAATAGAGTGCATATAAGAACGTATGGATTGTAATCTTGTTATATACAGGTCAGCTTTTTATTTTGTTTATATAAATATTTTGAATCAACTTTCTGTAGATGTCCCGCCATTTCATCCAACAAACCAAGAAGCAAGATAGCAAGCCCCCCAAGGTCAAAGAACCAGCGCGGGAACAAAATGTTCCAAGGCATAGAGGACTTAATACGGTTGGGTGTGTAAGCTTATTTCTCATTCAGAGGAGCTGAATTTGATTTTGTGGAAGAACTGCTTATTTCTGCAAGAATTTTGATAAGTTACTGAATGAGATTACTTTGTTAAGAGTTGTGACATTGGAGAATTTGTCATGAAAGGGATTAAATGTATTTATTTATTGGGGGTGGGAGTGAGGATTTGAATTGGAATTTGTAGACAGACCAACCTGAAACTGAAATTGAGGTTAACCAAAATACTTTTAAAAAAAAGGAATATGATTAGTTTCCCAACTAACTTGAGATAAGGAAAAAGGCAAATGACAGTCTGTAAACCTTTGAATAGGGAATAACACTAGATCTAATTAGTTAGAGAAATTGAAGCAAAAAGATTCTTCCAATGAATCTCACTGATTCTTACTAAAATGGAATTTGGTTTTCATTGATATCTCAGATTTGGAACCTAAACAGAATGTTTGAATTTTTATTTGTGCTTCCTCATGTAAACTTTTGTCTATGTTGCCATTTCTTATTAACAAAACTTGCCTCCAGAGGTGCATGATCTCTATTCACTCCCTCCTTTCAATACCTAGAGCTTCTCATGGCCTACTAGCACTTAATGTAGTACTATGTAATTAGATTTTCTCATAAAGAGTACAGCGACCAGTCACACGAGGTAAGTCAAGCACTACACAGGTGTAACACTGTCCCCAAAGTAGCCCATGCAGGTGGGGAGCCTGCACTTATCTCAGGAGGAATGAGATTGGCGTAGAAGAGCAGGTTGCTGTCTCTATTGTGGCCCTCTGGGACAGTTCCGGACTTTATGTCCCAAGCATCCAGTAAAAGAGGATATCCATCGGTAAGAAAGGGAATTCTGATGGGTTGATTCTCCCTAAATACATCTTGCCCTAACTGAGTAACGCTTCCAGCTTCCTTGTCATGGGGGTCCCAGAATTATGGGCTTCTGTCATTTATTGACATGTCGGGCAGCCAGGAACCTTATGGCTATCTCTCAGGCTCAAAGATGGAGAGTTCACACTCAACATTAGAGAGAATACTGATATCAAGTCTCTGGATGGTTCACCTCTGAGCACTGGTAAGGTCCACCTTTCCACAATATCCTTCCAACTTGTGCTAGGAGGCAATCATGGGAACAGCTCTTCTTCTATCTTGTTGATTCACTTGATCTACCACTGATGCTTTGCCTCCTGTGGTCATCTTGACACAACCCATGGATCGACTGGTCGAGCAAGGTGCTCCAAGAATGACGGTCAGCATGTCTGTCTACCTGTCTGGGTCCAGCTCAAGCTCCTGTGAGTACATCCCCTGCTGAGCCAACTGCTAGTGTGAACCTGTTTGGTATTCCAGCTGAATATGCTGATGTTCTTGAGGTACTCAGTAAGAATGCCACCTTCCTATTTCCATGCTAGCCATACAACTGCGCCATTGACCTCTTACCTGGTTCTAGTCCTCCCTGGGACTGGCTCTTTTCCCTCTCTCATCCTGAAATAGTGACCATGGAAGAATACATCAAGGAGGCATTGGCCTTTGGATTTATTTGCCCATCTACCTCACCAACAGGGGTGGGCTTCTTTTTTGTTTGCAAGGAAGACAAGTTCCATCTGTACATCGATTGTTGCCCCTTCAACAACATCATTGTGAAGAACTGCTACCCTCTTCCTCTGCTGACCCTGCATTTGAACATCTCCAGAGAGCAACATAATTCTCTAAAATGGATCTTACCACCAGATTCACACACAGGAAGGAGATGAGTGGAAGATAGTTTTCAACACCCCAATTGGCCACTATGAGTACCTCATGATGCCATTTGGTCTGGCCAATAGCTCTGCTGTTTTTCAGGCCCTGGTCAACAACGTGCGCCAGGACATTTTGAGTAATTGAGTATTTTTGTACTTGGAGGGCATTCTTATCTATTCTTCCTCTCACCAGGAACATGTCCAGCATTTCCGGAAGGTTCTCAGATGGCCCGTCGAAAATAAACTTTATGTCAAGCCATGGAAGTGTGAGTTCCACAAAGAGCAGGTGCTCACCTCTTCCAGTGTTCAAATTGACCCATGTAAAGTTTGGGCAGTCACAGAGTGCCACAAACCATCTATGATCAAATAGGTGTGGTGCTCATTGGGTTTGCAAACTTTTATCTCCGTTTCATCAGGAACTTCAGTTCCATCGGGGCTCCCATAAATGCACTCACCAAGAAGATCTCTGTAGATCTCCATTGGACAAGTAAAGCAGACCAAGCATTCTCAGAGCTTCACCTCATTCCCTGTGCTGCAACATCCAGTCCTGTCCTATCCATTCATCACTGAAATAGATGCGTCTGATGTCAGCACTGGATCTGTACTCTCTCTGTGCTCTTCAATAGATAATCAGCCGCACCCCTGTGCTTTTCTTTCCTGTCACTTGACTCCTGCAGAGTGTAACTGCACTGTCAGGAGCTGAGAGCTTCAGTTTGTCAAGGAGACCCTGGGGCTTTGTATCACTGACTGGAGGAAGCAGAACACCCTTTTCTGGTATGGCCAGATCTCAAAAAAATCCCCTACATTCATGATGCCAAGAGACTCAAATCCCATCAAGGCCATTGGGCTCTTTTCTTCACCCAATTTAATTACATTCTCACCTACCATCCTAGCAGCAAGAATACCAAGGCTAATGCTCTCTTCTACCAGTTTTTCATCTCTGAGCACGATGGTAAATCAGGGCATATCCTTCCCCACACTTGCATATCTGCTCCAGTGATTTGGGAAGTAGAAAGAGAGGGAAATGCTGCCCTACAATTGGATCCCAGTCCAGATGAGGGATCTCCCAATCAGCTGCTGTCCCATCACTGTCCATCCCAGAGGCTGGAGTGGGGTCACCCTTCCCCTCTGCTTGCCATCCAGGGATTCAGTGGACCCTGGAATTAATAAGGAGATGAATTCAGTGGCCGTCTATGCCTAAAGGTGTTCACGGCTTCATCCCTGCCTGTCCCCTTGTGCTCAGAGAAAGATGTCACATCAGCATGCACTGCACTAGTCTGCTCTGTCTGCCTGCTGTCTGCCTCACCACCCACGGTCCCACTTTTCAGTAGATTTTCATCACTGGTCTGCCTCTCTCAGATGGGGACATGACCATTCTGGTTGTTGTGGACTAGTTCATTGCTCTCTCCAAGCTCCGGTCGGCTTGTAAAACTGCCACTTCCATGGTTCAGCACGAGTTCAGGCTGCATGGCCTCCCTCAGGACATAGTGTCTGGTTGAAGACCACAGTTCACATCCTGTTTTTGCAAGGTTCTCTGTTTACTTTTGCGAGCCACAGCCACCCTCTCATTAGATTTCATCTCTAATCTAACAGCCAGAGTGAATCTGAAGCTGGAGCTGGAGACAATCCTGTACTGTCTTTTCTCATCCAGCCACATGACCTGGAACTTCCAACTGGTTTGGGCAGAGATTGCCCACAATAACCTTCAGTCAACCTCCACTGGCAGGTCCCCCATTGAATGCCAATTACAGCTACCGCTCTTCCCTAATAAAGAGATTGACATTATAGTTCCCACTGATGAACAGTTAGTTCAAGACTACAAGTGTGTGTGGAAATGGATAGGGCTTCTCTGCTGTGCATTCAGAAACAATATGCCCAGCAGGCTGATTGGCTGTGCCAACAGGTTAGGCCTCTTCTAGAGGTGGGGAAAGCCTGGCTAGCATCTAGAGATCTTCCTTTGAAAGTTGAGAGCCACAAATTTGCCCCATGCTGTGTGGGACCATGCATAGTAGAGAACTAAGCCTCTTCTATACTGTGCCTACCATCATCAATGAAGGTTGATCTCATGTCGCATGTTTCCCAGTTCAGGCCGATGATTTCTTCCCTTGCTTCGGTCATCCCCTCCTCCCTGTCTGGTGGATAGGTCTTTGGTTTGTTCTGTGCAGCTCCTCCTGGCATCTCTGCAGGGGGAGGCAGGGTCCAGTATTTTGTAGATTGGGAGGGGTATGCCCCAGAGAAACATTCTTGGATTCCAGCTCATGACATAACATCCCGGACAAGTTCCTCATCCGGGAGACTTCCAACGGGCACAGGTCTCTGGTGCCTCAGGAGCTGTGCCTTGTGGGGTGGGGAGGGGGAGTGTGTCTGTTACAACCACAGACTCTGCTGCAGAGTTTGGGCACCTTCGAGTGCAGGCGGCTGAACAGGGTCGGCAATCTCGCTCATGAAGACGCATGTTCCAGCCAATCAGTGTTTCACTGTGGCTGTATTTGACTTCCCTTCTTTCATATCAATCTTGCTGAGTCCTGCCGAAAGCACGGCAGTGGCGACACTCCCTGCTTACCATTATCTTCATTTAGGAAAGAAGACTACAACTTAGACTGACGCTGTAAAGGAGTAGAATTAATTTAATATTAATTTATTGCTTCTGATCTGCAGTTAACTTTAGTTTGAAAGTTTTAGTTAATGGCCCTGTTGGTTTAGAATTTATGATTTTTCCTTTTGTTCTGCACAGTTCTTATTAAAATTCAGTGAACTGTTCAATCCGCTTCAGTGTCTCTCCCTTTGTATTTGGGCCGTTGCCATGCATCCCTGTCACAGATGTGGATTTACTCCCACACAGTCACCCCAATCTGCTCTCCATAAAGACATAGGAGCTTGTAGATGTTGGAATCTGGTGTAACACACAATCCGCTGGAGGAACTCAGCAGGCCACGCAATACCACTGGTGTGAGAAAGAAATGATCAACGAACATAGATTCTGCAGATGCTGGAAATCTTGAGGGACACAAACAAAATACTAGATGAACTCAGCAGGTCAGGCAGAATCCATGGAGGGGAATAGACATTTGACGTTCTGGGCCAACATCCTTCATCAAGACTGGAAAGGAAGGAGAAAGAAATCAGAAACTGTCAACATTTTGCCCCAATACTTTGCATCATGATTGAGTATGCAAAGGTGACATAACCAGCAGAGAGAGAGGGGAAGGGGAATGGCAAAAAAGGACAAGAGACAGCTGCTGAAGAGGAGAGAAGCAGAAACATCTGATGAGTAGAGGAGGTGAGAATGGGAACCATCAGAGGTGCATGATGTTTGGAAGCAGATGGGAGATGAGGGTTGGGGAAAAGACTAGATATGAAGTTGGTGAATGGAGGAGGGGGATTAGAACAAAAGATGAATGAATGGAGGCTCTGGGTGAGGTTAGAAAGGGGGACAAAATGAGAGGATCTGAGGATCAGTGGTGGATGAAGAGGGAAAAAGAAATATAGTGTGGGTGCGGTTGCCTAAAAACAGAAAACTCAATATTGATGCCATTGAATCCTGGACTACCCAGGCTGTACATGAGTTGTTGCTCCTCCAGTTTGTGTTGGACTTCGTCCTGGCAATAGAAAAGTCAAGGTCAAAGTGAAAATGGGAAGGGAGTTGAAATGGCCAGCAAGTGGGAATTCGGGATGACCATTGCGGACTGAGCATAGTTGTTCTTCAACAGTCACCAAGATTGTGCTTGGCCTTGCTGATATAGAGGAGGCCACATCAGACCAAAGACAAGCTTGGAAGAGATGCAAGTAACCAATTTTCTTTTCTTTTCTTTTCTTCTCTCTCTCTCCCCCTCTCTCTCTCTCTCTCTCTCTCTCTCTCTCTCTGCTTGTCTGCCTCCATTAATTATTCATCTGCCATAGGATTCCAACTCCATGTCTGCTCACCTCCCCTACCTGGCTCTTCCTGCCTGTCATTTTACATCTCTCCTTAATCCACTAATCACCACAAAATCATAGAACATAGAAAAGCTACAGCACAATACAAGCCCTTTGGCCCACAATGCTGTGCCAAACATGAACTTACTTTAGAAATTACCTAGGGTTCCCCACAGCCCTCTAATTTTCTAAGCTCCATGTACCTATCCAGGAGCCTCTTAAAAGACCCTATCATATCCGCTTTCACCATGGTCGCCGGCAGCCAATTCCACGCACTCACCACTCTCTGCATAAAAAAACTTACCCCTGACATCCCCTCTGTACCTGCTTCCAAGCACCTTAAAACTGTGCCCTCTCGGGTTAGCCATTTCAGCCCTGGGCAAAAAACCTCTGACTATTCACACAATCAATGCCTCTCATCGTCTTATACATCTCTATCAGGTCACCTCTCATCCTCCATCGCTCCAAGGAGAAAAGGCCAAGTTCACTCAACCTATTCTCATAAGGCATGCTCCCCAATCCAGGCAACATCCTTGTAAATCTCCTCTGCATCCTTCCTATAGTTTCTACATCCTTCCTGTAGTGAAGTGACCAGAACTGAGCACAGTGCTCCAAGTGGGGTCTGACCAGGCTCCTATGTAGCTGTAACATTACCTCTCGACTCTTGAAATCAATCCCTCAGTTGATGAAGGCCAATGCACTGTATGCCTTCTTAACCACAGAGTCAACCTGCACAGCAGCTTTGAGTGTCCTATGGACACGCACCCCAAGATCCCTCTGATCCTCCACACTGCCAAGAGTCTTACCATTAATACTATATTCTGTCATCATGTTTGACCTACCAAAATGAACCACCTCACACTTATCTGGGTTGAATTCCATCTGCCATTTCTCAACCCAGTTTTGCATCCTATCGATGTCCCGCTGTAACCTCTGACAGCCCTCCACACTATCCACAACATCCCCAACCTTGGTGTCATCACCAAATTTGCTAACCACATCCCTCCACTTCCTCATCCAGGTCATTTATAAAAATCATAAAGAGATAGGGTCCCAGAACAGATCCCTGAGGCACACCGCTGGCACTGACATCCATGCAGAATATGACCTGTCTACAACCACTCTTTGCCTTTTGCAGGCAAGCCAGTTCTTGATCCACAAAGCAAGGTCCCTTTTCTTGCCAGTTTCCTTCCTCTCTTTGTTGGCCATCTCACCTCTCCACTCCTGAAGTCGGGATTTGGCCTAAAGCTTACATTTTTCTTCATCCCTCTGATGCTTCTCAACCTGCTGATTTCTTACAGCAGATTGTTTGTTGCTTTACCCCCATAGATCCTGCCTTGCCCGCTCTTGGCCAAGAATTAATTCATTTAATTTCCTCCACTGGGACCTTCATTGGATGCTACAAATAAAGAATCCTTAGAGGAGCTAATTCCTTTTGTGATGAACTCTGACATGACTAATACCTGCCATGAACAAATCAGATATTTAAATGCTTTCCTTTGTTGTCAGGTTAGACAGATGGATGCACTTTCCTCCAGTTACCACAATTCACAAGTGAACGAGAGCAAACAATTGTAGCTTTAAGCAGTTTGCAGCAGCAAGCCGTCTGTAAGCTCTATTCAGCTGGATACTGAAACCAAACACCTGGACAGCTGCTGGAAAGCAGATTCACTGTGGAGCAGCGGAAACTCTGTGGTATACTGTCAGGCATATCTTATCATGCATATCGTCCACAAGTACAGAAAGAACAACAGTTTACCTCAAGCATGAATGGACTAATATCACACAGCCTTGTGATTTTTTTTCTTTTATGGTTTGAATGGGTCACATTCTTAAATGTTAAACCCAGAAATCAAAAGAGTCAACACAAACTCTGGATGCCAATGTCTCCAGCACATGAAATAAGATGGTAGACTCCTTCAGACGTCAGCTTAAAGTTCATCATATAACTTGGTATTATTGTGAACACAAACAGTATACTGATTGATAGTGACAGTGGAGATTGGTAGGGGTGACACGAATGGGATGATGACAAGGAGAGTGACTTGCTCGTGGTCCTCAGTCGCTACAAAATATGTTCTCTCTTCTCCCAAAGGTGGTCTCCAACATACACTGATGATTTTCTGGGAGGGCTTTGCAGCTTTTGGAACACAGCACAATGTGTACTAATCACCTACGATCAGACAATGAGAAACAAGAAGACTTTAAATATATTAATTGGACATGGAGAGGCCTATCTTTATGAATATATTACTAGATTATTAGATTATGAGGACACACAGTCTTCTTTTATTGTCATTTAGTAATGCATGAATTAAGAAATGATACAATGCTCCTCCAGTGTGATATCACAGAAAGACAAGACAGACCAAGACTGAAAAACTGATAAAAACCACAAAATTATAACATATAGTTACAACAGTGCAAGCAATACCGTAATTTGATGTAAGAACAGACCATGGGCACAGTAAAAAAAGTCAAAGTCTCTCGAAAGTCCCAACATCTCACGCAGACAGTAGAAGGAAGAAAACTCTCCCTGCCATGAGCTTCCAGTGCCTCAAACTTGCCAATGCAGCATACTGGATCACCCGACCACAGTCTGACTCTCAGTCCTTCCAAAAGCTTCGAGCCTCCGACCAGCCCTCCGATACCGAGCACCGAGCACCATCTCTGCTGAGTGCTTCAACCCCAGCCCTGGCCGCCAGCAACAGGCAAAGCTGAGGACTCGGGGCCTTCTCCGGAGATTCTGGATTGCACAGTAGCAGCAGCAGCGAACCAGGCATTTCAGAAGTTTCTCCAGATGTTCCTCCGTGCTTCTCACATCCGTCTCCAACAAATCAGGATTGTGCACGGCCCCTATTTAACAAATATGATATCATTTCACTGGAGAGGCCCCGCGCGCCTCACATATATGAAATATCTACACATATATTGGCTAGATGCATCAGAGATGTACAAGCTGCTACTGTATCTTACCAGACACTGACACTACACATTATATGTTTGTACATTGAGCTATGTACAATTGATAACGAAAGAAAATTAAAACTTTGGAACTTTGGAATTTGGAGCCTCAGCATCAGTGGCTCCACAGTGCAGAGAGTGGAAAACATCAAGTTCCTTGGGTCCCGGACAATCTCACCTGCTCCAGGAACACCACTGGGATTGTGAAACGGGCCCAGCAGAGATTGCACTTTCTGAGGAAGCTTAAACAAGCATCACTCCCCACTAACATCTTAACTACATTCTACAGAGGTGTGGTTGAGAGTGTGCTGACCTTTTGCATCACAACCTGGTACTCCAGCTGCAGTGCTGTCGACAAAAAAGCCTTGCAGAGGGTGGTTAGGGGAGCAAAGAATGTTACTGGGGTCTCCCTACCTTCTGTCCAATCCCTCTTTCAGAGTCGATGCCTCCAGAAGACACGGTACATCATTAAAGAGCCCTCACACCCTCTCCATGAACTGTTTATTCTTCTACCATCAGGCAAACGTTATAGGAGCATCAAAACTAAAACCACAAGGCTACCAAACAGCTGCCTCCCACAGGCAGTCAGACTGCTAAATAGCTGCTCTACCTGACTCTGCTTTGGACACTTTTAACTTGCAATGGACACTTATAACTTGATGTTAACTGACATGTGGCTGTTGTGTTTTACTATTTATTGTTATGTTTATTATTTAGTGCTGCGTTTGTTATGTTATGATTGCACTGCTCCTGGGAAACGCTTTGTCATTCTGCCCTGCAGAGCTGATGTACGGTTAGAATGACAATAAAGTTTTTTGAATCTTGAATCTTGAATCTTCCACTAAAATATGCATGCAGTTGTGTATATGTGTGCATGTATGTATGCATGTGTAAACATATAATGATTTTTAAGACATACTGCTTAATTAAGCAGTTTTACGTTAATATACAATACTTTGTTTTTTTTTCATTCCTAGCTTTTGGATGGCAATTTGTTTATTCTTTATGGTCACTTGGTGATGATAAGGAACTGGAGCTGTAGTTCAATGCCCCTTGTCTCATAGGAGAAACTGAGGAGTTGATAGCTTGGAGCTACTGAAAAGTAGTCACCCCTAGGTTGCAGGAAGCTGGTACAAGGCTGACTGTAAGGAGAGGAAAGGATATGGCAGCCAGTGCAGAGTACCACTGTGGTCGTTCTCTTCAATAATAAGTATAAGGATGCTGTTGAGGGCAATGGCCTACAAGGGGGGAGCCACAGTGACCAGGTCTCTGGCACTGATTATGGTGCTATGGCTCAGAAGAGAAGTGGGGAGAAGCAGACTTCAGTGGCGATAGGGGATTCCATAGTTAGAGGAGTAGACACAAGGTTCTGTGAATGTGAAGAGACACCCAGATGGCATGTTACCTCCCAGCTGTCAGGGTCAGAGTCATCTTGAATTGTATCCACAGCGTTCTAAAGGGCGAGGGTGAGTAGCCAGAAGTCTTAGCACATATTGAAAAGATTCAAAGGTTCAAATATTCATTTATTATCAAATTATGTATGCAGTATTCAACTCTGAGATTCGTCTTCTCCAGATAGCCAGGAAACAGAAAAGTTGTTCAAAAAAAATATCAACCCCCCCCCCCACCTTTCCCCACATAAAAAACTAGAAGATCACACCAAATGGCAACAGGAAAGAATGAGCGAAAACACAGAATATTAAAACCATAAAACTGAAAGAGCCACAGCCCACAGTCCAATCCATAAATCACAGAACTTTGGTAACATCCTCCGAAAACATCGAAGGAGAGAGAGAGAGGGAGAGCACTCAGATGCAGAGGTGATATGCCATCACACACAGACATCTTACTCAGCAGCAACGAGAGATCTGTCACAGCAGCGAGCAAACGATAGTTGGCGCTGAACCTTCACTCACCTTCTGCATTCACCTCAATGTTTCAATCTTCCTCTGTCCTTTTATTTGTGATTAATGGATGCTTTAATTGGTGAAATGGAGCAGATTATGGGCACCAAAGAGATAGGTAGGAAAATGGAAGAGGTACAGGAGAATTTAGGGAGTTAGGTCAAAAACTTAGAAGCAGGACTGCCAGGGTAGTAATCTCTGGATTGCCTCCGGTGCCATGCGACAGTGAGCGTAAACGTGGGATGATAATTTGGCAGATAGATATATATAGTTGAGGAACTGCTGCAGGGGGCAGGGGTTCAGATTTCTGGATCATTGAGATCTCTTCAGGAAAGGTATAATCTACACAAAACAGAAGAACTACACCTCAACCCGAGTGGCACCAATATCCTTGCAGACAGGTTTGCTAGAGTTGTTGGGGAGGATTTAAACTAAATTGACGGGGAGATAAGAACCAGAGTGATCGGGATTTGGATGGGGCAGTTGGTGTTCAACTAGATGCAGTGTGTAGCAACACTGTCAGGAATGACAGGCAAAATTGCAGTCAATGGGATGAGTTGCAGTATAGCACAGGGACAAAGCAAAAAAGTTGACATATACAGGACATAGTGTGCTATATTTGAATGCATACAGTATACGGAAAAAGGTAGATGATCTTGTAGCGCAGTTAGAGATTTGTATGTATGGCACTGTGGGCATCACTGAATAATGGCTGAAAAAGGATCATAGTTGAGAGCTTAACCTCCAAGGATTCACATTATATCAAAAGGACAGGCAGGTAGGCAGAGGGAGTAGGGTGGCTTTGTTGGTTAAAAAATGAAATCAAATCCCCAGGGAGAGGATTGGGTGGAGTTAAGAAACTGCAAGTGTAAAAAGACCCTGATTGGAGTTATACACAGTCCTCCAAACAGTAGCCAGGATGTGGGCTATGAATTACTGCAGGAAACAGAAAAAGCATGTCAAAAGGGCATTGATATGGTAGTAATGGAGGGTTTCAATATGCAGTTAGATGGGGAAAATATAGGTTGATGCTGGATCTCAAGAGTGAGAATTTGTAGATTACCTGCAAGATGGCCTTTTATAGCAGCTTGTAGTGGAGCCCACTGGGGAAAAGGCTATTCTGGATTGGATGTTGTGTAATGAAATGGATTTGATTAGGAAGACTAAGGTAAAGGAACTCTTAGGAGACAATGATCATAATATAATAGCCGTTACCCTGCAACTTGAGAGGGAGAAGCTATAGTCAGATGCATCAGTACTACAGTTGAGTAAAGGGAGTTACAGAGACATGGGAGAAGAGCTGTCCAAAGTTGTTTGGAAGGGGATGTTATGTTTTGTAACAACAAAATATTAAACTAATTCAAAGGAAAACAAGAGAACTGAGAGATGTGAGTCTTAGTTTGTTCTTTACTTTAAGAAAGGCACACATATATCATGACATATCATGTAGAGTCATGACATATGCATTTCATGTACTTTGTACATATAACCATAATTAAAGAACAAAGAATGCTTAATCAGCATATGTACAATATTACTCATATATTACTGAAATATTAAATACACAACACTCCCCTAGCTTAACAGTAAACTTCAACTCATTATAGAATGCATCTCAACTATATACACAAATACCATATAATTCAACTACTGTACCGACATCCACAGCATAATAAATTTTAAATTGCCCCATTTAGGCCTAAAGATTTCATGACTGTGAAGGCTTTCTTACTCTTGTTTGCTAACACCTTTCCTGACAGGGGAGATCACTCTGCTTGGCAGGTGAGTCTTGCGTGTATGAAAAAAATCTAATGTTTTGGGGCCTCCTCCATGGAGGTTGTAAGAGTTGACACTTGGACTACAGGAAGTCGTTCTGACAGCTTTGGTCAACTTTCTTCTCTTCTCAGCTTTCCTATCTTCTTTATCCTTCTTCTGTTTCTTTCTCATGTTCCTTCTTTCTTTTACACCTTTCTCTTTCTCACTCACATAATTTCCCTCTATCTCTTTTCAACTTCTTGTATTTCTTTATCTTTTTCCTTTTTCTTCTTTCTAAGATGTGCATCTTGAGCTTGGGAAGGTGCAGTTAGCTCACTGGAGTATTCTCTAATTAATCCCTCTATTTCTCCTTTTACAATCTGATCTCTCCTCTTAGTGTCCTCATCCATGATATTATCTGATGGATACACTGTTTCTGTATTTCCAGTGACTCCTTTCTTTTTGGCCTTTCATTCATCCAGCTGGATTTTGGTCTCTGTATCTACTTTTACAAGCAGCTTTTTTGTCTCCCATTTGAACATAATGCAGGCACAGTAGATTCTGGTTTTTCATACTGAATGCTTGCAACTTTCCTGAAGCTTCTTAAACTCTCTTCCAGCTTAAAACAAAGCCTCATTTTGCAAATAACTTCCTGGCTAACATATCAGAAGCTTTCTCAAATAAGTTGCCTACAAAAACTGTTGTAGTGGGACCACTGCTTTTGTCACTTTCACAATTCCTCTGAGCAGCATGGTCTTCCCATAGTCCAATATGCTTTCCAACCAGAGGCACAGAGGTTGGCACCAACATCTGTTTTCCCCCTGTTGAGGAATGATTCATGCTGTAGGGTATAGAGACAACAGTGGCATCATCCAGTACCTTTCTTAATTTGCGTTCAGCAGACTCTTTTACAGCGGGTTTGACATGCAAATTGTGGATGGATTGCCCAACAATCTCAGCCAATCACATCCCCACATTGCTGGCCCTTTTTACCACTTACAAGCCCAATGTGGCTTATTGGTTGTTGTATCTCACTGTTACAAATGTCATTCCCACAGGAGTTATCTTTTCTCCAGCATAAGTTCTTAGTTGGATATCTGCAGACTTTAGGTTAGTATCTTTGAAGCGCTGGTCAAACAATTTTGTGGAATGATTGAAACTGAGCAGCCAAGCCAGTGCCCAATTTCATTTTAATTAATGTGTCATTCACTTCTGGTATAAGCCATATTAATTTTTTAATTGTTTATTTTCACATTGTAACTCTCATGTCTAGTCAGTCTTGTGACACTCATGTTATTTTCAGGTTTTTCATCTACAGCATGCACATTAGTGCTCTTTTTGATAATGCAATTTAAATGTTTACTTTTATCTTTTTCTCTTCCTTGTGCCGTCCATTTATTTCTGTCTGCCTGATGTACTCTTTGTATCTGTCTTACTTTGTTGCATTTTCTGCATGTTTCATCTTTAAATCTACATTGACCTGGTGTATGTGATCCCCTGCCACGACGGTAACATAATTTGTTCCGCTAGTCCAGATTCTGTTTAAATGTTTACACTCACTTTCATTCCTGGCTGCAATTCAATTGCATCTCTCAATGCTGTTTTGTTGATACAGCAATTTTGACTGTTCTTTTAAATGTAAGTTGTGCTTCAGTTAGGGCCTGTTTTTGAATGTTTTCTTGTAAGATTCCACAAACTAAACAATCCTGCAGCATCGTTATAGCAAAGGAGCTCTTTAATGACCGCAGCTCAGCATTCAATATCATCGTCCCCTCAGAACTGATCAATAAGCTCCAAGAGCTGGGCTTCAATACCTCCTTGTGCAATTGGATCCTGGATTTCCTTACTTGTGGAACCCAGTCAGTGTGAATTTGCAACAACATCTCCTGCAGAGTCTCCACCAACACAGGTAAACCACAGGGCTGAGTGCTTGGCTCCCTTCTCTACTCGTTTTATACCTATGACTGTGTAGCTTAGCACAGCTCCAGTGCCATACTCAATTTTGCTGATGACACCACTTTTGTGGAACAAACCAAAGGTGGAGATTGAAAATTTGGCTGAGTGCTGTCATAACAACAACCTCAGCAAGACCAAGGAACTGATTATATACTTTAGGTGAGGGAAACCAGAGGTCCATAAGGCAGTCTTCATTGGAGGATCAGAGGTGGACAGGGTTAGCAACTTTAAATTTCTGGGTGTTATTATTGCAGAGATTTTGTCTTGGAGCCAGCATGCAAGTGCAATTGCAAAGAACGCACTGCAGTGCCTCTACTTCCATAGGAGTCAGAAGCGATTTGACGAACATCTTTGGATGTGTACTGGATAATGTATTGACTGGCCTCATCATGGCCTGATATGGAAACATCAATGCCTTTAAACAGAAAACCCTACAAAAGGTAGTCGATTCAGCCCAGTAAATCACAGGTAAAGCCCTCCCAACCATTGAGCACATCCATATGAAATGCTGTTGTGGGAAAGCAGCATCCAACATCACAGATCTCCACCACCAGGTCTTGCTCTCTTCTCATTGCTGCCAGCAGATAGAAGGTACAAGAGCTTCTGGACTTGCACCACCAGGTTCAAGAATATTTACTACCTCTGAGCCATTAGGCTCTTGAATAAAAGGGGATAGCTGCAGTCACTTGCTTCACCCTTGAAATGTTCCTACAACTAACGATCTCACTTTGAGAACTATTATTTCATTATCTCGGGTTCTTGTGATTTATCTATGTTTGCATTTGCACAGTTTGTTGTATCCTGCACTCTGGTTGATCTTTCATTGATCCTTTTATAGTTACTATTCTACAAATTTGCTGACTATGCCCACAAGAAAATGAATCTCAGGGTTGTATATGGTGACATACATGTAATTTGATAATAAAATTTACTTAGAACTTTGATATCTCAGTGCATCATTAAAGCCATCATTGAATCGACAATGCTCAGCCAACTTCTTCAATTCAGCCACGTACACAAGAATGGACTCCCCTTCCTTTTGATTCTGCTTATGAAATCAAATGCATTCTGCAATCAACAATCATTTTGGTTCTAAATTTTTCTGCATTACTTTCACAATGACAGTAAAGCTCATTTGGGCTGGTTTGTTTGGAGCAGTGTAACTTCAAAGCAAACTGTATGCTTGTAAACGCAATGCACTCAGCAGAACTGCCACTCACTTCTCATTGGCTATTTCATTTGTTTTAAGATACTCCTCAACCCGTTCAGCATAGAAAATCCAATTATCTTATGTGTAATGGAACCTGCTAATCCTTCCGATGTAGCCAGCCATTTCTGCTCCTTTTTTATGATTATTATCACCTGGTACTCACTATTTATGAATCCGTGAATTTTTCCATTTTCCAGCTTTTTTTAAAAAAACTCAGTCATATCTTCCCCTCCAAAGAACAGGTGCTGCGTTGCTTTTTTTTAAACTCCAATATCTTGCTATAATTCCACAGTTAGGCAGCCTTGGGTTCATTTTAAAGATACCTGATCGCCACTGTTTGTTTTGCAACTCCAAAACATTAACAAATTCAAAGGAAAACAAGAGAGCTGAGACATGTTATTCTTAGTTTGTTCTTTAAGGAAGCTGCACACATATCAAGTGATACAGTCATGACATATGCAACTTGAGTACTTCATACATATAACCAGAAATAATTATTTAAAGAACGAAGAATGATTAATCAACAACATATCTACAAGATTACTCAAATATTACTGAAATATTAAATAGACAACAGGGGACACTAGCAGGGAAGACAGCAGAACATCAATGGCTGGAGTTTCTGAGACAAAATTCAGAAGGCACAGGATAGATGCATCCCAAAGAAAAAGTATTCTAAAGGCAGGATGACATAACTGTGGCTGACGGGGGAATTCAAAAACAACATAAAAGCAAAAGAGAGGCCAGATAATAGAACAAAAATTACTGGGAAGTTAGGTTGGGAAGTAATAAAAAAAACCAACAGAAGGCAACTCAAAAACCAAAAGGAGTGAAAAGATGAAATATGACAAAATATAAAGGAATGCCAGCCAATAATATCAACAAGGATACCAAAGACTTTTTCAGATATAACAGAGAGGTGAGAATAAATATCGAACCACTGGAAAATGACACTGGAGAGGCAGTAATGGGGTCAAGGAAATGGCAGAGGAATTAAATAAGTATTTTGTACCCATCTTCACTGTAGAATACATTTGCAGTGTGCCAGACATTCAAAAGTCTCAGGGAGAAGAAGTGAGTGTCATCACTATTATTAGGGAGAAGGTGCCTGGGAAGCTGAATGCTCTGAGTGGCTAGGTAACCTGGACCAGATGGGTTACACCCTAGGGTTCTGAAGAGTTGGCTGGGGAGATTGTGGAGGCATTGGTAATGATCTTTCAAGAATCACTATATTCTGGAGTGATTCTGGAAGACTAGGAAATTGCAAATGTCACTCCACTCTTCAAGAAGGGAGGGAAGCAAAAGAAAAGAAGTTATAGGCCAGTTACCCTGACCTCTGTGGTTGGGAAGACATTGGAGTCAATTGCTAAGGATGAGCTCTCAGGGTATTTGAAGGCACATGATAAAAGAAGCCAAAGGCAGCATGATTTCCTTAAGGGAATATCTTGTCAGACAAATCAATTGGAATTCTCTGAGAAAATAACAAGAAGGGTAGTCAAAGGAGAAACAGTGGATGTTATGTACATGGATTTTCAGGAGGCCTTTGACAAGGTGCCGCACATGAGGCTGCTTAATAGGATAAAAGCCCATGGTACTACAGGAAAGGTACCAGCATGGATAGAGGATTAGCTGATTGGCCGGAAGCAAAGAGTAGGAATAAAGTGAGCCTTTTCCGGTTGGCTGCTGGTGACCAATAGTGTTCTGCAGGTGTCAGTCCTGAGACAGCTTCTTTAACATTATATTTAACGATTTGGATGATGGAATTGATGGCTTTGTGGCCAAGTCTGCTGACTTCACAAAAATAGGTGAGGGGTCGATAATTTTGAGGAAGCAGGGAGGCTTGGGTAGATTAGGAGAATGGGCAAAGAAGTGGAGATGGAATGCGGTGTATGGTCATGCGCTGTGGTAGAAGGAACAAAAGCATAGACTATTTTCTAAAAGGGCAGAAAATTTTAAAAAACTGAGGTGCAAAGTGACTTGCAAGTCCCCGTGCAGAATTCCCTAAAAGTTAACTTATGGGTTGAGTCAGCAGTCAGGAAGGCAAATACAATGATAGCATTCATTTTGAGAGGACTAGAATATTAAAACTTGAGGCACTAGTAAGGCCTCACTTGGAGTATTGTGAGCAGTTTTGGGCCCCTTAACTAAGAAAGTTTGTGCTGACATTGGAGAGGATGCAGATGAGGTGTTTGAGATTGATTCTGGGAATGAAAGGGTGATTGTATGAGCAGCATTTGATGGCCCAGGGAATGTACTTCCTGGAGTTTAAAAGAATGAGGGAGGATCTCTTTGAAAACTATTGAATGTTGAAAGGCCTAGATAGACAGAGTTAATGCGGAGAGGTTGTTTCCAATAGTGTGATATCTAGGACCAGGGACACAGCCTCAAAGTACAAGACCATGCTTTCAGAATAGAGATGAGGAGGAATTCCTTGAGCCGAGAGTAGTAAATTTGTGGAATTCATTGCCACAGATTACTGTGGAGGCCACAGTACTGTGCGAAAGTCACAGGCACATGCAAAAAAATTCTGTAAAGCAAAGATACTTTAAAAAAATGAAATAAAAAGTTTCTAAATATCAAAAAGTTACTAAAAAGAGCAGTGAACAGTAAAAAAACTAAATCAAATCAATATTTCATGTGACTAGCCTTTTCGTTTAAAATTGCACCAATTTCTTAGGTACACTGTTGTGCAGCTTTATAAGAAAATCAGCTGATAGATTGTTCAATGCACCTTGGAGAACTTGCCACATTTCTTCTGCAGACTTTGGCTGTCTCATTTGCTTCTATCTCTCTAGATAATCCCAGACAGCCTTGATGATGTTGAGATCAGAGCTCTGTGGAGGCCATACCATCTGCTGCAGAACTTCTTGTTCTTCGTTTCACCGAAGATAGTTCTTTATGACCTTGGCTGTGTGCTTCGAGACATTGTCCTGCTGCAGATTGAAATTGGGACCAATCAGACACCTCCTTGATGGTCTTGTGTGATAGATGAGTATCTGTTTGTACTTCTCAGCATGAGGATTTCATTAATTCTGACCAGATCATCAACATAATTTGCAGAACTGCAGACCCAAAACTGCAGGGAACCTCTCCCATGCTTCATTGCTGGCTGCCGACACTCATCCATGTAGTGCTCTCCAGCTCTTCTATGGACAGAATGCCTCCAGCTTGAGCCAAGAATCATCAGCCCAGACCATTTGCTGCCATTCTTCAGCAACCTAGTCCTTGTGTTTTTGTGCCTAGGTGAGTCTCCTGGCCTTGTTTCCACTTCAGAGGAATAGCTTTTTTGCAGCTATTCTTCCATGAAGAACACCTCTGGCAAGACTTCTCTGGATTGTAGAGGGGTGTACTTTGATTCCAGTATTTTCTGTGAGTTCTAAGTTGATAGCAATACTGAGCTTCTTTCAATTTGAAAGGGATACCAGTTTGACCTGCATCTCATCTGATGCACTGAGTCTCCATGGCCCACCACTGCGTTTTGTCCACAACATGCCCATTCCTTTGTGTATCTCTCGAAGAACAGCTTGGACAGCACATTTTGAAACTCCTACCTGTTATGAAAGTTCTGCTTAGGAGAGACCTTGCTGATACAGGATGATCAATTTGTGTCTTATTCCTATGATCACTCTTGACATGGTGTAAGAATTGATGACTGGAAGGTTAAAATGTCACATCTTCATTTCATGGCAGTCTAGGGATCATCATGTTTACCAGCAGTACATGTAAACTGCAGGGGATTCAATTTCATCATGCACAATGGTAAACAGCAACAGATAGCTTATTCAAGACTGCGTGATTAAACAAAGATAACAAACAGGTGCTAATGATCAAAGACATAATGAGTTGAATGAACTAAAGACTGGTTGTCTTTCACTTAGTTTGATTCCTTCTACACCCATCTCTGTTTCAGTTTTAAAAAAACAAACAACAGGAATTCTGCAGATGCTGGAAATTCAAGCAACACACATCAAAGTTGCTGGTGAACGCAGCAGGCCAGGCAGCATCTCTAGGAAGAGGTACAGCCAAATCTCTTACTAACTCTTCCTTCAGTTAGTCCTGAAACGTCGACTGTACCTCTTCCTAGAGATGCTGCCTGGCCTGCTGCGTTCACCAGCAACTTTGATGTTTATCAGTTTAGTTCATTCAACTCATTACGTCATTGATCAGTAGCACGTTTGTTATCTTTGTTTAATCATGCACTATCTACAAAGTAATCAAGTTTTTATTTGAAAAGTTGTCTATTACTTAATATGTTACTTCAATGAAAAACAAAAATTTCTCTAACATTTAATTTTTTGAAAAATAAATGTTAGGAAATGTAAAATTTGCTCTTTTCTACTGACACACAAATGCAGAAGACAAAAAGTAAACCTCTAAAACAAAAGTTATATTCAGAATTCAGGTTATCTAAGACTTTATTTATCCAGAGGTGGTGAATCTGTGGAATTCATTGCCACAGATGGCTGTGGAGGCCAGGTCATTGGGTGTACTTAAGCCGGAGGTTGATAGATTCTTGATTTGTCAAGACAAGAAAGGTCACGGGAAGAAGGTAAGAAAATGAGTTGAGAGGGAAAGTGGATTAGCCATGATGAAAAGGTGGATCGGACCCAATGGGCTGAACAGTCTAATTCTGCTCCTATCTCTTATGGTCTTATGGTTTATGCATTAGAAGGTATAAAATCCAGTACAATGTGTTGCTAATAAGCTGCAACTTTGTTTTTTCAGTAGGGTAAGAGCAGGGCTGGTTCTGAAAATTCTTCCAGTTTTAATCTTAAGTGTTGAACAGCTACTCAGTGCAAAGTTTTTCCGGAGAATGAGTGCCAAAATGTCCTTCCAATTATTTCCAGGCAGGTTTGAAGGCTTTTTGGCTTTAGTTTTACATCCTTGCATAGTACCAAGTCCAAAGAAATCAAGTAGTCCAAAATGTTGCACAATGGACGTATCATACCAGTTTACAGTGAATTAAGTGCATTCTGTTAAAGGAAGTAATTACCTCACAGGCACTAGCAGTGCATGGTTACTGGTATGGTGGTAGATAGTAGTGTTATTCCTAGACCACTCAGTTAGACACTCCATATGAGAAGAGTTCACATACCGAACAAGCACGGTTATCAATAAAGTTCAGTTGAGTATACTACATGCTGGCATGCTGGTGTGCTCTGCACTATCCCTCAATAACAAACACAGCATCTTGTCCAAAGTGGTTGATCATTGATGATTTGGTGCTACAGACCAAGTGAGATCCCACCAAGACTGTTATAGTCAGTCTTATAACAGTCTTATAGTAAGACTGTTCTTGCTTGCAAATATCTATCCAACATATCCAGAGACTTATCAACCTAAACTGCCTTTGCTGGTTGCTAAGTGTATGTACCATAAGGCATAAGCTGGGAAAGGGCGAGGGTTGCTAGGCAACACATTCAAGCTACACCCAAAAGTGGATACAATACAGTGGATTGTAATAATCTGTGGGCCACTAACCTGGTGAAGTGCACAGAGGCACAAACTCTCGGGGAGAGAAAGGAAGACTTTTGTCCAAATTAAATAAAATAATAAATAAACAAACAGGAAAATGGAGCAAGTAATTGCAGTACCTACATTTACTTACTTCATAAAGCTCTACGAGACATTTGATTTCTCTAAACCAAGGGACTTAGAGAGATAGCACAGACACTTTGGGAGATTAGGTTTGCAAGCAATCCCACTCAAGCTTCAGAAGAGCATACTGATATATTGCATGGGTGACAAAGCCGATGACATCTTGGGTGGAATAGGACTGACAGATTCTTTAAAAAAGTGCAAAACAGTACAGGACAAATTTCAAGAATATTTCACATCAAAGCAAAATGTGATATATGAGAGGGCAAAGTTCAAATCCAGAAAACAGGAGCCAGATGAAAATCTAAATTACTTCATCACAGCATTTATACGCTGTCCATAAGGAAATCTGAGAGGTGAGCTCATTAGAGACAGGATTATTGTCATCTTACTAGACACCAAATATCCGGACCTGCCTCTCAGTTTTTTTTGCACTACCTTACTTCCCATTTTTCTATTTATGACTTATAATTTAAATTTTTAATGTTTACTAATTTTATCTATTTTTAATATATTTAATATTTAATATTTGTAATCCAGGGAGTGTGAAGCATAGAATCAAATATCACTGTGATGATTGTACGTTCTAGTACCAATTGTTTGGCGACAATAAAGTATAAAGTAAAGTCAGAGAGTCTGCAGTTGCAGGCAAATTTCACACCAGAGAAAGCTATTACTACGGTCAGGCAGAGTGAGAGTGTTTGTCAGTAACACGCAGAACTCAGGTTTGAAAATGATCCTGAGGTAAAGTTAGAAGCTGTATAAGAAGAAGGGTACAGAAAAGGCACAGTCAGAAAGAGGTAGCAGTAGAGCTCAGCTTGTACAAAACAGACAAACAAATCAAAGAATAGGTAAAATGTCCAACTACGGACAATGTGGCAAGTCTCCATTCCATGTCAAAGAGCTTTGTCCAGCTAAAGAAGTGAGTGAAATGCCACCAATGCAGTAGAGTTGGCCATTGTAAAAGCCAATGTCACTCACACACAATTCTTCAGGATGTCAAAGAAGACCATGATTCAGACGAAGAGAGAGCTTTCAATGAGGCTCTGGATTCAAATAGATGAGGCTGGTGTATTGTGGGTCATTTGAAAAATGAGGCAGTGATATTCAAAATGGACACTGGGGCAGATGGCATAACCATCCCCAAATGTCTGTTCATGAAGGTGGTGAAGGAAACAGGCATTACGCTCAACCTAACAAAGAAGGTGCTCATGGGGCTAGGGAAATGTAAGCATCAGTGTAGAAGGAATGTTTAATACTTCCAACCATAAAAATGAGGAACAGTTAAAAGAGGATGTCTATGTTGTTCAGAATCTCCCCTCACCACCACAGGGATGACGTGCCATCAAGAACCTGTACCTCATTGCAAGGCTGGATTTGCTAAACAACATTCAGTGGCAGGAGAAGTGCCCAGAGTTGTTCACAGGCCTGGGGGTACTGAAAGAAAAGTACCTTATCCAATTGAGGCCAGGAGTGACATCCTACTCTCTGACCACAATGAGGCATATACCAGTACCATTGATGAACAAAGTTAAAGCAAAACTTGAGAGAATGGAGGTACTTGACATCATAACTAGAGTGAATGGAGCTACTGACTGGTGTGCAGTCATTGTTCTTGTTCCTAAGCCAGATTGCACATTGAGGATCTGTGGTGATCTAACAAAATTAAATAATGCAGTGAGACAGGAGAAGTTTATTCTGCACTCTGTGAAGCACACATTGGTATGCTGGGTGGAGCAAAGTTCTTCACCAAACTAGATAAAAACTCAGGGGTCTAACAGTTCCATTTGGCTCTTAAGTAACAGAAGCTCACAAATATTGTCACACCACATGCTTCCTAGAGACTCTCTTTTGGCATCCCATCAGCCCATGAACTCCTTCGGATGAGGATGAACCAAATTTTGGAAATACTGGAAGGAGTGGTCTATCACATGGACAATATACTCTTCTTCAGAGGCTCAATTGAGGAAAATGACAAAAGAGTGTGAGCTGCCTTTGAGAAACTGAAACGGGCTGGAATCACCCTGAACAAAAAGAAATGCAAATTTTCAAAGTTGGATGTGAAGTTCTTAGGCCACCAACTGTCCTCAGAGGGAGTGCAACCAGATTCAGACAAACTGCCAGGAGTTCGGAACATGGAACAACCTGCAAATGTATCAGAGATCTGCAGTTTCCTTGGCATGGTAAACCAGCTAGGAAGGTTCATTCCAGATCTGGCAGAGAAAACAAGGCCACTACAAGCCACCACAATACCTTCTCTCTCAGAGAAATGATTGGGCCTGGGACACAGCACAGGAGAGGTCATTCTGATTACATATAGCAGAGTTTATCTATCCACCAACATTGCCATTCTTTGATCTGAACAAAACAACTAAAGTCTCAGCAGATGCCTCCTCCTTTGACCTAATTCGTGTTCTCATGCAAAACTGCAGTGGTGTGTGGAAACCTACCGAACAGCGTCATGCCCAAGTGATGCCAGCTCTCATGTGGGCTTGTAAATGCTTCAGCTGCTACTTGATAGGACTAAATTCCTACTTGAAACAGACCATAAGCCACTCATCAGCCTCCTCAGCTCGAAACACTTGCCTCCACGTCTGCAATGATTCAGAATAAGGCTGATGCGATATTTTTATGACACTGACTATGTCCCCAGCAATTCTTTCACAACACCAGACTCTCTGTTGAGGATTCCTTACAGAAATGAGTGGACAGAAGCTGACTCCACCCTCATGGAAAATACCAACATCCACTTGGCTCAGGTACTTGAAAACTTTCCTGCATCACAGAGTAAACTGGACAAAACTTGCACTGGGTTGAAAAAGGACCAAATCTGCAGCAAGGTCATACAGTACTGTAAGCATAGATGGCCAGTTGTTCCAAAATGAGTTCACAAACTCAGACTTTACTGGCTTGAAAATGATCCACTCACCGTTCTTGATGGTTTGTTGCTTAAGGGCTCCAGACTCATCATTCCTGCTTGTATGCATGCCAAAATCATCAATCAAATCCACCAAAGACATCAAGGCATCGAAAAATGTCACCAAACAGCAAGGCAATCTATGTGGTGGCCTGCTCTGAGCACACAACTGGGAGATTATGTAAAGCAATGTGAAGCATGCAGTAAACTACACAAAAATCATGCTGAACCTCTCTGTCCCACAGAATTCTCACTTTCCATGGCAAATTGCAAGCTCAGATATTTTCAAGCAGAAAAGAGACAAATATCTTCTCACTGTGGATTACTACTCATGGAATGGTGAGGTGTCCAAGCTGTTCTCTACATCCTAAGCAGTAGTTATACAGCACCTGAAAGCAGTATTCACTCACCATGGAATACCAGAGACATCTGTGTCAGACAACAGTCCACAATTCAACTGCTCAGAATTCAAAACCTTTGCTAGGGACTATGGGTTCATTCACCAGACAAGCAGCCCAAAGTACCCACAGGCAAATGGAGAAGTGAAAAGAGCAGTGTGATCTGTTAAGAAATGTCCTACTAAAGGCAAAAGACCCCTACAAATCACCACTAGCTTATCACTCCACACCTCTTGCAAATGGCTACAATCCAACAGAGCTGTCAATGGACCGGAGACTGAGAACAAGCCTACCCATTCTTCCCCATCCCTTCTATAAACCTCACTTACCAGACTGAGACAAAGTGAGAACTTTTGAGACAACACAGCGTGAGAAAATGAAGAACGTGCATGATCTCAGACACAGAGCAAAATCTTTGTCGCCACTCAGGAGTGGTGAAGCTGTTTGAGTTAATTGGCATTGGTATTTCCATACCAGGCTGTGATACAGCCAGGGGTCAATATATTCTCCACTATACATCTACATCTACAGAAGATTATCAGAGCTTTAGATATCATGCCAAATCTCCGCAGCCTCCTAAGCTGCCGTGCTTTCTTCATAATTGCACTTACATTTTTCAGGACAGGTCTTCTGAAAAATAAGACCAAGGAATTTAAAGTTGATGACCCTCTCCACCTCTGAACGTCCAATGAGGACTGGCTCAAGGACCTCTAGTTTCCTTCTCCTGAAGTCAATAGTCAGCTCCTTGGTCTTGCTGTCATTAAGTAATACCATGGGCTCCTATCTTGCTAAGAAGACTCATGTATGGCACATTGTCAAAGGCCTTCCTAACCCTTTGTCTACCCTACCTATTATTTCCTCAAAGAATTCCAATTGTCGGGCACAATTTCCCTTTAAGGAAACTATGTTGACATTGTCCTATTTTATCATATGACTCCAAGTACCTTAAAACCTCATTATTAATAATGTACCCCAACATCTTCCCAACCACTGAAGTCAGGCTTACTGTCCTATAATTTTCTTTCTTTTGCCTTCCTCACTTCTTAACGACTGGAGTGTCAGTTGCATTTTTCCAGTCCTCCAAAACCATTCTAGATTCCAGTGTTTCTTGAAAGATCATTACTAATACCTCCACAATCTCTTCAGCTACCATTTTTAGAACCCTGGGGTGTAGTCCATCTGGTCCAGGTGACTTATCTACCTTAAGACTTTTCAGATTCCCAAGTATCTTCTCCTTAGTAATAGCAACTAGACTCACTTCTGCTCCCTGACAGTCTTGAATTACTGGCATACTGCTTATGTCTTCCATAGTGGAGACTGACACAAAATACCTGTTAAGATCGTCCTCTCTTTTTAACCTTATTTCTACCTCTCTAATGCCATTTTACAACAGTCCAATATTCATTCTTGCTTCTCTTTTACTCTTTATATATCTGAAAAAACTTTTGGTACCCTCTTTTATATTTTTGGCTAGCTTTCCTTTCAATTTCATCTCTTCTCTCCTTATGGTTTTTTTAGTTGCTTTCTGTTGGTTTTTAAAAGCTTCCCTATCATCTAGCTTCCCACTAATTTTTGCTTTATTATATGCTGTCTCTTTTGCTTTTATGCCATCTTTAACTTCCCTTGTCAGCCACAGTTGCCTCATCCTCCCTTTAGAATGCTTCTTCATCTTTAGGATGTATTTATCCTGTGCCTTCTGAATTACCACCAGAAACTCTAGATTGCTTTTCTGCCATCATCTCTGCTAATGTCCCCTTTCCCATTAACTTTGGCCAGCTCCTCTCTCACAAGGATCACAAGATCACAAAACAAAGGAGCAGAAGTAGGACATTCGGCCCATCAAGTCTGCTCCGCAGCTCCCCCATGAGCTAAACTATTTACCCATCTAGTTGCAATTTCCGGCTTTTTCCCCATATCCCTTGATACCCTGACTAATTAGATACCTGTCAATCTCCTCCTTAAACACCCTCAATGATTGGGCCTCCACAGCTATATGTGGAAACAAATTCCACAAATCCATGACCCTCTGGCTAAAAAAAATTCTTCTCATCTCTCTTTTAACTGGGTACCCTCTAATTCTAAGACTATGGCCTCTTGTCCTGGATTCACCCACCAAGGGAAACAACCTTTCCACATCTACTCTGTCCAACCCTTTCAAGAGTCGAAATGTTTCTATGAGAACCCCTCTCATTCTTCTATACTCTAATGAATACAGTCCGAGAGCCGACAAACGCTCCTCATATGTTAGTCCCTGCATTCCAGGAATCATCCTCGTAAATCTTCTCTGAACTCTCTCCAACATCAGTACATCCTTTCTAAGATAGGGGGCCCAAAACTGCACACAGTATTCCAAATGAGGTCTCACTAATGCCCCATAGAGCCTCATCAACACCTCCTTACTCTTATACACTATTCCTCTTGAAATGAATGCCAACATAGCATTCGCTTTCCTTACCGCCGATCCAACTTGGTGGTTAACCTTTAGGGTATCCTGCACGAGGACCCCTAAGTCCCTTTGCACTTCCGATTTTTGAATTTTCTTCCCATCTAAATAATAATCTGCCCAATTATTTCTTCTTCCAAAATGTACAATCGTACATTTGTCAACGTTGTATCTCATCTGCCATTTCTTTGCCCACTCTCCTAAACTGACTAAGTCTCTCTACAACCTTTCCGTTTCTTCAACATTTCCTGCTCCTCCACCTATCTTGGTGTCATCCGCAAACTTAGCCACAAAACCATTTAATCCATAATCCAAATCATCGATATACATTGTAAAAAGAAGCGGCCCCAACACCGACCCCTGTGGAACACCACTAGTAACCGGCAACCAATCAGAATAGGATCCCTTTATTCCCACCCTTTGCTTTCTGCCTATCAGCCAATGCTCCACCCATTTCAATATCTTTCCTATAATTCCATGGGCTCTCATCTTATTAAGCAGCCTCTTATGCGGCACCTTATCGAAGGCCTTTTGAAAATCCAAATACACAACATCCACAGCCTCTCCCTTGTCAATCTTATTCGAGATTACCTCAAAAAATTCCAATAGGTTGGTAAGGCAGGATCTTCCCTTCATGAAACCATGCTGGCTTCGGCCTATCTTGTCATGCACCTTGAGGTATTTCATAACCTCGTCCTTGAGGATTGACTCCAATATCTTTCCAACTACCGATATCAGACTAATAGGTCTGTAATTTTCTTTTTGCTGCCTCCTTCCTTTCTTAAATAGCGGAACTACATTTGCAACCTTCCAGTCCTCCAGAACCATGCCAGAGTCTATTGATTCCTGGAAGATCATTTCCAATGCTTCCACAATCTCCAAAGCCACCTCCTTCAGAGCCCATGGATGCACCTCATCCAGACCGGGAGACTTATCTATTCTTAGTCCACTTAGCTTCCCAAGCACTTTCTCTCTAGTAATCTTGACTGTACCTAATTCTATTCTCTGATACCTCTGGCTATCAGGTATATTGCTCATGTCTTCCACTGCGAAGACTGGTGCAAAATACTCATTCAGTTCCTTCATGCCACTGTAGTTCCATTCACTTCACTGTAATACTTACACATCTGTCTTTATCTTCTCCCTCTCAGAATGATAGATGAATTCTATCAAAAGATCGCTGTTTCCCAAGGGTTCCTTTACCTTAAGCTTCTTAATCGAATCTGGTTCATTAAACATTACTCAATCCAGAGTGGCCTTTCCTCTAGTTGGTTCAACCACAAGCTGCTCTAAAAAGCCATCTTATAGGTATTCTACAAACTCTGCCTTGAGATCCAGCAGCAACCTTGTTTTCTCAATCTACCTGCATATTGAAAAATTGACAGTGAAGGTCTTCTTATCCCTCATCACCTGAGACCTTGGATGATTAGTACCTCTTGTGATGTGCTCTAAATTCAGCAAAGAATCATGATAAGGCTCTCATAACAAGGATTCTGAATGAACCCTTTCCCAGTTTTCAATAAGAAAGCTGCAAGCACCTCATATTTATTGCAGTCTTTGGATGACTTTTATTGAATCCCACAAATTGCAGCTCTGTTCCCATCTTGTTGAGCAGTGTCTGCAAGAAGCCTGAGAAATCTGCACATGTAGCATTCAATGCAAGCTAAAATGTCATAGCAATTAAACTAATAGAAATTTATCTATGTTGGTGATTGTTTATGGATTCTAAGTGCAACCATTATATCAAAATTGATATAGCTGCTTTCACCTTAAAGGATTTTTCACTTGGTTCGATACTACCATATTGGATCCACAGTTTTCATTGTTTCAATAAAGCTGAGTGTTGACTGATACAACAAATAATATGTTTTCTTGAGATTCCTAGTCTAAGTGAGTTATATATTACTCCACAGTTAAGTACAAGAAATACCCAAAGGAATTGCATTGATGACAATGTAGAATGCCTACTTTTGAGAATCTGAACTCTTAGTATGAGGTGGATGGATCTGCAGTTTTCATAATCATGGTAAAGCAGTAGGTTGAGTCCCTCAATTCTAATATCAGAAGGTACATGTGGAAATGGATCTCAAAGCAAGACTGACAGAAACAGCAGAAATGAGGTTGAACAGAAAGCTCTCAAAGTGACGGAATCCAAGAGACATTGAGCATTGGTTTGAATGCTTGATCCACTCTTCAAAGCGACTATGATGCAAGATATATAAAATACACCAAAAGACAAAATCTACTGATCAGGACACAAAATCCATTGATCAGTGAGCAAAAGAAGGCCATATTAATTTTGAAAGTGAATTTGTAAGTTTACACAACACCGAGTGCGGTTGGTGTCCACTTTGACAGAGTGGCCAAAAACAAATTAATGTCAGACTTCAACTGAAATATTTCAAAGGGTAAAACATAACCAGATGCCAGTGAAGGCCATCAAAGACCATTTTGTGAATTTGACATCAAAATGTTGTAATATTAGTATGTTCCTGGACCAGGCTTTAAGAGACAAGCTGGGTGATAGGAAGACTTCAAATATAATGCAGTAATTCAAGAAGGGCAGTTGGAAAAGCCATACAATTACAGACTGGTATGTTCAATGCCAGAAGTAGGGAAATTATTGGAAAAGGTTTTGAGGGAAAGGAGTTTGGAGTGGCAGAGTCTGACCGGGGATAGTCAACATAGCTTTGTTAAAGAGGCCCTGTCTGATCTGTATATGTTTTTTGGGGGAAAGTAACTAAGTATCAATAAGGCAACAAGGTTGCTTTAATTTGCTTAGAATTCAATATGGCTTTGATAATGGCAGACTGTTCCAACAGGTAAAATTCCATGAGATTCAGGGAAATTTGGCAAATTGAAGTCAAAATTGGCTTGATGATAGGAGGCTGGAGGTGGGGGTGCGGAAGAAAATAGATTGGTGAATAGTCAGTGACTATATTTTATGATTGGAAGCTTATAACCATAGGCTAAAACAGGGATGTGTATTTTGCTATACACAATAAAAATCTAGATTTGAATATAGGAGTTCTGATTGGAAAATTCACAGATGACAAAGATCAGTAAGGTAGTGGGTAGAAAAGACGATAGTCCTCAGATTTGAGGGACCAAATTTTTCACCCAGAAGAACCTGTTTTTAATCCCCTCTGGTCCAGAATTCATGGTCTGAAAGGGTAGTGGTACTTGACATTCTCTCAACACATCAGAAGTATTTAGACGAGCAGTTGAAACAGCATGGTATCAAAAGATACTGGCTCAGTGCTAGGAAATGGGATTAGGATTAGCAGGTATTATCCTGGAGGAGACATAGGGCTATAATTCTATGGTGAAGTGGGCACCTGTAGCTAAGTCCCACTAACCAGGGTCAAAATCTTCCTTTGTGAGTTCTCAGGAGAAGCTCTGAGAAGACTGAGAGAGATGAAGTGCATTATTTCTTCAGAAGGTGAGATAATTGGTATCCCTATAATCATCATGGCAGAATCAAGAAACTGGCAATATCAGGGCAGGGATGAATCACCTCGTGCAAGCATACTCTGTTTAAGCCAGTGTAGAAGAAGATAGCTCCATTTCCCTCCATAATGAAATGCAATGCTCATGATTAAAAATAGTGAAAGGAAGGGAAGGTCACCCATGTAAAAGTACAGCACAGAATAAATTGAAAAATGAATTTGATTTTCAATAGAAACATTGTAGATCAAAAAAGTTAGTAAACAATTGGATAAGGCACCTGAATTTAGTAGTGATAGTATAGTGGATGACGGCCAAAAAATCAAACAAAGTAATCCGATAACTGGTATTTTAAAGTACCAGTGAAGATTTTGAAACTAAAGGAGAGGCTTGATCAGGATTTCAACTTGAGATTATGAATTGAGCACTGATCCAATAAAGGGACGGTAACTTCCAAGTAGGACCTTAAAGAGAAATCCACATAGAATCCCAGTAGTTTGAAGAGACAGGAACAAGGATGGAGATATGCAGGGGGTTTAACTAGTTCAACCAGGTCAAAAATAATAAAACCAAAATCTACAAAATAGGGTCTACAGAAGTTAGCTAGCAAGTTTAAAATGAAGCTACTTTAAGTATTAGACTTTGACAAAAGTACTTGTCTCAAAATAATAGAGACAAAATGATGATTGGGTATCTGAGTTATATCAGTTTATTACTGATTATGGAAATCACAAACAGGATCAACAAATCATTAATGGAGTTAGATGAACTGCAAAAATATGCTTCAAATTACTGTATGTTCAAAGATATGGAGGCCAGAATAGCACTGGTGGTGTGTCTCAGCATGTATCACTCCTGCATGGAACAATTAATTTTAGAGTACTCTGGTGTAATTTTCCAAAAGGAAGGCAAAGATGGAATCTACTGTCCTTACTGTGTGTCAGGGTTTTTAATGAGATTTCTTTGCCTGCAAAACTGCACAGAGTTAAGTAAAATACATATTAAATTCAATACAGGATTGTTGCGCACCAGATACTAATACCGTTGATTATTCTCACAGATGGTGTTAAACCAGGTAATGCACTTGTGCAACACTCCATAACTATGTAGTGTAAACAAGAGTAACATCGTGGTGCAATGACAAAACAAACAATGGTACTGTACTACCTTCAAAATATATCTACTAAATGTTTACCAATACTAAATATAACTTAAGACTCATAGGTATTGTTGTTTCAATGGCAAATAAAGAGCGGATGGAGATGAATATATAAGCCATAGAAGACCTTAGTTAGAGTACAGAGTTCATTTCTGGTCACCTTACTACAGGAAGGATGTGGATGCTATAGAGGGAGTGCAGACGAGATTTACAAGGATGTTGCCTGGATTGGAGAGCAGGCCTTATGAGAACAGGTTGAATGAACTTGGCCTTTTCTCCTTGGAGCGATGGCGGATGAGCGGTGACCTGATAAAGGTGTATGAGATGGTGAGAGGCATTGATCGTGTGGATAGCCAGAGGCTTTTTCCCAGGGCTGAAATGGCTAACATGAGGGGCCATAGTTTTAAGGTGCTTGGAAGTAGGTACAAGGGGGATGTCAGAGGTAAGGTTCTTACACAGAAAGTGGTGGGTATGTGGAATGGGCTGCCAGCGACAGTGGAGAGGCAGATATAATAAAGACTTTGAAAATACTCTTAGATGGGTAAATGGAGCTAAGAAAAATAGAGGGCTATGCGTTAGGGTAATTCTAGGCAGTTTCTAGAATAAGTTACATGGTCAGCACAACATTGTGGGCTGAAGGGCCTGTAATGTGCTGTAGATTTCTATGATTCTATGAATGTCTTCCCTCTGTATACTTCAAATCGAATCAAAACTAAGCTGTGCAGGAAATGATTTTAAAAAACAGCTTATGTATAGGAAAACATAAGTATAATGTCTGCAGATGCTAAAAACCCAAAGCAACACACACAAAATGCTGGAGGAACTCAACAGGTCAGGCAGCATCAATGGAAATGAATAGATAGTCAATATTACAGGCCAGGACACTTCTTTAGGACTGAAAAGGAAGGGGGAAGATGCCTAAATGAAAATAAGATGGGATAGGATAGAGGCTAGCTGGAAGGTGTTAGGTGAAGCCACTTGAGTGGGAAAGGTCAGAAGCTGGAGAAGAATGAATCTGAATGCACAGAAGAGTAGACTACAGGAGAAATGGAAAGAGGAAGGGACCCAGGGGGAAGTACTAGGCAGGTGAGAAGAGGTAAAAGCGGGGAATAGAGGAAGGGGGGGAGAAATTTGTTTATCAGAAGGAAAAATCGATATTCGTGCCATCAGGTTAGAGAATATAATGTTTTGCTCCTCCATTGGCACAAGAGGAGGCCCTGGAATAGGAATGGGAATTGGAATTAAAATGTTTGGCCACTGGGAAGTCCGGCTTGTGGCAGATGTTCTGGAAGTACTTGTTGAAGTGGTCCCACAACTTACAATGGGTCTCACCATGACTTACTGAATCAGCCGCAGAGCACCCTTTCAATCAGGCTCATTCGGCTCTGCTGTCACAAGGATGGTTACAGAAAATCTTTTCTACCAAATGCAATAAGCATATACAACAGTTCATGTCTATGCGACAGAAAAACACACCATAGTACAATAGTCACTGCTTTATTATTTCGTACATTATTAGTGCACTGATAAATTATTATTGTGTATATTATTATTCTGTACATTATTATTAGTTAATAATATTATTATTATTGCTGTGTGGTTTTTAACTGTTGCTGCTGCAACAAAATCAATAAAGTACTTATTATATAAGAATTATTATTGTAGTTGTTGTTATTATTATTATTATTATTATTATTATTACCGACGTAGAGGGGGCTGCATTAGGAGCACCGGACACAATAGATGACCACAGCGGATTGGCAGGTGTAGCACTTAGGCTGTTTGTAGGGATGAGTGCCAGGAGATGAGTGGGGAAGGACAAATGGACAAGGGAATCCTATAGGAAGTTATGACCATACACAATGAGGCTTCAGGAGGCCAGAACACTCCATGCTTGTATCTATAGGATGTCAAACTTAACTACAGAAACTAAAATTCAGGTGATAATATCAGTAAGATTTTGGTAAAAGGAGGATAGTCTCAGAGATATCTCTTGAAAACTGTTGTCACTTTGGAAATGCCAGTCTTGATGACATAGTTGCCCATGGTAATGTCTGATGAGCAAAGAGATGACATGTTGCTTACCCAGAATAACGAATGGATGAGTCATCTCTGAAGAGATTTGTGCCTTTTTTACATGAAGGGACTTTGTTTGGGAGAGATTCCTGCTTTATAATGCACTGAACTTTCTCTGCACCGTTCTGTCTTTGAGCAAAAAGAACGGTTCTAATCTTTGCCTGATTCAGTTGCTCTGGCTGGGAGTTACTTACAGATGTGCTAACCTTTGCAAAGGCTGTCTTTGGCTACTCCTGTAAAGGAATGAGCAATCTGTGAGAGCCAGGCAATTGCTCTGTTAAGTGACTTGCAGTTGGAAAAACGCTCACTTGGGGACATATTTCTGCCTCAGGATCAGCTAAGTCAGAAGTTTCCTGCTGACTACGCTCCTGTTGAGGATTGGCCAGTTAACCATGAGGAGAGGGTGAGCTGATTAGCTTGGTGCCTTCTTGAAGCATGATAAGCCTGGTTGAGGTCAGTAGGAACAGAGCTCATTCTGGGTTGATCGCGTGATACATTGGATTCTATTATGTACGTAAACATAGAATTTCCTTGTTTTATTAAATATATGACCAAGCACAACCTTGCTGCTGGTAAAGAATTTGATGTTATCTAGTTTTGTGTCCAGCTCTTCATTTATTATCTCTGCCATCTCAACTGCTAGAACAGCAGCAGTGAGTTCAAGTCTTAATTGGGGAATAAGCTTTGCCTTGCCCATGAATCCAACTTGACTTTCTCCAGTAGCATCTGTGACCATTAGGTATACAACTGCAGTAATAGCTTTAGTTGATGCATCACAGAGCTGCAAGCTTCTTTCTTTTTGGCTGCAAATAGTGGAATTGTTAGTAGGTTCTTGAAATTTTTAAGCTTTTAAGATCCTGAAGGGAAGAACATCACTGATGCCACTACTCGTGCTTCTCTTTTGGGAGTGGGACATCTAGGTGAAATCGCTTAACTTGAAGCGTTCCTGGATACTGGTTGGAGCAGCAAATCCAAGAGGGCAAAATAGATTGCTGTTAGTCGACAGCATGCCATGATGTGTAAAGGGACTTTCAGTACCAGCAACCTGGAAAGTAAGGATAGCAATGACAAGGTCCCACCCAAGGCACAGATCATGCTGCATAGGAGAGATGTCCTGTCCAAGATCAAGATTCTATAGACCTTTGTCCGGATCTTCAGTTGGGAAACATTGCATGACCTCATCATTGTGGGATGCGATCTTTTGCAGTCTGATGTTAGACTGTGCCAACATGCCTTCCGTTGCTTTCAGCACACTGGTTGCTTCTTCTACACTAGAAAATGATTTAAGACCAATGACAACATAGAAATTTCTTTCTATGCATCTCTGTGCTTCAGTCATGAATTCCTTCTCTCTCTAGATAGTTATCCTCTTAAGGCCATATATTGCCACAGATGGCAAGGAATGGTTACAAATATGTGTACTCGCATCAGGTTCTCCAGAATCTCGTTGTCCATTTGGTGGTTATGAAAATGCAAGAATCTGAGGTAATCTTGATGATCCTCTCTCACTAGGAAACTGTGGAACATCTGTTTGATTTTGCCATTACTGCGACAGAACTTCGTCGGTTCTGAAATGCATGAGGACCCCGAGCAGTCTGCTATTGAGGTCTGGACACCACAAGAGCACATTGTACAGGGATAAGTATTTGAACTGTGCACTTGAATGAAGACAATTCACATTTGTGCAGTTTTCTGGGAGTGGCAAACATCAAAGTTGGGCAAATATCGGTTTTCTTTGATATGTTCTGGTGGGGGAGCTAGCTCAGCATGATTGTTCCTGATGAGTGCCTCCAAGAACTCCATGTAATGATTTTTCATTTCTGGTTTCATTCTCAATGTGCGAGTCGGGAACATGTGTTGACTAAGGCCTGATCTCTGTTGTTTGGTAGGAGAGCAAAAACAAGGGGAGATACTGTGTTTGCTAACGTCTTCATTTATGATTTGAAGGAAGACTTCATCTTCGATAGAAGATGCCAGCTTATAATTATCTTCCGAGTGACAGAAGACCAGCTTGCCTATATCTGGTTAAACAGAGTTAAGTACATCAGGGTGATTGGTTTGCTTACCTACAGCCTTCCTTTTCATTTAGATGCCTCTCTCACAAGGTCTGACATGACTTGGGTACCTGTTCTCCAGGACATTAATCTTAAATGTGCTAATGGTGGGCTGATGATCACCATTGAGGTAGACTTTACCCACTATGACTCAACCCAGGTCCGTCATTGGGCATAAGGTGTATTGGGCTGTTCACATACCTTATGTTCACATACTTCACATACACACGGTGTCTCTGCTAAGCAACAGGAGAATCTCAGCAGAAGGGTCAAGTAGAGGAATCTTGTCAGCTATGGCCTGAAGATGTGACTGACCGTGTGCAGCTTCAGGAATAGGGATTTCATCCCTGTTGTTGGCCATATTGTCATACTCAATGAGGGTTGAATGTCATCACACTCAATGAGGTAAGAGGACCTCCTCCCTACTAACTCCATGACAAGTCCACTGTTCTTCCTCCAGCAACTTTTGATGTTCTAGATCATGTCTTTAGACTGTATGGGGAAACAAAATTTTGAGTACTGAATATGTCAACGAACGTTGATTTTGCCAATAAAACATTGCTCTGATCATCTAAAGACACACGTATGCCTTTATTTTTTGCTTTTAAGTAGATGTTTGTTGGACATACTTTAGAGCAGGATTTGCCTTGGAAACCACTCTCACATACCTCTGTGAATGAGGAAGTAGCTACATCTGATGGATGCTCAGCTGTCTCCCCACCGTGCTCTGCTGCAGTATACTGGAACCAGTAATAGTCCAAGGTGTGGGTGCTGAATGAAGTACTGAATTGTGTTGTTCACTGGTGCACTCAGTGAAGTGTATGATAGATATACAGTCTTTTGCTCAGTGTGCTGTTGAAGCATGACACTTGAAATTTTTGAGTGCTCCTTTAGAAAGTGTCATTGGCCTGTGAGTCTTTTTTTTTCTCTGAATCCTCTGCATTTCCTGAAGAGGTGAGGTTTCTTAAGGATTTCTTATTTCTTATGGTCTGTCAGGGTTCATGATAGTGTATTCTAGTAGGTTCACTGCTAGTAGGTTACCCTCATTTTTTGTGGCTTACATTTCTTACAACAGATCTGCAAGCTCCTATAGTTTCTGCGGTTCTTTTTGTGAGAGCTCTGGAAAATTATCAAGTCTGCTGAAGAGAGATTCTTCGATTGCCTCGAGAGAGCCATAGCATTTGTTCAGCCTCTGCTACAGCATTTGTAAACTTGTAGTTGGATTATTAACATGAACTGCCCTAACCCTTCTTGCATGTTGCAGTGACTTCCCATCAAGCAACTTAAAGAGAAGGACTAGCTCTTTGCTAGGCTGGGGACATAGTCCTTCCACTGCATTGTGAAAGCTTGACTTCCAAAACAGCTACCGGCAGACTGATCGCCGAACGTTTTTAGTCCTGCTGTAACTAGGTCTCGAAGAGCCTGATACCAAGCCAAATCCAATGAACTGTTGGCTCCTTGAAAGAAGGCATTGTGGTGGCTAGTTTGCCAAATGTATGGCCTGGGATGGATGGAAGTCCAGTATGTCCATGTCTGTGTTGATAGTGTTGGCATCAGTAGCAACTCTTGACTAAGGTCTTTGCCATGATACTGTAGAACTGCAGGAGGGGGTTTTGTGGGTCTTTGCTGCTGTAGACCTCGATTGTCAATACCTGGACAATGTGAAAGTCTTGTTGACTGCATGGTGTGAACAGCTTCTCCTTGGAGAGCTGTAGCATCTTCCTTGAGCACTCTTAACGTAACCTTGCTTGGGTTGAAAGCTGACATCATCATCAGTGGCGTTCAGACGTATCCCCAGTCCACAGGCCATGCCTCTGAATGATACAGCTTTACACTCTACTTCCCTCTACATGTGTCTATACAGAGTTATGAAGTGAGCTAAACAACTACTCAAAAATCACCTGAAATGGAAACTTTCTTCAGGGTTTGGAATGAGATGTCTATCCTTGTGAGAGTTAAGTAAAATACATACTAAATTTAATGTATCATCAAGTGCCTGAAACTACTAATAACATTGATTATTCTCACAACTACTATTAACCAAAGTAATACCCTCACACAACACTCCATAACTGTGCAGTATAAATACGAGTAAACATGCGATGCAACAGTAAACATGATACTTCCTTCAAAATATATTTACTAAATGTTTACCAATATTAACAACAGCTTAAGACTCTGAAGGAGGTAGTGTTAGAGATTGTTCAGGCATTAGCAATAATTTTTCAAAATCATTGGACTCTGGCATGGTGTCAGAGGACTGGAAATTTGCAAATGTCACTCCACTCTTTAAGAAAAGAGGAAGGCAGCCACAGTGGAAATTATAGACCAGTTAGCCTGACCTCAGTGGTTTGGAAGATGTTGGAGTCAATTGCTAAGGATAAGGTTATGGAGTACTTGGTGACGCAGAACAAGATAGGACAAAGTCAGCATGGTTTCCTTAAGGGAAATTCTTGCCTGATGGACCTGTTGGAACTCTTTGAGAAAATTACATGTAGGATAGATAGAGGGGATGTATATTTGGACTTTCAGAAGGCCTTTGACAAGGTGCCATGTATGAGAATGCTTACCAAGTTAAGAGCCCATGGTATTACAGGAAAGTTTGCAAACAAGGTTAGAGCATTGGTTGATTGGTAGCATTGGTTGATTGGTAGGAGACAGCGAGTGGAAATAAAAGAATCCTTTTCTGGCTGATTTAGATGATGAAAGAGATGGCTTTGTTGCCACGTTTTCAGATGATAGGATGATTGGTGGAGGGGCAGGTAGTGTTGAGGAAACAGGTAGGCTGTAGAAGGACTTAGACAGATTAGAAGAATGGGCAAGAATGTGGTAAATGAAATACGATGTTGGAAAATACATGGTCATGCGCTTTGAATGGTAGAAATAAAAACACAGGCTATTTTCTAAATGGGGAGAAAATCCAAAAATCTGAGATGCAAAGGGACTTGGGAGTCCTTGTGCAAAACAACCTAAAGGTTAATTTGCAGGTAGAGTTGGTGGTGAGGAAGACAAATGAAAGAGGGTCCAGATGAGGTTCACAAGGTTGATTCTGGGAATAAAAGGGTTATCATATAAGGAACCTTTGATGGCTCTGGGTCGGTACTTACTGGAATTTAGAAGGATGCGGGGGGGTATCTCATTGAAAATTTTTGAATGTTGAAAGGCCTAGACAGAGTAGATGTGGATAGGATGATTTCCCATGTGGGGGAGTCATAGGACAAGAGGGCACAGCCTCAGGAGAGAGGGGCATCTATTTAAAAAAGAGATGTAAAGAAATTTCTTTAGCCAGAGGGTGGTGAATTTGTGGAATTTGTTGCCACAGGCAGCTGTGAAAGCCAGATTGTTGGGTGTATTTAAGGCAGACATTGATAGGTTCTTGACTGGACATGTCATCAAATGTTACTGGGAGAAGGCCGGTGAATGGAGTTGAAGAGGGGAAAAGGTGATCAGCCATGATTGAATGGTGGAGCAGACTTGATGGGCCAAATAGCCTAATTCTGCTTCTTTATCTTACGATCTTATGGTATTGCTGTTTCAAGGTCAAATAAAAAGTGGATGGAGATGAATGTCTGCCCACTGTACATTTCAAATGAAATCAAGACCAACTCACGCAGAAAATGATATAATAAACAGCTTACATATAGAAGTTATGTCTATACAAATGAACTGCAGACCTGAAGAATCCAGAACATGAAATTCACCTGTCAAAGCTTCCAAGGAGATCAGTCAAGACATACAGCTTTACCATGAAGATCTGGGATGCAGACAAGTTGGAAAATCAAGGTGAATTCCATAATCTGGTAAGGGGGCCAGGAATTCATCAAGGGTGCAATTTTTTTTTCAGGAGGATCCAGATGAAGAAGTGTTTCTGCATGATCTCAGGGATTAAGAAATTTTTGATGAACAAACTGCAGGAAGATGCTGGGGGATGTGTCCAAATATGATGCAAAGAACATCAGAGTGAAAATAAGTTTGCAAACCAACGAGATGGCACAAGAAATTCTGGGAAGATGATCCACCAGCCTCACCGAAATCAAGAGCAGATGTGTGGAAGGTACTACTCACACATGCACCTTTGAGAAGGTCTCAGAGGATTTAGAAACCTATGATTCCTTTTTGTTGTAGTTCCTTGAATGTAGCTAGACACAGATTTGTTACAGACTTGGTTTTAATGTACGGGTGCGTATATTCTTGACATAACTGTGTTCAGCATTATTTGTTTCTCTTTTATTTAGAAAAGGAAAATAGTGTGGCATGTGTATAATTATAAATTGTGTATATTAGCAGTCAAGTGCAACCACAATATTAAGATTGGTAGAATTGCTATTACCTTGAAAAACTGTATCACATAGTTAAAAATGCAACATTTTATGTGCCACGATTTAGTGCAGTGGACTATTGACTGCCACAATAATTCCTCCAGAATGCTTTTAGGCAGAGAGAGTTATGTAATACACTATACTAAAGCACAAGAGGAAGCCAATGCCACACACACACAATTGTGTTTTCATTTCACTCTGAATTTTCTGGCTTATTAGTGTGTTGGTTTCTGTGTATGAATAAACAGCATTTTTTATTTCATTGCATTTTTCCTCCTCCGATGGTTTTTATTGTAAGAAGTCAGTTTAGATCACCCTTGTTAAGGTCTGTGTTTGCACAGAGCCCCTGGGTGCATGTCAATATTTGAAGAGGTACATTGGAGGGCAGCTAATATTTATGAGAGCTTCTCAGATATGTAATTGTTTAGGAGAGATCCCCAAGAGTATATTAATGTTAGGAAATGTTGCTGAAATTTAATCAGTATTTATGTGGGGAAAGAAATTTCAAAACTCTGCATATGAATATCGGACATTTTGGTCTAGCCAAATATACTAACACCAAAGGTTCAAAAGATTCAAAGTGCATTTATTATCAACGTATGTTTACATTATTTAACCTTAAGATTCGTCTCCTAGCAGGCAGCCACAAAACAAAGAAACCCCATATAGATGAAAAAAGACAGACTAACACCCAATCTGCAGAATATATAAAAAACACATCATGTCTACAAGAAAATAAAGGAATAAAAAAGACCATTGAACACCCAATGTGCAATGAACAAACATCATGCAAACAGTAACCGCATCAAATACTGTTTCTGAACTGAAGTCTGCAAGAGAGTTCCGTAGTTCAGCGCAGAACCGAGTATATGCTGTGGAGCAGCGATCTTAATCAACCTGTACCTCACCTCAGGCCCCAACACCTTAACCTTCCCGAAACCCTTAACTCTCTGTCTGAACACCTGGTTCTGCCACTTGGATGCATGAGACATTTCCTCTTCAATTCAGCCTGTAAATCTCCATCTGCACTTAGTGCTCAGTCACGTCTGACGTCCGGACCAGAAGCTGAAACTGATAACGAGTCAGATCACAATGATACAAAGTGCTAACAATAATTAAATGCAGTCAATCTGACCGGCTAAATATATAAAAGAAATTCTGTGCATATGTAGATGCACATTATCACTATTCTGCCTGACCGACCTGCACCAGTTCTGTACAAGACCCCTAGGCTTCAGCATTCTATCATTCACAAAGCCCGAGCAATGCACAAGAGGCTAGGAATGCATGTGCACGCTCTCTGGCTGTTACAGAGAGCATTGGCAAAAATGTTCAATTTTAGACATCCAGCTGCAATTTTGGCGAGAAAGAAGCAAGCTATGGAGTTGTACAGCACGGAATCTGGCCATTCAGCCCATCACATCCATACTGACCATCCTGCTCATCTACAGGGATTCCATTTGCCCATATTAAGTCCATGGCCTTCTATGCCCTGGCTTTTCAAGCATCTGACAATAGACAATAGGTGCAGGAGTAGGCCATTCGGCCCTTCGAGCCAGCACCTGTCCAGATGTTCTTGAATGTTATGATTATACCTGCCTCTACCACCTCCTCTAGCAGTGCATTCCAGATCAACTTCCTTCACTCTAGGCAAATAAACACAGCTTATGCATTCTCTCCTTGTTTCTAAAGTCTTCCAGTGCAGGCAACATTCTCGTGAATCTCCTCTGCACTTCCCCCGCAACCACAACCTTGTTATTGGTTTTGTGACCAGAAATACACGCAAGACGCAAAGTGTGGCCCAATCAGAGTTTTGTAAGGTTGTAACATGACATCCCAACTCTTAATTTCCAAGCCCCATCCCTACAAAGGCAAGTATGCCACTTGCCTTCTTCACCATGTTATTGAGCTGTGTTGCCAGGTTCGGGGAACTATGGTTTTGAATTCACATCAGTTATTTTGGTGAAACGTCATCTCACAATATAAAAAAACTGCGGTGACCTGTCAGGACAGCAGAAGAACGTTATTGGTTGCAGTCTACCATCACTGCAGGATTTGTCTGTATCCAGGACAATGAAACAGGCAGGAAAATCATTGAGGACATTGCTTATCCAGAAAAAAATGCTTTTTTTCCCAAAAGCTCCATTCTGTATACTTCTATAAGACTATTTAAACAAAACATACACACCATCTTGAAAGTTACTTCCTCTGGGCAGTTAATCTGATCCACCATTTGAGCTAGCTCCTAACTTGTTCCATCTATCACCTCATTCACTACACCACACTGTAAACACTTTAAACCACTTTTTATAACACTGTTACATTGTAAATACCTTGCTGGTATTTATGCAATTATGTACACTTTATTCCATATCCGAACTTCTAACTTGGCTTTTAGATACGCTCAGTGGCCACTTCATTACACCTGCTCATTAATGCAAATATCTAATCAGCCATTTGTATGACAGAAACTCAATGCGTAAAAGCATGCAGACATAGTCAAGAGGTTCAGTTATTGTTCAGCCCAAACATAAAAATGGAGAACAATTGTAATCTAAATGACTTTGACCATAGTATGATTGTTGGTGCCAGATGGGGAAGCTTGAGTATCACAGAAACTGATCTTCTAGGATTTTCACACACAATAGTCTCTGGAGTTTGCAGAGAATGGTGCAAAAACAAAAAATTCTCCAGTAAGCAGCAGTTCTTTGGGTGAAAATGCCTTGTTAGTGAGAGAGGTCAGAGGAGATTGGCCAGACTGGTTCAAGCTGATAGGAAGGCAACAGTATCTCAAATAATCACATGTTACGATAGTGATGAGCAGAGGAGCATATATGAACACACAACACTTCAAACCTTGAAGTGTTTGGGCTACAGCAGCAGAAGACTATGAGCATACACACTGTGACCACTTTGTTAGGTACAGAGAAACTTTTAAGATGGCATGAAGTGTCTGACTTTCAAGAAGTTATCCTACTCTCAGACATAAGGCACCCAGCATTGATCCAGACACAGCTGGCCTTTCAATGAACATTGAAATCACTGCTTCCCCTTAGTGTTCGAGTGGTCTCCCTGTCCCTCGAGGCGGTCAGAGGATGTTACTGAAGTTTTGCGATTTATGGATTAGACTGGATTCTTGTTTAGTTTTATATCTTTGATACTCTGTGTTTTCATCTGTTCTTTCCGTTACCATCTGAGCAATTTAATATTGGTGCAGTTTGTAAGTTTTTATTGTGGGGGTAGGTTGGCATATGATGTTTTCGCAGTTCGCCCAATTTGTTTTTCTGCATGGGGGGTGGGGGTGGAGTTAATGCTTTTGCTGCCACTGCACAATTTAAATTTGCCGTGATTTGTAAGTTTACTTTGTGTGCAGGGAGAGGGGGTTTGATTTGAGTTTTTTTCTTTGAATGACTTTCAAGGTTTTCTTTGTTTCATGGCTATCTGAAGAAGATGAATCTCAGAGTTATATACTGCTTACATACTTTGATGATAAATAAACCTTTGAAGCTTTGAAGTTGATTTCAACTGTATCATTGAGGCTTGCATTAATTACAACCTGAAATGTACAAAGGAATTTTATGCAAGTGACATGAGACAAATCTTGTCTATTTGATAGCTCTGCCCAGGACAATCGGTGGACATTGTGTGGATGTTGGACTTGCACTGAAACACTTGATTATAATTCAGATTTTGATAAAATTCTGTAGTATGATGAAATAGAATTTCTAGGTGAAAATCTGCTTATTGTAAGTACCGTAAATTGAATCAATTTTGGTTCATTTGCTATTAAGTACAAGACATCAGCAAAAAACATGTCTGCATTTCATGCAAATTGTTTCAAGCAAACACACACAAAATGCTGAAGGAACTCAGCAGGTCAGACAGCATCTGTGGAATGAACAAGCAGTCGACATTTTGAACTGAGACGTATCTTCAGGACTGGAAAGGAAGGGGGAAAGTGCCAGAATAAAAAGGCAAGGGGGAGGGGAAGAAGGATAGATAGAAGGTGATTGGTGGGAAAGGTAAAGGCCAGAAAAACAGGATTCTGACAGGAAAAGAGAGTGGATTATAGGAGAAGGTGAAGGAGGAGGGGCACCACAGGCAGGTGATAGGCAGGTGAGAAGAGATAAGAGGCCAGAGTGAGGAATAGAAGAGAGGGAAGAGGAAGGGATTTTTTTACTGGAAGGAGAAATGGATATTCATGCCATCAGGTTAGAGGCTATCCAGATGGAATGTAAGGTGTTGTTCTTCCATCCACAGGGTGGCCTTATCATGGCTCAAGATGAGGCCATAGACCAACATTTCGGAATGGGAAAAGGAATTAGAATTAAAATGTTGGGCCAGCGGGATTTTATGCTATTGGCAGATGGAGTGGAGGTGCTTGGTGAAGCTGTCCCCCAATCTACAACTGATTACTCACCGATGTAGTCGAGACCACATTGGGAGCACTAGATACAATAGACAGCCCCAGCAGATTCAAAGATGAAGTGTTGCCTCACCTGGAAGGACTGTTTGGGGCGCTGAGTGGAGGTGAGAAGGAGGTAAATGGGCAGCTGTAGCACTTTGGCTGCATGCAGGGTAAATGCAGGGAGGGATGAATGGACAAGAGAATCATGGAGGGGGCAATCCCTGCAGAAAGCAGAAAGTGGGGGGGAGGGAAGATGAGGTAAAAATGAGTTCAGAGGAAGGATCACTTTGGAGACGGTGGAAATTGCAGAGACCGCTGTTGTGATGAGAGACCTAGGTGAGGATGGTTAGGACCCAAGTGCTTGAGCTTCCGAGACTAGAATCGAAACATGATATGAGACTGAAACGAGGCCGGAGTACTGAATTAGGTGCTAGACAAAATCCCAGTAGCACTGACAATTGAACACAGAACCACAGTGCAGGTGCTCTTTAAATATTGAAATCCTGGTGTCAAAACATGGCCACCAATGCATAGGGCGGCCTGAATCTTAGAAGGGGCCCTGCCAGCTATCCATATTCCAGAGAGTTAGAGCATCAGTGTGCCTATCGTAACAGGACATCCTCCCCTATGACCGACTCCTGATGGGCCTGGCTGCTCGGACAGATGATGATGTTAGTCGTGGATGAGAGCTGCATCCAAGATGTCCATTTAAGGAACCCAACACTTTTCCTCGGGTCCAAATCCTTCCACAAGTAATTGCCAAACACCCTGAACAGTTCGTGATTTCAAAATTCTTCTTACGGTGAAGACCTGTTCCCCATCAACAAACCTGGGTGGTGGTGGGACGGATGGTGGTGGGGCTAAAGGGCTGATGTTGATAGGTTTCAATCTGGAAATATGGGAAATAGGATTGATCTTAAGGGTCTTGGGGAGCTGCAAGGTGTAAGCCACTCGATTTATTTCTTTGAGAACCTTGAAGGTTCCAATGAACTTGGGTGCCAATTTCCTGGACCCCACTTGGGGAGACAATTCCTGAGTAGACAGCCAGATCTGTTACCCAGGCTGTAAAGCAGGTCCCTGTCTTATCTTGTTGTTTGCCTTTACTTCCGGCTAGAAGACAACAAAAATCTCCCTTGCCTTAGTCCATTTTTCTTTGCAGCATAGGGCGAGATCTTCAGCTGCAGGAACTCCAACCTCAGCCTCCTGCTCAGGGAAGAGTGGTGGAAAATACCCAAACTGGCATTCCAACAGGGACATCACATGCACAGAATCCACTGTGTTGTGGGCTACCTCTGCCCACATCAAATGGTCGCATCACTCTTCCGTTTTTTCTGAAGCCAGGCATCTTAGGGTTTGTTCCAAATCTTGCTTCCGTCTGGCCATTGGACTGCAGGTGAAATCCAAAGAAAAAACTTGCTGTTGCCCCAATCAGCTTACAGAACACTCTCAAAAACGTGACATGAATTGCAGATCGCGATCTGACTCAGCGTCCACCAAGAACCTATGAATCCTGAAGACCTGGTGCAGCACAATTTTAGCCATCTCCACCGCAGATGGTAGTTTGTCCAAGGCAATGAATTTCCAGCCTTTCAAGAAATAATAGATAATTACTGTGATGACAGCCTTCCCCTTGGAAGGCGGAAGACCTGTGATAAGGTCCATGGAGATGTATGCCCATGGTCTGCCTGGAAAAGGTAGAAGGTGAAAGAGCCCTTGAGGTTGGGTGTGAAGCTCCTTGTTCTGGGTACACACCTCACATGCCTGCATGTATTGTTGGAAGTTTCTTGCCATTACAGGCCACCAATATCTTCTCTTATTGAACTCGATGGTCCTGGTAATCCCTGAGGAAGTGGTCATTCTCGATGTTTGTCCCCATTGAAGTACTTGAGACCTAATAGAACTTGGGACAAACAGATGACCTAGAGGACCATTCTTAGGAATCTCCTCTTGCACCTGGAGCTTGCAAACAAGCGTGTTGATTCCCCAATGAATTGGTGCTATCATCTTGGCTTTGGGAAAAATAGTAGCAGGCTGCTCCTCTCTTTTGAGTTCAGTGAACAGATGTGACAAGGCATCTGGTTTCTGGTTTTTTGACCCCGGTCGATAGGTCAGAACAAAATTAAAACGGTTAAAGAAAAGTGACTACTTGGCCTGTCTGGAATTCAGTCTCTTGGCCTTCTGAATGTAAGCCAGGTTCTTGTGGGTTGTCCATACAATAAAAGGATTTTTGACCCCCTCAATCCAATGATGCTATTGCGCCAGAGCCAACTTGACAGCAAGTAGTTCGCTGTTTCCAATGTCATAGTTCACCTCTGCTGGGGAGAGCCGCCTGATCAGAATGCACACAGGTGCAGTTTATTGTCCAAAGGTATCCGTTGAGACTACACTACACCCACTCTAGCATCTGAGGCATCCACGTCCACATTGAAGGGAAAGTTTGGGTTAGGTGCAACCAAAATGAGAGCTGTCAAGAACCGTTGTTTGAGCTCTGCAAAAGCAGTCTCCACTTTGATAGCTCAACAAAAGACTGATGGACTTTTTGGTATGAGCTGTTAGTGGAGCCACTACTGACCTGAAGTTCCCTATTAAATTTTGGTAAAAGTTGGCAAATCCCAGGAATCATTGGACTTGTTTCAGACTAGATGGTAGTGGGCAGTCTCTGACTGCCTTTGTCTTAGTGGGATCCATCTTCAGATTGCCATTAGAGATGATTAAACCCATGGTTACATGAAATTTGGATTTCTCCAGCTTGACGTAAAGTCCATGATCAAGAAGCCTCTTAAAGAAATCTCTGACACGAGCGATGTGCTCCTCCATAGACTTCAAGAAAATTAGGATGTCGTCCAAGTAGACAAAGGTGTACTTATGGAGAGTATCTCAGAGGCCAATGTTTATAAAGGCCTGGAAAACTGCTGGCACATTCACATGACCAGGTAGTTATAGTGCCCTGTTGGAGTGTTGAATGCAGTCTTCCATTCATCACCCTCCTTTATGCATTCCAGATCGTACTCTCTCCATAAGTCTCACTTCGAGAATACTCTTGACCTTTGGAGAATCTCGAAGGCAGTATTCCTGAGTGGAAGAGGGTAACGATTTTTAGCCATTATGTGATTCAGCCATCTGTAATGAATGCACGGCCACAGGCTCCCATTCTTTTTTTGTACGAAGAAGAAACCAATGCCAGCTGGTGAAGTTGAGGGTTGAATGAATCCCATGGCAAGAGTCTTCTTTATGTACTCTCCCATAGTGCTTCTCTCCGGGCCAGAGAGCACTTATAATCAACCCCGTGGTGGGCAAGTAGCAGGCAGAAGAACTATTGCACAGTCACAGGGTCTGTGCAGCGGAAGAGTTGAGGTCTTTCCCTTGCTGAAGACCTCTTCCAAATCCTTATAGACAAAAGAGATTTCAACTGGCTTGGGGATTATACTCTCCCCAAACGCCACTCCAAGAACAATTCCTGAGACTCCTTACGTAACGGAGTTTATTCAGCAGACCTCAGAGTCTCTTCCATAGGCTTACTAGAGTCTTTTGTTGGAACAGAGACCAACTCAGAGTCTAAATCCTCATCCATTTCCTTAAATAATTGCAACAAGGTGCAACAAATGGTCTTTGTGCTCCTGGGACTTGGCTCCAAGGACCTAGATTGAGGAGCCTTTCCCTTAGACAGGACCTGGCGACTGGTGCCCTTAGGTTTGGCTACTGGAGCTGCAGACTGCTTGGGCACTTCCTTGGCATGCCTCTTGGTTTGCTCTTGGGCTGGAGTCCCTCTCTCTCTAGTTGCAGCGCACCCCAGACTAGGCACGGTCGTGTTAGCTGAAGCCGAGTTATCTGCCCTTGGCGGCAGGATTGGGTTTCACGGAGGCTTCAAGTTAGCCCGAACAAAAGCCTGCCTCCTCGTTAGCCTCTGGTCCTGGGAGAGTCTGGGGATTGGAGCACCAAACCAAAAACATACCCTCTTGCAACCATTTGACCACACAATGATTCTCCCTTCCTTCCAGTTCACAGTAGAGGAATGCTTGAGGAACAGGGTATGTGAGGAGAATTGATGATATGGAAACAGATGTCCTCCACACGTTCCCCTATCCTCATTCATAAAACCAATGTCTGCTGCAGGATCTGCCTAGACCAAAGAGGACAACCATTCAGGGCAGTTGGGGCCATCGGCAGTTTCAACTCCTGCGGAGGTATTTTGAGCCAACAGGCGATCCCCAATTCCAGGAAATTACCAGCTACCCCAGAGTCCACAAAGACATTCACCTCCTGCTGGTTCCATCCCCAAGAGATCTCTGCCTTCAGCGTGACACCAAAATCAGTAGGGTTGGGAGTAGAGGCTGCGACCGCCACTGTCCCCCCAACACTGGATGGTCTTAGCGGTACTCCCAGCAGCTGCAGCTTCGGACATTCGGCCTACAGGTGACCTACTTCCCCGCCGTCATAGCAACATAGTGATTTTTGGGTTTAGGACATATACATTTAGCAATTGACTTTGGCTACCGGTCTTCACATCTGAATATGTATTGTGGATTTAATTTGGAGTGCAGCTCTGAACAATGGATTACTAAAAGCTGTAAATCCCAGACCAGATAATGCTGATTAAAATTAATTTGGATGTCTGTAGTGTGGAAGCAAATCAGGAGGTGTGAATGTTGTATGTAGTTTCAAAGAAAGCACTGTCCATACGTTGTAAGTTTGGAATTGTCCTTTGATGTTTGGCACATAAAATACTGAGCCCCACGTTGGGCCAAGCCAGACCTTTCGACTGAAAGCATATCCATATGATGCCTGCTACCTTGTTTTGTCGAATAAAGAAACTGCTTTGTATCAACCAGTAATTTTCCCTGGTGACTTCATTCACGCAACAACAAATATTAAATATCTGACATTTTTAAAGTGTGTTGGTATTACAAATAGATCATTGACTAGTCTGTACAAAACAAACTTGTTATGATCTACAGAAAAGGAAGATAAATTGGAGAATGTATTTAAAGTTCAGAATTTTATTGTACGGATATACTATACAGCTCACTGATACTTTCCTTTATCATTATATACCAATTTCTGCCTCTGCTAATGAGAATCTAGTCTGTAAATCTTCTTAAATGGACTAATTTCATTGGAATTAAGGTTTAATATTCACATATTCTGCTGGTCTTCAAGATATACTAAATTCCAAAAAGTTTAGACTGCAGTGACATGTTCACTGGAATGCAACAGTTACTGCAATCTCAATAAATTCATCAGCAATCTCTGAAAAATTCCAACAAGTAATTCTTCATCACTGATTAGAAAATGGATTGCATTGTTCTCTTTTATTTAACATTACGCAATTGAAAATTGATTGACATGAAATAAATTGGGTTTGCAACTATTTCCAAGTTAAATAATTTCAGTTGTGAAAGTAGACTGAGCATATGCTTTTGTGTGGTACCTTTATAATCCACCTACTAATTAATTATTTTGTATGAAGTTGGTCTTGCACCAGATTATTTAAAATCTTCTTACTTGACCTTCTTCTCCTTCTGTTTTTGTGTTCTGGTCTTCCATGACTCAGCCAAACAACTGGCCTTTGTATTTGTTGGCACTATGCTGGGTGAATTAAGCTTTTGAAAATGCAACATTTACCTGATTAATGGTTCAAAGTGAATTAGAAGATTGGCATTTGTGGAAAGAACAGCCAAGCCATCCAATACCAGTGATAAAGACTTTAGCCTGGATATTGATTATGGTATTCATGTTTAGAGGCTGAGCACAGTAACTTTACAATTAGCAGACAATTTTTACAAATAGTAGCAACCTACAGATTGCTTACATTCTGGCACATACATAGAAATTTCTTAATAATGCTCAATATTTCAGTCATTCAATGTATCCTATGGTTTTTAAATTCACAATTTCCAGGTGGATATCTCCATGCAACATCAAATATCAAAGCATCAGAAACTGACATTAATGCCACAGATATTTAAGTTGCTCTATTTAGCAGTTCTTCAAAATATCACCTGCCAATTGTTCAGATTTAAATAGTTAATTTTATCCTGAAGCATTCAATAGTTTGATTGCCAATGAAATTCTTCAAAATCTGTTGGTAATTAAGCTTACCTCTCCCACTCCTTTTAGATAAAACCCATTTTCTTACTAAATACTAAATTGTTTTGCATATATTTGACAGAATCGTCTTACTGATATCATTATCTCAATGCATTAATGTGAATTATTAGGTATAACTCACTTGGTCTGATAATGTGCAAATCTGTGTTTAATATTGATTTTCTTTTTGGAGGAGCTGCTGGTGGTCAATAATTTGCTTTGGATTACTAACAGTCTTACTCCATTAGGTAACTAATGCAAACTACTTATTTGAGGTGAGACAGGTTTACATTTCACAGCTAAGCCAAAATATTGTTTGGTCTGCACTGTCAGCAGAAAGCATTACATCTATTGTTTAGTATCCAGACCAAATCCATCTCCTTCATTGGGAATGAGGTTCTCTTGTTCTTCATTTACTAATGATAGTGAAAGTGTTGGCAAGTGAGTGCAACATTGAAATCCACTTTGTTTTCATGCCAGCTCATTCACTAAGGTCTGCTAAAATGCGTTTTGTGATTTGTTTCCACCCTTGTGATCATCAATCTTACTCATAACATTTTGCAATGTTGACAGCTGCAACAATGCCAGAAAATCTTCTTTTATCCCTGTGATTTAAATCCCTAACTAGAAAGGCAATCATTTTTGATTAAAATGAAGTGCAGAGAAGAAAAGTAAATTGGCAGTGTTCCTTGAAGGAGTTAAGTTGTAACAGCCCATTCCAAACAATTATATTATTTGGGAGAAGAGGTGCATGAGCTTTGAGTCAACAAACCATGAAATCATTGAGCTTTGAATACAGACCCATTACGTTTGTACCATATCTACCTCTTCAGGAAACCTGTCTAACCTAATCAAATTTTTCTGACTTCAAATGATGCTTGCATTTTATTTTTTAAAAAATCACGACATTAATTTTTAAATCAGATTCACTTATTTAAATATAATTTTTCAATTGTGACTGCTATATTTACTTTATTATAGTGTTATTGATTGCAGTCATACCAGAGGTAGTGACAGGATTGTGAGGCCAACACATCTTGTTGAGTTGGCTCAGAAATATACACACCAAAGCATTACTTCAAACAGGCAATGGCAAGTGCTTTCAGCAGGGTATACAATAAGCAATGAGAAAAATTGTGTCAAAGCCCCACAAGAAAATACATAAAATACTATACTCCTTATTGATGAGGCCATACACAGGCTAGAGAAACAACACCTCATATTCCATTTAACCAGATGACATGAGCTCCGATTTCTCTAAATTCTGGTAATATCTTCCCCCTTGCCCTTCTCTTTGTTTTCATTCCCCATTCTGGTTCTTCTTTCACTCTTACCTTCTCTCAATTGCTCATCTCCTCCTTCTGGTGTCCCTCCTCCTTCCCCTTATTTCATCATCCACTGTTCAGTCCTATTAGATTCGCTCTTCTTCAGCCCCTTACCTTTTCAACATGTCACCTTCCCCCTCACCTGGTTTCACTTATCACCTGCCAGTGTGTACTCCTTCCTCTCCGCCTTCTTCTTATGCTGGCTTCTGTCCTCTTCCTTTTGTCCTAATGAAGGGCCTTGGCCTGAAATGTTGACTGTTTATTCCCCTTCGTTGATGCTGCCTGACTTAAGATCCTCTAACATTTTGTTCGTGTTCCTCAAGATTTCCAGCATCTACAGAATCTCTTGAATTTATGTTTCTATTATCTTTTACTTTGTACTTATTCTATTTCATTCAGATTCCATGTGGAACATGCCCTTCTGCCCCTACAAGCCGCGCCACCTTACAACCCCAATTAACCCCAGCCTTATCATGGGATAATTAACAATGACCAATTAACCCAATAACCAATAGGTCTTTGGACTGTGGAAGGAAACCAGAGTACCTGGAGGAAAACCATGTACTCCATGGGGAAGACATAGAGACTCCTTACAGATGATGTTGGAATTGAACTTCACACTCTGAAGCTCCAAGCTTGAGAGCAGAGTGCAAGATTAGTTGCATTATTCTTAGCAGTGTGAAAGAAAAGAGGGCGTCCACATCCATAGGTTGCTCAAAATTGCCACAGAAGTTGATAGGGTGGTTAAGAAGATGTGTGATGTGATGGCCTTAATTAGTCGGGAGATTGAGTTCAAAAGCCACCAGGTAAAGTTGCAGCTCTATGAAACTGTGCTTAGACCACACTCAGAATGCTGCGTTCAATCCTCATCTCCTCATATAGGATGGATGAGGCGGTGAAGAGGAGATTTATACTTTATACTTTATTGTCGCCAAGCAATTAATACTAGAACGTACAATCATCACAGCGATATTTGATTCTGCGCTTCCCACTCCCTGGATTGCAAATATTAAATATTAAAAATAGTAAAAATTAGTAAATATTAAAAATTTAAATTATAAATCGTAAATAGAAAATAGGAAAATGGAAAGTAAGGTAGTGCAAAAAAAACCGAGAGGCAGGTCCAGATATTTGGAGGGTATGGCCCAGATCCGGGTCAGGATCCGTTCAGCAGTCTTATCACAGTTGGAAAGAAGCTGTTCCCAAATCTGGCCGTACGAATCTTCAATCTCCTGAGCCTTCTCCCGGAGGGAAGAGAGACGAAAACTGTGTTGGCTGGGTGGGTCGTGTCCTTGATTATCTTGGCAGCACTGCTCCAACACCGTGCAGTGTAAAGTGAGTCCACGGATGGAAGATTGGTTTGTGTGATTTATCAGGAAATTGCCACGATTAGAGAGCAGGTCTAATGAGGAAAGGTTGAGAGAGCTAGGGCTTTTCTCAGGACAGAATTTTAAGGTGAATGGAGGAAAGTATGGGGGGTGGGGTAACAGAGGTAGGATTTTTATACAGTGAGGTCCATGGAACCTGTTGCCAAGGGTGAGGTGACAGTCAGATACATTAGGGATATTTAAGGGGATCTTAGATAGGCACATAGATGAAAAAAATGGAAAGCTAAGGGGGAGTAAAAGGTTGGATTGATCTTAGAGTAAGTTAAATAGCTGGCACATCATCATGGGTTGAGGGTTTATAAGGTGTTACACTGTTCTATGTTCTGTGTTCCATGATCAGCCTCTGAATATTTTTAATTCAGCACTGAAGAGCATGTAGGTATCTTAATTGTGACATTATGAAGGGAAGGTCATTGGTTTTAAAGATAGCTGGGTCAGCCTGAAGTGTAGTAATATCTTAGGTTATGCTTGGCTTCCTGTGAGAATCTTTTATACTTTATATTGATCAGTCTTCAGCAAAATAGTTATGTTGCTAAAATTATTTTGAAAAATAAAAGATCACTTTTATTTGTAAATACTCAAAATAAATAAAACAGTGTAAAGAAATACACTAAATCCTATTGTTCAGGTGTATTAGGAGGACCAAGTCAAGCCATTTTAAAACATTTTTTAGATCTAAAATTAACATTGCTAACCAGGCAATTGATCCTGTTATCCATTAACCACAAAATACATTATTTCTTTGAAATTACAAGAGAATACCAGCCCGCAGCAGTGTAGCAGTTAGCAACGCTATTACAGCTGGAGGCATTCGGAATTCAGAGTTTAGAGTTTGTACGTTCTTCCTGTGACCGTGTGTGTTTGCTCCAGGTGCTTTGATTCTCCCACAGTCCAAAGACGTAGTGGTTAGTCCAGTGACTGGGTTAAATGGGCTGCTGGGCGGTACGGCTCATTGGTCTGGAAGAGCCTTTTCTGCACTGTATCACTAAATAAACAAGCAAAATAAATAAGTAAGAACTTAGCAAACAGGGAACACAACCTGTCCTTTTATCTCTAGTGCTGGGGTCAAATAAATCCAAAATGAGAAAATGTACTGTACATATTTCCCCCCATAAGTGCCTGAACTTCGGATAAGTTTGTTGTTTTTAACTGTGAAATAAATACGAAGGAAGTTTCTTTAGTGGATTTTTTTATATGAGCACATTAACTGAGGCAGAACAGGAGTTGAATGTATAGTACTGTATAAGTGACCACACTAAACCTATGACAGGAATTAAAATAAACAACATTCCTGGTCCCAGATGCCTCATCTTTATATAGATGCTCAGCCTCTATACACCTCAATCCCTATCAGGTTCAGGAAGGTTTTGGGGCCCTGTGTTTATCTTTGAAATAAAGATCTAGTCAGTCCTCTCCATCACACCTTCATCTGCCTGGCTGAACTGGTTCTCACCTGCAACAACTTTTCTTTGATCCTCTCTTCTTCCACAAATCAAAAGTGTGTGCATGGGCCCCAGTGATACTCGTCTTTGTCTTGGCTACTTGGATCATCCTTGTTCCAAACAAACTCTGGCACCCCTCCCCAAATCTTTCTCCAATGCCTTGATGATGGCATTGGTGCTGCTCCCTACAGCCCTGGACAGCCCATTAATTTTATTATCTTTGCCACAAACTTCCACTCTGCCTTCGCATTCACCTGGGCTATGTCTGTCTTTTGACTTCCCTTCCTGGATCTCTCTGTTGCCATCTTAGGAGCAAACTTTCCATTGGTAACTAAATAAATTTGGAGTGGCATGGTACCATAGTGGTTGGTGTAACACTACCAGAGCAGCAGTGACCCAGGTTCAGTTTCATCACTGTCTGTAAGGAATTTGTACATCCTCCCCAGGACCATATTGGTTTCTTTTAGGCACACTGGTTTCCTCCAATATTCCAAAGTCATAGGTGTTAGTAGGTTAATTGGTTACCTGTGTGTAATTGAGCAGAGCAGGCTTGTTAATCCTGAAGGGTCTGTTACAATGTTGTATCTCTAACTAAAAAGAAAAATAAAACCTACAGACTTCCACAGATAATTTGACTAAACCTCCTCCCATCATCTTACTACCATTGGGCAAGAGATGCAGAAGCCTGACATCCCTTGTCACCGTGTTCAAGAACAGTTATTTCCCTTCAACCATTTGATTCTTAAAACAATCAGCAAAGCCCTAACAACTACAGCTGAGCAACACTATTGACACTTTGACCACTTTACACTAAGATGGATTTTTGATCTTAATGTTTTCATGTAAAATATAGTGTACATTTTCAGTTTAATGTACATTCAGTGGCCACTTTATTAAGTACAAGAGTGGAACCCGGTGTGCTATTCTGCTGCTGTTGTCCATTCACTTCATGCTTCAAAGTGTTGTGTGTTCAGAGATGTTCTTCTACACACCACTGGTGGAATGCGTGGTTATTTGAATTACTGTCACTTCCTGTCAGTTTGAATCAGACTGGCCATTCTCCTCTGTCCCCTTTCACTAGCAAGGTGATTTCGCCCACAGAACTGCTGCTCAATGGATTTTTTTTTGTTTTTCACATCATTCCCTGTTATCTCTGTAAACTTTGACTTCCCACCCTGTTTTCTGTAAGTATCTCAACTTTTGTCCTGAGAATAAGGCTTTCAGTTAAGGGTTTCTGAAAACGTAACTAATTCTGTTGTGGCTGATTAAGTCCTCACATGCATTTGTCTGTTTCTTGCATGGCTGCTCTCACCTGTACCCCAACTTCTCCTTGGACATTTAGAGATAGAGTTCTGTTGATCCTCACCTCTAATCCCAAAAGCCTCTGTGTCCAACATATTATTATTTCCACCTGCTCCACAGGAATCCCACCACTAGCAACATCTTCCCTTCTTATGCTTTCCGCTGGAACCACTCTCTTCATAACACCCTGCTGCACCTATCTGTTCCTATACACCCCTCCCTATTCCCTGAGGTCTCCCCTGAAACCACAGAACAGTTAGCACTTGTTTCTATACTTCCTTCCTCACTGCCATCCAATGATCTAAATAGCCCTGTTACGTAAGGCAGTGATTTGTGTGCACCTCCTCCAGCCTGGTCTTGGTGACCATTTTGCCAAGAACCTGCATTCTGTCTGCAATGAACATCCTGATCTCCCAGATATATATCATTTCAATGCTCTTTTCTGTTCCCCTATTCCCACATTGTCTGTTCTTGGAAGCCAAATGCAAACTGCAAGAATAACTTTTCGTATTCCATTTGGGTACAGCCAAATGAAATGAACATTGAATTTATAATTTCATGTAACCCCTACATTGTTCTCCCATTTCTGCTATTGCCCCCAGGGTCTCTGTTCCTTTGTTAACCTTTACCATTCGTTCCCCTCTCATTACATACACTCACTATCCTTAAACAACAGGAATTCTGCAGATGCTGGAAATCTGGTGAACGCAGTAGGCCAGGCAGCATCTCTAGGAAGAGGTGCAGTCGACGTTTCAGGCCGAGACCCTTCGTCAGGACTAACTGAAGGAAGAGTGAGTAAGGGATTTGAAAGTTGGAGGGGGAGGGGGAGATCCAAAATGATAGGAGAAGACAGGAGGGGGAGGGATGGAGCCAAGAGCTGGACAGGTGATAGGCAAAAGGGATACGAGAGGATCATGGGACAGGAGGTGCCCAGCAACTTTGATGTGTGTTACTCACTATCCTTTCTCACTTTGTTCCAGGTGACCAAAACTACACACCTATCCACCTGGAGTTCTTCTCACATGTTTCACTTTTGCTATCCTTTCCTCCACCTAGTTCCATGTGATCATCATCTCCCTCTCATCTGTTCACACACCGACCTCTGATTTACCCCTCCTTCTCATCTTCTGTCTACACTCTCAGTCTTGAAGCAGGGTCTTGGACCAAAACTTCAACCATCCTAATCCCGCACCCCCCCATCCTAATTCCCCACTCTGTCCTTTCACTTCTTCTCACCTGCCTATTGCTTCCACCTGGGTCCATTCTTCCTTCCCGTTCACCTATTGTCCACTCTCCCTTCATATCATATTCTTTCTTCTCCAACCCTTGACCTTTCCCACCCACCTGGTTTCATCTATCACCTTCTAGTTAGCCTCTTTCCCCTCTCCCCACCTTTTAATTCAGGCATCTCGTGTGCTTCCCTGTCAGCACTGAAGAAGGGTCTCAACCCAAAGTAGCGACTGTTTACTCTTTTCCATGGATGCTGCCTAACCTGCTGGGTTCCTCCAGCATTTTGTGTATGTTGCTTCAACCACCCCATTTACCCTACAGATATTAGTCGACCCCAATTTCTTCCAGCAGTTTAATATTTTGCAAACATTGTCTTATATTTCACTTTAGTAGAATAGAACTTAATGTTTAAACAATGAATTTTCCGGTTGAGGGTAACTCTCACTCCTGTTGCTATACACTCATGTACACTTACTTGTCCACCTAATTTTCTTCTCTTTCCCTTTGTTTCTCCCTCCCATTCCCTCCACCTAGCTGGTTCGATCTTCCTATCACCGTTACCATCTGGCTCCATTTGTCACCTACCAGACTCTATTCCATCCTTTTCATACCTCTATCTTTCCAGTGCCTTCTCATTCCTGAGGCAGGGTCTTGATCCGAAACATTGACTTACACATTCAGTGCCTACAGATGCTGCTCTGCCTACTAATTTCTTCCAGCTGTGATTTTTTTTTAGATTCCATCATCAGCAGAGCCTTTTGTCTCCATTATCATGTAGCCCTTATTCTTTGGATGCTGTATGCACCCTCATTAGAGAACACATGTGGGCTTGCTCTAATATCTCATCTGAAAGGCAGCACTACTGTGCAATGAGTGATTCTCTCAGTTCTGTGCAAGAGTCGGTCCACATAGGCGGAGTTATAAATCGCAATCTTCTGATTTAGAAACAAGACTACCACAAAGTGAGCTGCGGCCAGGACTATTAGTCTGAAGTTTAATAGTGTTGTTGTTAATAATGCATGTGTAAACTCGAAAATAATATTCAAACAAAATTTAAAAATGCAATGTGCTCAGATGGAAATTGCATGTTTCCTCTATTCTGACAATATAGATAGAGTAACATTTCTAGATATACAAATATTTACTAGCAGAAAACAGAGAGCTAATATAGCCATCTGTTTCCCAAAGCAATTTAACATGACACAATGCACTTATTTTAGGAGGTATTACTCATATTACTAATTGCTCACTGAGACTAATGCTGAGAAGTGAAACTCCTTCCCATCTCAGGTGCCACTGCTTATATTTCTCTGCTTACACTACCACAAATGCACTATTAAATCAAATGCAAAATTGGTGTTATAAGGGTATCACTAACTTGTTAATGATGGTGCTCATGCAAACTAGGCCATATATGAAGATAATGAAAAAGTCCTCCAGATTGTAATGCTCTTACAGATCTCTCCCCTCCTCTCAATTCCACTCCTTGCTGTGCTTCCACCTCTATTCAGATCTTGCCCTATCTGATTCTAAATAATTGATCCTAAAAGATCTCAATTCATCCCTTACTTCCCCATCTTATGATTAGCACCACAGATGCTGACTTACCTGCTGAGTTTGCCAGAATTTTGTTTTACAAATGCAGAGTCACCAAAAGCCAGCAGACTAAGAGGGAGTATGGGCCACTGAGTCCATGTCAGTTCAATCCAATAGTAAACTAGCCAGCCCAACACTATAGCCTTTATTCTCATAAATCCACAATGCCTTCCCTCTTTCAAGTGCCTAAAGAGTTTCCTTTTGAATGGTATTTAAATATTGAATCAGGAAGAATCATGATTGTCTTTGTCACAAACCTTGGCAACTCCCTCAATTCCTTCATCCTTAGGCTGATATTATCAACTCTGTGCTGTCCTAAAAGATAGATCTTAGAAGGAGAAAAGGCTGTCTTGCACTTCTGTGGGCTCTGATCCAGATTCATGATTCCAATATTCAAATCATGTATTGGTCAAATGACAGACACACAAGTACAGTGAAAATCTTCATTTGCCTGCTGAAGGTGACAGTCCTCAGTTTTTATTAGTCTGGGGCTACATTGTTGTAAATGTCCAAAAGGTTCGGCATTTGTTTAATTTCTTTTTAGGTATTGCATGATACATAATCTGGTCAAAGAAAGAGACAATAACTCATGCCTGAGCAATGAGCAGCCAGGAGAGCTCAGATCTGAAGGCTATGAAGCACAGGATGGAGGCAGGCAGGTGCAGGGATGTTGGATGCTCCTAAGGAGGGGTCCCTGCTCAACATCAACTGTTTCATCTGTCTGGTGCATGAAGAACAGAGGCAATATCCAGATGAGTTATACAGCTGCTTCCCATGAGAATAAGAATTGTCTCCTCCAACTTTACGAGAACCACTGCTCCCTCTCCTGTTTTGTGGCTTCTCTCAGATTCCTTCCTCACCTCCTTTTATCCTCAATGGAGGAGAGGAGTGACTTTTCGTTATCAAACCTTTAAAGCAGTGAGTGTGGTGTATGCGATAGCTGGCCTGCAATGGGTTGTCGCTTTCACAAGATCCATTATGCTCCTCATATTCTTTCAAGCCTTGCCATAATCTATCCATTTTCTTCATCATCATCATCAGACTCAGAGGTATATACCATTAACCCTGATCTTCAAACCAAAAAACTTAACCCTTTCTCCATTTTGACATAAGTCAAAGCTTGCAATGTATTTCCAAGAGTTACATTTTCTCCACTATCTTGTATTTATCTGAATCAATGATTGTTCATATTGTTCAAACTGCAGGATATACAGTAACCAAACACTCATTTTTGTCCAATTCTATCAATTAACTCCAGCTTAGCATCTGTAGTTATAACTTGTCACAGCTTCTTACAGGTGGTGAAACCCTCAGAACACTTGGAATGTTTTGAAGCCACCTTGCATAGATTAAATTCAGATAAGTTCTAGTAACACACAGAACACTGAACTATTGCCAAAGTCAGAGTAATATGGAAGGAAGTACTGCACGAAATACATTTTGCACAGAATTTATAAAAGTAAGAAAAGTTTTATAGAACTAAAAAATGTACTCCAAGGTGTCAATGGCATAACAAAACTTGTAGATCAAATCTTCATCAGTTGAGGAATACCTATTCAGATTCATAGTCATGAAGAAACACAGTACAGAAACAGACCCTTCGGCCCATCTAGCCCCTGCCAAAAGCATTTAAGATTGCATACTCTCATTGACCTGCATGGGGACCATAGCCATCCATATGCCTACTATTCATGTAACTATCCAAACTTCACTTAAATGTTAAAATTGAGCTTGCATACACCACTTGTGCTGGCAGTTCATTCCACACTCTCCCGGACCTCCGAGTGAAGAAGTTTCCCCTCATGTCCCCGTAAACTTTTCAACTTTCATTCTTGACCCATGACCCCTGGTTGTAGTCCCAACCAACCTCAGTGGAAAAAGCCTGCTTGTATCCTTCCAACACTCCTCAATTTTGTATACCTCTATCAAAATTCCTCTCAATCTTTACATTCTAAAGAATAAAGTCCTAACCTATTAAATTTTTCCTTGCAACTCAGGTCCTACAGGACTGGCAATATCCTTGTAAATTTTCTCTGTACACGTTCAATCTTATTTACATCTTTCCTGTAGGTAGTTGACCAAAACTGCACTCAATACCCCAGATTAGGCCTCACCGATGTCTTATACAACTTCAACATAATATCCCACCTCCTGATCTCAATATCTTGATTTATAAAAGTCAAAATGCCAAAAGTTTTTTACAATGCTATCTACCCGTGACACCACTTTCAATGAATTACGGACCTGTATTTCCAGATCCCTTTGTTCTACCAAACTCCTCAGTGCCCTACTGTTCACTGTGTGAGACCTATCACAGCAGGTCCTACTGAAGTGGAAAACTTCGCACTTGTTTGCATTAAATTTTAGCTGCCATTTTTCCAGCTGATGCAGAGTCTTCTGCAAGCCATGGTAGCCTTCCTCACTGTCCACTACACCCCCAATCGTCGTGTCAGCCGCAAAATTGTTGTTACACTTAACTAAGTTATCATTCTGATACAAATGACAAACAACAAAGAACCCAGCACAGATCCCTGTGGCACACCACTAGTCACAAGCCTCCAGTCAGAGAGGCAAACATCTATTAACACTCTCTCGTTTCTCCCACAAAGACTATGTCCAATCCAATTTACTATCTCATCTTGAATGCCAAGCAACTGAACCTCTTGACCAACCTCCCACGCAGGACATTGTCAAATGCCTTGCTAAAGTCCATGTAGACAACATCCATTGCCTTGCTTTCACCCACTTCTCTGGTAAATTTCTCAAAAAAAATCTCTAAGATTGGTTAGACATAACCTATCACACACAAAGCCATGCTGACTATCCTTAATCAGTTCATATCGATCCAAATACTCATATATCCGGTCCCTTAGAATATTTTCCAATAACTTTCCCATAACTAGTGTTAAACCCACTGGTCTATAACACTGGCCTATATATTAAATAGTGGAACAACATAGACTATCCTCCAATCCTCTGGTTCCTCTCCTGTCGCTAAGGATGATTTAAATATCTCTGCTAGGGCCTAGGTAATTTCTGCATTTGCCTCCTGTAAGGTCTGAGGGAACACCTTGTCAAGCTCTGGGGATTTATCCACCACCTGATTTGCCTCAGGATAGCAAACACCTCCTCCTCTGTAATCTGTACAGGGTCCATGAAGTTAATGCCACTTTGCCTCACTTCTATAGACTCTATGTTCACCTCCTAAGTAAATAAAGGTGCAAACAATTTATTTAAGATCTCTCCCATCTGTTTTGGCTTCTCACATGGATTACCGTTCTGATCTTCCAGAGGACAAATTTTATCCTTCCAATCCTTTTGCTTTTTACATATCTGTAGAATCCTTTAGGATTCTCCTTCATTCTGTCTGCTGGAGCAACTTCATACCTTCTTTTAGTCCTCCTGATTTCTTTCTTAAATGTTCTCTTGCATTTCATACACTCCATAAGCATCTCATCTGTTCCAGCACTCCTTTATTCTCTTAACCAGGGCCTCAAGAAAACCTCTCAAGAAAAGCAAAGTTCCACACACTTGTTATCCCTACCTTTTATTCTGACAGGCATGTACAAGCTTTGTACTCTCAAAATTTTGCTATTGATGGCCTCCCATTTACCCGGTACACCTTTGCCAGAAAGCAACCTGTCCCAATCAACACTTGCCAAATAATTTCTGATGCCATCAAAATTGGCCTTTTTCCAAATAAGAATCTCAACCCACAGACCAGAGCTATCTTCTTACATATTTACTTTAAAACTAATGGCATTGTGGTCACCAGGTGCAAAGTGTTATTGAACAATGAAATATAACGAGAGGTATTATACTTCTGGCCTGTTAAGTTTATACTTTAAATTTAACTTATTAATATTCAAGTCTTATCTGACCTCTACATCTCGGGGCATCCTTAGCATACAGAAGTACATCCAGCGGCCTAAATATATACAATGACTAAATACCAATAATCTCAGGGGTACTGACTTCTGAAGGAATATTAGGAAAATATTGACAATAGATCTGTATCTATCTCAAGCCACAAGTCTAAGTCACAAAGACAGGTGCACAGCTATGATTCTGAGGTTCAACCTGTGAAGATATGTCTATTCTGCTCCCTAATTCAATCTTCCATAGCACTCTTGACTTTGGGCTGACAAATCTGTTCTGCTCCAGATGATTGAATTCTGCTGCAATTAAATCCTGTCTGAATATTGGCTTTGCAAGATCGAAAATTCCAGATTCCTTCAAGGTTCAATGCCCTCTGGTAGTAACGCCATGAGAATGGTCAACAAACTGTATGATAAGAGAATAAAAGTGGCCCAACCTGAAGAGGGAAATAGAAAGAGTGGATGAGAGTATGTCAACCTTAAGACTATGAGATATAGGAGTTGAATTAAACCATTTGGCCCTTTGAGTCCGTTCCACCATTTCATCATGCCTGAACAAATTTCCCCTCAGCCCCAATCTCCTAGCTTCTCCCCTAATCCCTTCATGCTCCAACCAATCAAGAATCTGCCTTAAATATACATAGAGACTTAGCCTTCACAGTTACCTGAGGCAAAGAATTCCATAGATTCATAATCTCTGCCTAAGGAAATTCCACTTCGTCCCTTTTCTAAAAGGATACCTCTCTATTCTGAGGCTGTGCCCACTGGTCTTAGTCTCCCCTATCACAGGAAACATCGTCTCCACATGCACTTCATCAAGGCCTTTCACCAATCAATAGGTCTTAATGAGGTCACCCCTCATTCTTCTGAATCCTAGTGAATACAGGCCCAGAGCCATCATACACTCTTCATGTGACAAGCCATTAAATGCTGGAATCATTTTTGTGAAGCTCCTCTGAAACCACTTTCAGCTCACTTTGAGCTCCACTTTCAGCTCATCCTTTCAAAGATAAGGGGGCCAAAACTACTCACAATACTAAAAAAGGGACCTCACCAGTGCTTTAATCTGCTGTAATCTCAATATTACATTCTTGCTTTTATATTCTGGTCCTCTTGAAATGAATGCTAACATTGCATTTGCCTTCTTCACCAAGAAGAACTCCTGCACAAGAACTCCCAAGTCCAGTTGTGCCTCAGTTGTTTGTAATTTCTCACTATTTAGAAAATTGTCAACCCTTTCATTTTTTCTACCACGGTGCATAACCATACACTTTCTGACATTGTACTCCATATGCTGTTTCTTTGCCCATTCTTCTAATCTGTCAAAGTCCTTCTGCAGCCTCTCTACTTTATCAAAACTACCTGTCCCTCCACCTATCTTCATATCATCTGCAAACATTTTTAAAAAGCCATCAATTCTATTATCCAAATCATTGATATACAACATAAAAAGAATTGGTCCCAACACAGACCTCTGTGGTACACCACTAATCACCAGCAGCCAGACAGAAAGGCTTCCTTTATTTCCACTCTTTGCCTCCTTCCAATTAGCCACTGCTTTATCCATGATAGAATCTTTCCTGCGATACCATGGGGTCATAGCCTGCTCAGCAGCCTTTGGTCTGGCACCATGCCAAAAGTCTTCTGAAAATCCAAGTACACAATATCAACTGATTCTCCTTTGACTATCCTACTGGTTAATTCTTTAAAGAATTCCAACAGACTTACCAGGCAAGATTTTCCCTTGAGGAAACCATGCTGACTACCGTCTATTTTATTGTGTGCTTCCAAGTACCCTGAGACTTGATTCTTAATAATCATCTCCAACTTCTTCCTAACACTGAGGTTAGACTAAATGGCCTATAGTTTCCTTTCTTCTGCCTTTCTCCCTTCTTGAAGAGTGGATTCACATTTGCAACTTTCCAGTTTTCCGGAACCATTCCAGAATCTAGAAATACTTGAAAGATCATTACTGAAGTTTCCACAATCTCCTTAAACACCTCTTTCAGAGCTCAGAGGTCCAGGTGACTTATCTACCTTCAGGCCTTTCAGTTCCCCAAGAACCTTCTCTCTAGTTATGGTAACTTCCAACACTTCATGGCCCCTAACACCTGAAACTTTCACCATACTGCTAGTGTCTTTCACAGTGGAGACTGATGCAAAATACTTACTTAGTTCATCCACTATTCATTGTCCCCCATTACTACCTCTCCAGCATTGTTTTCCAGTGGATCAATATCTACTCTCACCTCTCTTTTACACTTTATGTATTTGAAGAAACTTTTGATATCCTGTTTACTTTTACTGGCTAGCTTACTTTCGTATTCCATCTTTACCTTCTTAATGACTTTTTTTTTAAAGTTGCCTTCTATTCTTTTTTTTAAAGTTTCCCAATTCTCTAACTTCCCACTATTATATGCCTTCTCTTTAGTTTCTATGTTGGCTTTGACATCTCTTGTTAGCAACAATTGTGTCATCTTTCCTTGACAGTGCTTTTTCCTCTTTGGAATGTATATATCCTGTGCTTTCCGATTGCTTCCAGAAATTCCAGCCATTGCTGTTGTGCTGTCATCCCTGCCAGTGTTCCTTTCCAATCAATTCAGGCCTCTGTAATTCCCTTTACTCCACTGTAATGCTGACACATCTGACTTTAGCTTCTCCTTCTCAGATTTCTGGGTGAAGTCAATCATATTATGATCACTTTCCCCTAGAGGTTTTTTTTTCACCTTAAGCTCTCTAATCAATTCCAGTTCATTGCATAATACCCAATCCAGAATAGCTGATTCTCTAGTGGGCTCAATCACGAGCTGCTCTAAAAAAAAACAACAACATCTTGTAGACATTATAGAAATTCCCCCTCCTGGAATCCAGCACTATTCTGATTTTCCCAGTCTACCTGCATATTGAAATCCCCCATGACTACTGCAACATTGCATTTTTGATCTCCCGTTTTAATTTGTAGACCACATCCTTATTACTGTTTGGTGTATTACTAGAGTATATAGCAAATGAGACCAAGACAGATAGGAAGAGGAATCCAGCTGAAATGAAGGGGCAAAAGAGGCAATGGGAAAGGTTGAAAATGCCCTCAATCAAGTAGGTCGAAGAGAACAATTGTTGAAAGAGGCACTATAACAATTTTGAATTTATTTAACAATTGGATGCAATATTTCCACAATAGAATAATTCCCTATGACTTTTTAACTACCTGCAATTCTTCAATGGTATTTGTTGAATGCCAATCTAATACAGTGAAAACTTGTTGAACTGGTCTCTAAAACACAAAGCAAAATATGAGTCAATATGTGCACAATGGGACTCACAAAGAAAACAGTCCACAATAGGAAACCTCACCAAGAGAAGCAGAATGTCATACTGTGAAAACACTGGAGCCATTCTCTTGCGCTTCGTCAAATAACTGCCTACATTGCTCGTTACAGGTCAGGGAAATCTATATTTACACACATGGCACTGACTAGGCTGTCAAGTAATTAATAATTTGGTGGATTTTGTTTCTAACTGGTTCAATGCATCATTATAATGGAATTGTATACCTTTTAAGGCAGAGTCAGAAGGACAAACACATTGTTCTTGGCCTGGCCCCCTGCTGCAGGCTTTTCTCTTCTCTTACACTGTTGTCAGGGTCTAAGGTCCCATGCTCTTGAACTGTAGCTAGGTGTAACACAGAACTTGACAGGCCACTGTTGACATCTGAAAAGACAGCAACAAACAGTAACAATGAAGTCCCATTAATATTGTTCTCTTTTATACGTCACTTTCATTGCATATAGCTTCCTCTGCATGTCTCTAAACTCCAGCAAGGCAAATGAATGAAGTTAACAGGCAGCTGCTGCCGTTTCAAAAACACCAGTCTGTTGTTGAGAGAATTGTTGGTGTGCTTCCTGAAGCTTGTAAAGATATTAATTTGTCCAAACCACAAACAAGTTCAGAAAATTTATTGGGTATTTTTATTTACACGCAGTGCACATCACAAGTTATAGAACTGGTTTTGGTGCATAAGTGAAACATTTTAAGGGACAGAAAACAGACAATAAGGGAGCTTTCCATGTGGTTGGTCTGTCTCCATTATTCACTTGGTCATAGAAGCTGAAATTTTGAAAATGAATTTCTGTTAATCTGTAATAAGGTGTGCTTAATATGAGATCTAACTTCCTGCTTAAATGTTAAGGCATAATTTTAGGTCTGCTTGGCTTTGTTAGTATAGTGGGTACCTGGGAATCAGAAAGTCATGGATATAAGCCTTTGCAAAGGGCTTTCAGAAGTAAAATAGAAAAACACTTCACTGTGCTCTGAAGGAAAACCACAATTCAAGAGGTATCATCCTTGGAATGATATATTAACGCAAGACATTCTTTCATCACTTAGCTGAACTATGTTTCAAGTAAGTTCCTCTAACAAACCTTTCAACTTTAATCAAAACCACAAAGAAAACAAGATTGATTGGATAAGCATTATAATTACCCTCAACAAATCTGTTGTGCAAAATGACACCATTGCATTTGTCAATATTATGAACACTGTCCTGGAGATTCAATTGAACGCTGCTTGATTTTATTTTAAGTACTATGGGCATCAATTATAGTAGAACTTAAACTGTGCAGAGATTGCCTCTTGATAGACAATTTGACCATGCTGTTTGGTGCATGGAAATTGTACATGCAATGCGTAATAGACCATGAAGATAACCTATGTCTCTGCCATTTACCAAACCTCTGGATGGTAGATTAGATGTTTACTGTGAACAGTAGAATAACTTCAGCACCTGCTTTATCTAGAGTAATAACTGATAAATAACAGATGGTGCAATCCTGGGCATATTAATATCAAGGAACGTGTCTGTAGCCCGGATATTGAACTTTTGCTGTTGGACTCCGGCCATATTATTTGCCAAGGGAAATCTCACGTGCAATTTTGGTTGTTGTGTACATCCCTCCCTCTGCCAACCCGACGTCAGCGTGTAACAGCATTTACACCGTCATAGCCAGATTACAAACCCAGAACCCAAGTGCCCTCATTACCATCTCGGGTGACTTCAACCAGGTTACCATGGCTAGAACACTGCCCAACTTCACACAGTATGTGAGCTGTACAACAAGAGGGGAGAGGACTCTGGATTTGATGTACGCTAACGTTAAGGATGCATACAGCTCCTCTCCCCTCCCCCCACTGGGAAGGTCAGATCACAACCTGGTGCATCTAAAACCCTGCTACGTGCCTCTGGCGAAGAGTAAACCTGCAACCTCAAGGACAGTGAGGAAATGGTCAGAGGAGGCTTATGAGGCACTCCAGGGTTGTTTTGAGGTGACAGACTGGCAGGCACTCTGTGAGCCACATGGAGAGGATATTGATGGGCTCACAGAGTGCATCACTGATTACATCAACTTCTGTGTGGACTGCAATGTTCTGACAAGAACTGTCCTTTGTTATTCAAATAACAAGCCATGGATGACAAAGGACATTAAGAACATTCTGAACACTAAAAAGAGGGTGTTTAGAGATGGAAATAGGGAGGAGCTGAGGGCAATACAGAGGGACCTGAAAGCCAGGATCAGGGAGGCTAAAGACAGGTACAGGAGGAAGCTTGAGTGGAAACTCCAGCAGAACAACATGGGAGACGTCTGGAGTGGGATGAGGACCATCACTGGGTTCCGGCAAACTAGTGACAGAGGAGCTGAAGGCAGTGTGGACAGGGCCAATGAACTTAACCTGTTCTTTAACAGATTTGACATTGTGGCCCCTGCCCATCCCCCACATGAGCCATCTGTTGTCAGCCCCCAACCAACACATATTCCACTCTCCCCTCCTACCTCTCCTCACAGTCCCCCACCCTGCTCTCATGACTATACCCCTCCCCCACACGAAACCACCACGGTGGGCTTCACAGCTGAAACGTCTCAACCCAAGCAAGGCTGCAGGACCGGATGGTATCAGTACCAGGGTGCTCAAAGCCTGTGCCCCTCAGCTATGTGGAGTACTTCGCCATGTATTCAACCTGAGCCTGAGGCTCTGGAGGGTTCCTGTACTGTGGAAGACGTCCTGCCTTGTCCCTGTGCCGAAGACACTGCGCCCCAGCGGCTTCAATGACTACAGACCGGTGGCATTGACCTCCCACACCATGAAGACCCTGGAGAGACTTGATCTGGAGCTGCTCCGGCCTATGGTCAGGCCACACTTAGATCCCCTCCAGTTCACCTACCAGCCCCGACTAGGAGTTGAGGATGCCATCGTCTACCTGCTGAATCGTGTCTACGCCCACCTGGACAAGCCAGCGAGCACTGTAAGGGTCATGTTTTTGACTTCTCCAGTGTGTTCAACACCATCCGCCCTGCTCTGCCGGGGGAAAAGCTGACAGTGATGCAGGTGGATGCTTCCCTGGTATCATGGATTCTTGATTACCTGACTGGCAGTGTGCTTGCAACACTGTGTGTCCGACAGAGTGATCAGCAGCACTGGGGCTCCACAGGGGACTGTCCTGTCTCCCTTTCTCTTCACCATTTACACCTCGGACTTCAACTACCGCACAGAGTCTTGTCATCTTCAGAAGTTTTCGGATGACTCTGTCATAGTTGGATGCATCAGCAAGGGAGATGAGGCTGAGTACAGGGCTACGGTAGGAAACTTTGTCACATGGTGTGAGCAGAATTATCTCCAGCTTAATGTGAAAAAGACTAAGGAGCTGGTGGTAGACCTGAAGAGAGCTAAGGCACCAGTGATCCCTGTTTCCATCCAGGGGGTCAGTGTGGACATGGTGGAGGATTACAAATACCTGGGGATGCGAATTGACAATAAACTGGACTGCTCAAAGAACACTGAGGCTGTCTACAAGAAGGGTCAGAGCCGTCTCTATTTCCTGAGGAGACTGAGGTCCTTTAACATCTGCCAGACGATTCTGAGGATTTTCTACGAGTCTGTGGTGGCCAGTGCTATCATGTTTGCTGTTGTGTGCTGGGGCAGCAGGCTGAGGGTAGCAGACACCAACAGAATCAACAAACTCATTCGGAAGGCCAGTGATGTTGTGGGCATGGAACTGGATTCTCTGACGGTGGTGTCTGAAAAGAGGATGCTGTCTAAGCTGCATGCCATCTTGGTCAATATCTCCCATCCACTACATAATGTACTGGGTGGGCACAGGAGTACATTCAGCCAGAGACTCATTCCACCAAGATGCAGCACAGAGCGTCATAGGAAGTCATTCCTGCCTGTGGCCATCAAACTTTACAACTCCTCCCTTGGAGGGTCAGACACCCTGAGCCAATAGGCTGGTCCTGGACTTACTTCATAATTTACTGGCGTAATTTACATATTAATATTTAACTATTTATGGTTCTATTACTGTTTAATATTTATGGTGCAACTGTAACAAAACCAATTTCCCCCAGGATCAATAAAGTATGACTATGACTAGAGGCATTATCAATTACTTGAAACATCTCTCCAGACCATCCAGGAGGCAAAACCCCAGCTAAAGTTGCACAGGACCAGATCCAGCACAATAATCAAAGAGGCTGAAGGAGGAGGGGTGGAATTGCTCAAGGAGGGAGCCCCTACTCCAAGAGGCCCGAAAGATTCACATCACTACATCAACCTATCAGAGGCAAAGGATTATATAAGCATCAGTGACAGATCTATCATCATCTACCAGTATAATCTAGTAATGCAAACGTGCCCTGGATCCAACCTCTAAATAATTTGGAGTTCGCAACCATGCATGCTATCTGCTCATTAGAACTGTTAGTCATGGCAGAGTTTTGGGACCACTTAAAGGGCTACAAACACTAAAGTGGAGAGAGATATAATTATGCAGGAAGAGTTGTGCGTAGTGTTTGACTATATTGTAAAAGCTGAATAACTGGTGGTGTAGGCAATTGAAGGTGTGTCTGCTTAAGGCTTGCAGATGTGCCACAACTGCAAATGGAATTACAGACTTTGAGTGTTAGATATGAATCCTGAGTGATAAATATTGACAAAGGTGATGATGAATTAAGGTGTGGCCAAATTGAGTGGCACAGATTTAAAAAATAGCATTTTAAAGATTCATTCTTTGACCACATGCCTGAGGTCACACAGCTTCATACAGCATGAACATTACATTCATATTCTTGGGGCTCATTCTTGGCAATGACTATCAAATATCAAACTGAGCATCCCTTCCCATTCTTGCACAAATCGTACTGCCTAAGAGCTCTTTGGGTTGAAGAGAATCATTTTGCTCAATTTGAGATTTCATAACGAGTATCATTCCATGAACTCACAATGGCCTGTAACTTCTAGTGAGGAAATTATTGGAAACCTTCACCTGCTCATAATGTTGATTTGCCAGTGTCAGTTTTTGATTTCCTGTGGAATTAAACAGATTGCAATGGATTGTAATAAAGCAGCTTAATTAAAACATAATAAGGAAATAGACTCTGTATTTGTAATAGCTCTAATGGCTCCAATCTTGTTCTGACTCACTGAAATTACATGGAAGTCCAATTCTGATATAATCATATACTACATTATGTGATTTTATAAATGAATTAATAAAATGTTTAAATTGAGTCAAACTGCTTTAGATGTGAACTGTATTATTGCACTTCTTTGGAGCCTATTAATGGTCCCAGCTTGATATTTTCTTTATTTTAAGCTTTGTCTTCCAAAGTTAAATGAAGATTACATGTGGCCATCTCCAACTCATGACTTGCATAAAAGTTATTACGTTTGATGGTGAACATTTAAACTATGGCCAATATTCTTTTAGAAACTTTGGCATGTACAGCATCAGTACATTTAGAATCAAGACAGGCGTTTCTCAAGCAACAAACAATTTAGTGGAGGAATGGAGAGATGGAGCTACGTATGTGAGAGGAGTGAAACTGGAGTTGTTTCAGGTTGAAACCGGAGATGTTTTAGGTTGAAACCCTGCATCAGCACTGAGACTGGAAAGGTAAAATGACCAAATTTGAGGGGAGAAGTGGAGCAGACAGAAAGGATCCCAAGGTCTTGATGAACTGACTAAGATTACAGGCAAGTGGTGTCAGGTAGGGGAGGTGAGCGAGTGTGTGGGGGCAGCTGGGGAAGTTGGAAGACTGTGGCAGGTGAATGATAGGTGGTGACAAAGGGAAAAGAAGGAATAAAAACAACAGATGGAGCAAGATGGGGAAGGATAGTGTGAAGGGAGGGGTCTGGAGTGAGGATGAGTGTGGGATAAAAATGAGAAGTTTAGAGGATCAGAAGGAAGCAGTGGGGAAAGAAGGAAAAGGTGTGGGGGAGGGGTAAATTACATAAAATTGGAAAACCCAGCCCACTGAGTTATTGACTACCAGGTGGAATAGAAGGTGTTTCTCCTTCAGTGTGCATTGGGTTTCATCCTGGTGATAGAGAAGACAAACGATGGACAGGTTAGTGTGGAAATGGAAAGGGGAGTTGACATGAGAGTTCAAGATGACAATTGTGGACTGACGTAGGTGTTCTGCAAAACAGTTGCTGAGCCTGTGCAAGGTCTTTTCAATGTAGAGGAGACCACATTGGGAGCATTGAATGCAGTAGGTAAGGTTGGAGGAGGTGCATGTGAACTTTTTGCCTCGCCCGAAAGACTGCTTAGGTTCCTAGATGGTGGTGAAGGAGGAGGTATAATGGCAAGAGTTACATCTACTATGAGGGCAAGAGAAAGCAGTAATTGTCAGGGAGGGATGAGTGTGGAGGGATAGGCAGACTACAGAGTCACAAGAAGAGTGGTCCCTGCAGAAGCCGAATAGGGGTGGGGAGGAGAAGATGTGGCTGGTGATGAAGTCATATTGCAGCCAGCAGCAAGGACGCTGCATGCAGAAGCTCATAGGGTGAAAGGAAAGCACCAGGAACTCTATCTCAGTTCTTTCTGGGAGGAGGCAGGGTGGGAGCTGAAGTACAAGAGACAGAGGAGATCCATCAACCACAATTCAAAAAAAGAACACTTCAGACATCCAGAAACAGATGTCCGCTATTTTAAGTGCTGATGCGGCAGACAGAGAAACTGGGAGCAAAGAATGGCATCCTCACCAGAGACAGGAGAGGAAGAGGTGTCGTCAAAGTAGTGGTGGTTTATAGTAAAGGGACATAGAAAAGGGAGAGAAGTGCCAGAAATGATCCATGTGAATTTGCAAGCAGAGTGGAAGATGATGGAGGAGGTTAAAGGGAGTTAAAGCAAAATCTGGCCTCGAGTTTTGAGTGTATAGGGAGTGTATAGGGGCTAAGGACACAGCCTTGTGAGGCACCAATGATTTGTGGCAGTGGTGTTGCTACCTAATGTTACTGATTGCAGTTTATTGATAAATAGATATTTTATTGATCCCAAAGGAAATTACCGTATCACAATAGCATTACAAGTGCACAAATATACAGGTATATAAATATTAGAACAGAAGTAAGAAAGAATAAAAATAAGCTGCCTCAAACAGTCTAGCAGCAGGGGGTCATCACTTTCCTGGCTATAGGTTGACTCATTATAGAGCCTGATGCCCAAGGGTAAGAATGACGTCATATAGTGCTCTTTGGAGCAGTGCAATTGTCTTAGTCTATTACTAAAGGTGCTCCTCTGTTTAGCCAAGGTGGCATGCAGAGGGTTAGAAGCAGTGTCCAGAATTGCCAGGATTTTCAGTAGGGTTCTTTTTCCTGCCACAGCCTCCAGTATGTCCAGTTTGACTCCTATAACAGAGCCAGCCTTTCTAATCAGTTTATTGAGCCTGTTGGCATCACCCACATTGATGCCATTGCCCTAGCACACCACTGCATAGGAGATTGTAATGGTGTCAACAGACTTGTAGAACATGTGAAGGAGAGGCCTGCATACTTCAAAGGACTTCAGTCTCCTCAGGAACTGCCCTTCTTGTACACAGCCTCTGTGCTGATGCTCCACTCAAGTCTGTCATCCAGGTGCACCCCCATGTACTTGTAGGTCCTCACCACATCCACATCCTCACCATCAATAGTAACAGGGAGCAATGCAGGCTTAGTCTTCCTAAAGACCATCACCATCTCCTTTGTCTTACTGATGTTGAGCTGCAGGTGATTCAACCTGCACCATTTGACAAAGTCTTCCACCAGGGCCCTGTATTCATCATCCCATCCTCCAATACACCCAACTATTGCTGAGTCATCAGAGAATTTCTGCAGATGACGTGACTCAGTGTTAAATCTAAAATCTGAGGTATTCAGATTAAACAGGAAGGGAGCCAATACAGTCCCCTGCAGGGCCCCAGTACTGCTCATAGCAATGTCTGACACACAGCTCTGAAGTTACACAACTATGGTCTGTCTGTCAGGTAATCCATTATCCAGGATATAATGGAAGTGCCAACCTGCATTGAATAGAGCTGTTCCCCCAGCATCAATTTCTGTATGGTATCGGTCAAGAATTCAGTGATCCCATTGCAACTGGAGATGATGAGTCTGAGGTTCAGGAGTTTGAAGATAAGTTTGTGTGGAATTATCGGATTGAATGTGGAGCTGTACTCAATGGATGATTGTCTAACATAGGTGTCTTTACTGTCCATATGCTCCAGAGATGAGTGTAGGACCAGCGAGATGGAATCTGCCATAGATCTGTTTCAGTGGTAGGAAAATTGCAGTGGGTTGAGGTAGTCAGGGAAGCTGGATTTAATGTATGCTATGACCAATGTTGTTTATTTTAAATTTCTATAGTGTCATTTCCTGTCAACTTGCACTTGGAGAATAATACAGGTTCAGTGCAAAGTTGATTTTGAACTCAAAGGTGGAGTAAGTTCAGAAATATTACTCATTCTCTATCATAAATAGCCCTCAGCTTTTGCAGAAGTTCAATCATTCACCTGGATCCTCTACTGACCATCAACATTACCCTTCCACTCCCCAGCTGAGAGAGTATAGCACAAATCTCCTGAACACACACAGCTGTAAGTTTACTCTGATATTTTAGGAGAGCAAGTTACCTTTCAACTTATGCACAATAACAGACCACTGTTTAATTAATGTAACAATAGGAACAACACAGAGGAAAGAAAGGCTTCATGTGAGCTCATAGACAAGTAATTGACAAATAATTATCACAGGATCAATTATCGATAATTGAAATAATAATTCAATTTGCCTTTGAAAGCTTTGGGTCTAAAACAGTCATCTGAGCAATTCCATTCCCCCATTTATTTAGAAACTTTGAAAACTACAGCACAATACAGGCCCTTCAGCCCACAATGCTGTACCAAACATGTACTTACTTTAGAAATTACCTAGAGTTACCCATAGCCCCCCATTTTTCTAAGCTCCATGTACTTATCCAGGAGTCTCTTAAAAGACCATATCTGCCTCCACCACCGGCAGCCCATTCCATGCACTCACCGGTCTCTGCATAAAAAAAACTTACCCCTGACATCTCCTCTATACCGACTTCCAAGCACCTTAAAACTGTGCCCTCTCATGTTAGCCATTTCAGCCCTGGAAAAAGCCTCTGACTATCCACAAGATCAATGCCTCTCATCATCTTATACACCTCTATCAGGTCACCTCTCATCCTCCATCGCTCCAAGGAGAGAAGGCAGAGTTCACCCAATCTATTCTCATCAGGCATGCTCCCCAATCCAGGCAATATCCTTGTAAATCTCCTCTGCAGCCTTTCTATAGTTTCCACATCCTTTCCTGTAGTGAGGTGACCAGAACTGAGCACAGTACTCCAAGTGGGATCTGACCAGGGTCCTAAATACCTGTAACATTACCTCTTGGCTCCTAAACTCAATCCCACAATTGATGAAGGCCAACGCACCATATGCCTTCTTAGCCACACAGTCAACCTGTGCAGCAGCTTTGTGTGTCCTGGACTCGGACCCCAAGACCCCTCTGATCCTCCACACTGCCAAGTCTTATCATTAATACTATATTCTGCCATCATATTTGACCTACCAAGATGAACCACCTCACACTTATCTGAACTCCATCTGCCATTTCTTAGCCTAGTTTTGCATCCTATCGATGTCCCACTGTAACCTTTCTCACATACCCAGCATCTGCACCCTGATTCTCCTACCACCACCCTAGATGAGGGGAAATCCAGAATAGACATCGAGTCTTCTAATCAAGACATCTTTGGGATGTGGGAGAAAGCCACATGAGTAAAAAGAGATTTGGCATGTCGACGAATACACTCAAGAACTTCTATAGTTGTACCGTGGAGAGCATTCTGACAGGCTGCATCACTGTCTGGTATGGAGGGGCTACTGCACAGCACCAAAAGAAGCTGCAGAAGGTTATAAATCTAGTCAACTCCATCTTGGGCACTAGCCTACAAAGTACCCAGGACATCTTCCGGGAGTGGTGTCTCAGAAAGGCAGTGTCCATTATTAAGGACCCCCAGCACCCAGAGCATGCCCTTTTCTCACTGTTACCATCAGGTAGGAGGTACAGAAGCCTGAAGGCACATACTCAGCGATTCAGTAACAGCTTCTTCCCCTCTGCCATCCGGTTCATAAATGCACATTGAAGCTTTGGACACTACCTCACTTTTTTTTTAAATATACAGTATTTCTGTTTTTGCACTTTTTTGTAAATCTATTCAATATACATAACTGATTTACTTGTTTACTATTATGTTCTATTTAATTTATTATTATTATTATTTTTTTTCTCTCTACTACATTATGTATTGCATAACATGCTGGTGATAATAAACCTGATTCTGGATTCTGGTTCTGAAAATTCATGAGGCCACAGGAAGAATCTGCAGATTTCACACAGACAACACCTGAGGTCAAATTTGAACCCTGATCACTAAGGCTGTGAGGCAGCTCTTGGCAACAGTGATTTTCTGCTTTGTAAAACAAGTCTCATAAAGCTTTAAATGCCAAAGCATGCTTTTGAGCAAACAGACTGTGTATCCTAAACTTAGACATCTGATGTTCCTCTGAAGATTTTATTGACCAGGTAATTATTGTAATTTAAACTTAAATTCCATTTGGTTCATTTCACCAAATTAATTGAGAAAAAAGTGCATTAAATTAGATTCAGCATCTTCAGGAATTGTTGCCAACGATAACTCTCTGCCTGACCTGCAAATTTTCCACCGACAGGATTCTAATTAAATAATAAATTTAACACCTTCTTTGAAATATGCTAATTTATTACAAATGCGAATTATTCACAATTTTGCTCTTAGAAAATGGCAAGCTGCGTAACCCATTCAAGAGGCACAGAATTGAGTTGCTGTCAATATTGTGCAGCAGAATTCACAATATTGACTCTAAGATTTTCATCCAGTTTTCAATAATAGTTTTTCTGTCGACAGATATGTGTTAAGTGCACATTGGTATGACTTATTTTCAATATTTTTTCCTGTGTAATGTAGCAAAAGCTGAAGACAATCACATTTAATAAAGTAATTTATAAAATTCAAGTGAAATGAGGAGAAATTAATCCTAAATTGTTGTATTTTCAGATTAAAGGTACATTTATGTTTAGTTACATTCTTTTCAGGAATTGTCCATTTTTTTCTACCTTCCAAAGGTGAATTTTAATTATTGTTTTGATCATTGTGAATCAATTTTACCACATTATGTTCTGTAATAATTATTTGTCAATTATATTACCATGAATTCACAAGAGCCATTTCTTTCTGTTTCTCATATTATTACATTAGTTAAACAAAGCTGTGAAATTGTTGAAAAGTAACTTGCTCTCCTAAAATTCTTAGATTAAATTTACAACTGGGTTTATTCAGGCTCTGTGCTACATGCTTACAATTGGGGAGTGGGAGGGGAATGCTGATGGACATTGGAGGATTTAGGTGAAGGACTGATTGAACCTCTGTAAGATTGAGGGATATTTAAGATAGAGCATTAGTAACATTCCTGAATTTATTCCACCTTTCTGCTCATATCAACTTGCAGTGTAACTGCAAATTTACAGGAAAATGCAGGATAGAGTCTTAAAATAAACACTTTAAATAAATAATTATATTTAGCAGTGAGGTGCATATTTAGAATACTAATGCACTGTTATTCATTATTTTGCAGCATTACATAAATGTTTGCATTATTACTTTTTAATGCAAATTTTGTATTCTTTTTCATAACTCAATGCTTACATTTTGTATTTTAAAGTACACATTTCTGACTGAGCAACTTTGCAACAACAATTTCCTTTGGGATAAATAAAGTTTTATCTTATCTTATGAGTAAATGATATATATTTTCTACCAAATTCAGTCTGCACATTTGTGCAACTACCCTTTGCTAAAACAAAAAAAAATTGAAAGCTTAATGATTCAGTTTGTAAAGATATTTTCCACCGAGGTTCACTATACATCCACAGTACTTGAGAAAGCAGTTTCTTTCTTTAGAAAAAAAACTGGTTTAACAGAATTGTAGAGGCCAAAGCAACTGTAGCATGGGAAGAAATATCTTGAGCACAGTAGGTGATGGGTTACAGCTCCTCAAGCAGATTAGTTGTTGCTCCAGTTTCCGACATCTGCAGCATTTTGTGTCTCAGTCCTGTGGAAATTTTATAGCCCTTTCACTGAAGTACAAATATAGGATAGTTTTATTTAATTATTGATGCTAATAAGTAACCAGGGTCCAATAACAGAAGCTGTTAAAAATCTGTTCAGTATTTCTATTCAGCATGATATTATGGGACCAAGTTTTGTGTCTTTTCTGTCATTATGACCACAAATGATATTGAGCATGCAACATGAAACTAGCCATGAAATTAAGCAGCAAAGACTGTCACAAGAATTCTACCCTTAAAATTGGCCCCAAAATAATATTTTATGATATGGTGGATAGTCTGAATTCAAAGGTACTGTATATTCCAAGAGGAAACCAACATCCAGCTCTGATCCCATCCTTGCCACTGAATATTAACCCTTTCTATAACACCCAACTAATTCCAAATGCCAGAATGAAAGCAACAAAATCTTTGTATAATTTTGCAGATCCCCTCCAAAAGGACCAGTTCTTCTTTCCACCTGCTCCATTGCTAAGAATTTAAGAACACATTGATCAGATAGCTGGTCAGAAAGAGAGAATGCCTCTTGCAAAAAGAATGTTCTAACTGGAAGCAGAAAACATTATGGTTGATGCTGCAGAAAATGTTGCACTTCCAGACTATCAGAACAACAGATAGAACAAAGTTGACCATGTAAAACCATGGCTGACAGCAGAAGTACGTCAACCACAAAGAACTATGGAGAATATATCACTATGTGCTTGACTTCACTTCACTTCAGCAATATAAAATGTTATCACACCAAGCAAGCTCAGCAAAAACTGAGACAAACCAAGAGATAAAATTGTGAAAGTAACAGGCGAAACAAAGGGTGATTTAGATGTATTATATCTCTCCAGGATGGGCACATGAAGACATATAATGTTTTGGCACTTTATAGAATGATAGGACAAAATCAATTGCTCTCTTTATAGTAGTTGTAGTGTGTTTAGTATTTCAGAAATGTTTGAGTAATATTGTAAATATACTGTTTGATTAATCATTCTGTTTACATAATTCAGTATGGGTTTTATGTAAGAAGCACGTGAATTATATACATCATTACACTACATGTCATATGTGAGCACCTCACTAAAGAAAACTAAGCAGACCATTATCCTGGGCTCCTGTGTTGTCTTTTCAGTAGTTGCTGATTTTACAAAATAGAACTGTGGCAATGACAAAAAATTAAAATGAACCTAAGACAATTACCTTGAGGTTGAAGCACACCACATTTTTTTGTTGGAATGGGAGAGGGACATTTAAGTTAATAAAAGGCCAGAAAATGGATGAAATTAACAAGCAACATGCATGGCCATTGGTTCATAAACAGTGAGTATAATAATAAATAAATAAATAAATAAATAAATAAATAAATAAATAAGCAGAAATAGCTGGCTACATTGGGAAGATAGATGTGTTTGATCACACAATAGATAACTGGATGATGTGTACTGAATGAATTGAGCAGTATTTTAAAGCTAATGGATTAGCCGATAAGAAATGATTGCCAGTTTGCTGAGTGTAATAATGGAAAAGCAAACAGTTTGCTCAGCAGTTTGACTGCTCCAACTAAATCAGCTGAAATAATGCATAATGAAATAATGTGAAGGTAATGCATAAACATTTAGAACAAAGAGCATTGTTGATTGCAGAACACCATAGGTTTCATAAGCAAAATGAAAAGAAAGGGGAGTCTAGTTTAGCTTATATGGCTGAATTGAACACATTATCTGAGTATTGTCAGTACAGTGATGGGTTTAATGATGCACAGAGAGACTGTTTAGTTTTTGGAATCTTATAATAAATCATTCAAAAATGGCTTCTAACTGAAACATTACTCACATTTAAAAGAACAGTTGAAAATCACTATCAATGGAAGCAGCAGGCAGAGACGCAATTGAGTTATAGTCACGAATGAAAGTGAGTGTGAACAAAATTGCAATGTCTAAACACAAACGTGCCTGGCCAAGCAAATCATGTTACCATTGTGGCAGGGTCTCACATACACCAGAGCAATGTAGGTTGAAAGGTGAAGCTAGCACAGAATGCAAAAAAGTACGACACATACAAAGAGCATTTTGGGCAGACAAAAATAAATGAACTGCACAGCAAAGAGGAAAAAAAATAAAAAGTCAAGTTGCAGTTCCAAAAAGAGAACTAATCTGCACGCTGTTGATGAAAATCTGATAATGATGAGAGTGACAAAGTACTGAGTAGCCTTGAGATCAATAATGTGTAAAATAACAAGAAACAAGCAATATGGTTTACACCAGAAGTGAGCAGTAAATTAATTAAAATGGAACTGAACTCTGGTTCGACCATTTCAGTCAATCCACAAAATGAGTTTGAACAGTAGTTCAAAGATGCTGTTCAACTAAAAACTTATACTTGAGAAAAGATAACTGCTGTGGAAAAGACATTTGTAACAATGATATACAACAACCAATAATTCACATTGGCTTGGATGTAGTAAAAACAGGATGGCCAGAATTGTGGGGCCGTGATCAGCTGAGACAACTACAACTTGATTGGAGATCCATCCACCATTTGCATGCCATATACCCTGCAATACATTCAACTAACTGCAAATTAAGAAAGGTAATGGATGATACTACACCAGTGTTCAAGTATGTCATTGGAAAACTCAAACATATCAAGGGTGAAATAGTGTTCTGTGCTAAGTGAAAATGCCACACCCACATTTTACCATGCCCATCTGGTACTTTATGCCATCCACTTTAAAGAAGCTTGTGAGCTAGATCACATAGAGGTGGAAGGAATTCTTTCTAAAGTTGATTGGAGCCCATGGGCAATAGTAGTGGTCCCAGTAGCCAAAAGGGATGGATCTATCAGGTTCTGTGGTGATTTTAAGGTCACCATCAATCCAGTACTGTAAGTAGATCAATAGCCTTGCCCAGGATAAAGGACATGGACAAAACACTTCAGTGAGGTAAGCTTAGCTGAGGCCTACATGCATATGGAGAATGAAGAACAGTCCAAAGTGTTTCTCAACATAAACACTTACAAAGGGCTTTATTTATAGAATAGGCTTCTTTTTGGAGTAGCATCTGCACCTGCACTCTGGCTGAAAGCTATGCACCACATTATGCAAGGCCGCTCAAGAACTGAGCGTTACCTGGATGACAACATTCTTACCAGTAAGGATGATAAAGAATATCTCCAAAATCCCAAAAGAGTGCTAAAGAGATTAGAAGATTATGTGCTCAGATTATGATGCAGCAAGTGTGAATTCTTTAAACCAAGCATCACTTACTGTGGTCACACCATTGATGCACAAGTATTTCACAAGTGTGCTGAGAAAAGTTCACGTAGTGGTGAATGCCCCAAGTCCAAGGGATGTATCATAGTTGCAATCCTTATTGAGATTTATCAATTACCCTAATAGCCTCCTGCCAAACCTGGCTGCTATGCTCCAACCCTTGAACTCACTACTACAGCTCAGGAAGATATGGCAATGGACAAATTATTGTGAAGTGGCTTTCCAAAAGACAAAGGAAATGATGATGTCAGACATTGTACTCACACATTGACCCATATCGTCTGGTGAAGCTTACCTGTGATGCCTCGCCTTATGGTACAGGTGCAGTCATGTCACAATGTCACAGGTGTTCTACTAACAACAGCAGCACAAATCCAGTGATAGGCTCAGTTTCTTGGAGGACCCAATTACAAGACCAAACTAAGGAGGACAACTAATCATGGAAATGCTGAAGAATTGTCCCACTTACCACTGGAAGAAGACATTTACAAAAGAGGACACTCCTCTTTGCATATTCTCCCTAATGCAAATCTAATGTTTCCCGTTACAACTAAGATAATCCAAAGGGAAATCAGAAAAGACCCCACACAGTCTCAGGTCTACATGGCAACCCAAAATTGCTGCAAGGTGCAGCAGAAATTCCAGTTCCTCGCTTTTTACCAGTGTGGGGATGAACTTGCCGTTGATGGGGGTTGCTTTAGGTATAGATTGAGAGTTGTTGTACCATCCAGACTGAGAGATGAAATGTTGAAGGGGAAACATGCCAGTTATCTAGGCATGGCCTCTGAAAGCATTGGCTCAAGGCTTTGTCTGGTGGCCTAGGATAGATCTGCAGATCAAGCAGCTTCCCATACACTGTTTGGTATGCCAACACCAGTGCCTCTCCATTCCTGGGAATGGCCTGCATTACCCTGGCAGAGGGCTCATGAGGAGTTTGGCAGACCATTCATGGGCACAGATTTCTTACAGTGTTCCCAACAGCCTTCACTACAGCCTCGCACACTGTTGATGTGTTCAGAAGTTTCTTCTCAAGGACTGGTGTTCCATAACGGACCACAATTTGTTACAGGACAGTTTCCATCATTCCTGAAAATAAATGGAATAAGACATATTACTTCTGCACCATAACACCCGCAAATGACTTGAGGGAAAGATTTGGTCCAGAGTCTGAAGAACACACTGCAAGCAGTGTCAGCAAAGCAAACTGCACTAGTACTGAATCAGAAGCTTGCCAAGCTCCTCCTTGAATATTGCAAATCAGCACACTCCACAACCAGTAACTGACTAGTTGTGCTGTTGCTGGATTGTCCCTTGCTCTCACAATTTGATCTTCTCAAACCCAATGAGTATGCAAGATAAACAGCTGAGGCAAATAGAAGTTCCTCAAATAAGGAGGCTTGGTGTTTCTCTCCTGGCTTGCTCGTTGAATAATCTTCTGTTAAAGGAGTTGTTGTTCACATTGGCACCAATGACACCATACAGCAGCAATCTGAGCTGTTAAAACTGATTTCTTTTCCTGTACTTTTCAATTCCTAAAAGTCAGTGATAAGGATATTTCTATCCCTGGTCCCATTCCCACCCTAGGCCGAGGTTCAGGGTGTTTTAGTAGGCTTCTCACTGTACATGAATGGCTGCGGGATCAATGTAAAATACAGACTTTTGGTTTTATTGGTAATTTTAATTTATTCTGGGAATAATTTGTCTCGTGATCTTGTGTAGTTAATTAGTCAGGGTATCAAGGGATATGAGGAAAAAGCCGGAAATTGGAACTAGATGGGAGAATAGTTTAACACATGGTGGAGTGGCGGAGCAGACTCGATGGGCTGAATGGCCTACTTCTGCTCCTTTGTTTTGTGATCTTGTGAGTGCTCAGCATTCTTTAAAAAAGACAGCCTCCACTCAGATTGACTGTGTTTGTAGATGTTATCCGCTAACATTTCTCATTGCACTTTTTTTGACCCCACATGTGCGGCTAAGATCTGATAGCAGAGCGGAATCTGCTGTTTTTCCTGTTTTTCCCGTGATCTCCAATATTCCTGTTTTGATAAGAAATAGAATTTAACAAGTGCCTTCAGCTCACACTGCAAACTTACAGAGCTTGATAACTATCCCATGTCAGCCAAAGTCAAATCCAGAAGATGCTGTTAACACATTAAACCTAGCCTTACTAAATATTAGGTCTTTGGCTGGCAAATCACTTACAATTAAAGACTTAATTATCAGGCACAGACTTAATTTTATATTTCTGCCAGATATTTGTCTAGGCCAAAACATCAGTGCAGAAGTTCTTATTGAATCTGCTCCTCCTAATTTCAGTTTTTTAAATGAGATCAGGATGAAGAAATGAGGGGAATAATAGCCGTTCTGTTTAATATTTTTTATCAGTGCAAACAGATATCACATGGAACATTTGCATCTTTTGAATATCTTGCTTTTCAGTTGAAATCCTCCTGTTGTGCCTTATTTTTAACTATATACAGGGCAGCAAAATATTGTACAATTTTTTGATGACTTCGCTGAACTATGCCTATTGTTTGCATTGATTTTGACTGGGTAGTCATTGTTGGTGATTTTAAGATTCATGTTGATAATTCCAAGGACAGTAGTGCTAATGAACCTAAGTAATTATGGCCTGACACAGCATGAGACAGGGCTCACACACAGCAAGGGCCACACGCTTGACCTAGTCATTCCCAAAGGTCTTAACACTTCTGAGATTGTGGTAACCGATGTTGCTCTTTCACGTAATTTCTGTGTTTTCTTTAAAATTACTAGGTTTCTATCCACTAGAGCTCAAACTGAGGTAATCACAAAATGGTATATCACTAAAAACACCAAGGTATTATTCACTCAGGCCTTTTCTCCCACACCTGCCTTCTCCCTGGCCTCTGTCAATAATCTTGTAGACCATTCTGAACCCTAAGATTACAGATGCCATTGATGCAATCGCCCACACAAATGTAGAAGTAGCTTCTGGGAAGAAAGAAACTCCATGGAGAACCATCTTGCTGGTTAAACTCCAAACAAGAGAATTTCGAAAAGCTGATCACTGGCGGCAGAAGACAAAACTCCAAGTCCATTCTGACATTTATTAAGAAACTCTTCACATTTATAACTTAGAGTTGAGATGTGCAAGGCAGTCCTTCTTCTCTGATATTATAAACAAAAAGAGCAACAATGCATGTGCCATATTTGCTACAGTTGATAGGCTGACACATTCTTCTATATCAGTAGAACCTGAACTATCTACAAAGTTAGTTAATGATCTTGCGTTCATTTTTACCGACAAAATTCAGCAGATTAGATATGCTGTCAGTGCCTCTGCATCACGTCAGAAGCCTGCATCATCCTTTCAGTAACTTAGAACTAATTTGGTTAAGATGACAACTCTAAACTATTGATGTAAAACTTTAAAAGAAATTGTGCTACACCTGAAATCCTCCTCCTGTTCCCTTGACATTTTACCCACAAGCTTTTTTAAAAATGTCTTTAGTTGCATGGCATCAGCCATCCTGCAAATAGTCAACACTTTCCTTTTATCAGGCTGCTTCCCAAAAGCCCTGAAAACTGCAGCTATTAAGCCTCTTTTGAAAAAGAACAACCTAGATGCCTCAGTAATTAGTAATGACAGGCCTATATCAAACTTACCATGTTTAAGTAAAATCATTGAAAGATTGTCTATCAGCAACTTAACAGCTTCTTGGCACTAAGTAGCTGTATGGATGTTTCCCAGTCTGGATTTCAACAGCACCATATCACGGAGACTGCTCTGGTCGAGGTTTTAAATGGCACCCATTTAAACCATGATGATGATAAAATTTCACTTTTGGTTTTACAGGATCTCAGTGCTGTTTTTGACACGGTTGGATATGGCATATTACTGCACAGACTGGAAAACTGAGTCAGACTTTCCGGTACAGTCCTAAAGTGGTTTAAAGCATATTAAAATCCTATTTACTGGACAGGAACTATTTAGTATCGATTGGTAGCTGCATATCTGACCGAACAAAAATAACATGCGGAGTGTCTCAAGGGTCCACACTAGGGCCTCTTCTGTTTAACGTATACATGCTCCCTCCAGCTCAAACCATGGTCAGCAACAAAATATCTTACCTTAATTATGCGTGTCATCAACTGACTATGGTCCCATACAATCACTAAAAAGCTATATTGAACAAATCACTGATTGGATGTGTCAAAATTTCCTCCAGTTAAACAAAGAGAAAACTGAAATAATTGTTTTGTGCCAAAAAAGAACAATTAAAAGTGAGTGCTCACGTAGAATCCCTGTTGTTACAGACTACAAACCAAGCCAGAAACCTTGTTTTTTTAAAAACGCAAACAAGAGGAATTCTGCAGATGCTGGAAATTCAAGCAACGCACATCCTGACGAAGGGTCTTGGCCTGAAACGTCGACTGTACCTCTTCCTAGAGATGCTGCCTGGCCTGCTGCGTTCACCAGTAACTTTGATGTATGTTGCCAGTAACCTTGGTGTTGTGATGGACTCAGACTTAAATTTTAACTGCTACATTAAGACAATTACAAAGTCAGCCTACTAACATCTTAAAAATATAGTGAGAATTAAACTGCTTTTGTCTCGGAAAGATCCAGAAAAACACATCCATGCATTTATGTTTATTACACTTGACTACTGTAATGGCATTTTCTGTTAAAAAAAATTTCTCAGACAGCTGCAGCTCATTCAGAACGGTGCTGCTGGAGTCCTCACTAAGACCAAGAAGGTAGAACGTATCACTCCAGTTCTCAGATCACCACTCTGGCTTCCTGTCCATCAGAGGATTGTCTTTAAAATATTACTATTGGTGTATAAAGCACTGAATGGTCTCGGGCCAAAATACATCTCCGATCTCCTGCTGCACTATGAACCTTCCTGAGCTCTCAGATCATCTGGGGCGGGTCTGCTTACCGTCCCCAGGGTCAAAACTAAACATGGTGAAGCAGCTTTTAGTTACTATGCTCCACATATCTGGACTAATCTTCCAGAGGATCTGAAGTCTGCCCCAACTTTAAGCTCTTTTAAATCGAAGCTTAAAACTTCCCTTTTTTGCTGTAGTGTTTAATTAGAATCTCCTGCACTTCTATTTATCATATCTATTTTTTGTGTGACTTTATTCTCTTATTGTCTGAAATTTGATGTTTGATTTTTATACCTCGTTCTATGTAAAGTACTTTGAACCGCGTTGTGTTTGAAAAATGTTATACAAACGAACTTGCTTGCTTACAGAAATGATCAAAAGGGGATACTTGGAAAGATTAAGGACAGAACTGGACCACTCTCCTACACAGTGGAGATTGCGACTGGTGTTATCTGGGGATGACACACCGATCACTTGTGGAGAAAAGAGTCAATATTAGAGAAGAATGGTGCCGAGAGCTGCCAGATCCACTTTCAGCAGTGCCAAAGTCGACCTCTACAACTACCACAGAGAAGGCCCCGGAACCTAATGTTGTTTCACAGCCACAAGTCTCACCTGCCAAGCAGAGTGACCAGCCCCCTTGTCAGGAAATATGTTATCCCACACAAATAAGAAATCCTCCACAGTGATTAAATCTTTAGGCCTGAATGGGACAATTTAAAACGTAGTATGGTATGGATGTCTATAAGGTAGTTGTATTATATTGTACTGTGTATGTGAGATGACTAGAGAGTAATATGTTAGATATCTGAGTTCAAGTACATTCTATATTGAGTTGGAGTTTATAGCTAAGCAGGGAAGGGTACAGTATATTTCTTATTTCAGTAACATGAGTAATAGTGTAAATATATTGTTCAGTTGAGTATTCTTTATTTGCATAATTTTTCTATGGGTTATAGATAAGTAGAACATCAATGGCATACATCATTACGCAACACGTCATATGTGAACACCTCACCAAAAAAAAAACCAAATAGACCATTTCCCCGGCTCTTGTATTTTCCTTTTGGGTAGTTACTAGGGTTACAAAACATAACAGTAGTTACCACAGAACATGAGAGTTATTGCAAATAATCAGGTTAATATTTATCCTTAAGATAACATTGTGGTCTGTGAGAGCCTGCTTTGTTTAAAGTGGTTGCTTTGCTTCTCATGCTGCAGTGATGACTAGCTTCTAAAAAACTGTTTTAGTTATTGACCCCTATCAGACAGCACAAAAAATGCCATGAAAGCTACTATGTAAGTGTAATTTCTCCTCCAAGAAAAATACACAACTCCCATGTTGAAACAGGATAATAGTAACATTATAATAATTCTCAAGTCTACTTCAAACCAGAATAGTCAAGGAAGAAAATGCCTGGTCTTCAAATTACACAACGGAACTCTACCTTCCCAATAGAAACAAATCCAGGTACACCATGCAACACAGACAAAATGCTGGAGGAACTCTGCAGGCCAGGCAGCATTTATTGAAACGAATAAACAGTTGACATTTCAGGCTAAGATGCTTCAGCCCTCCTGCTGAAGGGTCTTGGCCCAAAACATCGACTGTACTTAATTCTATAGATGCTGGCTGACCTGCTGAGTTCCTCCAGTCTTTTGTGTGTGTTGCTTATAGTGGAGATTATATCTAACAGTTAACAAGGGAAAGGCAGGTAGAATGAAGCCTAGGATATTACAGAAAACAATGTTGCACAGAAGTAGCATAACTGAGTTTGAAGAGGATGTAGCATCATACCAACAGAAATTGCTGAGCCATCTTTTCACTGAAATAAGCAGAGTTAACATTGTCAGCAAAGAGTACATATTCACAAATGCCAGCGCACGGTATCAATTGCAACAGTCCTGCCATTAGTGGCTGACTCAAAAGAAAGACCAAAGGTTTTTGATGATTGAAGTAAACTTATTGAGTACACTCGACATTTTAACAAAAGACATTAGGGTTCCATTAATCAAATTTTTGTCTCTTGAGGCAGCAGTGAAAATTGGACTAGAAAATGTGAGGCCTTTTTAGTGAAGTTGCTTAGCAAAGCAAACAAAGTTAATTATAATGTATATCCTTTATTGAAGGCACTAAGTTCTCAACCAATAGCAAAGTATGTCAAAGCAATGTATCAAAAATCAAACTAAATGATACACTCAGTTCTCACACAAATACACAAACTGATGTATTAGGAGGAGGAATAGACCATTTGGCATCTCAAGCATGCTCTGCAATGTACTAACATCATGGCTGACTTGATTATGACTTCTAGTTTGCTTTTCCATCTACTAATGAACACTTTCCACAAATATATGGAACTTCAGGAAATTAGAAGCAATGCATCATTTATCACTCTAGTCACTTCATTTAAGATATTGATCTTCTACCTGACTATTTTTAACTGCACTATCCCATATCCCTTAACTTTCAAAAATGCTAAGAAATCTGTTGATTCTGTTTTGAATTAACAAGTGACTACAATTCTCCATGTTAGAGAATTCCAGTAATTAATTAGTCTGCTGAAGAAATTTCTTCTCATGTCAGTCCAAAATGGCCTATCTCTTACATTGAGACTGTGACCCCTGTATCTTGACTCCACAGCCAAAATAATTACACCCAACCCATCTCCCCAATCTAGCTTGCTAATGAAATCTCCTCACATTCCACTAGACTCTAGAAAATAAAGACCCAGGCAATTCAACCTAACGTCTTACAGGCTGGTTCCATGCAACGAATGTCTAACATCCCTGGAACAAGACTATTGAATCTTCGCTGCACACCCTAGGCAAATACATCCATTTAAAGGGGGGGCTTTATGTAATCACTGTGAGATATCTTTACTCATGTTTTTAATTCCTTTCATGACAAAGTCAACTGTACCACTTACAAAACACATGTTGCATCTGCTTGCTGACCTCTATGATTTGCATACAAATGCATCTTGGTACTTTTGAGCAACACAGTTTTCGAAAACACTCCAAAGTAGACAACACTATTTTTTCCACAGTATATTGCATTTGTCATGTTTATTTTCAGACATTCCTGTTTCTCTTCCTCTTAGACACTGCCATATAATTTAGCAAAATCAGCAAACTTGGAAATAGGACTTTTGTTCTCCTCAGACAAATTACTGATAAAGTTAGGGCCCAAAAACTGATTCTATTCCTAGACTTCATTTTCTGTCCAGTAACCAATTTTCAATCATGCCAATGTCTTTCTCTCAACTCTTTAGTACAATAATGTTGTTGACAGATTCCCTCTGTGGGATCGTATCAGAAACCTTCTGAAAATCCAAATACGTCATATCATAAGATATAAGAGTAGAATTAGGCCATTTTGGCTCATCAGTTCTGCTCCATCATTTTATCCTTGCTCATCCAGGAGGAGAAGATGGCGGCGCGACGCAGGTCGCAGCGGCCACTCCAGTGGCTATATCTGTTGTCTGTCAAGTAGGGTGCTGTGCACAATCCTGATTTGATGGAGACAGACATGAGAGCACAGAGGAACATCTGGTGAAACTTCTGAAATGCCTGCTTCGCTGCCGCTGCGACTGTGTGATCCAGAATCTCCGGAGGGGAGGGCCCTGAGTCCTCGGCTTTGCTTGTTGCTCGGCGGCTGGGGCGGAGTTGAAGTGCTCGGCAGAGGATGGCGCTCGGTTCTCGGTGTCAGAGGGCTGGTCGGAGGCTCGAATTTTTTGGACGGACTCAGAGTCGGCTGCAGTCAGGTGCTTCCAATGCATCAGCAAGTGTGCGGCACTTGGAGGTTCATGGCAGGGAGAGTTTCTTCCTTCTACCGTCTGCGTGAGATGATGGGGCTATCGGGACTTGAGACTTTTTTTTTTACCGTGCCCATGGTCTGCTCTTCATCAAATTACGGTATTGCTTTGCACTGTTGTAACTATATGTTATAATTATGTGGTTTTGTCAGTTGTAGTCTTGGTTTGTCCTGTGTTTCTGTGATATCTTTCTGGAGGAACATTGTATCATTTTTTAATGCATGCATTTCTAAATGACAATAAATGAGGACTGAGTGTCCTCATAATCTAATCTAATCCATTTTTCCTCTCAATCCCAGTCTTCTGCCTAAACCTCACCACCCCATGCCTTGAACAATCAAGAATCTATCAACTTCTGCCTTAAATATACATAAAGACTTGGCCTCAACAGCTGTCTGTGGCAATGAATTCCACAGATTCACTACTTTCTGGTTAAAGAAATTCCTCCTCATCTCAGTTCTGAAAGGGCGCACCTCTATTCTGAGGCTGCAACCTCTGGCCTTAGACACTCCCACCATAGAAACATCCTCTGCACATCCACTCTATCAAAGCCTTTCATCATTCAATAGGTTTCAATGAAGTTACCCTTCACTCTTCTGAATTCCAGTGAATACAGGCCCAGAACCATCAAACTCTTCATTAACAAGCCATTCAATCCTGGAATCATTTTTGTGAATCTCCTTTGAAACGTTGAATATAGGAGTGGGACTGTAATGTGGAAGCTGTAATAGACACTGGTGAGGCATATTGTGTGCAGTCAAGGTCACCTACCTACAGGAAGATATCAATAAAATTGAAAAAGTACAGAGAAAATATACAAGGATGTTGCTGGGACCTGAGTACCTATATTACAAGGAAAGGTTGAGTCGGTTAGGACTTTATTCCCTGAAGCGTAGGAGAAAGACAGGAAATTTTTTAGAGGCACACAGAATTATCAGGGGTATTGATAGCGTAAATGCATATAGGCTTTTTTTCGTACTGAGGTTGGGTGAGACCAGAACTTGGGGTCATAGGTTAAGGGTGAAAAATGTACTTAAAGGGAAGCTGAGAGGGAATTTCCAAACTCAGAAGATGGTATGACTTTGGCACAAGCTGCCAGCTGAAGCAGCGAATGTGAGTTCAATTGCAAAATTTAAGAGAGGTTTGTGTAAGTACATGGACAGGAGGGGTATGGAGGGCTATGTTCCAGCTGTGAGGCAAAATAATAGTTCACCATGAACCAGATAGGCCAAGGGGCCTGTTTCTGTGCTGTAATGCTCGATGACTCTATGATTCTAAGAGAGTCATACAGAATACAGTTGATGTTGTCAAGGTACCCAAAAGGTGAACTTAAATTGATTTTCACTGAAAATGGTGACCAAGGACTGATACACCAGAGTGTGATTATGACGGGGAATGGAGACGAGAGGTAAATAGAAGCTTTGGGTGTGCTGCAGGCTAAGTGAAAACCTGTGCAAAGCAGTCTCCCATTCTGCATTTGGTCTCCCTGTTGTCTGGTAAGATGCATCAAGAATACTGAAAATTGTGACCAACATGCTCGAATTTCAACTTTGGGTTTGAAACATTATTAAGGCTGATACTTGAGTCCCATTCAGAAGTCATGCTGTATTGCCAGATCTGAGATCCTTCGGCTGAAACGTTGAATTGAGTTACATTCAGCTCCAACAATTCCTTTAGTTATTAAGTTTCCCAAGGCACTATTTAAAGAACAGTAGGCAGTTTTCCCATTGTCTTGGTCAATATCTTGAACTTAAAGAGGGGTAACTTTGAAGGTACTAAAACGTGAATTAGCTAAGATAGACTGGCAAATGACTTAAAGGATTGACGGTGGATATGCAATGGCAAGCATTTAAAGGTTGCATGGATGAACTACAACAATTGTTCATCCCAGTTTGGCAAAAGAATAAATCAAGGAAAGTAGTGCACCCGTGGCTGACAAGAGAAATTAGGGATAGTATCAATTCCAAAGAAGAAGCATACAAATTAGCCAGAGAAAGTGGCTCACCTGAGGACTGGGAGAAATTCAGAGTTCAGCAGAGGAGGACAAAGGGCTTAATTAGGAAGGGGAAAAAAGATTATGAGAGAAAACTGGCAGGAAACATAAACACGGACTGTAAAAGCTTTTATAGATGTGTAAAAAGGAAAAGACTGGTAAAGACAAATGTAGGTCCCCTGCAGACAGAAACAGGTGAATTGATTAAGGGGAGCAAGGACATGGCAGACCAATTGAATAATTACGTTGGTTCTGTCTTCACTAAGGAGGACATAAATAATCTTCCAGAAATAGTAGGGGACAGAGGGTCCAGTGAAATGGAGGAACTGAGCGAAATACATGTTAGTAGGGAAGTGGTGTTAGGTAAATTGAAGGGATTGAAGGCAGATAAATCCCCAGGAACAGATGGTCTGCATCCCAGAGTGCTTAAGGAAGTAGCCCAAGAAATAGTGGATGCATTAGTGATAATTTTTCAAAACTCGTTAGATTCTGGACTAGTTCCTGAGGATTGGAGGGTGGCTAATGTAACTCCACTTTTTAAAAAAGGAGGGAGAGAGAAACCGGGGAATTATAGACCGGTTAGCCTAACGTCGGTGGTGGGGAAACTGCTGGAGTCAGTTATCAAGGATGTGATAACAGCACATTTGGAAAGCGGTGAAATGATCGGACAAAGTCAGCATGGATTTGTGAAAGGAAAATTATGTCTGACGAATCTCATAGAATTTTTTGAGGATGTAACTAGTAGAGTGGATAGGGGAGAACCAGTGGATGTGGTATATTTGGATTTTCAGAAGGCTTTTGACAAGGTCCCACACAGGAGATTAGTGTGCAAACTTAAAGCACACGGTATTGGAGGTAAGGTATTGGTGTGGGTGGAGAGTTGGTTAGCAGACAGGAAGCAAAGGGTGGGAATAAACGGGACCTTTTCAGAATGGCAGGCGGTGACTAGTGGGGTACTGCAAGGCTCAGTGCTGGGACCCCAGTTGTTTACAATATATATTAATGACTTGGATGAGGGAATTAAATGCAGCATCTCCAAGTTTGCGGATGACACGAAGCTGGGTGGCAGTGTTAGCTGTGAGGAGGATGCTAAGAGGATGCAGGGTGACTTGGATAGGTTGGGTGAGTGGGCAAATTCATGGCAGATGCAATTTAATGTGTATAAATGTGAAGTTATCCACTTTGGTGGCAAAAATAGGAAAACAGATTATTATCTGAATGGTGGCCGATTAGGAAAAGGGGAGGTGCAATGAGACCTGGGTGTCATTATACACCAGTCATTGAAAGTGGGCATGCAGGTACAGCAGGCGGTGAAAAAGACGAATGGTATGCTGGCATTTATAGCGAAAGAATTCGAGTACAGGAGCAGGGAGGTACTACTGCAGTTGTACAAGGCCTTGGTGAGACCACACCTGGAGTATTGTGTGCAGTTTTGGTCCCCTAATCTGAGGAAAGACATCCTTGCCATAGAGAGAGTACAAAGAAGGTTCACCAGATTGATTCCTGGGATGGCAGGACTTTCATATGAAGAAAGACTGGATGAACTGGGCTTGTACTCGTTGGAATTTAGAAGATTGAGGGGGGATCTGATTGAAACGTATAAAATCCTAAAGGGATTGGACAGGCTAGATGCAGGAAGATTGTTCCTGATGTTGGGGAAGTCCAGAACGAGGGGCCACAGTTTGAGGATAGAGGGGAAGCCTTTTAGGACCGAGATTAGGAAAAACTTCTTCACACAGACAGTGGTGAATCTGTGGAATTCTCTGCCACAGGAAACAGTTGAGGCCAGTTCATTGGCTATATTTAAGAGGGAGTTAGATATGGCCCTTGTGGCTACAGGGGTCAGGGGGTATGGAGGGAAGGCTGGGGCGGGGTTCTGAGTTGGATGATCAGCCATGATCATAAAAAATGGCGGTGCAGGCTCGAAGGGCCGAATGGCCTACTCCTGCACCTATTTCGTATGTTTTCTATGTTTCTAATATTTCTGCCTCAACCTGCAATGCAAAAAAAAAGTAGTCTCTCACTTATCTAGTCTTTATTTGGTTGTGTGCCAAATGGCTGCTTTGGTTACCAAGATAACAAGTAATTACACAACATAGAATGTGAACTATTTTGATTTGCTTTTGTAAGATAAGGTGCTGAATAAATATAACTTGTCTTTTCCTTGAATTGTGGAACCTTGTGAAGGAAATGACTGGGTGCCTCAGAATATTGCAAATAATTATTACATATAATATAGAAAATAAATTATGCAATTGTCAAGGGCTGTCATCTCATTTCTCAGCTGAAAATCAGACAGCCAGCTTTTGAGAACTTATGAAGGAGTTCCTTAAATGCTCCATTTGTGCTTAAGACTCAACTGATGGAATGTCGAAAAAGGATTTATTGGGTTGAGCACAATATACTGTATATCTCTGCAAGACTGAAAGGTATTCACATGTGCAGCTAGAATAATTCAGTGTGTTCGCTTTTTGGCAGAATCATCTTTGAAAGAAGTTTGAACTTATTGTTTCACTAGCAAACAGTAAGTGAGAATGTGGGCTTTTAGCCAAAACTGTTCTGAATACTGAAAGCTGAATGCCAAAAGTTTAAAAGTAAATGCTCTTGTTAATGCAAGATTTTCTTCTCTGCCACAACTATACTCAAGGAAACAATTATAACAGATGAAAACAAGTTTTTCAGCAGTACTAAGTAAAAAGAGAGATATGGGAATGTGCATGTTAAATTGAGAATAGTAATTAATCAAATTATTAATTTGCAAATGTATCACAAAATTGATGCTGCACAATTAATGATTTTCTGGCCATTCATAAAAACAAGCCTTGCATATCATACACACACAGAATTCAAACATTGAATTACAATTAGAATGTTAAGTGATGCACCAGTATTGGAGTTTAGGCCTTGGGTTACATTGGAGAGTGACTGCATGAAGCTGTGGTTGACTCTCATTCCCAAGATGCAATACAAAGCAGAGCCGTCATGATCTTTCCAAGTATTCTAATGAAAGATTCTGCCCAGGTAAAACCACTCTGCCCACCAATTTTCTGTAACAATCCAATTGATCATGGGCTTTGCTTCTATAGTCTGACTTAAATATCCCTTTATTAAAGAAGATTGAGCTGAGTGTCAGAATAGTAATTCATCTCCACATTTCCATTGTTGAATCTATAATTCCACAAGCAACACCCATCATTACAAAAACATACAGCCATGTTCCCTGCAAGAGTTCTTGAGAAGCCCAGTCCATGGCTATCCCTACAACTTCAACCCTATTTTCATTTAGGTAATTATCCATCACAGGAGTGTATGGGGTGTCAGGGAGGGGTAGCACCTCTGGTGGGGGAACATGTTGCGTCCTTTTCAGGGCGGTTTGTCCACCTTTGGTCCCCACCTGGAACTCAGCTCTCACCTGTGGCTCCCCGTAGCTGTTTGCATGTGACAGCGGCCACACCCCGGGCAACGGCTTCAACAAGCCGGCTAAACCAGGTGAGGGTAGCCGACGGGTCTCAAACCCTCAGTGAGATAGGGAGTTGTCTATCCCAGCATGTGAAGACAGACTCCAGCAGATTGAGCAGACAAGACCAATGAAAGGTCCAACGGTCAAGAAGGAGGTCTCTGCAAGCATCATGGAACGTGTAGAGCAGGACAAGACACAGAAGATGTCCTGGTCATCCACTGTGCCTTGTCCCATCTCCAGCCGTCTTGACTCTTGTCTTACCACTGGATCCAGACGGGAATTGGGAAGAGAGAGTGAGGCTGACGCTGCGCAACTCTCCCTCACTTAAATCCAAATCACGTGCTAGTCTCGACACTATCAAGCCAGCTGGTGGCACGGTGGCACAGTGACATCAGCGCCAGACTCCAGGAGTGAAGATTCCCGAGTTCGAATCCAGTTGAGCCGCTCCCGGGCACACTTTCCATCCGTGCTGGGTTGAGTGTCGAACTCGCAACTCGGCCTCGTAAAAAGTACTAATGGTGTCGAGGTCTCCATCGATGACGATGGACGAACCTTATCCATCACAAAACTGTCAATATACAGCATTCTACACAAACTAAATACTACCAGTTATTGGAAAACCTAATTAAAAGCTGAAAATGATGGACAAATCAGCAGGTTGGCTAACTGTTCAAAGTGAGAAAAGTACCTTACCTCTCAAATTTATGATTTTTGATCTGAATTGCATACTCCATTAACATCCTGCCAAGAGTTAGTGGATGCGTTGCACGTCTATTTACAGCTCATAATAAAATTCAGAAGGTGAATTTTGGAGACCAAGAGACAACTGATTATTTCCTTTCTTATTCCATTGTTGAAAAAGGGGAGCAATCATCCTGTATATTTGCTTTAGCAGTTATTTTCCATATCTAATGCTAAACTCCAAACCATTGTGTAAAAGGCTTTCCTAAGGTTAACTAAATTAAAAGGTCAGAGTAGTATTTGTACGTGATCTTACCTTCCAGAATAAAACAACACAGCTCATATCTGTAAATGTAATGAATTTGTTATGTGATTAATCCATGTAGACATTTCATGGAGATACAAGCCAAAAAGACAATTGATAGTATTTTTAAAAAATTTGGAATGCTATTTGAGGCAGGAATATTGGTCAAGAGAGTAGGAAACATACTACTATCTCTAACTATCACCTCAGGAATTTAAAAGAAACTACGGGAGATAAGTAATTCCATTTAACATTTCAACCAAAAGACAATAGCTCTGCTATTGAGACTTAAACCGCAAGAAGAAATTTAAATTCACAAGTCATAATTTTCAGCAAAAGTTTCAGGGCCAAATACGTCATAGGTAAGGCTAAGATGGTATTTTAATCCATCATACCGGTTTATTCTGCAGGGTGAGGAATAGTGGAAGGGTTTTTTTTTACCTGAAAGAGAACAATTGGTAATTAAAAACAGACTTGTTTGATTGGCACTGCCTCATTTTGTGGCAGTTTCCAATCTTTGCCCATTAACCCTACTCCATTCACCCACCCTGAAAGCATAATAACCTGTGACTCATGGGTAGGGGTGCTATCAATGCAATTAAACTAAGATTATTCAGTTGCTTGGAAAGTAACTTAATGTTACAACCTGCACTGTCTACTTTTGGGGAAACATTCACTTAATCAGTGGTCTCCAACCACCGGGCCGCAAAGCAGGTGCTACCGGGCCGCGAGGAAATGATATGAGTCAGCTGCACCTTTCTTCATTCCCTGTCACGCACTGTTGAACTTGAACATAGAGTTGTCAACTGTCCCGTATTGCCGGGACATCCCGTATATTGGGCTGAATTGGTTCGTCCCATAAGGGACCGCCCTTGTCCCGTAATTCCCCCGCTAAGGTAGAGCGTTCCTATGAAACCATTCATGCAAAAATGGGGTAAAGTGAAGAAGCAATTACCATTAATTTATATGGGAAAAATTTTTAAGCGTACCCAGACCCAAAAAATAACCTACCAAATCATACCAAATAACACATAAAACCTAAAATAACACTAACATATGGTAAAAGCAGGAATGATATGATAAATACACAGCCTATATAAAGTAGAAGTAATGTATGTACAGTATAGTCGGGAAGATTAAGCCAAAACCGACTTGTGGGAAAAAAAAATCGGCACGCATGCGCACACAAGTGCCCACGCAAGGCTTCATGGTCATTGTAGTCTTTCTGGGGTAAAGACAAGTGTCCCGGGATTTGACTGCTACTTTTGTCCCTTACTTGGGAGTGAGAAAGTTGGCAACCCTAACTGTAAAAGACACGTTGAGGTGACTTTAACCCTACTTGAACACCCCCACCCCAACAAATCGGCCGGCCTGCAAGAATATTGTCAATATTAAACAGGTCCGCGGTACAAAAAAGGTTGGGCACCCCTGCACTTAATGATATACTTGTGTTTTTTAACAGACTTGGATCCAATTACTTTTGTTCAAAGACTGATGATGTGCAATAATCCTATAATTTCCAAATTCCTTGTTAAAAATATTAACTGGCAAATGTCTTCATTGTTTTGATGCAAAATCTTTTAAATTTTATCAATGTTAAATTGGATTACTCTCCAAAATAGGCACCTAATCATAACCTGTGTCATTACTACTGATGAAGAAAATAAAATAATTGCACATCTGCCACAATATTCCCAAAGATTTTAGACCAAAGTACTTTAGGAAATTTAAAGAAATCAAGAAAGCAGTATCATAGCAGCAGCTGAAAAAAATTAATCAACAATTAGACCATCAGTAATCTGATTATCCCTCTATTCAGTGTGGTTTGAGATCTTTCTTGCTGATGAACACAGAGCCATGTGAGATTCATAGAGGAATTGATTTGCAAAGCAGCTCTAACTTATTGTTGGAAGCTGACTGAAGCCTCAATTTACCATTGCTGCATAATCTGTATATTCATTGTAACACATCTGCTACTATCTTCACAAGAATTGCATTTTTCTCTCTCTCTCTCTCTCACACACACACATAAATATATCAAACATAAACATTCACCTCTATCATCTAAATAAATGCAGGCTATTGTACTAAATTTTGTGATCACTCATCCCTGTGAAGTATCAACTCACATATGAAGTTAAAATTGTTCTGTCTAAATTACTTGTGTTGTTTTGGCTTTCGTAAGTGTGAGATTCCCTCCCTTTTTTAAAATTAAATTTATACTTTATACTTTATTGTCACCAAACAATTGGTACTAGAACGTACAATCATCACAGCGATATTTGATTCTGCGCTTCACACTCCCTGGATTACAAATATTAAATATTAAAAATATTAAAAATAGTTAAAATTAGTAAATATTAAAAAATTAAATTATAAATCATAAATAGAAAATAGAAAATGGGAAGTAAGGTAGTGCAAAAAAACCGAGAGGCAGATCCGGATATTTGTAGGGTACGGCCCAGATCTGGGTCAGGATCCGTTCAGCAGTCTTATCACAGTTGGAAAGAAGCTGTTCTCAAATCTGGCCATACGAGTCTTCAAGCTCCTGAGCCTTCTCCTGGAGGGAAGAGGGACAAAACGTCTGTTGGCTGGGTGGGTCATGTCCTTGATTATCCTGGCAGCATTGCTCTGACAGCGTGCTGTGTAAAGTGAGTCCACGGACGGAAGATTGGTTTCTGTGATGTGCTGCGCCGTGTTCACGATCTTCTGCAGCTTCTTTCGATCTTGGACAGGACAACTTCCATACCAGGTTGTGATGCACCCTAGAAGAATGCTTTCTACGGTGCATCTATAAAAAATAGTGAGGGTTTTAGGGGACAAGCCAAATTTCTTTAGTTTTCTCAGGAAGTAAAGGCGCTGGTGGGCCTTCTTGGTAGTGAACTCTGCTTGGTTGGACCAAGTCAGGTCATTTGTGATATTGACCCCGAGGAACTTAAAGCTTTTGACCTGTTCCACTTGTGCACCACCAATGTAAATGGGGTCGTGTGGTCCGCTACTCCATTACAATTCCATCTGTGCATTATCACTACTTGCTCAGAATTTTGCATTCTGAAACAGTATCTTATCTTTCAAGTGATCCCCCAATTTATGACGGGTTGCATCGGGAACACCAGACACCTCGAAGGGCTTTTTGGGGCCCTGAATGGAGGGGAGAGAGGAAGTGATTGGTCATGTGTAGCACTTGGGCCGCTTGTAGTGATAAGTGCTGTGGGGGTGGCGCGTGGAGAGTAATGGGAAGGGACGAATGGGCAAGGGAATCATGAAGAGAGCAGTTTCCGTGGAAAGGTAGGGGGTGTAGATAAAGATATGCTTAGTAGTAGGATCCTTTGGTGATGGCAGAAGTTGTGGAGGATCATCAGTTGCATGTGGAGGGTGATGGGGTGATAGGTAAGGTCAAGAGGAGCTCTATCACTGTTACGGCAGTGGGAAGATAGTGTGAGCACAGATGTCGAGAAAATAGAGGAGATGTGGGTGAAAGCAGCATCAATAGTGAAGGGAGAGAAACCCTGCTCTTTGAAGAAGGAGAACATCTCAGATGTCCTAGAATGTTAAGCCGGATCCTGGCAAAAGAAGCGGCAGACGTAAAGGAACTGAGAAAAGGGAATAGCATTTCTACAGGAGATAGGGTGGGAAGAGGTATTGACAAGATAACTATGGGAATCAGTCAGTTTATAAAAGATATTGGTTGACAGTGTATCTCCAGAGATAGAGACAGAGAGATTGAGAAGGGGGGCAGGACGTGTCAGAGGTGGACCGAGTGGAGGTTAGACGCAAAGTCAATGAGCTCAGTAAAGGTGCATGAAGAAGCACCGATGCATTTGTCAATGTATTGCAAGAAGAGTTGGGGAGTATTACGGGGGGAAGGCTTTGAACATGGGCTGTTCTACGTAGCCAATGAAGAGGCAGTCATAACTGGGGCCCATGTGGGAAGAGCCAAAGGAAAAATTGTTGAGGGTGAGGACTAGCTCTGCCATATGGAGGAGGGTGGTGGTGGAGGGAAGTTGTTTTTTTTTTGTCAAGAAAGAAATGTAGAGCTTTGAGGCCTTCTTGCTGGGGACTGAACATCCATGATGAAGATGAGGTGGTCAGGGCCAGGACTACTGTTATAAACCTTGATTTATGTTGAAAGACAAGTCATTGCAATGGCAGGAGGACGTTGCTGTTGGACTCCGGCCATATTATTTGCCAAGGGAAATCTTGCAAGCAATTGTGTTTGTTGTGTACATCCCTCCCTCTGCCAACCCGATATAGGCGTGTAACATCATTTACACTGTCATAGCCAGATTATAAACCCAGCACCCGAGTGCCTCATTACCATCTCGGGTGACTTCAACCAGGTTACCATGGCTAGAACACTGCCCAACTTCACGCAGTATGTGAGCTGTACAGCCAGAGGGGAGAGGACTCTGGATTTGATGTACGCTAACGTTAAGGATGCATACAGCTCCTCTCCCCTCCCTCCATTGGGAAGGTCAGATCACAACCTGGTGCATCTAAAACCCTGCTACGTGCCTCTGGTGAAGAGTAAACCTGCAACCTCAAGGACAGTGAGGAAATGGTCGGAGGAGGCTTATGAGGCACTCCAGGGTTGTTTTGAGGTGACAGACTGGCAGGCACTCTGTGAGCCACATGGAGAGGATATTGATGGGCTCACAGAGTGCATCACTGATTACATCAACTTCTGTGTGGACTGCGATGTTCTGACAAGAACTGTCCTTTGTTATTCAAATAACAAGCCATGGGTGACAAAGGACATTAAGGACATCCAGAACACTAAAAAGAGGGCGTTTAGAGATGGAAATAGGGAGGAGCTGAGGGCAATACAGAGTGACCTGAAAGCCAGGATCAGGGAGGCTAAAGACAGGTACAGGAGGAAGCTTGAGTGGAAACTCCTGCAGAACAACATGAGAGAGGTCTGCAGTGGGATGAGGACCATCACTGGGTTCTGGCAAACTAGCAACAGAGGAGCTGAAGGCAGTGTGGACAGGGCCAATGAACTTAACCTGTTCTTTAACAGATTTGACATTGTGGCCCCTGCCCATCCCCCACATGAGTCATCTGTTGTCGGCCCCCAACCTACACATATTCCACTCTCCCCTCCTACCCCTCCTCACAGTCCCCCAGCCTGCTCTCATGACTATACCCCTTCCCCACATGAAACCACCACGGTGGGCTTCACAGCTGAACAGGTAAGAAGACAGCTGAAACGTCTCAACCCAAGCAAGGCTGCAGGACCGGATGGTGTCAGTACCAGGGTGCTCAAAGCCTGTGCCCCTCAGCTGTGTGGAGAACTTCACCATGTATTCAACCTGAGCCTGAGGCTCTGGAGGGTTCCTGTGGAAGACGTCCTGCCTCTTCCCTGTGCCAAAGACGCCGCGCCCCAGCGGCCTCAATGACTACAGACTGGAGGCGTTGACCTCCCACATCATGAAGACCCTGGAGAGACTTGTTCTGGAGCTGCTCCAGCCTATGGTCAGACCACACTTAGATCCTCTCCAGTTCGCCTACCAGCCCTGACTAGGAGTTGAGGATGCCATCGTCTACCTGCTGAACCGTGTCTATGCCCACCTGGACAAGCCAGCAAGCACTGTGAGGGTCATGTTTTTTGACTTCTCCAGTGTGTTCAACACCACCCGCCCTGCTCTGCTGGGGGAGAAGCTGACAGAGATGTAGGTAGATGCTTCCCTGGTGTCATGGATTCTTGACTGGCAGACCACAGTACATGTGCTTGCAACACTGTGTGTCCGACAGAGTGATCAGCAGCACTGGGGCTCCACAGGGGACTGTCTTGTGTCCCTTTCTCTTCATCATTTACACCTCGGACTTCAACTATTGCACAGAGTCTTGTCATCTTCAGAAGTTTTCGGATGACTTTGCCATAGTGGGATGCATCAGCAAGGGAGACGAGGCTGAGTACAGGGCTCCGGTAGGAAACTTTGTCACATGGTGTGAACAGAATTATCTGCAGCTTAATGTGAAAAAGACTAAGGAGCTGGTGGTAGACCTGAGGAGAGCTAAGGTACTGGTAACCCCTGTTTCTATCCAAGGGGTCAGTGTGGACATGGTGGAGGATTACATATACCTGAGGATACGAATTGACAATAAACTGGACTGGTCAAAGAACACTGAGGCTGTCTACAAGAAGGGTCAGAGCTGTCTCTATTTCCTGAGGAGACTGAGGTCTTTTAGCATCTGCCGGACGATGCTGAGGATGCTCTACGAGTCTGTGGTGGCCAGTGCGATCATGTTTGCTGTTGTGTACAGGGGCAGCAGGCTAAGGGTAGCAGACACCAACAGAATCAACAAACTCATTCGTAAGGCCAGTGATGTTGTGGGGATGGAACTGGACTCTCTGAGGGTGGTGTCTGAAAAGAGGATGCTGTCCAATTTGCATGCCATCTTGGACAATGTCTTCCATCCACTACATAATGTACTGGGTGGGCACAGGAGTACATTCAGCCAGAGACTCATTCCACCGCGATGCAACACAGAGCGTCATAGGAAGTCATTCCTGCCTGTGGCCATCAAACTTTACAACTCCTCCCTTGGAGGGTCAGACATCCTGAGCCGATAAGCTGGTCCTGGACTTATTTCCTGGCATAATTTACATATTACTATTTAATTATTTATGGTTTTATTATTATTTAATTATTTATGGTGCAACTGTAATGAAAACCAATTTCCCCCGGGATCAATAAAGTATGACTATGACTATTAAAAGTGGGACATACAGCTTGAAAATTGCGCGAGATATGAGTTAAACCTGCACTTCATCGTACATTTTCAGCATAATCCACTCTGTCTAATTTATGCTGTCATTCATATCTCAGGAGAGAACAATGGGATTAATTGAGAACTGTAAATAAAAAGTAAATTACTTTGGGTATATACCTCAAGAATGGTTGAAAAGAGATAAATATTTAATGAATGTACTGCTGGTGGCTGGTAAAAAGACTCTTACCAGGAAATGGTTATCACAGGAGAGCCCAATTCTAAATGTATGGATGGAAATGACAATGGACATTTAAAAAATGGAGAAGGTAACAGCATCCGTTAATCATAAATTGGAACAATTTTATTCATGCGGGAAAAAATGGTTTAACTACATTACACCTCATAGGCCAGATTTTATTCTCACAAGTCAATGAATATGTTGTTAAAAAAAAAGATCACTCCCTACTATGTACATATTTTTCTTCTTTCAATTGTTCTTTCTTTCCTCTCCTTTCTGCAAGTGTATACCTCAGATAAATATTATGTGGAGATTTATGACAAATATGATTATATGATATATGTACAGTATCTGAAATACATTTTATGGAAATGTTTGTTTGATGATGAAATTCAATAAAAAATAAATTACAAAAAAGAAGTAAATTCCCTATTTATTTAGCAGTTGCATAATGCAATGGTTGGATGTGTAATCTTGCTCAAAACAGCTCAGAGCAATATTTCAGAAAAGCAAAGATGTACTTTTTTATGAATGATACCACTGAGAAATATAATGTAATAACAAAGTCTTGTAGGCCTAACTATGCAGTAATATTTTACCATCTTATTTACAAGCATAGATTTGTAAAACTAAAGGGTTAACTTTTACTTTCAGATTTATTTCAAAATTAACAGAAGTACTCAACTGTTATACATCCAACATGATTTTCCTTTTGAATAACTGTTAAATGGTGTGTATGCACATCAGATAGCTGATCTTTCTGTTCCTATCAACTTTCCACACCTACAATTTGAAGAGTTCTTTCCAAGTCTCTTCAGTCTTTTATTCATGTAAGTACTGAAATGAGATTATATTTGGTGAAAGAACAGAAAGTGCTAGAAGCACTCAAAAGATCAGGCAGCACCTGCATAAAGAGTTAATGATTTGGGCCGAATATCTTACATCAGAATCGAGTTCTTGTACTTAAAATGCCTAAAATGTCTCTTGCCGCAGATGCTGTTAACCTAGAGAGTTTCCTGGAACTTCTGTGATTACTGCACACACTGGTCCCTTGCTGCTCCTGACAAGAAAGCAATTTCTTCAGCCCTTTCTCACACTTCTTTTCATTATGCCATAGTTCTACAATGGGAATTCCTTCCAATGACGTTAAGAACGAATAACCAAGTGCTACAGGTACTAGTACAAGGGCATCTTTAGATGCTGTGGGGTTTTATTAATAGGGTCAGAAACTATCTGGTGCACAGAAGTAAGCAACGTGCTGGTGGGTGGATCCTGAATCCAGGTGTAGAGCTTATTTTTGCTGAGCTGAGAAGCTGGATATATTTTGCTTCTGAGGCTTTTAGGTTTACAGTAGCCCCAAGCTGACAAGTGTGATGTAAGTGCATTCATCTGAGTAGCATGCCTAACCTGGCATGAAAAGTTAAGTATGGGTAAGTTTTACTTGTTTATTTTACTTAAGCTCAATTAATTTATCTGGATTAATTATTTTAAAAATTGTTTCATTATCTTTTAATATACTTCATAGTGTATTAGATATAATGCTCAGAGGCATCAGCGGCCGTGAAAAGCAGGCGGGGCACCACCAAACACAATGAGTTCTTTCTCTTTGCATGGGAGGTTTTCTTATTTTTATAAAACCTAAAAAGAGAGATCGGGTCTACCAGAGTGGCCATCATTTGAGCAGTCATCATCGGAGTGAGGGCTAGACTCAGAGTGGGAACTTAGAGGCTTTGACAAGAGGAGGCTGAAGCCAAAGAAACAGGTAAGAAAGGTAGATTTTCCTTTTGTTATTGCTGATTTGGTCTTGGTTGCCGACAGTACAGTGCAGGCAGGATGGCAGATATGGCAGTGGATTGCTTCTCCTGTAGGATGTGGGAGTTCATGGAACCTGATGGTCTCCCTGATGACTACCCCTGCGGGAAGTGCAGCCCACTCCAGCTCCTGAAAGACCACATTAAGGAGCTGAAGCTGGAGATGGATGAAGTAAGGATCATCCGGGAGGCAGAGCAATAGATAGCTAGGACTTTTGAGCAGGTGGTTACACCCAGAGTGCAGAATTCGGGGACTAGATGGGTGAAAACTGAGAGAGGTAAAGGGAGAAAGAAATCAGTACAGGGCCCCCCTGTGGCCATTCCCCTCAGCAACGGGTATACCCTTTTGGATACTGATGACAGGGAAGACCTATCTAGCCAAGGCAGCAGCAGCCAGACCAATAGCACTGTGGTCAGCTCTGAGCCTCAGAAGGGGAGGGTGAAGTCAAGCGGAGCAGTAGTCATAGGGGACTCAATAGTTAGGGGGACAGATAGGAGATTCAGCAGCAACAAAAGAGACGACAGGATAGACACTGGTTCTGTCTTCGAGCCCACTTCTTCGGCAAGGACTCTCCCACCCCCACCGATGACCCCTTCTCCCGTCTTCAACTCTCCTCCTCTTCATGGACACCCCGCTCTGGTCTTCTGCCTGCTCTGGATCTCTTTATTGCTAACTGCTGATGGGACATCAACCGTCTTGACTTCACCACACCTTGTTCCAATTGCAACCTCACTCCTTCCAAATGCTTTGCTCTCCACTCCCTCCACACTAATCCTAACCTTACAATAAAACCTGCCAATAAGGGGGGTGCTGTTGTAGTCTGGCGCACTGACCTCTACCTTGCCGAGGCACAGCGACAACTCGCGGATACCTCCTCTTATTTACCCCTCGATTGTGACCCCACTAAGGAGCACCAGGCCATTGTCTCCCACACCATCACCGACTTTATCCGCTCAGGGGATCTCCCATCCACTGTTACCAACCTTATAGTTCCCACACTCTGCACTACCCGTTTCTACCTCCTACCCAAGATCCACAAACCTGCCTGTCTTGGTAGACCCATTGTGTCAGCTTGTTCCTGCCCCACTGAACTTATTTCTGCATACCTCAACACTGTTTTATCCCCCCTTGTTCAATCCCTTCCCACTTATGTTCATGACACTTCTCATGCTCTGAATTTTTTCAAAGATTTTAAGTTCCCTGGCCCCCTCCGCTTTATTTTCACCATGGATGTCCAGTCATAGAAACAACATAGAAACATAGAAAATAGGTACAGTAGGCCATTCAGCCCTTCGAGCCTGCACCGCCATTCAGTATGATCATGGCTGATCATCCAACTCAGAACCCTGTACCAGCCTTCCCTCCATACCCACTGATCCCTTTAGCCACAAGGGCCATATCTAACTCCCTCTTAAATATAGCCAATGAACTGGCCTCAACTGTTTCCTGTGGCAGAGAATTCCACAGATTCACCACGCTCTGTGTGAAGAAGTTTTTCCTCATCTTGGTCCTAAAAGGTTTCCCCTTTATCCTCAAACTGTGACCCCTCATTCTGGACTTCCCCAACATCGGGAACAATCTTCCTGCATCTAGCCTGTCCAATCCCTTTAGGATTTTATACGTTTCAATAAGATTCCCCCTCAATCTTCTAAATTCCAATGAGTATAAGCCCAGTTGATCCAGTCTTTCATCATATGAAAGTCCTGCCATCCCAGGAATCAATCTGGTGAACCTTCTTTGTACTCCCTCTATGGCAAGGATGTCTTTCCTCAGATTAGGGGACCAAAACTGCACACAATACTCCAGGTGTGGTCTCACCAAGGCCTTGTACAACTGCAGTAGTACCTCCCTGCTCCTGTACTCGAATCCTCTCGCTATAAATGCCAGCATACCATTCACCTTTTTCACCACCTGCTGTACCTGCATGCCCACTTTCAATGACTGGTGTATAATGACACCCAGGTCTCGTTGCACCTCCCCTTTTCCTAATCGGCCACCATTCAGATAATAATCTGTTTTCCTGTTTTTGCCACCAAAGTGGATAACCTCACATTTATCCACATTAAATTGCATCTGCCATGAATTTGCCCACTCACCTAACCTATCCAAGTCACCCTGCATCCTCCTCACAGCTAACACTGCCGCCCAGCTTCGTGTCATCCACAAACTTGGAGATGCTGCATTTAATTCCCTCATCTAAGTCATTAATATATATTGTAAACAACTGGGGTCCCAGCACTGAGCCTTGCGGTACCCCACTAGTCACTGCCTGCTATTCTGAAAAGGTCCCGTTTACTCCCACTCTTTGCTTCCTGTCTGCCAACCAATTCTCTATCCACATCAATACCTTACCCCCAATACCGTGTGATTTAAGTTTGCACGCTAATCTCCTGTGTGGGACCTTGTCAAAAGCCTTTTGAAAATCCAAATATATCACATCCACTGGTTCTCTCCTATCCACTCTACTAGTTATATCCTCAAAAAATTCTGAGAATCGTCAGACGTAATTTTCCTTTCACAAATCCATGCTGACTTTGTCCGATGATTTCACCGCTTTCCAAATGTGCTGTTATCACATCTTTGATAACTAACTCTAGCATTTTCCCCACCACCAACGTTAGGCTAACCCAGGGGTCCCCAACCTTTTTCGCACTGCGGACCGGTTTCATATTGACAATATTCTTGCGGACCGGCCGACCGGGGTGGGGGGGCTGGTAGGGCTGCCGACGAAAGAGAGTAGCAATCAAATACGTTGGGTTTACCCCCAAAAAAGACTACAATGGCCATGAAACCTTGCGCGGGCACCAGTGCGCATGCGTGATTTGCTCATGCGTGTACGTGCCCATTTTCTTCTACAAATCGTTTTTGGCGATTCTGTTCGGGGGGGGTGGTGTTAATCACGAACGTGATATAGGTGATAAGCGGCTAATACACTCAATTTCGTTTCTAAAAGGGTTTATCTCACAAATTTAATATTAAACAAACAGCGCATATTTTCCTCGCATGAATATAGCGATGTCAATTATCAGGTGGGCTTGAAGTAAGTGTTGAACGAACTTCCAGTAGAAGTGGTAGAGGCAGGTTCAGTATTATCATTTAAAGAAAAATTGGATAGGTATATGGACAGGAAAGGAATGGAGGGTTGTGGGCTGAGTGCAGGTCGGTGGGACTAGGTGAGAGTAGCGTTTGGCACGGACTAGAAGGGCAGAGATGGCCTGTTTCTGTGCTGTAATTGTTATATGGTTATATAAGTCAATAGCATCTTAACATTTCAAGTAACGTTTGGATATTAAACACACAGCACATATTTTCCCTGTATGAACATATAAAATCATTGCAACACACCAATATCGCTGAATCAGTGGGAGCCCTGGGCTTGTTCTCCTGCAAATAGCCGGCCCTATCGAGGGGTGATGGGAGACAGCGATACTCGAACGGGGTTCCTTACGTCCAGTCTATTCCGCAATTTAGTTTTCGTTGCATTCAATGCAGAGATATGTTGGAAATGGAAGCAACGTTTTCAGTGCTTTCGTGGCTATCTCAGGATATTTAGCCTTGACTTTGATCCAGAATGCCAGCAGAGATGTTATGTCAAATATGCTTTTCAGCCCGCCATCATTTGCAAGATCGAGGAGTTGATCTCCTGCCTGCGCTGACATGGATGACGCGTGTACAATGACCTCACATGCATTCAAGCTCAACAGTGCGTGACAGGGAATGAGGAAAGGTGCAGCTGACCCCTATCGCCAAATCATATCGTTTCCTCGCGGCCCGGTAGCGCATGCTTTGCGGCCCGGCACCTGTCCATGGCCCGGTGGTTGGAGACCCCTGGGCTAACCAGTCAATAATTCCCTAGTTTCTCTCTCCTTCCTTGTTTAAAAAGTGGGGCTACATTAGCCACCCTCCAATGCTCAGGAACTAGTCCAGAATCTAAAGAGTTTTGAAAAATTATCACTAATGCATCCGCTATTTCTTGGGCTACTTCCTTAGGCACTCTGGGATGCAGACCATCTGGCCCTGGGGATTTATCTGCCTTTAATCCCTTCAATTTACCTAACACTACTTCCCTACTAACATATATCTCCCTCAGTTCCTCCATCTCACTGGACCCTCTGTCCCCTACTATTTCCGGAAGATTATTTATGTCCTCCTTAGTGAAGACAGAACTAAAGTAGTTATTCAATTGGTCTGCCATGTCCTTGCTCCCCATAATCAATTCACCTGTTTCTGTCTGTAGGGGACCTACATTTGTCTTAACCAATCTTTTTCTTTTCACATATCTATAAAAGCTTTTACAGTCAGTTTTTATGTTCCCTGCCAGTTTTCTCTCATAATCTTTTTTCCCCTTCCTAATTAAGCCCTTTGTCCTCCTCTGCTGGACTCTGAATTTCTCCCAGTCCTCAGGTGAGCCACTTTTTCTGGCTAATTTGTATGCTTCTTCTTTGGAATTGATACTATCCTTAATTTCCCTTGTCAGCCACGGGTGCACTACCTTCCTTCATTTATTCTTTTGCCAAACTGGAATGAACAATTGTTGTAGTTCATCCATGCGATCTTTAAATGCTTGCCATTGCATATCCACCGTCAACCCTTTAAGTGTCATTTGCCAACCTATCTTAGCTAATTCACCTCTCACACCTTCAAAGTTACCCTTCTTTAAGTTCAGAACCTTTGTTTCTGAATTAACTATGTCACTCTCCATCTTAATGAAGAATTCCACCATATTATTATCACTCTTACCCAAGGGGCCTGTCAAGACAAGATTGCTAATTAACCCTTCCTCATTGCTCAATACCCAGCCTAGAATAACCTGCTCTCTAGTTGATTCCTCGACATGTTGATTCAAAAAACCATCCCGCATACATTCCAAGAAATCCTCTTCCTCAGCACGCTTAACAATTTGGTTCACACAATCTATATGTGCTGTTCCTTTACTGCACACATTTCATTTCCTGTTTAATACCATCCCCGACCTCACTACTACTGTTGGGTGGCCTGTACACAACTCCCACCGGTGTTTTCTGCCCCTTAGTGTTATGCAGCTCTACCCATATCAATTCCACATCCTCCCGGCTAATGTCCTTCCTTTCTATTGCATTAATCTCCTCTCTAACCAGCAATGCTACACCACCTCCTTTTCTTTCATGTCTATCCCTCCTGAATATTGAATATCCCTGAATGTTGAGCTCCCATCCTTGGTCACCCTGAAGCCATGTCTCTGTGATCCCAACTATATCATATTCATTAATAACAATCTGAACTTTTAATTCATCCACCTTGTTACGAATGCTCCTTGCATTGACATACAAAGCCTTCAGGCTTGCTTTTACAACACTCTTAGCCCTTATACAATTATGTTAAAAAGTGGCCCTTTTTGATTTTTGCCCTGGATTTGCTGGCCTGCCTCTTCTACTTTTTGCTTCTACCCTCATTTTACAGCCCTGTCTCTCTGCACTGGTTCCCATCCCCCTGTTGTGAACTAACCTCCTCTCTCCTAGTCTCTTTAATTTGATTCCCACCCCCCAACCATTCTAGTTTAAAGTCACCTCAGTAGCCCTCACAAATCTCCCCGCCAGGATATTGGTCACCCTAAGATTCAAGTGTAACCCGCCCTTTTTGTACAGATCACACCTGCGCCAAAAGAGGTCCCAATGATCCAAAAACTTGAATCCCTGCCCCCTGCTCCACACCCTCAACCACGCATTTATCCTCCACCTCATTGCATTCCTACTCTCACTGTCGCGTGGCACAGGCAGTAATCCCAAGATTACTATCTTTGCGGTCCTTTTTCTCAACTCCCTTCCTAACTCCCTATATTCTCCTTTCAAGACCTCTTCCCTTTTCCTACCTATGTCATTGGTATCTATATGTACCACAACCCCCGGCTCCTCACCCTCCCACTTCAGGATATCTTGGACACGATCAGAAATATCCCGGACCCCGGCACCAGGGAGGCAAACTACCATCCGGGTATCCAGACTGCGTCCACAGAATTGCCTATCTGACCCCCTTACTATCGAGTCCCCTATTAGAACTGCCCTCCTCTTCCTTTCCCTACCCTTCTGAGCTACAGGGCCGGACTCTGTGCCGGAGGCACGGCCACTGTCGCTTCCCCCAGGTAAGCTGTCCCCCCCCAACAGTACTCAAGCAGGAGTACCTATTGTCAAGGGGCACAGCCACTGGGGTACTCTCTATTACCTGACTCTACCCCTTCCCCCTCCTGACTGTGACCCACTTGTCTGCTTCCCGTAGCCCCGGTGTGACTACCTGCCCGTAACTCCTCTCTATCAACTCCTCACTCTCCCTGACCAGACGAAGGTCTTTGAGCTGCAGCTCCAGTTCCCTAACGCGGTCCCTTAGGAGCTGCATCTCGGTGCACCTGGTGCAGATGTGGACGTCTGGGAGGCTTGGAGACTCCAGGGCCTCCCACATCCGATACCGAGAACAACAAACTGCCCTCACAATCATACGGCCCCTCTCCTCAAATAACAACAAAAAATGAATACCAAACCATACTCGCCTCGCCCGTTTCCGCCTAAGCCCATTGAGCCGAAGCCCTTAAGCCTTCACTCTGCTCCCGGCTCACTCCACAGCCCGCAAACTACGCTGCCCACTGTATGAGGCTCTGTTCCTTTTAAATCTTCCACGCTTCACTGCCCGACGCCACACGCCTGCGCAGTCCCGCCTCTCTGAACGTCGATGGAAAAAAAATGAAAAAATTCAAAAATGGCTTCCTCCGCACTCCCTCTCCGATTCTCAGACTTCCTTCTTTGAATTAAACCCGAAGCAGGATTTCTGTCCTTTTAAATCTTCCGTGCTTCACTGCCCGATGTCACACGCCTGCACAGTCCTGCCTCTCTGAACGCCGATGGAAAAAAAAAACGAAAAAATTCAAAAATATCTACCTCCGCACTCCTGCTCCAATTCTCAGACTTCCTTCTTTGATATATAAGTCTCTATATACTTCCATCCCCCACCAGGAAGGTCTCAAATCTCTCCACTTCTTTTTGGATTCCAGACCGAACCAGTTCCCCTCTACCACCACTCTGCTCCGTCCAGCGGAATTCGTCCTTACTCTTAATAATTTCTCATTTAGCTCCTCCCACTTCCTCCAGACTAAAGGTGTAGCCATGGGCACCTGTATGAGTCCCAACTATGCCTGCCTTTTTGTTGGCTTTGTGGAACAATCCATGTTCCAAGCCTTTACTGGTATCTGTCCCCCACTTTTCCTTTGCTACATAGATGACTGCATTGGCGCTGATGACTGCATTGGCGCTGTTTCCTGCACACATGCTGAGCTCGTTGACTTCATTAACTTTTCCTCCAACTTTCACCCTGCCCTCAAGTTTACCTGGTCCACTTCCGACACCTCCCTCCCCTTTCTTGATCTTTCTGTCTCTATCTTTGGAGACAGCTTATCCACTGATGTCTACTATAAGCCTATGGACTCTCACAGCTATCTGGACTATTCCTCTTTCCACCCTGTCTCTTGCAAAAATGCCACCCCCTTCTCACAATTCCTCCGTATCCGCTGTATCTGCTCTCAGGATGACGATTTTCATTCCAGAACGAAGGAGACATCTTCCTTTTTTAAAGAAAGGGGCTTCCCTTCCTCCACTATCAACTTTGCTCTCAAACTCATCTCTCCCAGTTCCCACACATCTGCTCTCACCCCATCCTCCCGCCACTCCGCTAGGAATAGGGTTCCCCTTGTCCTCACCTACCACTTCCACCAGCCTTCGGATCCAACATATCATTCTCCGTAACTTCTGCCGGTTCCAACAGGATCCCACCACTAAGAACATCTTTCCCTCCCCCCCCCCAAACTTTCTGCTTTCCACAGGGATCGCTCCCTACGCGACTCCCTTGTCCATTCGTCCCACCAATCTCCCTCCCGGCACTTATCCTTGTAAGAAGCGGAACAAGTGCTCCACATGCCCTTACACTTCCTCCTTCAAAACCATTCAGGGTCCCAGACAGTCCTTCCAGGTGAGGCAACACTTCACCTGTGAGTCGGCTGGGCTGATATACTGCGTCCGGTGCTCCCGATGTGGCCTTCTATATATTGGCGAGACCCAATGCAGGCTGGGAGACCGTTTCGTTGAACACCTACACTCTGTCCGCCAGGGGAAGCAGGATCTCCCAGTGGTCACACATTTTAATTCCACATCCCATTCCCATTCTGATATGTCTATCCACGGCCTCCTCTACTGTCAAGATGAAGCCACAATCAGGTTGGAGGAACAACACCTTATATCCTGTCTGGGTAGCCTCCAACCTGATGGCATGAACATTGACTTCTCTAACTTCTGTTAATGCCCCTCCTCCCCTTCTTACCCCATCCCTTATTTATTTTTTTATTATTTTTTATTTTTTCCCTTTTTTTTCTCTCTCTCTCTTTTTTCTCCCTCTGTCCCTCTCACTATAACTCCTTGCCTGCTCTCCATCCTCCGGGCTCCCCTGCCCCTTTCTTTCTCCCTAGGCTTCCCGTCCCATGATCCTTTCCCTTCTCCAGCCTTGTATCCCTTTTGCCAATCAACTTTCCAGCTCTTAGCTCCATCCCTCCCCCTCCTGTCTTCTCCTATCATTTCGGATCTCCCCCTCCCCCTCCCACTTTCAAATCTCTTACTATCTCTTCTTTCAGGTAGTCTTGATGAAGGGCCTTGGCCTGAAACGTCGACTGTACCTCTTCCTCCTATAGATGCCGCCTGGCCTGCTGCGTTTACCAGCATTTTTTGTGTGTGTTGCCAGGATAGTGTCTTGCCTCCTGGGTGCGAGGGTCGAGGATGTCTCTGAGATGTTGGAGAATATTCTTGAAGGGGAAAGTGAGCAGCCAGAGGCTGTGATACATATTGGTACCAATGACATGGGCAGGGGAGGGGTAGAGGTCCTGTGCAGTAAACTTGGGGAGTTAGGCAGGAAGCTGAAGAGCAGGACCTCCAAGGTGGTTATCTCTGGATTACCTCCAGTTCAATAAGCTAGGAAAGGTCAGAACAGGAAGACAACACAGATGAATGAGTGGCTGAGATGGTGGAGGAGCAAGGTTTCAAGTTCTTGGATCATTGGAACCTTTTCTGTGGCCTGTACAAGTGGGACAGGTTGCATCTGGACCAGAAGGGAGCCAATATCCTGGGAGAGTGGTTTGTCTCCTTCCTGTTTCAGTAATGGCCACACGATAACGTTGTGACCATTACAGAGATTTGAATGTCTCAGGGGCAGGAATGGCTGCAAAGTGTGCCAAGTTTTATATGTTTCAAAAAGGACAGGGAGGGAGGCAATAGGGGTGGAGACATGGCATTGCTAATCAGGGATAGTATCATGGCTGCAGAAAGAGAGGAAGTCATGGAGGGTTTGTCTACTGAGTCAGTGTGGGTGGAAGTCAGTAACAGGAAGGGGGCAATAACCCTATGGGATGTTTTTATAGACCCCCCAGTAGTACCAGTGACATCGAGAAGCAGACAGGGAGGCAGATTCTGGAACAGTGGAATAATAAGAGGGTTGATGTGATGGGTTGTTTTAATTTTCCTAAAATTGACCAGCATCCCCTTCCAGCAAGGGGTTTAGATAGGTTGGAGTTGTTAGGTGTGTTCAGGAAGGTTTGCTGACACAAGTGTAGATAAGCTAGAAGGGAGACTGTACTAGATCTGGTATTGGGAATTGAACCTGGTCAGGTGTCAGAATTCTCAGTGAAAGAGCACTTTGGAGGTAGTGATCACAACTCTATTTCCTTTACCATAGTACCAGAGAGGGATAGGAGCAGACAATTTGGGAGAATATTTAATTGGGGTACAGGAAATATGATGCTATTAGGCAGAAACCTGGGAGCATTAATTGGGAGCAGATGTTCTCAGGGAAATGCACGGCAGAAATGTGGCAGATGTTCAGGGAACATCTGCGTGGTATTCTGCATATGTATGTTCCATTGAGGCAGGGAAATGGTGGTAAAGTAAAAGAACTATGGTGTACAAAAGATGTAGAAAACCTAGTTAAGAAGAAGAGAAAAGCTTGCGAAAGGATCAAAAAACTAGGTGCTGTGAGAGCTCTAAGAAAATACAAGGTTACCAGGAAGGAGCTTAAGAATGAAATTAGGAGAGCTAGAAGAGGCCATGAGAAGGCCTTGGTGAGCAGAATTAAGGAAAACCCCAAGGCATTCTAAAAGTATGTGAAGAGCAAGAGGATGAGCCATGTGAGAATAGGATCAATCAGGAGTGAGAATAGAAACGTGTGCATGGAGCCAGAGGAGGCAGCGAAGGTACTTAATGAATACTTTACTTCAGTATTCACCAGGGAAAATGACCTTGGTAATTGTGGAGATAACTTACAGCAGACTGAAATGCTTGAGACATAAAGAAAAAAGATGTGCTGACCTTTTGAAAAGCATTTAGTTAGGTATGCCACCGGGGCCAGATGTGATATACCCCAGGCTACTGTGAGAATTGAGGGAGGGGATTGCTGAGCCTCTGGCAATGATCTTTGCATCATCAAAAGGGATGGGGGAAGTACCAGAGGATTGGAGGTTGCAAATGTTGTTCCCTTGTTCAGGAAAGGGAGTAAAGATAACCCAGGAAATTATAAACCAGTGAGCCTTATTTCAGTGGTGAGTAAGTTGTTGGAGAAGATCCTGAGAGGAAGGATTTGTGAGCATTTGGAGAGACATAATCTGATTAGGGATAGTCAGCATGGCTTTGTCAAGGGCAGGTCATGCCTTATGAGCTTGATTGAATTCTTTGAGAATGTAACAAAATACATCGATGAAGGTAGAGCAGTGGATGTAGTGTATATGGATTTCAGTAAGACATTTGATAAGGTTTCCTATGCAACACTCATTCAGAAAGTAAGGAAGCATGGGATCCAAGGAGACCTTGTTTTGCAGATCCAGAATTGGCTTGCCTACAGAAGGCAAAGGGTGGTTGTAGACGGTTTGTACTCTGTGTGGAGGATGGTGACCAGTGGTGTTCCACAGGGATCTGCCCTGGGACCCCTCCTCTTTGGGATTTTTATAAATGACCTGGATGAGGAAGTAGAAGGGTGGGTTAGTAAGTTTGCTGATGACACAAAAGTTGAGGGCGTTGTGGATAGTCTGGAAGGTTGTCAGAGGTTTCAGCAAGACATCAATAGGATGGGGAACTGGGCTGAGAAGTGGCAGATGGAGTTTGACCCAGATAAGTGTGAAGTGGTCAAATGTGAAGACAGAATATAATATTAATGATAAGACTCTTGGCAGTGTGGAGGATCAAGAGATCTTGGGGTCCATGTCCATAGGCACTCAAAGCTGCTGTACAGGTTGACAGTGTTGTTAAGAAGGTGTATGGAGTGTTGGCCTTCATCAACCATGGGTTTGAGCTCAAGAGCCATGAGGTAATGCTACAGCTATTGAAGACCTTATTTAGACCCCACCTGGAGTACTGTGTTCAGTTCTGGTCACCTCATTACAGGAAGGACGTGGATACTATAGAAAGTGTGCAGAGGAGATTTACAAGGATGTTGCCTGGATTGGAGAGCATGCCTTATGAGAATAGGTTGAATGAACTTGGCCTTTTCACCTTGGAGTGGTGGAGGATGAGAGGTGATCTGATAGAGGTGTATAAGGTGATGAGAGGCATTGATCATGTGGCAAGCAAGAGGCTTTTTGCCAGGGCTGAAATGGCTAACATGAAGGGACATAGTTTAAAGGTGCTTGGAAGTAGGTACGGTGGGGGGGGGATGCGGAATGTCAGAGGTAAGTTTTTCACACAGAGAGTGGTGGGTGCGTGGACTGCACTGCGATGACAATGGTAGAGGCAGATGCAATAGGGTCTTTTAACAGACTCTTAGATAGATACTGACCCGGCTGGTGGCGTAGTGGCATCAGTGCCGGACTTCGGGATGGGAGGTCCCGAGTTCGATTCCAGCCGGCTTCCCTCCCTGCACGCTTTCCATCCGTGCTGGATTATGAGCTGGTGATCTCTTTGGAAGCTCACCCGGCAGAAGGCAATGGCAAACCACCGCTGTAACTTGCCTCGCCTCATACACGATTCCCCACTATGCCAGAGAGGTGTGGAAGAAAATTGTCCGCTAACCGGAGAAACTCCAGATGCAACGTACCTTTCCTTTCCTTTACTTGGAGCTTAGAAAAATAGAGGGCTATGCAGTAGGAAAATTCTAGACAGATTCTAGAGTACGTTACATGGTTGGCACAACATTGTGGGCCAAAGAGCCTGTAAGGTGCTGTAGATTTCTATGTTCTATGTTAATTGTTTGATTAAATCTACTTCAACTGGTTAAAAATTGTTTAAAAATCTTTGGGAGTTCGCAATATGTCAAAGGATATTTGGGAAAGCCCAGGACAGGGCTTTAGGATCTGCCACACGAGATCACGCCACAGCTTGTGGTTGGCTCTATGTTCAGGGGTCTCTTGACAGTGTAGCTTGTAATGCCATTTGACCACAAAAAGTAAGTATAGCTGAGTACAAGAAGAGGTCTGTATCAAGCAAGATCTGGTTTATAATTTCAGATGAGTAGACATTGTGTACAGTATCTCAATTCAAGTCAAGTGAAGTTTATATCTCCTGAGAAGTATCACTCAATATTTCTGCATCTTCAAATATTGATGAAGACATCACAGTTTTGTAGCTATTCACTGATATGCATAGTGATAATTAGATATTTTACAGCTGAACTGGTAGGGCAGGACCAGAGATGGGGGTGGGGGACATGATGCGAGCTTATATTGGTGGGGTATAGAGGTTTTGCTGGCCACTCACGGTGCAGAATTTACTCTCTCATTGACATTGTGGGTGATGCAAAGAGAAGAGCCATCAGGACTGTCACAGAGGCTGCTGAGCAAGCCTCCAGATGGGCTATGGATCAAGAGGTGTGACCATTGGACCAATGCTGCTGGGACACAAGTCAGGTCCTGATCAACACTGGCTGGGTCACCTGCACTAGGGCGTCTGATGTTGAAAGACCTGAAACACCCAGTGACCCCAGGTTACATCACTAATGATGTGTCCTGGCTTATCCTAGGATGTATCTCAGCACCATTCATATGGAAATTAAAGGTTACTTGGTCTGTAGATTCATACACAATACATAGCATAGTCCCAGATCATGGACATAAACTCCTTACAAAGAAGCTACAAAACTCCAGTTTCTATGTAATACCCTTACATATTTAAAGGTTGTATTCTATCCTGTGAGTGTATCTTTCAATACCTTATCAGTTACACCACTTGTTCTGCCTTGTACCAAGAAGTGAATTTGTAAGGAAACATATCAAGCAATTTATACTACCTTAGTTCACAGAGAATTGCTTGAGGTCACAATACTTCCCTGTAAATATGCATTCCATTGAATGGAAATCTGATTGTGAGGTTTTAATCATGGGTACAAATAGCACATGTTTTAGGTTCTGTTGTTATACAAGCGCATTTATCCTTGTCAATATTGATCCTTTAATAATAATTACGGCAAAACAGGTTCTTGTTATTAAACACCTTTTGGTTGTGAGTTTTCTGATTCCTTCATTCTAACAATGACTAAACTTCACTAAAAAATGTCCTTCGGGACTTCCTGAAAACCTTCAATGTATAATATAGTAAAAATATTGAATGTGGTTTTCTTTTATTTACAAAGAATTCAATGTACTAGATTCTGCGAGTATTGAAAGTGTTTTACTTCCTACCTAATATATGGTTCCAAATCCTTGTGGAAAACCTACTCTTAGAATTATCAAATATCAAGATTCACTTGTTTGGAGTGGCTCAACCATTTAAGTGTAAAAACGTAGTTTGTTTGCCTAACTCTCACTCTAAAAGTAAATAGAATACTGTGGGATTTAATTTCCTCTCTCAGGCTAAAAGAAAACAAACTGTTATAATATTCAAGAATAGATGTGCAGTAAAGAGAGCAACACAGGAGATAATTTTAACATTACCAAAGGAAATTGTATTAGGGAAGGAATAAGTCTAATTGTTGTTTGTCAATTAAATTCAGTTGGTAAGAGAATTGACTTTAAAAAAACTGAGTGTTTAAATCCCATGGGCAGTCATTGAATCCTTAGCCTAGGTTGACACCTGGGTCCAGAAAAAAATTGGGGAAATTTTTGGACCGGGCACAGAATAGGGAGGATTTGGCAATTTGCTACGGTGCTCAGCCAATGCAGACATCTCATGAAATTAAGAACACGTTTTCTCAGAAACCTGCAGGTATCAAACAAATTTCCTCTTGCAAGTTGAGGAAGAATCCAAGCAGCTACAGCCCACATCAGTTTAACAGGTAAGATGTGTGAAAGGTTGCTGAAGGAAAGGATTGGGAATTCATTGGTAATTTGGCAATAGGTATTTTTTGGGATCTAGGTTAAGTGTTCATACATTAAAAACGTGATTTTTTATAATAATATTGCATATACATTCATGAAAGTTTTCAATATTTGGTGTATTCTGTAAATATGAACATATGCTATGATTCTAGTAGAAATGAACCATGCCTGAAATGAAATAGTCCCGAACACATGAATTGGCTCTGCATGTATACAGAGAAATCTACCAGACTGAACCTTCAATTCCATCCAGATGACAGCATGAATTTTCATTCATCCTAATCCATTTCAATATAAGCATATTCCTAAAATTTGGTTCAATATCAACAACCTTAATTTGGCAGATCTAGAAAATACCTAAATTAAAGATCTTCTGTATTATCCACAGTATTTCTCCTGAGAGAACTAAAGTACAGACAGAAAGAATTTTAAAGTTGTAATGCTAAAAGGTATGTGCTGGAAGTGTAACTGAGAAAGAGAACAGTCTTGAATTTTTCAGGAAAGTGCTATTTAATTCCATCTGCATCACTAAATGTTAATTTCGAGGTTTCTTCATTTCTTTTATTACATTCTGATGTTGGAGGACACTGCTGCATCAGAAAGCTTTGAAGGAGAATCCACTCATGTAAGTTTTCTACTCAGAGGGTGGAAGCTTTCAGAATTTCCTACCCTGCAGAATTCTGGAAGCTCAGCCTTGAGTTAATTCAAATCAAAGACTGATTGATTTCTGGACATTAAGGGAATTATGAATATGGATATATTGCTGGAAAATGGTTCAAAGGTAGCAGATCATCCATAAAATGTCGTGGCTTAAATGATCCTCTGTCTAACCTGCCAAAAAGGATCAGAAATAATTAGGTCAAAAAGAGGGATCTACAAGTACTAAGTCAGTACTTATCTTAGTATATTTGAATTATTGGCTTCTGTCCTGCAATAAGGCATTCTGCCTATTTTGTCTCTCTGAAAGTTTGAAAAATCTATTTGATATGTTACAATTGATTAGAGTTTTTTGGAAAAGAACTGGTTTTGCAATTATTATTTTTTATTATTCAGAGACAAATATTTTCTTAATAATCTTTGTTTATCTTTCGATTGATTTTATGTTGATGGTTAGGTTAAGAAGAAACAATTCCATCTGACACTGTTAAATTCAAGGTAGTGAATGTCAGTATGGGGACAGATGTGCAAGAGGGAACTATTAAAATTATCATTTTGAGAGACATGGAAGGACAGAAGTTCATTACTGAATTCCAGTACTAAATACATCTGAGACTATGGAGTTATAGAAAAGTACAGCACAGAAAAAGACCCTTCAGCCCATCTAATCCACATCAAACCATTTAAACTGACTACTCCCATTGACCTGCACCAGGACCAGAGCCCTCCATATTCCTACCATCTATGTACCGACTATATTTAACTGTGAGTTCTCAATTCCACTCATTCACATTGATTCAAGGTCCTCAAAGCCATCCAGATGTTCCCCCTTCATTCTGAGCAGCCATGGGCCATGGATTCACAAGAGCCAGTGGGGATGTTGCAGTTTCTCAAGGAGTGTTTGAGAACATCCTTAAACATTTTCCTCTGTCTGTGTGATAATCTCTTCTCATGACAGAATTAGGAAAAGAGTGCTTGTTTGCTGAGGCTTGTAATGGATATCGTCTGCTGAATGAATCCACCAGACTCTGGTTAGACCCTCCCTGTTGGGAAAGTTCTTCTGGGTTCCTCTATCCTTCCAGTAGGTTTGGAAAATTTTGTGGAGTCGGAGGTGAGGACGTCTGTCCAGGATTTCAAGGTGTTTGCTACAGTTAGTCAAAGCCTCCGAAAACTACAAGTGGTCAGGGATCACCACAGCCCAGTAGACTTATGGTTTTGTGTGGGCCTAAAATCATAACCTTCAAACACTCTTTCCTTAATAGGCCAAAGGTGATGTCAGTACACTAAAGGCCATAATAAATTTTATCATGGATATATGCCTTTGTTGGCAGGTGGAACTAAGCGTAGCTCATAGTTTCCATAGTTTCTCCATCAATGTTTGTTGTTGTAGGGTGGCGTTGCCTTGCAGGATCTGGTTGGTAAATGATTAATGCCTTGTGGGTGTTGATAGATGTCCAGTTTTCTCATATATCTCAGTGCAGAGGTGAAAGATGATTTGGAGCTCCGTCTCTCAACTTGAACAAACACATTTACTTTCTATGTGCCGCAGCATATCTCCTGAGATTGTGTTGACCTTGCTTCTGGAGTGAAGACAACAGAGTTTGAAGAGCTTTCCATTAATCATATAAATTCATTTTATACCTGTGAAGTACACGAGGAGAATTGAACAAGACTACAAGCACCTAAATCCTAGGGACTGGCAGAAAAGCCATAACTTGTGGAATAGATGGTGGGTGCAGAGAGTGCAGGAGGCTTAAAAACTCACTGACGACCATAACTTGTACACATTCTTTCGCTGTGTCAAGCCATCAATGGTCCAAATATCCAAGTCCCTACGCCACTAAAAGCCAAGACAGAGCGTTAAAGATACAGTATCTTATAAACTTATCAAAGATAAAGAGACAGTGAAGAGAAGGATTACTTTGGAAGAACACTCCTCTATTGTAACTCTGTCTTTGAATTGACTGTCTTTGAATCCATACTCAAGTTCACAACTCATTCAGTTCATCCAGCTTGTGCCAATCCTGACCACAAAGAATTTTTTAAAAAGTCATCCGGCAATCTACCAGGCCTTGGGAGCATATAGTATTGCTGATAAAATTCTGAAAGTCATGTGAAGAACATCAATCATATGACATTTCTTTTAGCTTCAGACATGGTATCTGGCCTCAAAATCATGACAGGATTCTGACTGCTATCCTGGAATCTACGCTCTAAGGTCATAATGAGTGAGGCAGGAAATGATCTCATCTTCGTAATTAAAAGGCTGGACTACTTTTTTCACAAAATTGTGCTCCTATCAGGTACCTCAGCAACCAGGAAAATTTATCGGGAATTTTTAGGCCACTGTAAAAGTTGATCTCCAGTGATAGGCTCCTAGACAGAAGCAGCGCTCATAAAACACAGGCTTCACTGTCAAGTGCAGTATTTTCACTTTTACAGATAACTATTACTATACATCTCCACCATGAAGCTTAACATCTGATTCTCCACCAGTGAATAATAGAGTCAAAGTAAATGTCATATTATAAATACCTTAATATGTTCTAAACAGTCCAATTATATTATAAATCTGAAAGTAAATTTGCTCTTGTACTTCGCCAATCACGTACCACCACTATCTGTAAGCACTTCAAATAAATCCACCAATGTCCTGAGAAATTATTCAATTCTCTGAAAGCTTTTATTATATTTATGACTGAAATATATATCAAAAGCATGCAGAAATGACTGAGCCTATAAAGGTATAAAATGACAATGTCTTATTGTCCGTGTATCTCTTTGACCCAACTAGTGGCAATTTAGAGAGAACATGCATGCAGCCCTGCACAGGTTACAATAGAATAGGTGACCTGGAAGATTCATGAATAAACTGTAAAATACTTGGGTAATTATTTTACCAGTCACATCACTGGCGTGATTACAGAATCTTCTCTTGTTATTATGCGACTTGCAGAATTCAACAAATTTTTTCTCTTTATATTTTCATTTACGGTCTCCCCTCTCTGTCATTTATACATGCTGCTTCAATTCTCAATGTCTCGCACCATTATCCTGATAACTGATCCGTTGCCTGTAACCTGCTGTTCTCATCACATAGCTGTGCAAGAGCAGGTCATGATGACTCATTCGCAGATCTTCTGTACAGATTTTTTTTTGGCCATCACGTGTACAGGTGAGTTACTACAGATGATTCGATATCACTCACTTCCATTCTCCAGACAAAATCTTATATTGTGCAGTGCGACGTTTTAGTGTGCTGCGTGATTGAATTTCTCCATGTAATTCTTGTCAGCGGATCTGTGTCTATGACAAGTGTGCACACAGTACACACGTATGGTTAGCATCGATCTTCATGCAACACCCGTTTTAATCTCCTTTCTGAAATCTTATCACAAGCCATTAATTGTGAAACAACATGGCCATTCACAGAGAACTATTTCCATATATTATATTTCCTTATGGTTTAGAAGGAGGCCATTTAGGCCCCTTCCTGAGTCTGTTGAGAAGGCAAACGCAATCATACTAGAGCAAGACCAAGAGAAGGAGTCATTCTCAGACACTGTCCCTAAAGAGTCAACAAGAAGTCATTCTCCTACCCTTGTTCTCGCAAAAGTACTTCATTCAATGACTAAGGTTTTGAAGATAGACAATAGACAATAGGTGCAGGAGTAGGCCATTTGGCCCTTCGAGCCAGCACCGCCATTCACTGTGATCATGGCTGATCATCCACTACCAGTATCCAGTTCCTGCCTCCTCCCCATAGCCTTTGATTCCGCTATCTTTAAGAGCTCTATCCATCTCTTTTTTGAAAGCATCCAGAGACTTGGCCTCCACAGCCTTCTGGGGCAGAGCATTCCATATATCCACCACTCTCTGGGTGAAAAAGTTTTTCCTCAACTCTGTTCTAAATGGCCTACCCCTAATTCTTAAATTGTGGCCTCTGGTTCTGGATTCACCCATCAGCGGGAACATGCTTCCTGCCTGCAGCATGTCCAATCCCTTAATGATCTTAGATGTTTCAATAAGATCCCCTCTCAGCTTTCTAAATTCCAGAGTATACAAGCCCAGTCGCTCCAATCTTTTGACATATGACAGTCTCGCCATCCCGGGAATTAACCTTGTGAACCTACGCTGCATTCCCTCAATAGCAAGAATGTCCTTCCTCAAATTTGGAGACCAAAACTGCACACAGTACTCCAGGTGTGGTCTCACCAGGGCCCTGTACAGCTGCAGAAGGACCTCTTTGCTCTTATACTCAATTCCCCTTGTTATGAAGGCCAGCATGCCATTAGCTTTCTTCACTGCCTGCTGTACTTGCATGCTTGCTTTCAGTGACTGATGTACAAGAACACCTAGATCTCGTTGTGCTTCCCCTTTTCCTAACTTGACTTCATTTAGATAATAATCTGCCTTCCCATTCTTACCACCAAAGTGGATAACCTCACATTTATCCACATTAAACTGCATCCGCCATGCATCTGCCCACTCACCCAGCCTGTCCAAGTCACCCTGCACTCTCATAACATCCTCCTCACATTTCACACTGCCACCCAGCTTTGTGTCATCGGCAAATTTGCTAATGTTGCTTTTAATTCCCTCATATAAATCATTAATATATATTGTAAACAGCTGCGGTCCCAGCACTGAACCCTGCGGTACTCCACTGGTCACCGCCTGCCATTCCAAAAGGGACCCGTTAATCGCTATTCTGTTTTCTGTCAGCCAGCCAGTTTTCAATCCATGTCAGTACTCTGCCCCCAATACCATGTGCCCTAATTTTGCCCACTAATCTCCTATGTGGGACTTTATCAAAGGCTTTCTGAAAGTCCAGGTACACTACATCCACTGGATCTCCCTTGTCCATTTTCATAGTTACATCCTCAAAAAATTCCACAAGATTAGTCAAGCACGATTTCCCCTTCATAAATCCATGCTGACTCGGACCAATCCTGTTACTACTATCCAGATGTGTCGTAATTTCATCTTTTATAATTGACTCCAGCATCTTTCCCACCACCGATGTCAGGCCAACTGGTCTATAATTCCCTGTTTTCTCTCCTCCTCCCTTCTTGAAGAGGGGGACAACATTAGCCACCCTCCAATCCACAGGAACTGATCCTGAATCTATAGAACATTGGAAAATGATTACCAATGCGTCCACGATTTCTAAAGCCACCTCAGGTACACTGGGATGCAGACCATCAGGTCCTGGGGACTTATCAGCCTTCAGACCCAACAGCCTATCCAACACCATTTCCTACCTAATATAAATTTCCTTCAATTCATCTATTACCCTAGGTCCTTTGGCCATTATTACATCTGGGAGATCGTTTGTGTCTTCCCTAGTGAAGACAGATCCAAAGTACCTGTTCAACTCGTCTGCCATTTCCTTGTTCCCCATAATAAATTCATCCCCTTCTGCCTTCAAGGGCCTAATTTTGGTCTTAACTATTTTTTTCCTTTTCACATACCTAAAGAAGCTTTTACTATCCTTCTTTATATTCTTGGCTAGTTTACCTTCGTACCTCATTTTTTCTCCATGTATTGCCTTTTTAGTTACCTTCTGTTGATCTTTAAAAGTTTCCCAATCCTCCAACTTCCCACTCATCTTTGCTATGTTATACTTCATCTCTTTTATTTTTATACTGTCCATTACTTCCCTTGTCAGCCACGGCCTCCCCTTACTCCCCTTAGGATCTTTCTTCCTCTTTGGAATGAACTGATCCTGCACCTTCCGCATTATTCCCAGAAACACTTGCCATTGCTGTTCCACTGTCATCCCTGCTAGGGTATTGTTCCATTGAACTTTGGCCAGCTCCTCCCTCATAGCACTATAGTTCCCTTTGTTCAACTGTAATACTGACACTTCCGAGTTTCCCTTCTCCCTCTCAAATTGTAGATTAAAACTTATCATATTATGGTCACTACCTCCTAATGGCTCCTTTACCTTGAGGTCTCTGATCAAATCCGGTTCATTGCACAACACTAAATCTAGAATTGCGTTCTCCCTGGTAGGCTCCAGTACAAGCTGTTCTAAGAATCCATCTCGGAGGGACTCCACAAACTCCCCTTCTTGGGTCCAGTACCAATCTGATTCCTCCAGTCTACCTGCATGTTGAAGCCCCCCCATAACAACTGTAGCATTACCCTTGCGACATGCCAATTTTAACTCTTGATTCAACTTACACCCTACATCCAGACTAGATCAGAGGTGACAAAGTGTTCTTCTGCAGTCACATACTTTTTCCTGAACTGTACTGCCCTCAGTCACTATCATCTCAAATTTCTTAGCTTCTGCATTATTCCAGATATTAGTCATCACAGACACAGGATCATGCAAGGATTGCTATGTTCTGAAGGATTCAAGCAGTGACAGGTTACACTTATATGGGGCTCCCTGTGTGGAAACTATGAACCATTAGGCCTGTAATTGGGACTCACTGAAATTGGTCATTCTATTGATAATTAAATGGTCTGTAAGCTGCAAATATTTGCAGCCAGTCATTAGAAAGCCACCATAATACCTTCATTCTGGCAACCAAAATACTGCATGGTTCCATTTGTATCGTACGTCTGGCAAAGCAAACATTTTGCAAACACATTCTGATATGTCATGCACTGACCTATGTTTTCTGCAGCAGTGCAAGAAGCTTTGTCAATGCAGTATTGATGGTTTTATATTCTGAAATCAGCAATATAACTCTTTCTTCAATTCCAGCATCAACACCTTCAACCTCCTTGCTCTTGACCTCACTTTTTTAATATATCATTCCACTCTCAAACAGGTCATTTCCAGCACTGTATCCTCAGCTTCAACCTTATCTCATGTAGTAATTAGAGTAAAAATTTTAAAAATATATATTTTCAGACACTTGCGCCATTTAACATAACAAATGTTACCAATGTTAGTTCTTGACTTCTGTTTGGCTCTACCTTAAGCCCTCTATTTCTGATATCTTTGAAATTTTTGTCACTGTTGTTCTGATGCTCAGAACTGCATGAAAAACCTGTTGCCAGTAAATAATTTGAATAATTGGGTAGCTGTCTTCATTCTCAATTCAGGACAGTGTTTGTGCTTTGTATGTGCAAATGGATTGACAGCACTGGTGACACCACCATTCCAATCCTTCACTCCAGTTTTACTTATCAGCCTCCTTGGATATGAGTCATTATGTAGATGGATTAGGATGTATTATGAATGTATAGGCTCAATGTCTTTTGGCAATATTATTTTAAAGGCTGCCGCTTGGAAAAAGACTTGCAAAATGTGGAATCAATAACCAGTTAATACTATAGTAAGCTGAATACTCCAGTAAAATAGAAAAAGATAATTATTAATTCTGTAATCTGTTCATTATGATTATTAGCCTGTAATAAATTTCATTTTTTTTATTTCATGTCACAAGGAAGGAGGTGACAATGATATTAACCAATCTTAGCACCAGGACTACTGACCAAATGTTGGAAGAACTTTAATGATCTGAAGAAGATACAGTTGCAAGAAAAAGTCTGTGAACCCTTTGCAATTACCTGGTTCTCTGCATTCATTACTTACAGAATTTGGCCTTTTCTTCATCTAAGTCACAATAATAGACTAACACAATCTACCTAAACCAATATCCCACAAACAATCGTACTTCTTCTTCTCAACATTGAGTACACCACTTAAACAATCACAGTCTAGGTACAAAAACGTATATGAACCTTTGGGGTAATGCCTTCTACAAAGTTATTTGATGTTGTGTGTCCCATTCAATGAGACGAGATTGGAGGTGTGGGTTGTAGAGGTGCCTTGCCTTATAAAGAAGACACACAAGGTCAGGTTACTGACAGAACCGGATCTTCTCAAGAAAGATCTGTTAATGTGCACCATGCAGCAATCAAAACAGCTTTCAGATTACCTTAGAAGAAGAATAGTAGAGATACATGAAGCTGGAAAAGGCTACAAAGGCATTTCTAAAGACCTGAGAGTTCATCAGTCCACAGTAAGAGCAATTGTCTACAAATGGAGGAAATTTAGTACTGTTGCTATTCTCCCTAGCAGAGGGTATCCTGCAAAGATCACACCAGGAGCACAACATACAATGCTGAAAGAGGTGAAATAGAACCCAAGGGTAACAGCAAAAGACCTGCAGAGATGTCTAGAACCTGCTAAAGTATCTGTTTATATGTCCACGATAAGAAAAATACTCAACAAGAATTGTGTTCCTGGAAGGAAACCACTGCTCTCCAAAATATATATTGCTGCACTTCTCAACTTTGCAAAAGACAAACCTGCATGTTCCACAACTTCTGGGACAATGTACTGTGGACAGATGAGATGATAGTTGTCTAATTTTCATCAAAAGACAAGAGTAAATCAACCTTCGATCAACTAAGATGCTGTGGCATGGTCTGAAGAGGGCTGTTCATGCAAGATATTTCTGAGATATTGATGAACTGAAACAGTTTTGTATGCAGAATGGTCTAATATTCCTCCTCACCATTGTGCAAGTCTGATCAGCAGCTACAGGCAATGTTTGGCAGAGGTTATTGCTGCTAAAGGAGGAAGTTCTATCAGTTATGAAATACAAGGGTTCACATACTTTTTCCAGCCTAGACTCTGAATGACTAAACAATATGCTCAATAAAGATATGAAAAGTATAATTTTTAGTGTAGTTTTAGGTTTAGGCAGATTGTCTATCATTGTGACTTAGATGAAGATCAGACCACATTTTATGAGTAATTAATGCAGTAAACCAGGTACAGTAACTGAGAAGGTAAATTTCAACTTTTTCTTGCAACTGTAGATAAGGTTGTCTGGCTGGCCACTTCCTATTTCCTTTTTTTTGACATACACTAGCATGCATAGCATTTATAAATTAATGCACCAGTGAAAAAGGCCAAGATGCCTGTAACAGCTCTGGGAAATAGTTTCCAAATTAACTTCACATTCTGCTTATCCTCGTATATCACTTTTTACCAGCAAGGATGTGATAGAGGTAGGTACACGAAGAACACTGTAGAACAATGAGATGAACACTTGAAATTTGTTGAGCCAAGAGCTGCAAGATGGGATAGTGCAGATAGGTGCCAAATGGCCAACATAAACACAGTGTGTCGTTTGACTTTATGACTCCATTTATCGAATTCCCTTCAGAAAATGAATTGAAACAGCTTCCACATACAATTCAGACTCTGCAGCACAAAGATTCCAGGTCATAGCAATGCTGCTGCTGTTTTTTTCTGTCAAAATCATCTCTATTTCTTTTACCATTTGCTTCCAACCTGTGTACTCAGGCTAACAATTTTTTCTGCCATTGAAAGAGTCTCCCCATATTCCATGAAAAATATATTATGATTTTCAATGCTTCTCCATTGGAGCACCAATGAACAGTTTTGAGGAGCTTTCTATTGGTTAAAAGAATTGATGCTCACATTATAATATAAAATATATACCAAAATTATTCAAATTTACTTCCAACATTCTTTGCTCCAAAAGCAAACCAGTTTCCATTCTCTTTTAAATAATTGAAATCTGTCATCCTTGTTACCATTTTAATGAATTTATTCTGCATCTGAGCAAAGGATCTGACATCTTTCCTATAGCATCAAATCCAAAAATGGACACAAAACTGCTGCTAGAGCCAATCCGCATTATAAAAACACATCAAGACATTCTTGCTTAATTACGTACGACCCCTGAGTTCAGGTGTCTTAATTTATTCTCCCACCAATAAATATTTCTGCACATCCATTTGCAGGTCCCTCTCCCTTGCTGAAACCTTTTCTGAAACTGTGCTATTTATTTTCAATTGCCCCTTTCTATCTTCCTATTAAAATTAATTACTTTTATGACTCTCAGTTAAAATACATCTGCCGTCTGTCTTCCTTTTCATCCTCACAGCTCTTCAGTGGTTACTTCATTTCTGAGACCTCTGTCATCTAAAATCTGAAACCCATGCTCTATCAAGAATGCATATCAAAATATCTATGGTGTCAAACCTGAACTCTGGTGGACACCACTGTACTTTCTTCCCTTCTAAAAGTATCTTGTCCTTTTTTTTGTTGCTCAGTCAATGTAATATCCAAAATGCAACATGTCATTAATCCCATTGACTTTAACTTTGCTGTCATATAAAAAGCACAACTATAGTCCAATAGAGATAAATGGTGGAAAGAATCTACAAGATTTATAAATGCTATCACTCCTAAAAGCAAACTCTCATTTTAAAAGATTAAAATCCTTAACAAAATAATGTCTCTGCATCTGATATCCATTGGAACTTACGCAAAAAGGGTTGTGGGTAACCCCAGGTAATTTCTAAAGTAAGTACATTTTCAGTGCAGCACTGTGGGTTGAAGGGCCTGTATGTGCTGCAGGTTTTCTATGTTTTTCTATGTTTCTAAACTTAGGTTAAAAATGATACTCCTATTATATCACCAAGAATGGTGACCTTAAGAAATGGTAGAGTTTGAGAAAGAGGTATGAACTAAAGATCGATAAAAAGGGTGTAAATGGACCATAAAAAAAGATCATATGAAATCCCATAAACATAAAAACTGGAAAGAAGGAACATTCGTTGGAGGCAGAAAAAAAAGATAAATCATAATGTAGAATAAGGAAATGGTTGAATCAGTAAAATAGTTTTTTTCTCAAGTTTCATTCCAGAAGAAATCAAAAGCAAACAAGATACAGTAAACCTCTAATAATGCAGCACTCTCTTGACTTTGGTGGTGATGGTTCAGCAATTTTCCAAACCACTGGATGCTTTTCTCATCAATACCACAGCACATTTTCAGTATACTTCCTTTGCATGTTACACAGTATTATCATAAATTTCCCTGTGAAACAGGTAACATTTAAGAGAAACCAGATACTGGTCAATTGAAAAACCACGCGGGAACCAGAGTCCCAGTGAGTTCAATAAGAGTACATGAAGCAAGTCCCAGGCACTTCAGAAGGGTAAGTGCAAACAGAAACCTTGTCTGGCGTTGGAGGAACACAGAGAGTTAGGCAGCACCTAAGGAGAGGAATAAATCACCAAAGTTCCAGTCTGAGGCCCTTCATCAGGACTGGAAAGGGAGAAAAATCCAAAATAAGAAGGTGGGAGGTGGGGAAGGGGAACATGGTAGCAGCTAATAGGTGAAACCAGGTGAGAGGGCAGGTACATAGGTGAGAGAGGGGTGATGAATTAAGAAGCTGATATATGATAGGTCGACAAAAAAGAGGTGAAGAAAAAAGTATCTGATAGAAGGGGACAGCAGATCATGGAGAAAGGGACAGAGGAGGGGCACCAGCAGGAAGTGATGGGTGTGTTATCAGTGTAGACTTGGAACACGGACTGTTCTACATAGCCAAAGAAGAAGCAGGCATTGCTGCAGTCCACAGGGACAGAGAAAGTGGGAGGAGCTGAAAGAGAAATTGTTGAGGGTAAAAACCAGTTCTGCCAGACAGGGAAGGAGACTGGTGGAGGGAAACTAGTTAGGTATGTTGTCCAGAAAGATGTAGAGAACTTTAAGGCCTTCCTGATGGAAGATAGAAATGTAAAGAGATTTGATCTCCATAGTGAAAATGAGGGAGTCTGGTCCAGGGGATTTAAAGTGATTATAGTGATTGAGTAAATATTATCTAGTGAATGAGATGCCAATCCATTGGGAGTTCTAAATGCTTGCATAGCATATTATTGGATCTTTACGGTATACGAGGAAGAAGGTTTTACTTAAATAAGTAACATTAGTAGGAATTTTTAACACTGCAAAAGGATGAAAAATCCCCTGCATTTGCTGACCTATATTGTCCAATATATCTTGTATGGAAAATATTGGATGAATTAAAAGCATTTTCACAATATACACTCATACCTGCTCTTACTTTCTGACCAGCCTCTTCTCAGACCATCTTCCATACATCTCACCTTTGGTGAGGTCCAATCCTCTCATACCTAAACTAAACCTTATTCAGACAAGGTCTGGATCACCAAAAATAGGGACATTATCTCCAATTACCACATGGCTCTAGAGGCCATCTTGTATGCCTTTCTATGCCATCCAGCCCAGGTCCGACTTCATTGGTGGGATAGTAGTACACATTAGTCTTACAAAATAATATAATATGCAAGTTAATCTTGCAGACTATATCTCTAAATGTGCATCATGTCCTACTTCACAAATTGGCTGATGATATAAAGCTAGGTGGACAGGAGGTGTGAAGGAGCCAAAACAAGGATTAGTGCCGAAGCCTCGATTATGTACAATTATGTACATGAAAGGTTTAAAGATAAGATTGTTTGTACCCTAGTCAGATTTGCTGTTAATACAAAGACAGGTGGATTAGTTTGTTATAAAGTGGACACAAAGAGCCTGCAAAGAGTTAGAGAAAGATTAAATCAATGGCATTTATTGGCAGATGAAATATAATATGAGGTTAACCACTTTGTCAGGGAAAATAACAGAACATGCAATTATTTAAATGTTCTTGCAAAATGTTGCAGCACAAAGTGATCTGAGAATCCTTGAATATGGAGCACAAGAAGTTATCATGCAAGTATAGCAAGTGTTTGGTATGCCTGTTGGAGTTCTGACCTTCACTGTAAGTAGAAATGAATTTGCAGGGCATTAAAGAGACTGCGTCCAAATGTCTGTATAGGTTTGGTTGCCATAGGTAAGGAATGATAGACTTGAATTCAAGGCAGTGGAAAGAAGGTTCAGAAGATTGATCCCTGGGATGAAAGTTTTGAATTATCATGAATATTTGAGACATATGTACATTGAATTTTAGAAAACTAGGAGGTGATTTTATTGAAACATGAAACATTTTGAGGGGATATTGAAGTTAACAATGATCAGAACTAATCATTCTTTTGTTTGTTATCCATTTATAATAATACCTCACGTCTTCTCTCTCTACTAACTCTGCCAGACAAGATGGGATTTTATACATCTCTTACTTGCATTGCATCCCTTATTTGTTTTCTCCCTCTCTAACTGTTCTCATTAATCTATTAATCAATCAGACAGGTTTACCAACAGCTTACCACTCTGAAATACAGCCCTTACCCTGTTCAGAGATATTCTCTCACAGAAACCTTCTGCAAATTAAGAACAAACCTTGTTTTCATTCTTTATTAATTCTGATGCTAGATTTTTAAACCAAAACAAAAGTTGTGTTACTCTTTCTATCCACGTGGTCTGATCTGCTGAATGTCTCCAGCATTTTCTGTTTTCATTTACATTTTCTGAGGGGGATTGACAAAATGAATTTTTAGACAGATTTTTTTCCCCAGGAGGGAAAAAGAGACATATTTGAGAACAAGGTGTGACCTACTTAAAATGATGAGGAGAGGTATCCTCTCTCAGAGAATTCACTACTCCAGATAGTTGTGGAAATGGAGTAATTGAGCATACTAAAGGCAAATCCATTTGAATTAGAAATATATACATATTAAAATGTTCAATAAACCAATGGTCCTCAGCCATTAACAAACCAGAAAGCCCATAGTTTTTGTCAAACTGGAGACCAACCACAGCCCTAGCCTAGAGCACCAGTAGGTTTGCTCGCCATGGTGTCTGACTGACAATGGAAAGTCAATCTTGGTAATTAAAGTTCCCTGACTTCATCGCTTCATCATCCCTCAGGCCTGACATGGTCATTCTGTCAGAAATCTCGAAGCAGGCGATTGTGATAGAGCTCAGTGCCTTGGGAAGACCAAACTGAGGAGGTGTTTGAACATAAGAAATCCAAATGCCAGGAGGTGATAGAGTAATACCAGAGACAGGAGTGGAGGGCACAATGCAAGCCTATAGAAATGGGTTGTAGAGGTTTTACTGGCTGTTCACTGTGCAGAACCTACGCTCTCCTTGGCGTTATGTGGGCTGCAAAGAAACGATCCATCAGACTATCACAGAGGCTGCTAAATGAGCCTCCAGGTCGCTATGGATCAAGTGCTTTGATCTTTGACCAACATTGCTCGGACACAAGCCAGTGTCTGTCAACCCTTTGGGCGAGAGTGCCTGATGTTGAAAGATCCGAAACACCCAATGACCCCAGATTACATCACTGATGATGTGTTCCAGTGCATCCTAAGAGATTTCTCAGCATCATAATACTTCATAACAATACATCAAGATGACTTTATAACTGCATTTATTTCTCATAGTAGTATTCCATTTGGTTTAATTACTTAATATTCCCCCTTGTGATTACAATGGAGTCAAGCTGTACGTATTTTGGCAAATATAAAATATTTTCAATACCAATATGAATAGCTGATTAATGTTACATAAAAATGAAGCATTTTAGTTTCAAGGTTCACGAAGGAGTGAAAATAATTTTGTTGAAAGTCTTGCTTTTGCATTCCAGGGTTCATGAGAGAATCTACAAATTAAATGTTTTGTGATCCAAGTCTACGAAAATCACAACCACAGAAATTAATATTATTATATTGGCTACTATGTAGTGCATTCAGTGAGTTACATTCAAGATAAACCAGTCAGAGATGTAAACTTGAGGAAAGATTTTAAAAATAAAATTAGGGATGAAGTCTGAGAAAATATTGCCAACCCAGGTAAAGGATTTGGAATTCTATTGCATATTTGAATATTTGTACATGCTACGCAATGGCATTTTGTTTAAGGCTAGGTCATTAAAGTTGACAATATATACGTGACATGCTTCCAGAAATTCATTTATGATACTCAGTGTGTAACGTATACAGTATACTTATATATTTAGTCTGCTGAACTGAGTAAGACAATCTTGTGCTTTTCCTAGAATGGGTGGATCCTACAAGTCTAAACTACTAGGCAGCCTCTGAGTTTCTTAGAATTCAATTCCAGCAGGCTGGATGATTCATTCCTTAGGTAGCTTCCTGTTATACTTTTATCCCCTCTAGCCCTAATCATCACATTCTTAACCTCTGAAAGCTGATATCACTTTGTTAAGCAAATGCTTATGGTGTCCATGCTCATATAACCCGTAGACACTTGAGGGCATATCTTCTTCAACAGTACACCATCGAAGGAAATTGCAGAGCCTAAGTAATACATTGCAAAAATATTTGCATCTGTTACATAGCTTGTGCTTACTTACTGATTCAAACATGAACCATTTGCTCTGCAGTACTGATCTTTGCCAGGGTGATGTTGCTGATAGACAAGTATAAAATCTCACTGCTTCAATCATCCTAGCTCTAACTCTGCACTGCTTTGGTTAATGTAAGATTCATTTGTTGTTAGTGTATTGCCATTTATTTCAATTGGGTTAATAACTGTGATCAACCAATACTCAAAGGAATTCTCTGCAAACACATTGTACAGTGAGTACCGGAGATAATTAAGCACTGGGATATTCCTTTTTATGTCATGAATCCCATGCTATGAAATGTGCAAAATAATAAATGAGAAATGAAATTGACCATTGACTATCTTATAATAGCCTTTTACAAAATTCCTACCTAACATACTGAATCAGCTGTTGAAATGCTTAATTTTGCTTCCAATCTACAATGAAAAGGGTGCAGGGGGCATACCTGCAGAAAACATTCCTCTCCACTACAGTCTAAAGTACACAAGCCTGTGGAACTAAGGACGTGAGTCACATGATGCAAGCACCCTGTAGCCAGCCTCTATGATTAACACATCATTATGATGAATCATGCAGCATGGATTGCCTGCAATCACTTTATTAAAATCATTTCATCATTTTCAGATGCTTTCTGACAAACTCAATCTGATTGCAGGAAATAAAAAGACACTTATCAACCTTTTTCTGGTTCATACCAAAGAATAGTCTTAACTTGTCTGCTTTCACGTGCCAGGTCTGTTTACAATATGATAACTCTATTAATGTTTTCAAAGCAAAAATAAAGCAACACAATCAATGGAACATAAACTTCAAGGGAATGGTAAATATTGCAGAACTGTAATTGCACTCAGTGGATTTGAAGAATGTGGCTAGAATGATTCTCCTTTTCCATAATACATTTCTGTGAATTTACTTCATAAATGGTAGAGACATTATTGGAGATGATTCTCATGGATAGGATTTATGAGCATTTGGAAAATCATGGCCTTACTTAGGACAATCAGCATGGTTTGTGGCATACAAATTGTGTCTTCCTAACTTGATTGAAAGAGGTAGTGAAGGTTATTGATGATGGAAGAACTGAGGATGTAGTCTAAATGGATTTTAGTAAGGTGCTTGATAAGGTCCCTCATGATAGGCTCATCCAGAAGATTAAGATGCATTGGATCAACAGAGAATTGCTGTTTGTATTCAGGATTGGTTTGCTCCTAGAAGACAGGGGACAGTGCTTGATGGGGATTATTCACTAGTGGTGTTCTGCAGGGATCCATGCTGGGACTTCTGCTGTCTGTGATATATATATAAATCACCAGGATGGAAATATAAATGGATAGATTAGTAAGTTCACTGATAATACAAATATTGGTGCTGTGGATAGCGTAGACAATACAGAGGAACATCATAGATCAGATGCATATATGGGTAGTAAGATGACAGTAGGAGTGGTGGGTGACTGGAATGCACAGCCAGGCGTGGTTGTGGAGGAAATATGATAAAAGCATTCAGGAATCTTTTAGATAGGCACATGAACATATAGAGAATGGAGGGATGTGGTCATTATATAGGCAAAAAGGATTAGTTTAGTTAGGCATTTAATTATTATTTTAATTAGTTTAGCACACCATGGTGGATCAAAGGGCCCGTTCCTTTGCTCTGCTGTTATTTTACCAGATCATTTTCTTTCAAGCTAGACAGACATTCACTTTCTAGAATGAAAGTTTCTCATCAGACATACTGAAAAATTGGTCCTAAAGTCAACAGTCCTCTGGTAGTTTTGCAGAAGAGTACCATGTTAGCATAGCTTGTGATGTTGGAGTTGAGTTCAATTCCAATGTCATTTGTAAGGAGCGTATATGTCCCCTAATTAACTGTTACTGCAGTACAGTAGCCTAGCTGTTCATGGAACACTGTATAGCAACAGAAGTCACTGATCAGAGTTCAATTCCCACTGCTGTCTAAAAGGACTTTGTATATTTTCCCTGTAACTACGTGGGTTCCATATGGGTGCACCAGTTTCTTTACAATCCAGAGATGTACCAGTTAGAAGGTTAGTTGGTCACAGGAACCAGCTTCCCTGTGTGGTCTCTGTCTAGACTTCTCACTGCCTTGGTAAGGCAATGACCCCAGAAATGCTCTCTTCTTCCCTCTCCCAATGGATAGAACACACAGAAACCAGAAAGCCATGCCACCAGGCTCAAGGAAAGCTTCTATCCCACTGTTATTTTGAATAAACCTCTTGTACAAAGATGATCTCTTGGCTTCACAATCTACTTCATTATGATCTTGCACATCATCATTTACCTGAACTGCAGTTACTTCAGTAGCTTTTGCACTTTATTGTGCATTGTTAATATTTAACCTTATTCTAGCTAAGTGCAGTGTGTAATGAATTGATCTCTATAAACATTATCCAAGACATACTTTTCACTGTAACTTGGTACATGTGACAATTATAAACCAATACCAATGCCAGTTATACAGTTATACAAGACATTGGTGAGGCTGTACTTGGAGTATTGTGTACAGCTTTAGCCACCCTGTTACAGTGCAAAAAAAGAGTGCAAGAAAGATTGACCAGGATGTTGCCTGGATGGCAGTGTACAGGATGGGCTGAGTTATGTGTAGACATGGATTTTATTCCCTGGAATATAGGAGATTGGAGAGTGACCTGAAAGATGTATGTGAGATCATGAGAGGCAGAGACAGTGTGAAAGCACATAGATATTTTCTGGTGGGGGGGGGGCTGAGATTTAAAAGGGACATCAGGGGAGCTTCTTCACACAAAGGGTGTTGTGTATTTGGAATGAAATGCCAAAAATAGTAGTTGAGGTGGGCATATTAGTAACAGTTAAAAGCCATCTAGAGATGCACATGGATGTGGGAGGTTTAAAGGGCCATAGGCCGTATGGGGGCAGATGGGTCTAACTCACCGCACAACACAACTGGAATGGATAAGTTGAGCCAAAGGGGCGGTTTCCATGCTGAATGTCTCTAAAACAGAACCCGACATTGTTTATTTTATCATGTGGCAAAAATAAGTCTGAGAGTCCAGCTTATCCCTCAAATCTGCCTACATCAATTTTATAGAGTCATAGAACGCTATAGCACAGAAACACCTTGACAGCATGGATTTGGAATTGGTTAGCTCACAGAAGGCAGAGGGTGCTGGTAGATGAAGCATATTTTGCCTGGAGGTCAATGACTGGTGGTGCTCCACAGAGATCTGTTCTGGGACCCCTGCTGTTTGTGATTTTTATAAATAACTTCGATGAGGAAATGGAAGGGTGGGTTAGTAAGTTCCCAGATTACATGAAGGTTGATGGTGAATGTGGATGGGTAGAAGAATATTGTATGCTACAACAGGCCGTGGACAGAAGTTAGAGCTGTACTGGGAAGTGGCAGATGGAGTTCAATTCAGAGTAGTGTGAACTGATATACTGAATCAAACCTGGAGGAAGAGTACAGGGCTAATGGCAGTATTCTTAGCAGTGTTGAGGAATAGAACGATATTGGGCTCCAAGGGCATAGATCCCTCAAAGTTGCTACACAAGTTGATAGGGTGGTTAAGAAAGTGTATGGTGTATTGGATTTCATTAGTTGGGAATTGAGTTCAAAAACCACAAGGTAACGTTGTAGATCTATAACACCCCAGTTATACCATAAGACATAGAAGCAGAATTAAGTTATTTAGCCCATCAAGTCTTCTCTGCCATTTCATCACGGCTGATCCCGGATCCCATTCAAACCCATACACCTATAAGACCACACTTGGAGCATTGTGTTCAGATCTAGTTGCTTCATCATAGGAAGAAAGTGGAAGCTTTAGAGAGGATGCAGATGAGATTTACCAGAATGCTGCCTGGATTAGAGAACTTGTCTTATATGGAAAGGTTAAGCAAGCTAGATCCTATTTCTTTGGAGCGAAGGAGGATGAGGGGCAACTTGATAGAGTTCACTAGATTATAAGAGGCATAAATAGATGGACAGCCAGGGCAGGAATGGCTAATACCAGAGGTCATCCTTTTAAGATAGGCAGAGAAAAGGTTATGGAAATAGTCAGAGGTAGTTCTTTTTACATGGAGAGTGGTAAGAGCCTGGAGTGCACTGCCAGGAGAGGTCATTGAGGCTGATACATTAGGGATATGTAAGAAACTCTTAGATATAGAAGAAAGAAAAATGGAGGATTAAGGGCTACACACATAAAAATTGCTGGTGAACGCAGCTGGCCAGGTAGCATCTAATGGAAGAGGTACAGTCAACGTTTCGAGCCGAGACCCTTCGTCAGGTTAAGACCTATCTAGGAGAGAAGGGTTATATTGATCATGGAGTAGGTCTCAACAGGTCAGCATAACAATATACGCTGCACTGCTCATGAACTTTATCTATGAATGCTGTAACAGGGTCCCACAGAGCTTAGCACTGAGTCTCTTAATTTTTGTAGTACACATAATTTCTTTGGGGTTAAATGTCAGGGATATTATTAAGATTGGAAAAAATATAAATATGATCCACATAGTGGACAGCGAGGAGAAAATGTTCAGGCCGCACAAAGATAAAAATGTTCTGGTTAATTGGGCAAAAATATGGCAGATGAAATTAACTCTAGAGAAGTATAAGGAAACTGCAACTATTCAACAAATAGTACTGAATTAAGTGATGCTCAGGAACAAAGGGTTATTGAAATGGTGGTTAAAAGGTTCATTGTTTTCTTGTATTTTCAGTTTATGCCATTAAAGGATAAGTCTGGCAATGCTTCAGTAATTCTAACAAAGATAAAAGATAAGTAATATCAAATTACATTTGCAATCTTTTTTTTCCCTTTTCACCTTAGAAATCAATTTTTAAAAATAAATCCATCTGAGGTAGCAGACCTTTGGGCTCCACTTTTCTTCCATTTCACCAGCTGGCTTTTCATCTTTTCTTAACTATCTGTTGGAATCTAATCTGATCTTCTTGTTTCTATTGACTTTTGCAGGTTATTGTTAGATTGCAACCGATATAATGAAATGGGTTCTTTTTAAGGATGTTCAGCCATTAGCTTATTTATCCACTCATTTCTTTGAAAGACAAGCTTATGCTATCAATATCCCTTCCCTCTGTTCTATTATTTTCCAAAGTCCTCAATATAAATAATAGAAATTTATCAGTGATATTGCTTTTTAGCTCTCATCTGATTGCATTTTTTCATTCCTTTTATTCCACAAGATACTGTACATAATATATATCCTGTTTAGCTTTAAACTCCATCTCTATTGATGAGATTGGTATACTTTACTGTCAAGGCAATCTTCTCTACCGTATATATTGTCTCCTTACAAAGATGACCATTTTTCAATATATTATAATTCAATAAAATTGCAAGTTAAATGAGTACAAGCCTTAATTAACTATTAGCAATGCAGTTTCACCATTTGATAATGAAAGAAATAACAAGTTAGTCTTATCCTCACTATGCTATCAGGTGTAAGCTACGTCTTTGGTCAAACTTTCCAACAGATCAGGCTTCACCTTCTCTGTAAGGTTCCTTTGTAACACATAGTATGACAAATGGGGAAGATGAAAGATCAAACTATAGCTGAGTGCTGGCTGTCTTAATGCAAGTACCATAACAGTATTTTCCAGCCCTTCATCACAATCAAGTCAAGAGGTTCATCAGATTTCAATAGAAAACCAAAATCCTTGTTCCAAAACAATGTGCAGCATAATTAGAAAGAGCCACAGACCTAGTGAAGCTGCAACATAAAGATATCTGCATATTAATGAGTAGAGACAGGACTAAACAAACTCTTTCCCCAAGTATCTTTTAAGAACATTTTACTTACATCATATGTTATTTTCCTTTGTTAACAAAAGCCACAAAATATAATTTAAGACTTTCAATATCATGTGTCACTGAACTGTAAAGAAATAAACCAGTGAGTATAGGGCCTTTGCAGTGAAAGATGTCTGTTTTTCCAGCATGGTAGAAAGTTGCTCAGTGGTCTCTGCTGATCTGTACTTGGTAATGCTGTTGCAGTCTGAGCACAACATCATTTCACAAACAAAAGCAAAAGAATATTTCAGTAGGTTCCCTTGTTGGTGGTGTTCAACTGGAATTATGCCACTGACACTAACAATCCAAAGCACTACTCTAATAATGGTTGTTAGCATACCTACACAAATTCCTCTCACAAACAGACAATCCTCCTTAACCATCCCGATTCTTTATGAAGAGTAAACTGTTCTCTGCTAGGACATCAATGTGCATGTCCTCAATAATTTTTAAAAAGTTGCATCCGGCAAAGTATCTTGTTAACATTTATACTGAAAATATCCTATTTACTAAATACTGATATTAAACAATGCAGTAATCTGTTCCAACATTCAGTCATAGTTCAACATTCTTGAGACTTCCCTTGATTAAAGCACTGTGATCTGTTTGCTTCAGTATTTCTCTCTTTTCGGTACCAGAAGATCTTTGGTAATTCAAACCAACAACAAAAGGGACTTAATTAAATCAATGAAACATTTGGAATGTCAGAACACTTTTTTTCTTACATTGGGGTTCTTCCTCTGAGAAATACAGGTTCTAGCAAATTCTACATCAAACATTGTTCCAACAGCACAAAGAGCAGATACAATCCATAAAATGGTATAGCCTTAAGACAGCAATGATTGTTGGCTACCAATATCAAACACAAGTTATATAACTTATAATAATGAAAACCAAAGCAAACTGACATCCAGACAACTGGCTGGTATATACTTTGCATTACTTAAGCAGAAGGTTCTCCACAAACTTAGGTTAACGGATTCTCCTCCCAGGTTTTGTCTGAGAGGAGTTTGAGGGGTCATTCAGAACTTTAACACTGATGCTTTTGTAAGTGTTTCTGATGTCATTATATACTTTGAAGTGAAGTTGATGGAAGCAAATGAGTATATTAGGCAGTGATAATTTAACTGTCATTAGGATATGGCTGATACAAACACTGTTGTGTTTTCTCACTGGAAAGGACATGGGAGTTTCAGCAATTTGGTCATAACTATAATCCTTTAGAAATGCAAAGATTATCTGCATCCAAAATACCCAAGAACACAGGTTTAAGGTGAGCAGGGAGAAAAGGCTCAGTTTTCACTGAAACAGTGATGGTTATATGGGATGAGCATCCAGAGAAATCAGCTGAGGCAGATATAATTCTGGTGTTTGAAATTTTATTTGGACAAGTACTTGGATAAAAATGTTATGGGTACTGGCCTAAGCCAGGCAAAAGTTATTAGTGTAGTTAAGCATTATGGATGTGGAGAGGAGAGGATGTGCAGCACACCTCTGTGATTTCTGCCTACTTAACAAACTTACTGTAGATTACTTACAAAGCCCAGGAAAGACCACCAATGATTATGCCACAAATCAAACAGGATAGTTGAACCCTCACCCCACCTTTTTATTCTTGTGTCTTCCCCCTTCCTTTCTAGCGCTGAATAAGGATCCTGGCCCAAAACATCGACTGTCGACTGTTAATTCATTACCATAGATGCTGCCTGACCTGCTGAATTCCTCCAGCATTTTGTGTGTGTTGCTCTAAATGAACCAAAGTCAATATCTTCTCTATGGACAACACCCCCAGTATTGAAGACCCCACAACTCTCAGATGATGCTCTTGTGCAGGTCACACTGAACATTGGACTCAGCTTTTTCAGTTCAGATAGATATCTTAAAATAGATACTCTGTTCCAGGAACTGTCAGTTAAGAAGTTACAAGTGAAACCAAGGAAAATGGTTCAAGAATTATCTTAAAGCCACTTTGAAAAAGTGAAACATTCCCATTTGCTCCTGACAACTCCCAGCTCATGACTGCTTAAAGTGAGGTAGGAGCATTCATAAATCCCTAGTCTATGTATTGGGAACACACAAAAGTTTGCACAAATGATGAAGAGCTCTTTACCTCCCACATGCTCCTACTTTACCTCCCAAAGATTAGGAATCTCCTTCCCCATCAGTAGCTGCTACATTGGCATAATCAGTTACCTCAGGACCACAGCATTAGAGCAGAACGAAGTCATCTAAAATCTAGGAGATAACAAAAGAAGAAGAAGAATGCCTTGAAACAATAACTTGCAATATGCTGTGCTGATTTGTGCCAAAACGATGGGCTGAAACTGGAGAAGTTTCAAAGGAGGTTCAGAAAAATGATTCCAGGATTGAATGGTTTGTCATATGAAGAACATCCGATAGCTCTGGGCCTGTCTTCACTGGAATTCAGAAGAATGAGGGGTGACCTCAATGAAATCTATCGAATGGTGAAAGGCCTTGATAAAGTTGAAGTGGAGAGGATTTTTCCTCTGGTGGGACAGTCTAAGAGCAGAGGACATAGTTTCAGAATAGAAGGGCATCCTTTTAGAATGGAGAGGAGAAGGAAACTCTTTAGCCAGAGGGTGGGAATTATTTGCCACAAGCAGCTGTGAAGGCCAAGTCTTTATGTATATTTAAGGCAGAGGTTGATAGATTCTTGATTGGTCAAAGCCTGAAGGGATACTTGGCCTAATTCTTCTCCTATATCTTATGGTCTAAAATAGATTCGATGGTTCTTAGTATCAAAGTAAACACATTTTTTGATAAGGGACTACATTTCCTTGTTTTTCACTACCTTAATGCATATTGGGCATCTCTCAGACTTCTCAAGAGGAAACTTGTTGCTGGGCTTTCTGTTTTGTCCAGGTAGGTGAGGGCAAATGGAAATATTTATAAACTGTGACCTTTGCAGAATTTTCAGGCAAGAATCTGTTGCATCTGTGATATGCAATGTTTGGTTCAATACACACTTGTGCAAAGGGTTAGTTTTTTTTTTAAATGGTATTCTGTGAGGTCTAGCTTACATTATGAGTCCAGACAAGAAACAATTGGTTAGAAATTAAGCCATCAAACTTCACTGGATTAGCTACAATGAAATACTGTGTTCTGAAGAGACAATTGGGACATTATTAATCAATCTTAAGCCAAAAATATACTGTAATAAAACTATTTCATTAATACCAGGATACCTTCAGTTTAAATTTGTTTTGTGATCATGAATTAATTTAGTTTCAAGTCTTTTATCTTTTTGGATGGTGTTAACATGTACATGTGGCACATGCTCACTTCCGCATATCACTTCTGTAATTGAGAGACAGGATTGTTGCAGAGCAGAGCCATTTAAAAACAATAAGTCTCATTGGGAGTGAGTTTTATCTGAGCTAATAGAAAGAAGCAAGGTGTAAGCAGAGTGGCCAACATGGGAGCAGCCATTGTTGGAGTGGACCATGATTAGAGTGGGAGGCTTTGGCTCATTAGGCTTCAGCATGAACAGATGGAGGCTAAGAATGTTTCTGAATCATTTGAAATCATTTACATTGATTGTCAAACTTAGGCTTGAGAAGTAATAACCAAAGGTATAATGAGGTCTGTGAAAAAAGGCTAAGTAAGTGACCTAGGTGAGTGCAAGACTCAAAGATTTCACAGAGAAGGCATAGGTAAGAGTAGGTAAGCATTTTTTGTTGTCTGTAAATCCTTACTCCTTAATTTGGTGTAGGTAGTATGGTCGTTAGGGTAGTGGAACACTCCTTCTGTAAGATGTGGCATTTCAGAGTACATAGCAGTCTCCCTGGTGACTACATCTGCAGGAATTCTGCTCCTCACTGATCAGGTCAAGGAACTGGAGCAAGATGTACTCTGTAGGAGGCTGAAAACCTCATAGAGGAAACTTTTATTGAGGTAGTCGCATCCAGAGTGCAGTCTTCAGATAGTAGATGGACTACCACCAGAAGTAAGGGGAGTAAGTATTCAGTGCAGGGTGGCCATTTTCCTCAGCAACAAGTATACTCTGTGGCAATGTGACAGAGAAGCCAGGATGCTGTGTTGCCTCCCAGGTGCTCAGGTCCAGGATGTCTCAGGGCGACTGCAGAACTTCTCAAGGAGGTGGGTGAGCAGCCAGAGGTCATGGCACACGTTGGCAGCAATGACTTAAGTAGAAAGGGGAAAGAGGTTCTGTGTGGTGAGTATAGGGAGTTAGGAAAAAGGCTGAAAAGCAGGACCCCTGAGGTAGTAGTGTCTGGATTACTCCCAGTGCCACATGCTAGTCAGGACAGGAATAGGATGATAGTACAGATGAATGAGGAACTGGTGTAGGGGGAGCATTTCAGGCTCTAGGGATAATTGGAACCTCTTCTGGGGCAGGGGTGACCTGTAAGTGAAGGACAGGTTGCACCTGAACTGGAGAAGAAACAATAGCCTGGCTGGGAGGTTTACCAGTGAAATTGCAAAGGTTTAAACTAGTTTGACAGGAGGATGGAAACCAGAGCACCAGGTCATAACGTGGAGGGATAGAGAGAAAGGTAGATGTCGGGGCCAGTAAAAGCAAGTAGGAGCAAAGTAATTGATACATTGAGATGGAGAGTGTGTGTATTTTAATGCTAGGATTCATGCTAGAGGGTGGTGTGTGTATTGAATGATGTACCACAGAAAGGGGTCAAGGCAAGTGCAGCTGCAACATTTAACAGGCATTTAGATAAATACATGGGAAGAGGGGTTCAGAAGGGTATGTCAAACATTGGGAAATGGGAATCATGTGATGGCACGGATGAGTTGGGCTGAAGGGCCTGTTTCCTTGCTGTATTACTCTATGAGTATTATGGTAAAGGTGATGAACTTAAGAGCATGGATCAGGTCATGCAACTATGACATTGTGACCATTATAGAGACTTAGCTGAAAGAGGGACATGATTGGGTGCTTAACGTCCCAGGGTTTCAATAATTTAGAAAAGATAGGCAAAGCCAGGGAAATTGCTCTGTCCATCGGGGACAATATCACAACTGCACTCAAAGGGAACATAGCGGAGGGTCAATTCACTGAGTCTATATGGGTAGAACATAAAAATAGGAAGGGTTCAATCACTCTGATAGGATTGTACTACAGGGTCCCCAGTAGCCACCAGGACATTGAGGAACATATATGCAGGTAGATTAAGGAAATGTGTGAAAACAATAGGGTTACTGTCACGGGGGACTTCAACATCCCTAACATAAAATGGGGCTTTCTTAGTGCAGGTAGTTTAGATGGGGCAGAATGTGTTAGGTGTATCCAGAAGGGTTTCTTAATTCAAGATGTAGTTAATCCAACAAGAGGAGGAGCTGTGCTGGACCCGGTGTTCGGTAATGAGCCTGGCCAGGTGACTGACCTTTCAATGAGTGAGCAGTTAGGGAATAGTGACCACAACTCCTTAAGTCTTAAGATAGCTATAGATAAGTACAGCCTATGGAGAATATTAAACTGGAGCAGAGCAAGTTACAAGAGCACGAGGCAGGAACTAGGGAGAGTAAATTGGGAACAGCTGTTTTTGGGCACGTCCACATCCAACATGTGGAGGGTGTTTAAAGACCAACAGCACAGAGTACAGCAGAAGTAGGTTCCTGTCAGAATGGAGGACAAAGATGGGAATGTAAGAGAACCTTAGATGTCAAGGGAGGCGATGAATTTAGTCAAGAAGGAAAAGGAAAAGCATGTAAAGGTTAGGAAGCTAGAATCAAGCAGAGCCCTTGAAGATTATAAAGAAGCCAAACATGAACTGAAAAAAGGAACTAATAAAGCCACTAGCAGCCATGTAAAGTCCTTGGCAAGGAGAATTAAAGAGAATCCCAAGACATTATGTACATGCATCAAGAACGAGAGGATAACTAAGGAGAGGGTAGAATCACTCATTAGCTTAGCTGCAGAGGATGTAGCTGAGGTTCTTAATGAGTATTTACATCTTCACTTATGGAGAAGGATGTGGAGGTTAGGGAGATCAATACTGAGCATATTAATATGCCAGGGTATTTCAAGGTAAAGAAGGAGATATTGCTGGGTCTCTGAAAGAGCCTTAGGGTGGATAGTCCCTAGGTTATTGAGGGAGGTAAGAGAAGAGATCGCTAGGTCCTTGACAATTTCTTTGTGTCCTCTTCAGCCACAGGTGTGGTCTTGGAGGACTGGCAATAGCTAATGCTGTTCCATTATTCAAGAAGGGAACCGGGGATAGTCCTGGAATCTATAGCCCAGTGAGTCTCACTTCAGTGGTAGGGAAGCTACTGGAGAGAAGAGCCAGCATGGCTTTGTGCAGGGTAAGTCATGTCTTACTAACCTGATTGAGTTTTTGACGATGTGATGAGGGTGATTGATGAAGATAGAGTTATGGCTATTGTTATACATGGACTTTATTAACCCATTTGATAAGATTCTTCATGGGAGGCTCATCCAGAAGATTAACATGCATGAGATTCATGGCGAATTGGCTGATTGGATTCAGAACTGGCTGGCCCATAGAAGACAGAGGGTAGTGGTTGAAGGGACTTATTCTAACTGGTGGTCTATGATTAGTGTTATTCAAAAGTTCAGAGTTCAAAGTAAATTTATTTTCAAAGTACACATATGTCATTAAATACAACCCTGAGCTTCATTTTCTTGCAATCATACTTAATAACTCCATTATAGAACAATAGCCATAATAGATCATTAAATGACCACACCAAGTTGGGCATTCAATTAGTGTGTAAAAGACAACAAACTGAGCAAATACAAACCAAAGGAATTATAATAAATAGGTAATAAATATTACGATCATGAGATGAAGAGTCCTTGAAATTGATCCCATAGGTGGTGGGAACATTTCAAAGATGGGGCAAGTGAAGTTGAGTGAAGTTTAGATTATGAGAACACTCAGTCCTCTCTTATTGTCATTTAGAAATGCATATATGCATTAACAAATGATACAATGTTTCTCCAGAGTGATATCACAGAGAACAGGACAAACCAAAGACTAACACTGACAGAACCACATAATTATAACATATAGTTACAGCAGTGCAAAGCAATACCATAATTTGATGAAGAACAAACCATGGGCACAGTAAAAAAAGTCTCAAAAATCCCCAAGTTGATCGACTTCCGAGTCCCCGATAGCAGGCGGCAAAAGGGAGAAACTCCCTGCCATAAACCTCCAGGCACCGTCGACTTGCCGATGCCTTGGAAGCAGCCAACCACAGCCGACACTGAGTCCATCCGTCCGAAAACCTTGAGCCTCCAACCAGCCCTCCGATACAGCCTCCCGAGCACCATCCTCTGCCAAACGCCTTCGACCTCGTCCTGGCTGCTGAAACATGCAAAGTTGAGGATTTCGGGGCCTTCAGCTCCAGAGATTCTGGTTACCACACAGTAGCAGTGGCAGCAAAGCAGGCATTTCAGAAGTTTTCCAGATGTTCCTCCGTACTCTCACGTCTGTCTCCATCAAATCAGGATTGTGCACGGTCCCCTACTTGACAGATAACAGATATTCAACACCGGAAAGGCCGCGCGTGCTGCTATCACGCCGTCATGTTCTCCTCTTTGTTATCCCCTTTGGTTTAAGATCCTGATGGTTGAGGGGTAATAACTGTTCCTAAACCTAGTGGTAAGAGTCCCTAGGCTCCTGTACCTTCTTCCTGATAGCAAAAAGAGAACATGACCTGGATAGTGAAGGATGCTGATGATGGATGCTGCTTTCCTGCAACAATGCTTTGTGTAGATGAGCTCAGTGGTGGGAGGACTTTACCCGTGACGGACTAGGCTGTATTCACCACTTCCCTGGTGTTCCACAAGCGTCTGTACTGGGACTTCTGCAGTTTGTGCTGCATACACGTGACCTGGGTGAAAATATAGACTGATGAGTTAGTAAGCAGGTGATACAAGGATTAGTGGTGTTGTGGATAGCATAGAAGACTAGTGAAGAATACAGCAGGATAGAGTTTAACCTGGCCAAATGCAATGTGCGGAACCAGAGTAGGTCAAATGTAAGGAAACGGTAAACTGGTAAGGACAAGACCCTTAACTATACTGATGAGCAGAGGAACCTTAAGGTCTAAGTCCATGCTCCCTGAAAATGGCTGCACTGTTAGACAGGGTGGTTAAGAAGACATGACATAGTTGCATTTGTTAGACTTCATGCAGTTTAAAGGTCAGGAAGTTATGTTGTAGGTTTGTACTGTAAAACTCTAGTTAGGCTGCATCTGGAGTATCTGGAGTATAGAGTTCTGGTCATCTCATTATAGGAAGGATATCGAGGGGTTAGAGAGGGTTTTAACCAGGATGTTGCCTGGATTAGAGACCAGATGTTATAACAAGAGGTTGGACAAACCTGGGTTGTTTCCCCTGGAGCAGCGGAGGCTGAGGGAAGATTTGAAAGAGGTTGATAAGATTGTGAGAGACATAGATGGTTTGACACACAATATCATTTGCCCCAAGTAGAAAAGTCTAATACCAGAGGGCTTGCATTTAGGGTGAGAGGAAGTAATTTTATAGGAGATAGGTTTTTTTACACACAGAGTGGTGGGTGCTTGGAATGCACTGCCTGGGGTAGTGGTAGAGGCAGATCCATTAGGGAGTGTTAAGCAACATGAATTTGAGAAAGTGAGGGAAATAGAAGGATAGGCAGATCGTGAAAGCAGAAGGAATTAAATTAGTTGGCCTTTTGATTACTAATTTAATTGGTCCTGCACAACACTGGGGGCTGAGGGGCCTGTTCTTGTACTGTACTGTTCTGTGTTCTGTGTTCTTTAATAAGATAATGTGGTCTCAGCGCCCACAGTTATCAGCAGTGCTTCTTCAATCCCAGTTTTGTGCATGCATGAGAAGAGACTGAAGTGTTGAAAAACAAAGGTAATTTATTGGCATGGAGACTTGCAGAAATATAGTTCAAATAAAAGTGCTAGGACAGTATTCGACAGAAAGTTTCCAAAAATGCAAGTGAACTGTGAATCAATTCATTAGCCTGTGCCAAAACTCTGAACTGATATTCCATGAGCAAAGTCTTGAAGACATTTGCTTATCTCTACATATCCGCTGTGAGTGAATTATTAGCTATTATCCATATAAACGATAGATTCTATTTCTACCGAACTTGTTTTTTGGAGAAGTCGAATGCAACAATAATTTCTCTACAGAATGTGTTTAGTAGGAGTACATTAAGCAAATTGTGGTCCTACTGAGATTTGCAGCTATTTGTATTTAGTATTAGGGACTCACTGTTACCCAATGTTAATAGAAAAGTTGTAAAGTGAAAAAAATATCATTTTACATGAATAAAGTAAATTTAAAAACAAACTACACATTTTACTGTGTGACTTGAACATTATCAAGTTATATCAGCTCCCAGCTATTGGTTTGTGGGCTTTTACCTCCAATACAACATGATAAAACACAGGCCAATGAACAGCATTAATTCCATCAGCAACAAGTAATCTGCTGGAGGAACTCGGATGGCCGAGCAGTAGGAAGGCAGCTGTTATAATCCAGTTAGCCTGATCTCAGAGGTTGGAAGATATTGGAGTCAATTGTTAAGGATGAGATTTTGGAGTACTTGGGGATGCAGGATAAGATAGGACAAAGTCAGCATGGTTTCCTTAAGGGAAAATCTTGCCTGATGAATCTGTTGGAATTCTTTGAGGAGATTACAAAAGGGATGCAGTGGATGTTGTATATCTGGACTTTTAGAAGGCCTTTGACAAGATGCCACACATGAGGCTGCTTACCAAGTTAAAAGCCCGTGGTATTACAGGAAAGTTGCTAACATAGTTAAAGCATTGGGTAATTGGTAGGAGGCAACAAGTGGGAATAAAAGGATCTTTGATTGGCTGCCAGTGACTACTGGTGATCCGCAGACATCAGATTTAGTAGTGAAGCTTGCTACAGACACAACTGATGAGTAAGAGAGCAGTATAAACTACAGAGGCAGAACCGTAAGAGAGGATCTCAAAGAACTCCCTTCCAAGGCAGGAGGAAAACTTCTTCAGAATGGACATACATTGAAGGAATTTTGCAGAAAAGTAGTGAAATGGAGACAGAGGAGACTGCAAAATCTGGAAGTGCTGAAGAAACACAGCGGGTCAGACTGGATCTATAGAGGCAGAGGAATGGCTGAAATATCCCTGTCTCACAGACCTAGAGTCGGATGAGCAATGTAGGTTAGAGGAATGGAGCGAAATGCCAGGCAACAGCAGGCTGCTATCAGACATGAGGTAACAGGGAATCTGGTGCACATTTTATGCAATGTATATTGAACTGAGAAATACCAGGTTGCAATCTTCAAATGACACAGAATTCCATCCATTAGCTGCTCTTGTTTCTCCAGAGACCACTGCATGTGAGCAGCTACTTTTTCTCCACAAACAGAAAGATAAGGAGGTTTCTATTGAGCAGTGAGATACTACGCAAGAGTATATTGGCTTCCTATAGGAGCAGGAACATATGAATCATCTCTCTTCTACAGCAGGAGAGAAGTGTAAGTCTCTCTCATAAACTGTCCATTGGCAGTACAGTCCTGCTCCGATGATACACACAGCTACTTTTGAAGAGAAGACTAAACGTTGCAAGGCCCTGATAATAGTGTGGTCTAAGTGCCACCTAAACAACATCTTTGATGGATCGTCTTGTGGCAAGATCTGGATTTTCATTGCCTCATTCACAAGATCAGAAATTCTGTTACCACAGCCTCTCAGGCAGCATGCTCATTTATAGTTATCCAACCCAAAGCAGCTAAAGGCTGGGACTAACAATCTGAACCTGGATCACGCAGGGTAAGAGTTTGTCATAGGTACTAAAGACAGCTGTACAAATGAAAAGGAACAGCAGCAGTCTCACACTGAAGGACCACAACCACAAATGATTCACAGACAACACTAACTGAAACCTACCAATAAGCTTTGCATGGAAAAGACAGGCGGGAAGGTATAGATGGTGGTGTGGATCTGTTGGTAAGAGATGGAATTACATCTTTAGAAAGAGCTGAATAGGGTCAGAGAATATTGAATCTTTGTGGGTGGAGTTAAGAAACTGCAAAGGTGAAAAAACCATTATGAGGATCATATATAGGCATCCAAATAGTAGCCAAAATATGGAGTTGAGATTGCAAACGGAGCTGGAAAAGGCATGTAATAAGGGTAATGACACAATTGTAATAGGAGACTTCAATATGCAAGGGGATTGGGAAAATCAATCTGGAGTTGGATTGCAAGAGAGGGAATTTGTGGAATGCCTATGAGATGGCACTTTAGAGCAGCTTGTGCTTGAGCCTAATCAGGGAAAGACTATCTGAGATTGGGTGTTGTGTAATTAACCCAGATCTTATTAAGGAGCTTAACATAAAGGAACCCTTAGGAGACAGTGATCATTATATGATTAAATTCATACTGCAGTTTGAGAGGGAGAAGCATAACTCACATGTATCAGTATCACAAAGGAATAAAGGGAATTACAGAGGTATTAGAGAGGAGTTTGCCCAGGTGGAATGGAGGAGGATACTGGCAGAGATAACAGCAGGGCAGAGATGGCTGAAGTTTCTGGGAATAGTTCACAAGGCACAGGATAGATATATCCCACAGAGGAAGAAGTTCTGAAATGCCGGGGTAGGCAAATGTGGTTGACAAAGTTAAGGACTGCATAAAAGCCAACAAAAGGGCGTATAAGGTAGCAAAAGTGAGTGGGAAGTTAAATAATTGAGAACCTTTTAAAAATCCACAAAAGGCAACTAAAAACACTATAAGAAGGATAAAGATGAAGTATGAGGGCAGACCAGCCAATAATATCAAGCAGGATACCAAATGTTTTTTCATTTATATAAAGAGCATGGGGAGGTGAGAGTTGATATTAGACCATTGGAGAATGATGCTGGTGAGGTAGTAATGGGGGACAAAGAAATGGCAGATGAATTTAATACACTGTGGAAGACACTACAGTATGCCAGAGGTTCATGAGTGTCAGAGAGCAGGAGTGAGTGCCATTGCTAGTACAAAGGAAAAAGTACAAAGTAAACTTAAAGGTTAAGGTGGATAAATCACCTGGACCAGATGGACTACATCCCAGAGCTCCCAAAAGAGGTTGCTGAAGATGCATTGGTTATGTTCTTTCAAGAATCAGTTGATTCTGGCATGGTCCCAGAGGACTGGAAGATTACAGACTCTTTAAGAGGGGAGGAAGGCAAAACAAAGGAAATTATAGGCCAGTTAGCCTAACGTCAGTGGTTGGGAAAGTGTTGGAGTCTATTATTATGGATAAGGTTTCAAGGTACTTGGAGACTAATGATAAAATAATTCAAAGTCAGCATGGTTTCTGTAAAGGGAAATCTTGCCTGACAAATCTGATAGAGTTGTTCAAGGAAGTAACAAGCAGGCTGGACAAAGGACAGTCAGTGAATGTCATTTACTTGGATTTTCAGAAGGTGTTTGATTAGGTGCCACACATGAGGCTGCTTAACAAGATAAAATCCTATGGTGTTACAGGAAATAAACCGGCATGGATAGAAGAATGGCTGACAGGCAGGAGGCAACGAGTGGGAATAAAAGGGGCCTTTTCTGATTGACTACCAGTGACTAGTGGTGTTCCTCAGGGGTCAGTATTGGGACCGCTACTTTTCATATTGTTTGTCAATAATTTGGATAACGGAAATGATGGCTTTGTGGCAAAATTTGTGGATGATACAAAGATAGGTGGAGGGGTAGGTAGTGCTGAGGAAGCAATGCGATTGCAGAAGGACTTAGGCAAATTGGAAGAATGGGCAAAAACGTGGCAGATGGAATACAGTGTTGGGAAATGTATGATAATGAATTTTGATTTAAAAAAACAACAGTGTGGACTATTACATGAGGAATTCTGCAGATGCTGGAAATTCAAGCAACACACACCTTCATCACCTGACGAAGGGTCTCGGCCTGAAACATCAACTACCTCTTCCTAAAGATGCTGCCTGGCCTGCTGCGTTCACCAGCAACTTTGATGAGTGTAGACTATTATCTAAGTGGGGAGAAGGTTCAAACATCAGAGGTGCAGAGGTACTTAGGAGTCCTTGTGCAAGACTCCCAGTAGGTTAATTACAGGTTGAGTCTGTAGTAAAGAAGGCAAATGCAATGTTGGCATTTATTTCAAGGAGAATAGAATACAAAAGCAAAGAGATAGCTCTGAGCCATTATAAAACACTAGTCAGGCTGCAGTATTGTCAATAGTTTTGGGCCCCACATCTCAGAAAAAATGTGTTGTCATTGGAGAGAGTCCAGAGGAGGTTCATGTGGATGATCTCAGGAATGAAGGGGTTAACATATAAGAAGTATTTGGCAGGTTTGAGCCTATACTCACTGGAATTTAGAAGAATGGTGGGGGGAGGGGGGAATCTCATTGAAACCTACTGAATGTTGAAAGGACTAGACAGGGTGGAAGTGGAGAGGATGTTTCCTGTGGTGGCAGTATCCGGAACTAGTAGGCACAGCCTCAGAATTGAGGGACAACCCTTTAGATCAGAGGCAAGGGGGAATTATTTTTAGCCAGAGAGTGGTGAATCTGTGGAATGCTCTTCCACAGACTGCGGTGGAGACAAAGTGTGTGCATATATTTAAGGTGGAAGTTGATTGTTTCCTGAACGGTCAGGGCATCAAATAATATGGCGAGAAGGCAGGTGTGTGGGGTTGAGTAGGATCTGGAATCAGCCATGTTGGAATGGCAGAGCAGACTCGATGGGCTGAATGGCCTAATTCTGCTCCTATGTCTTACAGTCCTATGGTCTTATGGTCTAAGCTGCTCAAAAGTTACAGCCGCTGGATATTTAATCTGAAAGATAGATGCTGCTATTTTCCATCAGGTATTAATGCATTTTACTTTGTTATAAATGAAGTTCAACATACAAGTACTGTTTCCCTACATTCACATGTTCATACCTCATAATATTTTTCAGTGTGCAAAGAGAAGTCATCAGTCCTAACAGATACCACATTGCTGTATAGCCTGTAACCTGCTCCTAGTGAGGAACCCAATCCATGCATTTCAGATCAATTAGCTTGAGGTCAATGCTGCTGCTGCTATCTGGTCAGAGGTGCAGTCATTTGAGGAAAAAAATGTTATCCAGAATACCACGAGAACCTTGATCCCTTCCAATTCTTATACCTTCAAATACATTATTATATAGCATTATAGGATCCATTACATCAAACGCAAAAGGAGACAGTGCATTGATTTGTTATTTTATATTAAAGACAGTGTTCTTCAGTGTTTCACGGAAACATCAGCCTAGACTCTCTGCTCAAATTGCTGAAATGAGGCTTGACAACATAACCATTTGTCTCATTAAAATATCACCTGTCAGCAGGAAGCCAGCATGTAGCATTTCATGAACGGATCCAAGTACAATTTGACACCTTGACTTCCTATGAAGGTATGAAGCTCTCACATGTTTGAGAAATATGCTCCAAATCTGGCAAACTTCACTGAAGTAGAAATATAGGATGAACACACCTGCCATTTGCTCTGACATTCCCTTTTCTTTGTACTTTTGACTCTTCATTAATCTTTTTCACTTCAATTATTTTCTGATCCACTTCCTTTTAATGATTTTACCCCGAATACTCAAAACTTGTTTGACTCCAAATGTAAGTACATTTTTTAGCACAAGGCAAATAAATCATTTGATGGGAAGACATTTTCCTCAGGGTGCAAGTCTATAATATGCTCTTATGGTGATGAATGTTTCATGACATTTGCACTGACGTAGAGAGGAGGAAGATGAGAAGAACAAAGGTTTCCAAGAAAACAGAAGTTACTTTTAAATTAGTTTATTACTAACTATAACCCTACTTTCTAAATATAATTAACTATCTTTTTTGATGCAAAAACGTTGTCAAATTTGTTGGGTTTGGTAAGCTGTTGTCAACTACTCATTTGAAATACAGAGTTGCATTTCTACAGATGCAACAACAGCAATCACAAGTGATGGCATCAAACATAGATAACGAGTTGAGCTCTAAGTTTCACTCCCTGGAATATATAAAATCACATAAGAAGAAAACAATCATGAATAAAAATAAGGACTAGAGGGAGGATTCCAAATAGGGTTTGATGTGGGTGGAAGATGCAAGGCAGTAAAATTACAAAGTGTACTGGGTAGCTAGTGATAGCTTGTCTTATTATGTATTTAACTTCAGAACATCGGCATACTTAACTTCTTGTGCAGCTACTTCCACAGAAGTGGAATACTTAATGATAATGATAATTGCACATACAATGTGCTTTTCAGGCATCAAGCCACTATCAATGCATTGTCACTGATGAAATGCAGGGACATTGAGTATTTTAACAGTGCAATTGGAGTTATATTTTTACTGACTTACAAATGTTTCCCAGACTGCACGAGATTTTCCAGGGAAAGAAAGCCATGGCTTTTGGGAAAGGAGTTACTCACGAGACTGTGAGTTTTCACTTTATTCTGATATTCCTTGTAGCCCTGGTCTACAGTGTTCATTGCTATCTGAAGTGAGCAGCTTCCTGGGCCTTTGGAAATGTTAGTCAAAATCATCGGTGAATCTGAAGACACATACAAGCTAGACCAGGTAGGGAGAGCAGCATTCCTTTAAAATATTACAGTAGAATAAACAGTCAACAATCCAGTAGCTTCAATGTCATTAATGTGTTGGAGTTTTATTTCAGAATCGGAATCAGAATCAAAATCAGTTTTAATATCATCGGCATGTGTCATGAAATTTGTTGTTATGCGGCAGCAGTACATTGCATTACATAATAATAAAAATCACACTAAATAGTTAAATTAATTAAATAGTGTTAAAAAGTACTGAGGTAGCGTTCATAGGTTGAATGTCCATTCAGAAATCAGATGGTAGAGGGAAGAAACAGTTCCTGAAGTTTTGAGTGTGTGCCTTCAGGCTTCTATACCTCTTTCTTGATGGTAACAATGAGAAGATGGCATGTCCTGAGTGATGGGGATCTTTAATGATAGATGTCACCTTTTTGAGGCATCACTCCTTGAAGATGTCACATGCTGGTGATAATAAACTTGATTCTGATTCTGGGGAGGCTAGTGCCCTTGATGGAGATGACTGAGTTCACAGCCTTCTGCGGCTTTACAATGTATTTAATTACTTAAATTCAATATCCATAATCTGGTCTTGTAATCAATAAACCAGCCTTCCTGAGATGAGTAACCAATCACTGTGCTAGCTAATCTTGAAGATTTTCTGAATCAGATCGGGATTGCTAGTGCATTAGAAGCATTTGATTGTACAACAATGACCGATATGACCAGCACTAAGAACAGTTTATTGTGTGTAGAGAGAGAGAGGGGGGGGACCAGCAGAGGATGCAGCCGACAGAGTCAAAAGCCACAGTACACGGTGAAGTAGAGTATGATCTCTACGGTGCCATTAGTGACCTCCAGGACACATCGCTTCTATATTGCTGCTGGCAACTTCAACCATGCTAACTACAAAACAGTCTTGCCTAAATTCTATCAGCATGTTGACTTTGCGACCAGAGAACACATTAGACCTAGTTTATACCAACATCTATACCAACATCCTGATGTACAGTATCCAAGGTTGCTTCCTGCACGGTCCGCTACCTTGGATGCTCTGACCGCTCATCTGTTATGCTAATTCCTGCATACAGACCAACTATTAAACAAATTAAACAGTTGAAAGGGAGATAATGACCTGGCCAGAAAGAGCAACCTCAGTATTGCATGATGGTTTAGAAAACACAGACTGGAACATGTTCAGAGATGGCTACCTATGTCCAACACGTTAACACAATAATGATAGTAATCATAATAATAAATACTTCATTGATCCCAAGAGGGAAGTTATTTTATTGCCGCAGCAATATTTAAAACACACACTTAGCAGTGTGCAGACTTAACCAATAATAACATTCAGAATAATAACATACACAGTAATAATTTACCAATTTGCAATACTGTGCACTAATATTGTACAAAACAATAAAACAGAAACTATTGTATTATGATGTGTGCTCTCCTGTAGCACAGAGATAAATTGTTGTATATGCTTATTGCATTTGTTAGGAAAGATTTTCTGTAGCCACCCTCATGACAGTGGAGCTGAATGAGCCAGTTTAAAAGGATGCTCCACTGTTTATTCAGTAGGTCATGGAGAAGATGTGCCTGATTGTTCATAATGAATGACAGTTTGTTTAGTGACCTCCTGTCCACCTCTAACTCAAAAGAGTCCAGATTGTAGCCGAGGACTGATCCAGCCTTTCTGATGAGTTCATTAAGTCTTTTTGTATCAACAGCACCAATGCTGCTTCCCCTACATAAAGCAGCAACGACAGGCATTTGCTGAGAGATCACGATGCAGCCTTCAGCTTGAGGATAAGATGGCTCTCAGGTCAGCAAGAGCTGTACTTTCTTGCACCATCAGAAAGGTAAAATGAGATTATTCACAGAGAATATACAGCTATTTCTGTGACGCAAGAGACAGGGCATTCAGACCATTCAGACAAGTCCACCCTGCTTGTCAATAACAGTGACGCCTCTCTTCCTGATAGGCTGGATGTCTTTTATGCTTGGTTTGATGGTTTGATACACTGAACAATGTGAGGAAGACCCTAAACACGGTCATCCCAAGTAAAGTTGCGGGGCCAGATAACATACCCAGCTTAGTGCTGAGGGACTGTGAGGCCCCGTTAACAGATGTTCTAACAAACATCTTCAACATCCTCTGGAACAGCTTAATCCCGGTGCCCAAGAGGGTGACAGTAACCTGCCTTAACCATTACCACCTGGTGGTACTGGCCTCAGCAATAATGAAATGCTTGAGTGGCTGGTTACGGATCACATTAAATCCCATCTTCCTGCTACATTAGACGCTTTCCAGTTCACTTATCACTGAAATCAGTTGACTGACAGTGCCATTACTGCTGCTGTCCACTCCGTCCTGCCCCACCTGGAAAATGGTGCCTCATATGCAGGATGTTGTTTATTGACTTCAGCTCAGCATTCATAAGAAAGATACTTCAGACACTGCTGGGTAAACTGTCCTCATTTGGACCTCAACACCTCTCTCTGCAACTGGATCTTGGACTTCTTTGACAGAAAGGCCACAGTCAGTCTGTGTTGGCAGAAACATCTCTAGCTCCATCGTGCTAAGTACCTGTGCCCCACCCCCACCACTCGAGGCTGTGTGTTCATCCTGCTGTTGTTCATGTTGCTGAAGGATGACTGTACTGCAAGGCCAGTTCAAACCAAATCATCAAGTTTGCTGGTGACACAACAGTGGCTGGCCTCATTAATAACGACAAGATGGTGTACAGGGAGGAGGTAGAGTTATTAGAATGGTACAATTACATCAACCTGAGTCTCAGTGAGGATACAACCAAAGAAATGATTGTGGACTTTAGGAAGAGGCAGGCTAACCACTCCACACTGCACATAAACAGCTCCTCTGTGGAGAGAGTTAGGAGCACCGTTCTGGTCATACACATTAACGGACAATCTCACCTGGTCCCTCAACACCACCTCTTTAGTCAAGAAAGCACAGCAGTGTCTCCACTTCCTGAGGAGATTGGGGCAAGTGAGGTTCCCTGCCGCGCCCCCCCCACCCCCCACTCTAACTAACTTTTACAGGAGCTCTATTGAGAGTGTCCTGACCAGCTGCATTGCTGTCTGGTATGGGAATTACAAGGCATCTGGCTGCAAGACCCTACAAAGGATTGCGAGAACTGCTGAGAGGATCATCAGGGTCTCTCTTCCACCCATCTGAGATAGTTACCAGGAGCACTACATACACAAGGCCCTTAGCATTGTCAAGGATCCCTCCCTTCCATCCAACAATCGCTTCAACCCCCTCTCCACCATCAGTCAGGAGATAAATAGCATCAGTACAGGGACTGTTAAAATAAGAAACAGCTTCTTCCTCCCTCAGGCTCTAAGACTACTGAAATCCTGGAATGTATTTTATTATTTGTGTTAATATTACTTCATGCGTTGTGTGTGAGTTATATGTACTATGTTGTGCACCTTGGGCCAAAGGAATGTTGATTCATTTGGTGGTGTTCAGGAGTTATGTGAATATAGCAGATAATAATTCAAGCAAAAAACCAGTCTTTAGTACTTAATGTAAATCGCAGGCAGTAAATTGAAGTTAATAGCACACCTTTGCACTGACTGTGAAGCAGAGGCTGCCCCACAGACAAAAAGATTGCATTTCCATCAGCCAAATGTTAAGACAATTTTGTTGTGTTAATTGTCCTGCATCAACTATGGGTTTAAGGAATTTGCACCATTGTCAATGTAAAATAATTTCAGGGCATTTCAGTCAAGGTATTTGAGCATTCAGAGGTCTGTAGGTATGTAATTAAAAGGAAGCATTGTCAACCCAAAATATTGAAGTAAATAATGTCATTGTAACTACTGAAACTGTATTGAATCATATACTGTTATCATTGATCTTCTCTCTCTTCATGTACCTTGCGCGTTACACACTTGGGTGATCATGGCTCTCCACATCGAATGATCCCTCGCAGCGTCAATGATATCGCGCACCGCGCACACTTAGATCTGTTAGTTCTTTCAGTGTCCATATATTTTCTTCTTTGACTTCCTCTTCCGCATTTCCCAGGCATACAGCCTTGTAATGTAAGGCATCTTATATTGATCTTAACGATATAAAAACTGTGACATAATTTGATCTTGTGAACCTCTACCAAGAATGTCTCTGGAATGATACCTGCTTGTTGTGCTGAAAATAGAATTCAATATCACCAGCTTCAGTGTCTCTCTGGTGACTTTGATCAGTCACAACAGGCAATATACACGCAGTTGAATGATCAAAAACTTGATTTGAATTTGGACTATAGGCAGAATGTGCATTTCACTGGAATTTCTAAATAGTGGTGCTTCAGATACACAATTTTGTTGTTTTTTAGATGGTTGTAGAGATCATGTTACTTTCTGGGCTTCATGACTACAGATTGCCATTTGCTCTAAAAAACACCTCTTCAACATTTCAGTGTTTTGCCTCAGTAACCTCTCAAGTGTCCCTGTCAGGAACTACAAGGGCATTAAGGTAAATGGTTGGAGGTATCTGTGAAAAGTGTCGATTCTGTAAATCTCACCTATGGTGACACCAGTCTAAATGAGCTGTGCTCAGATTTGGATTCTGAATAGCTATGTGCACATCAAGACGTAGTTAACATTATTCCCATGGCTGTCCAGACAAAAGATTAGTATCATAAGGGTTTAGGGCAGGCAGCTGGAGGAATGAGGCACAAAACACATAACTTCCTTGTATAATCAATGAAACGAGGAAGTGGAAAACTAGGATAGCAATCTACCACCAACTGTTGACATTCTATCAATATCAAAAGCACCCGGAGTAGACACTTCTCTGTCCCCAATTCCAAAGCATTTGATGCAAACAATCATCCTTAAACATCTTTCCTTCGGTCCTTATCAATTCACACCTTCCCATTTATCTTTAAAAAAGTTAAAAATAAATCTTCTCCTTTCAGTAAATAAGTGAAAACTAGTGCAGAGAGTTAAAAGTTACACTAAGAACAGGAATTTCATCACATACATTTTCTCATACCCACTCGTGGATACAAGGATACTTTGGCAGAGTCCAAAGTTCAGTGCTGCTTTGAAATTTCAATTTGTATGGTTTCAGACGAAACAGGACAAGCTCCCAGATCTCTGTGAGATAATCTTGGTTAAATTACAGTGGTTTTGGAATCAGTTCCACCCAGCAATGCTTCACACAACCTGAGCAGGGTGACCTCTGCCATTTGGGGATTGAAAGAATGGGAAGCATGTGAATGTGTTTTGATTGTGTGATTCAGGGAACTGTTGGCTGTGGGGAACTAGTAAAGAGAAGATGAAGCCTTGGGCAAATCAGTTATATTGAATAGTAGACAGGTGGCTTACTACTACGATTTTCTTATAAGTAAAAATGTCAGCTATTGATGTTGTTGGGATGGAGATGGAACAGGTGGGAGGAACTTAAGTTAAATTCCTACTTCCATGTCTATTTACCTTTTTTTCTCTGAGGCGGCCCAGATGCACTGAAAAGATACTGCACTGCTCTACAGCACTTGGTATAGATCAAAGCTGAGGTATTATTCATCCTGCTGCAGGTGGTAGTGATGTCGTCCAAGATCAGCATGGCCTCATTCTTACCTTGTGTACGTGAACTCATCCGATGATCGCATCTACTGCTTTAAGGATTTGACTATCCCATCCCTGCAAGAAAATATCACCCTAATGCATTATGACCTCAACTCGTGCTTAAGGCAGATTCCTTCAGTTTCACAAAAGGAAAATTCTTCTTTTCTTTGGCAGACCTAACCATATATAATGTATGCTCTGCTGCATGTGACTTCTTGATGATTACCATTCCATTATCAGCCCAAAGGGCTCAGTATCTGTGTCCAAAGAGACAAAGATCTTGGACCTTGACTCTCCTGTGCTGTCATGACAATTTCCTCCAACTCACTTTAAAGAATGAAAGTGTAGCTAAAATCATGTCTTTCGTCCTAACCACACCAAATTGAACAGAACGTCTGAGCTGATCTTTGGTAAGCACGTCCTATGCAGTTACAAAATTAATTAGGTATCTATCTGGAGTTAGGTATTTAATAATTAGTGTCAGAAAGAGATGATTCAATTTTTTTTTTTTTTTAGTCAGGAATCTATGCATGGAATAGTAAGCAGCATGGATCCAGTTCCACGAGTACAAAATTATACAGAGTACGAAAATCAGGATTTAGTGAATTCTAAATTTTATGAAGTTAGATAAAAAAAATTGTTACTTTTGTACTTTGAAGTAAAATCAGAGCTAATTTAATAAAAGTAAATCAAGATTTTGTAAAACAGGAAAAGCACCAGAATGTGACATCACAGGGAAACAGGAAAGTAGCTACCTAGTGTCTAGTATAAGAGAAGATCTGCAGATGCTGGAAGTCAGAGTAATACACACAAGTGCTGGAGGAACTCAGCAGACCAGGCAGCATCTGTGGAAAACAAGCAAAGTTTTGGGTCGAGACCTTTAATCCTGATTTTGTGTATAGTACTTATATAAGATCTTCCCTGTTTTAAAAAAGATTCAGGCTAGATTGAAATCCAATGCAAAAACAGAAACAATAGTTGATAGTTTCATGCTAAATATTAACTAGATTCCAGGTTGAAACTTCAAAATTTATTTGTCACTTTTACATCAAACCCAGGGCTTTGTGCTCAGCCCACTGCTGTTCACAATGCTGAAACATGACTGCGCTGCTAGATTCAGTTCAAACCAAATGATCAAGTCTACTGATGACACAACAGCGGTTGGCCTCATCAACAATAATGATAAGTCAGCAGACAGGTGGAGAGGTAGAATGGTGGGAGCACAACGTGAGTCTCTATCTGGCAAAAAGATGATTGGTGTCTTTAGGAAGTTACAGGCTGACCACTCCTCACTGCACATAAATTGCTCCTCCAAGAAGAGAGCTAGAAGCACAAGGTTTCTGGGAGAGCACGTAATAGATGATATTGTGTGGTCCCGCAACACCGCCTCTTTATTCAAGAAAGCACAGCAACGTCTCCATTTCTTGAGGAGGTTGAGGCAAGTGAAACTTCCCCCCCCCCCCACAACCCATTCTAACCAACCATTACAGGAGCAGAACTGAGTGTGTCCTGGCCAGCTGCAACACCATCTGATACAGAAACCGCAAGGTATCTGATCACATCTCTACAAAGGATTGTGAGGGCTGCTGAGACGATCATTGAGGTCTCCTTCCACCCAACAGAGATATTTATCAGAAACACTATGTACTCGGGGCCCTTAGCATTATCAATTATTCCCCCCCCCCCATCAGTCCAATAACCTCCTTGACCCCTACCATCAGGCAGGAAGTGCCGTAGCATTAAGTTCAGGATTGTTAGAATGGAAAACAGCTTTTTCCCCAGAATATGAGACTACTGAACTCCTTGTCACCACCCAGGTCTCATCACATGTGAAGCGCCATTATACTGTTTACTTTTTAACATATCGTAACTGCACCTTATTATTTGTTCATTTATTTGTGGTAATATTACTTTATGTGTTGTGTGTGAGTTACATGTGCTGTATTGTGCACCTTGATCTAGAGGAACGTTTCATTTAGCAGTATACAGGCATACAATAAAGTTGAATGTGAACTTGAAAACGTTGACAACCAACAAACCCAAGGTTGCGCTGGGGTCAGCCCACAAGTGTCCCCATACTTTATGCCACCAACATAGCATACCCACAATGCTTGTCAGACCAACACAAAACATAACAAGCAAGAAAACAGCAACAGCAAAGCAAGCCCTGTTCTTCCTTTCCACCCACGCATTCACACAATGTGCATGTGAATAAAAATATAATTAAAATAATAAATAGCCCATCAGAAAACAAGTGTTAATAAATTATGATAGCATGGTATGGCAGGTGATCTTTGTGCCTGTAGCACGTTGGAACTGGTAGAAACAACTGTGACTTACATTAACCATACTTGCACTAAGTGCCTGCGTCTCAAGAATATTTAATTCGGAGATGTTGGGGTGCAGTCCAATTTCAGGCAATGCAATGGAACGAGAGAGAAATAACTGCCAGGATTGTTTCCTTTCTTAAGTTAGCCACTGTATTTTGGTGCATGGCAGGAACAGGAGAGTGCAGTTGTGAGTGAAGAAGGTATGAAGATATTGGTAGTGCTGAAATTTCATCTATCCTTGTGTGCTGAACAGGTACAGCATTCCGGCACAACAAGAAACAGGAGCAGAGTCTGCATAGGGGTTGAGTAAACTGACCACAGCTATGCGGTACAAGAAACCATTGAAGCTGCCGGGGAGGAAAAGAATTCCACAGTGATAGGAACAGCAGGGTGATGGTTATGGTACTATTTTCTACAACTGTAAGCATAAATCCTAAAAGCTTCATGTATCAGATTTGAGGCTGGAAAGGAACATGGAAGGGGAAGGAGAGAATCAACTTTTCCTGTTCCATACAGTTGCCAAACTTTTCATATAATTATATCAGGGCACCATAAGAGTGCATCAGGAATACAGTGTGAAGGTCTGATTTTCATAGCTAGTGATTAAGAATGTGCAAAAAATCATCCATATTGGTTCCCGGGATGGATGATTTTTCAATGAGAAGAGATTATGTTGATCAGGCCTATATTCTCTAGTTTAGATGCTTCTCCACCTGGGGTACCTTGAACTAGTCGTCAGAGAGTAAGAGTTCAGCTATTCAGGATTGGCATGAATCTGCAAACTGGTATGGGTAAATGATAAGCTAATTAACATAGAACAAAGAATGATGATAAATGAATCATTTTCGTGTTGAAAAGAAGAATCTAATGGGCCTCAGTAATCTACAATCTGTACTAATACCTCTAAAGGAGCAGATTATAATGTAAAATTTACTGATGCTAAATATACACTGTGACTACTATATTGGGTACACCTGTACACCTGCTCATTAATGCAAATATCAATTTTGCAAGTCATGTGGAAGCAATTCAATACATAAAAGTATGCAGACACGGTCAAGAGGCACAGTTGTTTTTCAGACCAAATATCAGATGAGGAAGCAATGTGACTGAGGAATAATTATTGGTGCCAGATAGGGTGGTCTGAGTATCTTAGAAACTGCTAATCTTCTGGGATTTTCAAACACACTGGTCCCTAGGGTTGACAGAGACTGGTGCAATAAATTAAAAAGAACATCCAGTTAGCAGCAGTTTTTTGGACAAAAATGCTTTGTCAATGAAGGAGGACAGAGGGGAATGCCCAGACTAGTTCAAGCTGACAGGACGTGAATGGTAACTCATATAACCATGTGGTAGAACAGTGGTGTGCAGAAGAGCATCTCTGAACAGATAGTACTTTGAACCTTCAAGTTGATGGGCTACACCAGCACAAGATCACAAACATACAGTCAGTGGCCACTTTATTAAGTACTCAGTTGTCACTGAGTGTACATACATAGAAAAATTATATTTAAAAAATAAGGATAGAGGTAGGCCATTTGACATTTCTTCACTGAACACACAAAGCAATGAAAGAACTCAGCAGGTCAGACAGCATCCATAGAGGGATATGTACAGTCAATGTTTTGAGATGATATCTTTGACTATTCTTGCCAGCTATGCCATTCTTTAAGATTTTTTAACTCAGTGCAATTTTCATAGTGAGGCATAAACTGCCTTGACTGCCCTTCTCCATTCATTTCATTGGATGGGTGTAACAGAGAGCCTAAGGTATTGGTTAAAGTATCTCTTTTCAAGTGTCTGGTGTTTTAGTTTTTTTTGAGAGTTTAAAACATTTCAGCAATGTTAGACTCCAACTAACAGTTTTCAATAGCAATAAATGTTTCTGAATACCTGTGAATGTCGAGTCATTGAGAAACTACTAAACTTGTCTAACTGGCTTTCAATATCTTTTCTGCTTTCATGAGTTGGAGTTAATTCTACTCCCCACCCCACACCAATCCCATCTGATAGAATTTTGGCATGGAATATCTTGTTCGTGTTTGCCATTGGCAACAGGGTGGTCTTTCCTGTGAATATTCCCATATGGGAGGTTTGCACTCTGTGGAAACAGATTTTGTTAGAAGTTCAGCAATGAATATGCTGAACATATATTCTAGTCCAATTTTATTTAGTGCGATACATATCAAGGCATTTAGTTTGATGGGAAGAATAACAATTAGAAAGAGTATAAGAGTTGTGGACTGATATTAGAAATGCATGAATCAAACATTAAAAAAAAGAAGTAAACAGCAGAAAAAGAACAAAAATACCTCCTCACCTCAGCATATTAATGCCTCTTCGGGCTACACCTGGAATTAAGAAGCTGCACTCATCCAGTATCATAAGACTACTGAATATTGCCGATGACCAAGCTAATTATAGTAATTGTCCAATAACAATTAATTAGTTAATTAATTAATTATATTTCAGCTTTTGATACTGTGTGATTCAGATATACATTCTAGCTAACAGACAACACTGGTATCATTAGTGGTAATTGTTTTGAACAGACTGAGTGAGACCAACATGATGGAGTTGCCTCCCAGTGTTCACTCTAGCGTACCTATTTATTTTTATGCTCTGCCAGAATTATCAAATGAATTTTTCATGGATCTCCAGACTAAACACTGGAATGAGTTGCTGGAATCAGTCAATAACATCAATGCCAGAAGCAGATTCATTGATTTGAAATCATTCAAATTTTGAAATCCTGCAATCTCAACTTCTGAATTGTGTCAAACTTGAGCACAAGTGTTCGGATGGTTCATAATTATGTGGATCTAAGAAAAAAGCATAAATCCCACTCACAGAAACTAGGACAGAAGAGAAATTTCAAAGTTTACCTTACATCAAACGGACAAGATGCAACTCCAATAATAAATGAGCTGGAGTACTACCACGCAAGAATTTTGCCATGGAAACCAAGACAGAGGCAATACGTTAGTGAGGCTGAGTAGGAGAGCTTCCTTGTTTGAAAAAAAAACATGTTGCTTTCCAAAAAAAAGGCCAACAGAGGGTAGATATCTTCAAACTTGATGTTAATAAGAATCTCTTAGTTCAAAGTGGAGCACATTCGCCATAAAATATAGCAAAATAGTTAAGCCATTTGGTCCATCTAGTCTGCTCTACCATTCAATCATGACTGATTTTTATTTCCCAACTCTATACTCCCACCTTTTCCGTGTAACCATTCATCTCTTCACCCATGAAGTACCAATCAATCTTTGCCTTAAATACACCTAATGATTTGGTCTCCAGAGCCTTCCATGGCCAATGACATTGTACCACCAGCAAATTTATAGATGGTATTTAAGCTATACCTAGCCACACAGTTATGGGTATAGAGAGGGTAGAGCAGTGGGCTAAGCACACACCCCTGAGGTGCACTCGTGTTGAATGTCAGTGAGGAGGAGATGTTATTAATGATCAACATAAATTGTAGTCTTCTGGTTAGGAAGTCAAGGATCTAATTGTAGAGAGAGGTACAGAGGCCCAGGTTCTGTAGGTTTTCGATCAGGCCATAAGTCCCTTTGCGTCTCCAATTTCTAAATTTTCTCCATATGGTTGGAAGAATAAAGGTACAGAAAATAGTGTGCTTTTCTTTCTACCACAGTACACACCCAATAATTTGGGGATACTCTAAGCAGGGGTTCCCAAACGCTTTTTATGCCATCGACCAATACCATTAAGCAAGGGTTCATGGACCCCAGCTTGGAAACCCCTGCTCTGTAATAATTCCTACTTTGGGCCACAGGTGTTCTTAGCTTTTTACTGTTTAGTCAATGCTCTCATTCACCTTGTTTTGGTCCAAAAGGTCTGACACACCTCCTTGCATTGAAAATCCCTTTGCCACAATTCCATCCGTTCCCTTAATCTCTCATTATCTCATTCTGTGCGATATCTGTATTTGTTAAGTAGGGTACCAGGCACAGTTCTGATTTGATGGAGACAGACATGAGAAGCATGGAGGAATATCTGAAGAATCTTCTGAAATGCCCGCTTCGCTGCCACTGCTACTGTGTGATCGAGAATCTCTGTAGGGGAAGGCTCCAGATCCTCGGCTTTGCCTGTTGCTTGGCAGCCAGGGTCGGGGTCGAAGCACTCGGCAGAGATGGTGCTCAGTGCTTGGTGTTGGAGGCTCGATGTTTTCGGACGGACTCAAGAGTTGGCTGTGGTCGGGTGCTTCCAGGGTGCTGTATTGGCAAGTTTGCGGCGCTGGAGGTTCACGGCAGGGAGAGTTTTCTTCCTTCTACCGTCTGCGTGAGATGATGGGACTTTCGAGAGACTTTGAAACTTTTTTTTACCGTGCCCATGGTCTGTTCTTTATCAAATTACGGTATTGCTTTGCACTGTTGTAACTATATGTTATAATTATGTGGTTTTTGTCAGTTTTTCAGTCTTGGTCTGTCTTGTGTTTCTGTGATATCATACTGGAGAAACATTGTATCATTTCTTAATGCATGAATTACTAAATGACAATAAAAGAGGACTGCATGTCCTCATAGTCTAATCTGTTACTACACACCACCACCAAATGTCTACATTACTTAATAGATTGCCAACATTCATGATATTGGAAAAGCTTAAAAACATGCTTCAAAGGTATTTATTGTTCGATTACCATAGTCACCAAGAGACAATAAGCTGACCTAGCTCTTTGAAGTACCAAACAATATGGTAATGAGGGCTCAGAGACAGAGCATTCAGTATACCAACAGGACTCCCTTTTCCAAAACACTGGCTCAGAAATGGCACACACTAGTCTATACCGGCCATGAACTTGATATCTTCTCTAATGAGGAGTGTTATCATATTATATTACTTACCAACAAGAGAAGATCTGCAGGTGCTGTAAATCTGAGCAACACACACAACATGCTGGGAATGCCTCCAACCTGATGGCATGAACATCAATTTCTCAAACTTCCGATAATGCCCTCCAACCTCCTCTCCTTCACCATTTCCCATCATGAGAAATGCTGAAGGAGGGGGTGGGTTGGGGTAATTACTGGAATTTCGAGAAATCGATGTCCATGCTATCAGTTTGGTGGCTACCCAGACGGAATATAAGGGTTTCAGCCCAAAACATTGACTGTGCTCTTTTTCTAGATGCTGCCTGGCCTGCTGAGTTCCTCCAGAATTTTGTGTGTGTTGCTTATATCAATTACCTTTTTTATAAAAAACATTATTGCAGCAAGTGTCGCCTCGACTCATCAGAAAAATTTCTGTCTTTAAACGCCAAATATCGCAGATTTAATTTTACAATTCAGGTTAAAATACAAGATTCCAATAGAGGTACTGTAACTGGAAGCTAGAAAGAAAAAAAATGGCATGGTTCCTTCTTTTGATTGCCATTGACACCTCCGTAAAGTCAAAATGTGTGGTTGTGACATTAGGCCAGAATCAAGCTACATCCACTATCAAGCATCACACGTTGATGATAACTAAGTGAAAAAGTAGTGGTGTTCATTAGGCAAAATTATAATCCAGACAGCGTTATGATACGCAGCCAGCTGCAGTAGCTTCTGGAGTTTAGATGCTCTAACTTTCCGGAGTATGGACTGCAGGCGCCACTGCTTTAAGGCTCGCTGATTGGCAGCCATGTTTTGGCTCCGATATACAATATTTAAGGAGCACCTGAACGGAGGTTCAGTGCTCAATCATCACTGCTACTTGGATTATCATGTAGCAGCTAGTTTAGTATTCTGTTCTCGTTTCAGTCTGGCATCGTGTCTCGATACTAGCCTCAGCTACTCCAGCACTTGAGTCCAATCATCCTTGCCAAGGTCCCTTGTCACAGTATGATTCAGCCAGACATGGACTCAGCGGGGTATCAGAGACTTGTGTCCGCTATGACCAGCCACAACAAGAGGATTTTGAGACAGAGCCTGGAAATACGTGACCTCCTGGTCGCTGTGGGCCAGCCTTCACAAGGAGGAAGCTAGAGTTGTCAGTCGCTGTGCAGAGCCAGTACATCTTCCAACCCTGGAGAGATGTGACAGTGACCAAGGTTCCTTCCATGGCTTCCTCACTCAAAGCTCATTAGCGTTTGAGCCCCAGCCATCTGGTTTCCCTTTAGAGCATGGACTGGTGACCTTCATTATCTCTCTCCTCACTGGGAGAGCCCTGGCCTGGGCCACCATGCATTGTAAACAAAGGTCAGAGATTTGCTTGGATTGGGAGGAACTTGTGGCTGCCATAAGGAAGGTGTTCCATCATCCTGCTGGAGCAAGTCAAGCCTCCGACCATCTGATGAAGGTGCAACAGGGCAGACAGTCGGCAGCCAAATACGCTATCAAGTTTCGGACCATGGCCCAAGAAAGTGGCTGGAACAGGATGGCCTTAGCCACTCTATACCCTGACAGACTCCAAGAGGAACTGAAGGATGCCCTTGCCTTGGGAGTGCCAGCAGAGAACTTAGAGGTTCTGACTGACCAGTCCATCTGTCCCAGTAATCGTCTGGCAGAGCAAAAGTGGGACTACTTCAAGAGGTCGAAGAGGGCCAACCTGATCCCAGCCTCAGCGCATCGCAGTTCCACTTCCCAAACTCGGACAATGACCAGCCCATCTCCTGCTCAGTATCCGGTCGAGCCCACGTAAATCAGCTGCACAAGACTCTCCGCCGATGAGAGGTCCTAGCATCGTAGTTGAGGTTGCTGCTATTACTGCAGGGAAGCAGGTCACCTGCAGACTGAATGTCCAAAGCTGCAGCCATCGGGAAACCTCTAAGATTGTCCAGTGTTGGGAGGACCATGACAGCAGCAGCCGTTACCCCCAATCCCACAGATTCTGGTGTCATGCTGAAGGCCGAGATCTTCTGGGGTAAAAGTCAAAGAGTGGTGAATGCCTTTGTGGCCTCTGGGACAGGTGGCAATTTCCTGGACTTGCGGACCGCCTGTCAGCTCAACATACCACTGCAGGAGTTGAGTCTGTCCATGCCTGCAATAATCCTGGATGGGTACCCACTAGGGTCCGGGCAGATCCAGCAGCAGACATTAGCTATGCAGATGAGGATTGAGGATCAAGTGGAGGACACTACCAGAATCCGGTTTATTATCACCAGCATGTGTTAACCCTTCCGTGAACTGGAAGGAAGGGAGGAGCATTGCTTAGTTTAGTCATTGAAAGAGGATATGTTTTCAACGTGGTGTTCCGATTCCCAGACTCTCCTGAGACCAATGGCCAACAAGGGGGTAGCCTAAAGCCTACTGGAGACATAGTCCTTCCCTCAAGGACAGACAAGCCAGCTCTGGCCAACAGGACTGTTCAAGTCCCGACCTTGTCTAGCCTGGGTCATGCTGGAACTAGAGAGAGGGATCCCTAGTTCAGGAGCAATCTAAAGAGGTGCCCAGCAGTCTGGAACTCCTAAGGGATCCAGCCACCAGGTCTCGACCAAAGGACAGACTGCTAAACACAGACCTTCGGAACCTGGTCCTGGGGGCATGGGGGCCATTGCAACAGCTCACTACAGGAAGGATGTAGAAACCATAGAAAGGGTACAGAGGAGATTTACAAGGATGTTGCCTGAAGCTTACAAAAATAGAGGGCTATGGGTAACCCTGGGTAATATCTAAGGTAAGGGACATGTTCGGCATAGCTTTGATGGGCCGCAGGGCCTGTATTGTGCTGTAGGTTTTCTATGTTTCTATGTTTCTACCTCATTGCCATGGTCTGAGGACACAGACAAGGATTTGGTCTCTGATTTGGCCTCTGTTACAAGGAAAGAGTCGAATGAACTTATGGAGGTGTCTCTGAGGTCCGTTGAAACACCCCTGCCACCCACGGAGCCTCAGGGGTTATCCTCAAAGAAAGGTTCGGTGGAGACTGCAACATCCAAACTGGTCAAAATCCCTTTTGTCTACAAGGATTTGGAAGAGGTCTTCTGCAAAGTAAAGGCCTTGACTCTTCCACTGCACCAACCCTACGTCTGTTCCATAGATCAGTTGTAGGGTCTACTGTGGGGTCAATAGTACCTGCTCTCAGGCCCAAAGAGAAATGCTAAGGGGTGGTACATAAAAGAGGCTCTTGCTGTGGGATTTTTCAGCCTTCCACCTCACCAGCCAGTGCGCTTTTCTGCTTCATACAGTAAAAGGGTGGGAGCCTGCAGTCATCCATTGATTACAGAGGATTAAATCGCATAACAGCCAAGAATCATTACCCCCTTCTGCTCATGAACATTGCCTTCAAGATTCTCCAAGGGGCAAGAATATTCACAAAGCTAGACTTGCAGAGTATGATCAATCTAGTCCACATAAAGGAGGGCAATGAGTGGGAAGCTGTCCAACACACTGATGGGGCACTATGAGTACCTGGCCATGCCCTTTGGCTTCACGAGCACTCCAGTAGATTTCCAGACCATTATAAATGACATGCTCCGGATGCTCTCCATTAGAACGCCTTGGATTGATATCCTAATCTTCTCAAGGTCCAAGCAGGAGTATACCACTCACATCAGGGACATTTTAGAGAGGCTTCTAGATCATGGACTTCACATCAAGCCTGAATTTTGTGTGACCACCATTTCATTTTTGGAGTTTGACATCTCTAATGACAACCATAAAATGGACCCCACTAAGACCCAAGCAGTCAGAGATTGGCCACCGCCATCCAATGTGAAACAAGTCCAACAATTTCTGAGATTTGCCAGCTTTCACTGGAAGTTCATTTGGAACTTCAGCTCAGCGGCACCTCTGCTGACAGCTCCAGCTAAGAAGTCCACGGACCCTTTTGTTTGGACTACCGAAGTGGAGGTTGCTTTTGTAGAGCTCAAACGGTGGTTCACAACAGCTCCCATTTAGGTTTCACCTAACACTGACCTTCACTACATCGTGGGAGTGGATACCATGGACATAGGAGTGGTTGCAGTGTTGTCTCAATAGACAAGCTGGTTTTGGAAGAATGCTGTCACTGGCTTGAGAGGACCAAGAACTCTTTTTATCATTTGGACAGACTACAAGAAAGTGGCTTATACTCAGGAGGCCAAGAGACTGAATTTCAGGCAGGCCAGATGGTCTCTTTTCTTTACCCCCTTTAATTTCATCCTGACCTATCAATCGGGGTTAAAACCCCAGAAACCAGATGCCTTGTCCCATCAGTCCAATGAACCCGAATGAGAGGAGCAATCGACCACCATTTTGCCCGAAGTCAAGTCAATACGGAATCGATGATCTTGATCTCAAGGCCTAAGCACAAGGGGAGATTCCTAAGAATGGCCTTCCAGGTCGGCCGTTCATCTCATGTTCCAACCGGTCTCAGGTACTTCAATGGGGACATGCATCAAGAATGATTACTTATCCAGGGATTGTCAGGATGCTTGAGTTTATCAAGAGAAGATACTGGTGGCCTGGAATGATGAGCAAGGTCTGACAATACATGCAGGCATGCAACGTGTGTGCCTGGAAAATGGAGCCCCATATCCAATCTCAAGGGCTCCTTCACCCTCTACCTGTTCCAGACAGACCATGTGCGCACATATCCTGGACTTCTTCACCGGTCTTCTTCCTTCCAAGGAAAAGACCATCATCATGGTAATCGTCGATAATTTTTCAAAGGCCTGCAAATTCATTGCCTTGCACACGCTACCATCTGTGGCAGAGGTGGCCGAGATTGTCCTGCACCAGGTCTTCCATATCCATAGATTTCCAGTGGATATTGTGTCAGATAGAGGTCCTCAATTAGCATCTCACTGAGGGATATTTTGTCAACTGATTGAGGCAACAGAGAGTCTCCCTCTGGGTTTCACTCACAGTCCAACCACCAGACAGAGCAGGTGAACCAAGATTTGGAATGAACCTTAAGATGCCTAGCCTCAGAAAGACCTGACAACTGATGTGACCATTTGATGTGGGCAGAGGTCACCAACAAAACCTTACAGCATTCGACACATGGGATGTCCCCGTTTGAATGCCAATTTGGGTATTCTCCACCACTCTTCCCTGAGCAGGAAGTCGAGGTTGGGGTCCCTGTGGCTGAAGATCTCGTCCAGTGCTGCAAGGAAAAATGGACTATGGCAAAGAACATTTTGTTGGCTTCTATTCAGAAGGCCAAAATCAAGGCAAACCGAAGGAGAAGATAGGGGCCCACTTTGCAGCCTGGAGAACAGGTCTGACTGTCCAATCAGGATTTGCCACTCTGGATGGAGTCTAGGAAGTTGGCACCCAGCTTCACTGGACTCTTCAAGGTACTCAGGAAAGTAAACCCAATGACATAGGGAGGAGGAAGATGAGAAGAACAAAAGTTACCAAAAAAACAGAAGTTACTTTTAGATTCGTTTACTACTAACTATAACCCTACTTTTTAAATATAATTAACTATCTTTATTGATGCAAACACACTGTTGGGTTTGTTGGGTTTGGTAAGTTGTTGTCAACTTTTCATTTGAAACACAGAGATGCATTTCTACAGATGCAGCAACAGCCATCACAAGTAATGGCATCAAACACAGATAACAATTTGATCCACCAAAATTTTCTTCTGCCATTAAGGGTGCCAATGGATTCTAAAATAATAAACACAAAATAATAAACAGTGGGAGTCGGAAAAAAACAGAAAACAAATGCCTTGTGTTAGGTAACTGCTGATGTTCGTTATCAACTGGGTGACATCAGAATGCATCAAGAGTCATGATATGTTTCAGTAGATTCAATAGTTTTCAAAAAGACGGAATATAAAAAATGTATTAGATTTTTAGGATATGATGGGTTTAATAAATGAAGGTGTGGTAGTGGGTAGTGGCTCCATATGTCACTACTACAGGGCATGACGACCCTGCCTTACACGAGTCCCGGGCTCAGCTGACTCTGGCTGACAGTGTCCGGTATAGGCCCCTACCCAGGGTTACGGATCCCACTGCCTTGTGGGTATCTTTGAAAGAAGAGAAGGCTAAGGAGTAAACCCTACACAAATCCGGAGTGGAGCCCCTAAGGTGGTTGGATGACGTATCACGTCACCACCCGGCAGCTCCCACAGCCAAGCTGATGCCAAATGCACTGCTTCGCATTCCTTTGGACCACATCTGCGAGGCCGAAAGGGGGATCTTGATGTCTGGACAGCCCAGGATCTCCATATTCATCGCCCACGTCTGCGCCCCAGACGGGCACATCCATTGTCTACTTAGACAGATGGAGCCATGATGAATAAATGAAGGAGAATGAGTGGTTGCTGAATTTTAAACTTCAAAAAGGAATTTGAAAGGGAGCCATAAGGAATTGTTATATAGAATAAGAGTAAATGTGGTTGTAGAAATGTACTGTTATAATTGACTATTAAATAGAAATTGAAGATCAAGTATCAGTTTATTGTCATTCAACCGTACAGAAGTATACAGCAAAACAAAGCAATGTTTCTCTAGGACTAATGTGCACAAGACAGTGCATGTGTCACATACAGTATTGTGCAAAAGTCTCAGACACATGTACTGCATGTATCTAGTGTGCCTACGACTTTTAACACAGTACTGTATCTTTCAATGTGGAGCGAAGAGCGAGCTTGTAGATCTGGAGGGAGCAAAGGATGTTGGGACTGATGAGGGTGAAACAGCACAGGAGGGGCGAAGGACAGATGGCAGAAAAGAAGTGCCGGGGCAGGGGGTGGCACAGGTGCAGACACACTCTGCCCTGAGACACCAGGCAAGGTCATCTGATTCCAAACAATTGGTTTATTGATCATTACAGAATGTATCTCTGGTGCCTCCCGCTCCCTCCTCTCACCCTTCCCCTTTTCCCAATGATGATTCCCCTCTCCCTGCCTCCTTCGCACTCCCAGTTCATAACAGAGACCCATACCAGAATCAGGTTTCTCAACTCTTACATGAAATTTGTTTTCTTTCGTTTTCTTTTTTGGCAGCAGTACAGTGCAACACTTTATACTTTATTGTCGCCAAACAATTGATACTGGAACATACAATCATCACAACGATATTTGATTCTGCACTTCCCGCTCCCTGGATTACAATATTAAATATTAAAAATAGTAAAAATTAGTAAATATTAAAAATTTAAATTATAAATCATAAATAGAAAATAGGAAAATGGAAAGTAAGGTAGTGCAAAAAAATCGAGAGGCAAGTCCGTATATTTGGAGGGTAAGGCCCGGATCCGGGTCAGGATCCGTTCAGCAGACTTATCACAGTTGGAAAGAAGCTGTTCCCAAATCTGTTCGTACAAGTCTTCAAGCTCCTGAACCTTCTCCTGGAGAGAAGAGGGACAAAAAGTGTGTTGGCTGGGTGGGTCGTGTCCTTGATTATCCTGGCAGCACTGCTCCGACAGCGTGTGGTGTAAAGTGAGTCCAAGGATGGAAGATTGGTCTGTGTGATGTGCTGCACTGTGTACAATACATAAAATGACTACAGTACTGTGTAAAATTCTTAGGCACCCTAGCTATATATTTGTGCCTTGGACCTTTTGCACAGAACTGTAGATTGGTTAAAATAGGAAGATGGTTGGGAAACAGAAATAAGAGTACTTAGCTTTGTATTAACTCAGTAGTGTTAAGTGATATTTGGTAAATGGAAATACATAATATACAGTACTATGCAAAAGTCTTAGACACCAAATCTATATACAGTATATGTGCCAAAGTCTTTTGCACAGCACATAAAATAATGCTAGCACGATAATAATAACAGACAGTAAAATAAATATTCTGTAGATGTACAAGTTGACATAGAGTGCATATATAATATATCGTTAAATATACGTACAACAGTATAAAGCCACAGGAACTGTCATATATAATGTGTACAAGGTGGTAAAGGGGTGTTCAGAAGTTGGACAGCCTGGGGGAAGAAACTGTTACCTAGCCTAACTGCCCTTGTTCTTACACTGTGGTATTTTCGACCTGACAATAGGAGGTCAAAGTGTTTGTAGGGCTGATGGGAGGGGTCTTTGACAACGGTGAGGGCTCTGCAAATGCAGCACTTCTAGTATATGTCCTGGTGGGCAGGGGGGAAGAGAAGTCCCAATGATTCTCTCAGCAGTCTTCACAATCCATTTCAGGCTCTTGTTGTCAGATGCCTTGCAATTTCCACAACAGGCAGTGATACAGCTGGCCAGGACACTCTTAATGGTGCGCTGGCGGAATGTGATTAGAATGGGGTCAGGGAGCCTCGCTCACCTCAGTCTTCTTGGAAAGTGAAGGTGCTGCATTGCTTTCCTGAGTAAAAATGTGGTGTTGAGGGACCAGGTGTGATCATCCATGATGTGCACTGCAAAAAAACTTGGTGCTCCTGACTCTCTCCACAGTGGAGCCGTTGATGTGCAGAAGGAAGTGGTCAGCCTGCACCTTCCTGACCTCCACAATTATCTCATTAGTCTTGTCCACGTCGAGATTCAAGAGTTGTGCTCACAGACATAGAAACTGGGGAGAAGAAATAGACACATAACTGAGGCTGGAAGACTTCAAATATGAGACATCACAAGGTAAGTGCTCAGCCTTGGAGTACTTACAATTTATACTGATGACTTAAATTAATGAGTATGTTGCAGCTAGCTTTGTTGATGGGAAAGCAACCTATAACTGGCAACTTCTTCCACTTTGCTGATGCCCAAGGGTACACTGATAGAGCAATAATTGTTTGGTTGAATTTGCCCAGATTTTCCTGAAGAGGACATCCAGTTCCGGGGCTAATTATTGGTCAGATGCCAATGTTGTAAATGTACTGCAACAACCTGGCTAGACATGCAATTATTTGTGAAGTGCAGATCTACATCTGGCATGTTGTTTGGTCCAGAGAACATTCTGTTCTGATATCACCTGGACGAATAGAATTGGCTGAAGACTGGCTTCTGTAAAGGTGGGGGTCTAAGGAGGAAGTCCTTATAGTCTCTCTATTGATCTCAGATGTTGGCCCAGCCAGTGTTGAGGATGAGAAAATTTGTGGAGAATCCTTCTCTTGTCAGTGATTTAATTATTCGCCACCATTCACGACCAGGTGTGGTAAGTTTCTGATCTGATATATTGGTTTGTGATTGCTCAGAAACAAAAAAAAACATAGAAAGTAGTAGTAGATTTGAACCATCTGGTCATATCACCAGACTGCTCCACCACACATCACAATCATGGCTAATCTCCTACTTCACGACCTGTTCCTCCTTTGCCCAGTATCTCTTCGTCCCTCATCTCTTCCACCAGACCTTCAAGACTATATTGGACAAACTGGGAGTATTTGCTCTGAGCTTCTGGATCATTGTTCCACATTGGCATTGACAGATCTGTGGGAGAATGCAGTCTACATTTACCGCTCAAGGGATTATCAATTTTTTAATATTCTTTTTATTTTTTTATTACAAACAAAAACAACAACAACAAAAAATACAGCACATCCACAAAAACACGACCTTAACAAAATCAAATTAAATATTGAGCAGCAAAAGGGAGAAAAATATAAAGGCAAAAGTAAACATACACAGCAGAGGTGCACCGCACCAAAAAACCTCAGTCCTCACCCCGTAAGAAAGTTCAATTTAGGGCCTCATATCCTTTCAAAGATGTCCCCTCTGTCCTCATTACATAGTCTCAGTCTCTCCAAATGTAAAGTATTTGCCAGTTCTCTCAGTCACAGATCGCACGTAGGCACAGAGTCCATTTTTCACATTTGCAGGATTAACTTCTTAGCAATCACCATTCCGAACAATACAGCCATTTTTTCATACTTATTGGCTGAAGATAGGGAGCTTGTTGCTCCAAGGATGGCTATGAACGGGTCTGGTTCCCTCCGCTTCCCAAAAGCCTCAGAGAAACAGTGAAAAATACTTTTCCAGTATGCATAAAGCTTCGTGGTAGCTATTCCTTGAGGTCGAGGATGATGGTCTTCGTTCTGTTGATCTGCTTATGGGCTCTCAAGTGGCTTATGAGTCCAATCTTGGCTTTGAAAGCTCTTCCGCATTCAGGACAGGTAGTTCCAGATGGCAGATCCGGCTTTGGTTGTTGCTGCCTCTCTTTCCATTTTCTTCTCTTTTCTTCTAATTCTGCACATCTGTTGGCTTCAAAAGTTGCTGTTCCTTCTCGGATGATGGCTTGCCAGAGTTTCCTGTCCTTGGCATTGGTTTCCCAATTGTTGATGTCAATGTTACATTTCTTCATGTTGGCTTTTAAGGCATCTTTGAGTCTCTTCTGTTGTCCGCCTCTTTTACGTTTGCCTTCATTAAGCTGGGAGTAGAAGATTTGTTACGGAAGATGTTTGTCTTTCATCTGAACAATATGACCACTCCATCTTAGTTGGTTCTTGATGACGTAGGCTTCAGTGCTTGTTGTTTTTGCTTCATTTAGGACACTGATGTTGGTTCTTCGATCTTCCCAGATGATATTTAAGATGCTTCGAAGACAGCGTTGATGGAACTTTTCAAGTGCCTTCGGATGTTGTCGGTATGTAGTCCAGGTTTCTGATGCAGACAGGAGCGTTGGGATTACCACTGCTTTGTACACTAACATTTTGGTGTCTGTTCAGATGTCATGATCATGAAAGACTCTTGTTCGGAGACGTCCAAAAGCTGTTCCAATGCATTCAAGACAATCAACAGGAATTCTGCAGGTGCCAGAAATTCAAGCAACACACATCAAAGTTGCTGGTGAACGCAGCAGGCCAAGCAGCATCTGTAGGAAGAGGTGCAGTCGACGTTTCAGGCCGAGACCCTTCGTCAGGACTAACTGAAGGAAGAGTGAGTAAGAGATTTGAAAGTAGGAGGGGGAGGGGGGAGATCCAAAATGATAGGAGAAGACAGGAGGGGGAGGGATAGAGCCAAGAGCTGGACAGGTGATAGGCAAAAGGGGATACGAGAGGATCATGGGACAGGAGGTCCGGGAAGAAAGACAAGGGGGGGGGGACCCAGAGGATGGGCAAGAGGTATATTCAGAGGGACAGAGGGAGAAAAAGGAGAGTGAGAGAAAGAATGTGTGTATAAAAATAAGTAACAGATGGGGTACGAGGGGGAGGTGGGGCCTTAGCGGAAGTTAGAGAAGTCGATGTTCATGCCATCAGGTTGGAGGCTACCCAGACGGAATATAAGGTGTTGTTCCTCCAACCTGAGTGTGGCTTCATCTTTACAGTAGAGGAGGCCGTGGATAGACATGTCAGAATGGGAATGGGATGTGGAATTAAAATGTGTGGCCACTGGGAGATCCTGCTTTCTCTGGCGGACAGAGCGTAGATGTTCAGCAAAGCGGTCTCCCAGTCTGCGTTGGGTCCCTTCCCCCACCACCACTCCGCAGCCCCGTCTTCCTCAGATCCCACCGTCAACTCCTGGGCCCTCAGAGGCTCCATCTTCCTCTCACCCCAACCCTCCCTTCTCCATTGACACCCCCCAGCCTCCCCCCTCCCCCCTCTGATCCCAGCTCTCATCCGTGCCAGGTCTTTACCATCCCCTCCGACCTTCAACTGTCGGAGGCAGAACACTCTGTTCTCAGTAAGGGCCTCACCTTTGTCCCCCTTCGCCCACACCTCAGCGAGTTCCGTGATGTGGAACTTTTCTTCCGCCGTCTCCGTCTCCGAGCCTACTTCTTCGGCAAGGACTCTTCCACCCCCACCGATGACCTCTTCTCCCGTCTTCAACCCTCCTCTTCTTCATGACACCCCGCTCTGGTCTTCTGCCTGCTCTGGATCTCTTTATCGCTAACTGCCGACGGGACATCCACCGTCTCGACTTTACCGCACCTTGTCCCCATTCCAACCTCACTCCTTCGGAACGCTCTGCTCTCCACTCCCTCCGCACTAATCCTAACATTATTAAACCCGCCGATAAGGGGGGTGCTGTTGTAGTCTGGCGTACTGACCTCTACCTTGCCGAGGCACAGCGACAACTCGCGGATACCTCCTCTTATTTACCCCTCGATTGTGACCCCACTAAGGAGCACCAGGCCATTGTCTCCCACACCATCACCGACTTTATCCGCTCAGGGGATCTCCCATCCACTGCTATCAACCTTATAGTTCCCACACCCCGCACTTCCCGTTTCTACCTCCTACCCAAGATCCACAAACCTGCTTGTCCTGGCCAACCTATTGTCTCAGCTTGCTCCTGCCCCACCGAACTCATTTCTGCATACCTCGACACTGTTTTATCACCCCTTGTTCAATCCCTTCCGACCTATGTTCGTGACACTTCTCACATTCTTAAACCTTTCGATGATTTTAAGTTCCCTGGCCCCCACCGCTTTATTTTCACCATGGATGTCCAGTCCTTATATACTTCCATCCCCCATCAGGAAGGTCTCAAAGCTCTACGCTTCTTTTTGGATTCCAGACCTAATCAGTTCCCCTCTACCACCACTCTGCTCCGTCTAGCGGAATTAGTCCTTACTCTCAATAATTTCTCCTTTGGCTCCTCCCACTTCCTCCAAACTAAAGGTGTAGCTATGGGCACCCGTATGGGTCCTAGCTATGCCTGCCTTTTTGTTGGGTTTGTCGAACAATCTATGTTCCGTGCCTATTCTGGTATCTGTCCCCCACTTTTCCTTCGCTACATCGACGACTGCACTGGCGCTGCTTCCTGCACGCATGCAGAACTCGTTGACTTTATTAACTTTGCCTCCAACTTTCACCCTGCCCTCAAGTTTACCTGGTCCATTTCCGACACCTCCCTCCCCTTTCTAGATCTTTCTGTCTCTGTCTCTGGAGACAGCTTATCCACTGACGTCTACTATAAGCCTACTGACTCTCACAGCTATCTGGACTATTCCTCTTCTCACCCTGTCTCTTGCAAAAACGCCATCCCCTTCTCGCAATTCCTCTGTCTCCGCCGCATCTGCTCTCAGGATGAGGCTTTTCATTCTAGGACGAGGGAGATGTCTTCCTTTTTTAAAGAAAGGGGCTTCCCTTCCTCCACTATCAACTCTGCCCTTAAACGCATCTCCCCCATTTCACGTACATCTGCTCTCACTCCATCCTCCCGCCACCCCACTAGGAATAGGGTTCCCCTGGTCCTCACCTACCACCCCACCAGCCTCCGGGTCCAACATATTATTCTCCGTAACTTCTGCCACCTCCAACGGGATCCCATCACTAAGCACATCTTTCCCTCCCCCCCTCTCTCTGCATTCCGCAGGGATCGCTCCCTACACAAATCCCTTGTCCATTCGTCCCCCCCATCCCTCCCCACTGATCTCCCTCCTGGCATTTATCCGTGTAAGCGGAACAAGTGCTACACATGCCCTTACACTTCCTCCCTTACCACCATTCAGGGCCCCAAACAGTCCTTCCAGGTGAGGCAACACTTCACCTGTGAGTTGACTGGGGTGATATACTGCGTCCAGTGCTCCCGATGTGGCCTTTTATATATTGGCGAGACCCGATGCAGACTGGGAGACCGTTTTGCTGAACATCTACGCTCTGTCCGCCAGAGAAAGCAGGATCTCCCAGTGGCCACACATTTTAATTCCACATCCCATTCCCATTCTGACATGTCTATCCACGGCCTCCTCTACTGTAAAGATGAAGCCACACTCAGATTGGAGGAACAACACCTTATATTCCGTCTGGGTAGCCTCCAACCTGATGGCATGAACATCGACTTCTCTAACTTCCGCTAAGGCCCCACCTCCCCCTCGTACCCCATCTGTTACTTATTTTTATGCACACATTCACTCTCTTTTTTCTCCCTCTGTCCCTCTGAATATACCTCTTGCCCATCCTCTGGGTCCCCCCCCCCTTGTCTTTCTTCCCGGACCTCCTGTCCCATGATCCTCTCGTATCCCTTTTGCCTATCACCTGTCCAGCTCTTGGCTCCATCCCTCCCCCTCCTGTCTTCTCCTATCATTTTGGATCTCCCCCTCCCCCTCCAACTTTCAAATCCCTTACTCACTCTTCCTTCAGTTAGTTCTGACGAAGGGTCTCGGCCTGAAATGTCGACTGCACCTCTTCCTACAGATGCTGCTTGGCCTGCTGCGTTCACCAGCAACATTTAAGACAATGTTGGATCTCGTCATTAAGGTCAACATTGGAGGAGAGGTGACTTCCAAGATACGGAAAGTGATCCACGTATTCCAGGGTTGTTTCACCAAGTTGAAATGATGGTTCTATCCAATTTGTCTCAATTGGTGACGGTTGATAGATGATCTGAGTCTTCTTGGAACTGATGGTAAGTCCAAGTTTCGTGTATACACGGTTGAAGGCAGTCAGAATCTATAGTAGGTGGTTTTCTGAAAGAGCCACAACACTGTTGTCATCTGCATATTGGAGCTCATGGATGTCTTCGTTTTGGATTTGAGACGGGCAAGATTGAAAAGTCTGCCATCTGTTCTGTAGACAATTTCGATTCCTGGGGGTAGGTCATCCCTGATAATGTGGATGATTGTTGCAATGAAGATGGTGAACAAAGTTGGGCCAATCACGCATCCCTGTTTTACTCCTGATCTAACTTGAAAAGACTCACAGTTACTGTTGTTGACCATGACTGTGGCAAGCATGCCATCATGGAGGAGTCTCAGGATTCGAATGTACTTTTCAGGGCATCCATAGGTGGATAGGACATCCCATAGGAGTTCCCTTGATACTGAGTCAAAGGCTTTGGTGAGGTCAATGAATGCCATGTACAAAGGTTGAAGTTGTTCACGACATTTTTCTTGTAGTTGTCGCATTGTGAAGATCATGTCAATTGCTCCACGTGATGGTCTAAAACCGAAATCTGGAAAACCAATGGTGGAGGAAGAAAGCTCAGGAAATCCGACAACTAGCAGACGCCAATGACATTCGAGGCTTTTTCACTGCAACTAAAGCTATTTTTGGCCCACCCACGCACGATCAAGCCCCTCTCAAAAGCAAAGATGGTTCAACCATCCTGAAGAGCATAAAGCTTACAACATGACCAGAATGAATGTGACAAGTTCATGCTTTAGCAGGTAATCTGAATTTGGTGGCGTGAACAGGTATGTTTTAATGATAATAATCAATTACTCAAAAATATGCTGGCTGAACTCACACTTTAAAGCATACCTTATGAGTACAATCTCATGTTTGCATGAAGAATTTGAGTGTGACGTGTTTATTGGCTAGATATTGTAGCTGAAAGCCAGAGATTCATAAATGCTTAAGAGTCTGAATCAATACGTGTGAATAATTCAGTTTCTCCAAAGAGGAAAGACGGAGGTGGATCAGTTATTGCAGAAGTCACCTGCACCATATCGTTCTCAGCACGGTTAAGCTGTGAACATCCAGTGAGCTCAATTTCTATCTGAACCATCACATAGAGCTTCTGCATAATGAGCTGGAACAGGAGCAGGGCATTCAGGCTCTCAAGCCTGTGACACCTCTCAATAGGGTCATGGCTTATCCTACTTTTCTCCGGTTTACTTTCCTGCCTTCTCCACATAATCCTTGATTCATTTACTGATTTGAAACTTATCAAATTAAGCCTTAAAGCACTCTGTTCCCATAACTCTGTATACTCAGGAATTTCAATGATGAACAATCCTCTAAATTAATTTTTTTTATTCATCTTACACTTAAATGGGCACCTCTTTAATCCAAACCCAAATCTTGTAATTCTGGCCTTCTCTTGGCAGATAACAACCTCTCAAACTTTATCCTGTCTTAAGCGTCCTATATGTTCCAAGAAGATGAATAAAAGATGCTTTTAGTGTGGCTTTTAGTTGCTTGTAGTGATTATGGTAGATAAATTTATTATGATAGTGCTGACCGAGGTCATGTCAAGCTGAACTGTAGTCACTAGTTATTGTAAAGTATGCCTAATTTCCAAGAAAACACATATCAGACTCATTTCCACTTCACTACCACATGAGGCCTTTTTCCTGGCTACTGGGGGATCTGGTAGATTCTCTTTAACTGAAAGAAAAATCATTGTAGCATCCAAGTGGTAGAATGTTTACATCCACTCACAATACCGCTGATCACTACTAGTTGGTCATTAAATGAAAATCTTTCTGTGGAAGAAGTTTATTGCATCGTCAATGGGAAACAAGCAGCAACATGAGTGAAAATATTAACATGCTTCACCTTTGAGATTTCGGCTACTTGTTAATAGCATTCACAGCCTCGACTAATGATGAGTGATGTCCACTGCAAAGTTGAGAAAATGACAAACACTGCGCGACAAAGCAGTGAAGGATTTGAGTGTGACATGTTTATTGGCTAGATATTGTAGCTGAAAGCCAGAGATTCATAAATGCTTAAGAGTCTGAATCAATACGTGTGAATAATTCAGTTTCTCCAAAGAGGAAAGACAGAGGTGGATCAGTTATTGCAGTCAGTTATTAACTGACTGATATAATGAATGCTCTCAAGCGCACTTGAAATGCAACGTGGTTTATATGTTGAGAATGGCATTTGCATTTGTAAACACTGGTTATGGAATGATCCAATTGGAAGAAAACATCAGATGTAGAGCAACTATATTGTGTAACTATTGTACAACCTCCACAATAGGAATATTGCTCATTGTTCAGAAAGAGCTAGCAGCATTTTGGCCAGAAATCTTGGGCACAAAGGCACCTAAAGGTGGATATTAATTATATTGGATGGTTGTTGATTAATCTATCTTCCTTCTTAAATAAATATGAAAGTAATAATTATTTATTGTTTATGTACAGAGAAGAGATTATAATGTTTCTGATCAGTCCTTGTATTGCTCTGTATGCAACCCCTCCTACCCTGTCCAAATCTTCTTTCTGTAATGACTCCTCAAGAAAGCTTTTCCTCATTCAAATAACAATACTCTCATAATTCCAACTGCCTGGTGACTGGTTCTTCACCCACACATTCTGCAGCTACAGCTCTGCTCAACCACATTCTCGCTTTCACTAAAGGTTACAAGATTATTATAATTACCCATTTTAAAACTTACAATAACTTGAAATTCTGTCTGGAGCTATTCTAATGCTGGCTGCTTAAACCTTCCGGATTTTTATCGTTCAGTCTTTACCTCTGGCATTCCTTTTCCAGTTCACTATTTTTCCATTCTTCTTTACACAACTTTTGTAAATCTATATTTTTGACCAAGCTTTCAGGCAACACCTGAAGTGAATCAATATCACATCAAAGCCCAGGTGAAGTGATTTGATACTCGTTAATGACAAACTTATGTTGTGGTTGCTTATGCCAGATAGATGCAGTATAACCACAAAACTGTTACTGGAGCATGTGCGGGGGTAAAAAAAAAGTTGAATGGCTGAGAGTTAATCACATCAGGAGGTTAGTACCTAAGATTAACTGAAAAGAAGTGAAGGCCTGATAAACAGGTGGCTCCATTTGGGCTGTGAGTGTGAGATCTCATGTTCTTCGGAGCTTTCAGACGGGAGAGAAAGATTAACTTGAACAAAATCAAAAGACAGAAGTGTACTACAAGGCAATTACTGAGGATCTTATAAATACAAACCAAAAAAGGAAAATGTGGGAAATGATAATGATAGATTACTAAAACGAGATTTCCAATTCATGGTTACTAGCAAGTACAAAATGTGGCACAAAGTTTAATTGTCACTTCTCATCCTGAGTTCAAAAAGGCATGACTATCTTCTCTGTGTGAATCATTTCATGAGTGCTTCACTGTCTGAACCTCAAAAGTGAAAGGCAAATCCTAATAGTGTGTAGAGGGGCATCTTTTTGTTACGGTTGACTGCATCTCTCTTCCTCCTCTCCTTCTCTTCCTCTCCCTCCTTCTCCACCTGTTATTACAATGTGCAGTAGCTGTGCTCCCATTATGAACTGTGAAGCCGACTCAAGTGGTACAGTCAACAAAAATTGTTTCAGAACCCTGATGAAGTTCTCTTTTATATTCCCAGTGGTCCACTAACTACACTTACAACCATGCTATCCAGGAGACCAGCCGAAAGAAAACAGCCAGCATGGAGCGATAGTCTTTCTCTCCCTGGAACCATCTATCCAATCAGTATGGCAGCTGGGCACAGATTACTATTAAGAGTTGTGAGATATTCCCAAATGCATAAGATTGATCATAAGGAGCTCTTGTTGAAGATCACATCATGTGCATATTGCAGGCAAGATAGCCTTCTCATTCAACAAAGAGCCAGTCAGATTGCATTGCAATTGCCCCTTGCCAATGTTGCAACCTAAGAGATGTTTTTCATCCAAGTATAGTTCAGAAAGGTTTCATTATTAACTGGCAATATGGACAGGGAACAGTTATCATATGTAGCAAAAGCACATTCCGTCAGGCTTCTTCATACAACCTCCCCTGGACATGTCCAATTGGTGACTTTGCATCGAGTTCATTCCCGGCACCTCCCCGCAACCCCTAACCCCCACCTACCCCCCAGACTCGTGTAACTCAATTGCATAGGCTGGTGGGTTGCTCAGAGTTACCCAAGATCCCTCATGGTATTTTCTGACATTAAGGGAGTGCATCTGATTGTCAGCATGTTGGGGAATGTGGAGACTGCTGCAACATACAGTGAACTCCTCTCATTTTCACAGCTTCCCAGGACATGGTTAGTCAAAGTGAGATCCCGAATATGCACACAGGGCCACCTTCACACACCCATCCTTTCAGCCGGTTGTCTAACTACAGAATGTTTGTCCGGACTAGACAAAAGCCAGGCAGCAGATGTACAGACTGTATTTTTATCATGGCGTTGGGCGCCGTTGCTTACTCCATTAATAACCTTGTATGTTATATCCTTTAATGGCTGCAATAACTGGATACATACCAATTCCACTTCTACCCAGTGCTTCAACTTTGGCCCTCCCTTAGTTTCCACCGGGGCACACACTTCTCCAGTCAATATTACCATAAACTTTGCCTCTGGGCTGTAGTGCCGGTTTTGATGGTACAACTTCAACCATTACCTTACCTCTCACTTCTGGTAGATTCCCCTTCACTTGAGCATTCTCTTGCTCCCTGTCCTGCAGTCTCTATCTATCAATGACTTGCCCTTTTAGATCATGCAGATGAATAGCCAACTCCTGTACAAACTGGGTAACCTGGTCCTCAACGTTACAGCTCTCTGGTCCTCCTACCATCACATCCTCTGGTAGTTGCATAGCCTGTCCTGTCATTAACTCAGAAGGAGTAAATCCTGTCCCATGAGCAGGGCTTGCTTGTAGTTTTATCAGCACTGCTAGTAAAGATCCTGGACCAACTTTCTCCAGCCTCCATTAAGGCATTGTTAGGCTTCCTTTTAGTGTGATTCATTTTCTCACCCATGCTAAATCTCTGAGGTTGGTATAGAATGTGAAACTTCTCTTTGACCCCAACAATATACAAGTGTGACACCTTTGCCCCCAACTGACTCCCATTGCCTAGGTGAACAGTTGTCGACCCCGCCAAACAGTGCAACGGTGTGAGGCACCCAATGATCAGCCATGACACAAACATCAAACAATATACCAAGTGCGAGTAAAGAATTATACTTTATAGCAATTTTTGGTGATGGGTTAGTAGCAACAACTAAAAGAAAAGGCGCCACATAAGTAACTTATCAGTCTTGTGCACATAATATTTTAATATGTTGGAGCTCACACCTTTGATTCCATCCACAACATCCTTCCAAGACTCCAGCCACCATCCGACACCCGCGGTCCAGCATCTGCCGCCCTGGAACCGCTGTCCGTTCCCCACTCGCCTCCCGAAAAAGCCCACGATCCTCAGCTCAGCACACACATATGAGATAGCATAACGTGACTTCCAGTGGCTAGCAAATGAATACAATTTCCATTATCACTAATTATAACCCAAACATGCAGCTACTGAGAACCCCTTACTCAGCAGTTAACAGTACGAGAGACCATCTTAGTTTAACACTTCAGAGAAGCCATTTTGTAATAGGCAATTAACAGGTAACAGTCCAGCTAATATTACTGAGAACCCTACACAAGTCCTTTTGATAGCCTTCACAGAAAGTTGTGTCCCTTGATCCAAGTCAAGGCTGGCTGGTACTCCCCATTTGGGTATTGCCTCCTCCTCAAGCACACAGGTTATTGTCACAGCAGAGCAATCCCGACACATGGATTCTTCCACTCACCTGGTGAAATGATCAAAGATCATCAAGCAATGCCATTTACCCCTAGACTGAGGTAATGGCCCTGTGAAATCCATCTGAAGTTGCTCCCATTGACCTTAAGCCCAGGGTTGATGCCCTAGTTGGATTTTAACTGATTTTCCTGCGTCACTCTGGACACATGTTATACACAGCTGGCAGAATTTAGCAATATTGCTCCCCTTCCCTGGCCACCACCAGCATCTTTCTAGCTGGGTCCATATCTTATCCCCACCCTATGAGAGCTAAGCCATGGTAAGTTTTTAACAATGTCCGTCTGATGCACTCTGGGGCTACCACATAGTCTCCTTTCCACCACATCCATCTTCTTCTTGCACTGCTCCTGCCTGTTCCCAAATCTAGTTTTCCTCTGAAGATACCTCCCTCTTGTATAGCCCTTAAATGGTATTGCCTCCTGTATTGACTTTGTATTGCCTTTAAATCTTCCTCCTTCATCTCCCTGATCATCTACCTCTACTGGGATTGGACAGATTCCTCCACAATTGTCTGTGCTTCCAGATCAGCAAACACATTTTCCTTTTGCTCAGGGATGTCTACATTCTGTGTGCCCTAATCTTTATGACTGCCACTTCCAAGGACAGTTTAGCAGCTAAAGTAACTCCTTCATGACGTATATGCCCTCCTTGTCACATACCCTCTCCTTGCCCAAGCCGCCATGTAATCAAATGCATAACTACTGCCTGTGAGAAGGTTTATCCTTTGTCCCTTACCAAATTTAAGAGCCCCTGTCAGCGCTTTTAGTTCTGCCACTTGTGCTGAGCTGCAGCCTGGGAGCTTTCCTCTTGCCATTAGGTTCCCTCCTTCATCCACAACAGTCCATCCTGTTTATGGACAACCCTCACAGCACCTCCTAGATCCATCTACAAACCAGGTCAACCCGTCTCTCCCCTCTGTTGGTGTTTCTCCAATGGCTGACTCCTCAGGCCCTTGCATTCGCTCCATTCACTCATGAGGGGATCCATCTTGTCCTATCAAACTGGCTGGGTTAACCAAACTATCCTTTATTATCTGTATGTGTTTGTCAGCAGGTAACACTGCTGCCTGCCATTTCTCTCACCTGCTGTCAGACACTCCCTATAGTTTGCCTGCCTCTAGGCAAGTGACTATTCTGTGAGATGTGTGCGAGACCATCTGACCCATCAGTGCAATACGTAGGTGCTGATGCTTCAACAGCCCAAGTCACACAGTCTACTGCTTGCACACACCAATGCATTTCTGCCACTACTTGATCCCATTTTACAGAAAAATATGCTACAGAACGCAACTAGTCACCATGTTCCTGACATATAAAACTCCCCCTGATTGTCACAAAAAAATACATGTCTGGCAAGCCGAATCCTGGTGCCACAGCTGGGGTTTGCTTCAGATGTGAGAAGGCCTGATCTAACTACAGCATCCTTTCCACCTGTTCTTTGCCCTGTTTCTTTCCTCTTATGAGAGCTTGCAGAGGTTCTGCGGGCTCAGCATAATTTTCCACAAAACTGCGACAGTAATTTTGGAGCTCTAAAGTCTGATGGATTCCCTTCACTGTGTATGAGTGCCAGAGTTTAAGAATTGCTTCATTATGATCCTTTGGTATTACTTTCTCAACCTGAACAATCTTGTGTCACAAATAAGCTCCTTCAGACTATGCAAACTGTATCTTGGAGGGATTTACCTTCAGTCCCACATTTTCAAGAACGTGTTAAGTCCTCAAAACCACATGGTGTGCTTTCTCTTCCAGAGGTGCAATTAGAATATCCACATATTGCAGAATATTGCTACTAGTATCTCTAAGAGAACATGGGTGATTATTTTAGCTATGCATCAATGGAAAATGGCGGGGCTGTTATGGAAACGCAGTCTTCTCCATGTATACTGTAAAAGTTGACTTATCCTGATGATCGGGATATACCAGAATTGACCAAAACTCCTTTGCAATTTCTAACACAGGAAAAATATCCTATTTCTGCCTCAGGACATTTAAAATGATGGGTTCACCACTGTGGGATATTCCCCGTTGTGTATTTGTTCAGGGGGGTTTAACCAATGGCTAGTTAGTAGGACACATTTGGCTTAGGAACTGGCCCAATTGGGGAATTCATATGGGAAATGGTCAGCCGGATCACCCCTGTTGCTGTAGTTCTGTGACTATCTTTTCCATTGCAGCTTCTGTTTCAAGTTTAATGGGTACTGTCTATGGGGTGGGTGTGATGGGAGTTCTATCCCAAAGGATGTCACCTCAACAAGGCCACAACCCTTGTTTGTGAGTGGCCCATGCCCGGGGAGATGTTTCGCAATAATACGCCACACTCCAGTCACTGCCCATTCAGCCTTTCAGGTTACGACTCGCGACATAGATAAGTCATCGGCATTCCCCTCTGCCACCAAGGGTGACTCTTAATTCACCAAATAATTTCCCTTGTACCTGACTTGTTTACAATTCCTAGGAATTCCAATAGGTCTATCCCCAAGATGGCACCTTCATGATTGTCACAAACCCAGATATGTACAGTAATTCTTGAGTACTTGATCTTTATTGGGACGAATTCATGTAATTGAATGATCATGGATCCACCCCCCACCCTTCCACTACCATTATAGTTGTAATGTGTAAGTCAAGATTAGTTATTGAAATTGAGGCTCAGCAGCTACCAACCTAGTGCACAGCTGGCTCCCTAACAGCACATTCACAAACATTCTTGAGTTGCCACCCTTGTCACTAAGGGCCGATACTAGTCATTTCATCAGGAGTCATTTTAACTTCTCTCTGGAGATCTGGTAAACAGGTGCTGCTCAAAGCATGGTGGTGATCCTCAGTCTGTTCTGTCCAAAGTCCTTGTCCTGCTTCCCCTTTGCCTCTTGACCAACTCTTGTCCTGACTATGCCCTGTTCTCCCACGGCAACTACACTAAACATGGTCTTTTTCCCTGTCCTTACAATCCCGGGCCATTTGCCCTCTTCTTCTGTACCTGAAACATTCAACATGGCCTTGTCTGTCGTTACACTGCCACGATGGCTGCAAATTCTCCTGTTTTTCCCCTCTCCACTGTTTCTCCCATTGCCCAGTTAAGTATTTGATTAAATGTGTGGCCAATGGGTAACCCTACTGTTACTAAACATGTGGCCAGTATTATTACCTGGGTCAGATCTAGGCCCATGCCACATGTCCAAAATTTTAAAAAGACATCATGATCCCATTTAGGCCACCATTTTGCTCATATGCCTGATATTGTCTCTCAGCATAGTCCTCGACTTTCTCTTTTGGGTCTTTCTTAATTAAGGTAACGTTGGTCCAATTCATCTGTTCTTTATCTACTGTATCTCATCCTTATCTACCTCAAAAAGTCCCTCAGTTTGTTCTCTGAGGATCTGCTTCTCCCTTTAAAACCATTTTTATTTGAGATATATTGAGCAACGTAGACCAGACCTGCTTGTGTAGCTTAGCCTTTAAAGGAGCATGGATTTCATCAAATCGGAGACTCCCGTAATTCTCCAGCCTTTTGCTGAAAAAACACATTGTCATCATTATGTTAGATAACAGGTAATTTATTTAGCAACATCTGTTTCTCTGTTGCTGTAAAAGGATCTACCGCCTTGGACTCTGTAGTGCTATTCTCTACAATCTTCCAGATGACCCAGGGGGGAAGAGTAGGGGCTGCGAGTTCTGAAGCACCCACTGCTGCCTCATACAAGGATGGAGGTTGTGAATAACTATTACAAGTCCCATTCTCATTATCTGCATCAGCTGAAGTGTCCCAGTCTACATCAGGTAGTACCATGGTAGCATTGCAGTTAGCGCGACGCTATTACAGCTTGGGGCGTCAGAGTTCAGAGTTCAATCCCAGCACTCTCTGTGAGGAGTCGCTCTACCTCCTCCCTGTGGAATGCTTGGGCTTTGTCCAGGTGCTCCAGTTCCCCCTCACAGTCCAAAGAGGTCCTGGATACGTTAATTTGTCATTGTAAATTGTCCCATGATTAGGTTAGAGGTAAATTGGTGCTGTCGGGGGTTGATGTGTGATGCGGCTCAAATGGCTGGAGGGCTAATTTTGTGCTGTGTTTCTAAATATATTTTTAAAATATTCTGGGGGCATGCATGGACTTACACTGTCTATCATTTGTGCTAAAATGGGGGGGGGAATGATTCTGAGCTTGTTTGGCAATTACTGTTCTGTTGTATTTGTGCAATAATGCTGTTACGATACTACAGCCTTTTCATATTTGCCCTTCTCTTGTTCCTTCCACGGAAGTTTGTTCAATTTGTTTCGGGATTGTTCTATCCGGATTGTAATCCTTTGTATCAGTTATGGTGTGCTACCATCTGTATGAGGGATCCTTCCAATTCCCACACTTCTTCCCTGGTTTTCTCCATGGCCACACATCACTGTGTCTGGAATTCCCGCTCCCCAAACCTATGTCTCAAATAATAATACAAGGGTGATTGATAAGTTTGTGCCCTAAGGTCGAAGGAGTCAATTTTAGAAAACCTAGCACATTTGTTTTTCAACATAGTCCCCTCCTACATTTACACACTTAGTCCAGCGGTCATGGAGCATACAGATCCCTTCTTTGTAGAAGTCGGCGTCTTGGACCTGAGAAAGTGGTCCACAGCAGGGATGATTTATACAGGAGATGAGTTATACTGCTCTCATTACGTGCACGTGCAGTTCAACTCTTTGAGTGATTATGCAGAGAGTTTGAAGTTAATAACTCATCTCCTTCTACCTTAGGCCATGAATTTATCAATCACCCCTGCTGTGGACCACTTTCTGGAGGTCCAAGACGCCCACTTCTACAAAGATGGGATCCATATGCTCCTCAATGGCTGGACTAAGTGTGTAAATGTAGGAGGGGACTATGTTGAAAAATAAATGCGCTAGGTTTTCTATAATTGACTCCTTCTACCTTAGGCCATGAACTTATCAATCACCCGTTGTAGTTAGTCAATCAACTTCCCAAATCAGTTGCAACCCAGAACTACTGAGACCCATTTCCCAGTTACCCAGACACCCCAATCCTCCGTTCTCTGATACCAAACTCCTCGTGCTCCAAGGTCTCTGTTTACCACAACTTAGAGTTGCATCGACCCTAATCTAGCAGGGTGGTATCTCAAACACATTCACCCAACCAAGAACCTCATAGTTGGTTGCAATCCAGTGGCATATCCTGTAACCATGCCAACTGTAGGAACAAACTGGAAGATCACACAGAGTTGGTGTTCAAAGTATGGGTGATTTACTAAAATCTTGTGCACACCAGGAAACCAGTCAAAGCTGATCTCCCTTAGCATGAATTTGGTAGAACCTTCACGTTTTCGGTTAATGAGATTACCAGTAAAACTACATTTTGATTACAGAATGATGGCTGCAGGAAGCAATAACTAAGTGACGAACAAGGTCCTGATTACAGAGTAAAATGATTGTTGTCAGGTCTAACAGTAAGTCTAACTTTCTATTACGACAATGTGTTCGGCATGGACTAAAAGGGCCGAGATGGCCTATTTCCGTGCTGTAATTGTTATATGGTTATATGGTTTGCATGCTATAACATAATTAATGGAACTCCTGAACCTTGGGCAGCATCACTGCTGCATTCCATGTCTCCACTTCGAGGTAGTCTGCAGTTCCCTGTAACATTTGCACATTAGCACAATCCACATCCCTATTACTAGTTACTAGCCCTCACCATTCTTTCCCCTACAGAAGGTGACATGAGGATGGCACACACACATTTAAGAAAGGCAAAAGAACCTGATACAGATGTGTGATTGCAGTATCAGTTTAGATAGAATACAACATGTTCACCAAGTGTGGACGTGGGAATTTGCTCAGCATGAGAAGTTGGTGAGGTAATGAAGCAGATGATGCTCTATGCTCTTGTTCATGGATGCTTCAGCCAGTATGTATGTAAGCTTTGTCTGTTAGCTATACTAAGTGAAACTCCTTTTATTGGGCGACTCTAGAGATGCAGCTCGTTAGCAGTCACTGGACTCAGCGGTAAGATAACCACCCTTCTCAAACTCTGTATATCTAGAGTCGGTGTGACTTGGATCCCACCAAAACCGGGAAGCTGGGATGTCTCGAGCACCCGAACTCCAATCAGAGTGAATACGGTGTAAATACTGCCTCCATGCACTTAAATGTCAGCAAGAAATAACGGATCATACACTGGATACAATTATAAAGGAAGTGTATTTACAAATTACAGCTTTATCGAACATATAGTAGGAAAAAGAAAAGAAAAAATAAAAAGGGCCCATTACAATTAACTCAGTCTAGATGTGCACATAAGTTGGAGCTCTTCTTGAAGTTGTCTTTAACTCACACACTGGACTCAAGGTCTGCATGAACGTACACAACACTTTCCGAATCAGAATCCTCAAAATCCACCTCGAACAAATGGGCTCTTTTTCCCTGGTACATCATAGGCAGCCTATCTGGGGATTTCCTGACTCTTTGTGATCTCCTTATTGTATCTTCAGCTCCTCCAGCTTCAACCACCCCTTGTGACCCTTCCTGTCTATCAATCATGTCTTCTGGCGGCTCAGGCCCATGCTTCATGACTGAACTTAATCTCCTTCAGTTTAAGCAAGTGCTGCCAAAAATCTATGGCTCCGGTATGAACACCTTCAAACTGTATGGATACATCAGAGCTTGGTCCAACTAAACCTTCATGAATAGTGTTTTCCACTTTAGTATTTCCTTTGATACACTGATAGAAACATATCCTCGCAGAAAGGTCAGCCCGTTCCTTTACCGAATCCCTCTGTGGGTTTACCTTTTTTCTTCGCTGTTTGATTAACTTTCTGAAAATGTTCCTGTCCTTTACACTGCCACTTGAAATGGTCCATCTTCTCCACAGTTGTAAGAGAAAATACTGGTCATTTCCCAGGTCAAAGGACCCCGTTCAGTAGCAGCTCTCGCCTTGGTACATCCCACCAGTGGATCTGGCTTCCTACCAGCCTTGTCAGGCTCGGTGGCAGCACCAACCGATATCATCTGAAATACCTTGGCCCTCAGATCTTTTACAACATCCTGCAAAACCCCACTTGTGTGGCATATGGAGGGTCGCTTTAGCAAGAGGCTACTACCAAGGACTGTGCCATGCTGATGGAGGCCTCCTACTCCTCCATCACATTTTCCCCCTCTCTATCCTCTCTGGGAAGCTTGTTAAGAGTTGGGGGAGGGCACATCCTGTGGGTCATTTGAATACACAGAGCAGTCACGTCATGTGACAGTTCGCCACTCACAACTTGCTCCATCCTCAAGCAATTTCTCTCAGACTGTTGAATGCTGTCACGACCAGTGCAGCAGCTTCTCCCACCTGAAAATGTAGGCAGACAACTTCTCTCCTTCCTCCTGAAATATTTGCCTAAACTTCATCCCAAGGTCGCCTGCACTTCCAGCAGTGCCAAAAGCATCTTCCAGAGCTTGCAGATAATTAGCTGACATGTCTAATGGATTATCTGATGAGGAACTTCACTATATCAGCTACTGGGCCTTTTTTCATATTATTTCATGTTTCTGTTTTATATCTCTGTTTTTTCATATCATCTGAGCACTGCCATTCATCCAAATGTCTACTCTGCCCAAACCTCATATTCTTCTTCCCCATCGGGTGTGGGCTTGACACTACAGAACACTCTCAGCATGCAAGAACTTTGGCTGTCTGCAGATATACTTCCGCATTTATCAACCAGTGACGTAGTAGCTGAAACAAGCTCAGAATTTAAACCAACCGCTGAAGCACTCATTAGACCTTAGCCACCAGAAAACTCCTTCCTCTCACTTTGCAGAAATGAGGACAATTTGTCTTTAAAGTCTTCGCCCTCAGCTACAGGGAACTCGTCTCCCAATTCTTCACCCTCACCTACACTCCCCTGTTCTCTAAAAGTACGGACAGCCCATGGCTCCACTTCTCCAGGTGCCCCAAATGTACCAGGCAGATCCACTCCTTGCTAGTCTGGACTAACCCAACATCCTTACCAACCAATTGATCATAATGCTGTACAACAAGGATAACATTCCCTAATACTTTAACAGTACTTAAACCCCTAATCACCAATTCATCCGGGCTGCGGATATCGACCCCGCGCAGAACACAAGCATTAGTTGTGGATAATCTCTTTGCATTGCACCAAAGCTTCATCTCTGCAGTGTCAGTAATCAAGGATCTTAATCAGTTTCCTGGACACTAGTTTAAACACAGGCTTAAACACTCAAACAGCTTAATCAATTCTAACAGCAAATACACAGTATTCAGGGAATGAAATCCCGGAAGATAGCCCCCACACAGTGAAACCCCTTTTTACCGGGTGACTCTAGAGACATGAGTCATTAGCCCCTGGCTAACAGTCACTGTCAGCAGTGAGAAAACCACCTTTCTCAAACACTGTATGTCTAGAGTCGGTGTAACTTAGGTCCGACCAAAACTGAGAAGTTAGGATGTCTCAACCACCCAAACCCCAACTGGGGCAAATATTGTGTAAATACTGCCCCATGCAATTAGCCGATGGCAAGAAAAAACAGATTGTACACTGCATACAATCATAAAGAAAGTGTATTTACAAATTTCAACTTTATCGAACAGTTAGTAGGGAAAAGAAAAGAAAATAAGATAAAAAGGGCCCATTACGGTTAACCCAGTCCAGATGTGCACATAAGTTGCTCATTTCGTAGTTGTCTTTAATTCATGCGCTGGACTCAAGGTCAGTATGAAAGCACACATCACCTTCCCAACGTTGCTCGAAATTCATCCCGAGCAAATGGGCTCCCCCACTGGAGTATTGGCCCTTCCTCCCAGAAGCCATTCATCAGCACAAAGCCCCTTGTGCACCAGGCATGGCACCCTCAGTCACTTTCCTCATGTTTTCTCCCAGCTCCCGCCAAAAAGATCTCAACCCACACCAGTGTCCCTCACAAAACCTCTCCACCCAGCGTTCTCTTGAACTTTCTCCCAATTCCACCATCTTGATTGGCTGACACAGCATCTCTAAGTTGAACAACACAGCCCCATACCTTTAGCTCAAACCCAAACATACTAAAAGCAGAACAGACTGCTGTTACAGAACTGTCAAAATGAAACATCTACAGCATAACAGTAAAAATCTTAACCAGGGTGTTACATAAGTTTTCATGTTTCATTACATTATAAAATCGCACAACATATCTACTTACTGGTGAATGTACATTACATATCATAGTTAACTTTTAGACAAACAAATCAATTATAAGTAAGCTAAATATCCTGGAAATAGAAGTCGTAAATAATTGCATGGGTATAATAAGGCAGGTGATCAGATACAGGTGCAGCAAGTGGGAGATTGATCAGGACCAATGAGATCCCCAGCTATCACACCTACATTGCTCAGACTGAGGAAACTCAGCTGACACTTGTTAAATTGGTGTCAAAGATACAGGCACGATGACACCTCACAGAAGGGGAGATATATTTGGATATTTTGATCTTGGAGTCTATTGCACACTGCAACCTAGAGAGTAGCCTATATTTCAGCTGTGATCAAAGGCAGAAGGGTGAGACATCAAGGCAGGAAGGTGTGGTTTCCCTAGTATATAATAGTGAAGGAGCTTCAGTCAGATAATTCGATAACCAGGGTTATAGAATTAATTTTAATTTTTTTAAAAAGAAGACTAATAGCATTGAACTTTGGCTAAAAAATGAAGTATGGATGAACAAAGGTATTGATTTATCTTCACTGTGAAAATTATTGGGAAGTGTCCTAAGCAATGGTATAAATTGTTGTTTGGAAATGCAAGGATTTTTTCAGGAAAGAGGATGTCTGACAAATATGTCTCACACAAAAAAAGTAATTTTTAACAGACTAGAAACGTAGCATTTGGCTCATGGAGTGGTGTTGGTAAAATCGGTTTTTGAGTTCAAGTTTCTGGCAGCAGTAGTGGAGAAAGGGAAGAGATATTCTATTAAGAATGATCTTCAATTATTCTTTCTCAATCAGTGTCATGGAAAATCAGATAACTTGGATCAAAGAATAGATTTAAATTAAAAACAAAAGACAATTCAAAGGGGAAAGTGGAGCTTAAGTGTCAAGCGAGGAAGTGATTATAGATTTACAGGCAACGATCCATAATTATGGTAGTAAAGTGCAGTATGAAAGAGGAAAGAACTGAAATTTTTAAAAAATAACAGACGATCAAGAAACAGCTACTTCAAGGGAATATTGGAAAAGGTTACAATGAAATGTATTGGTTCTGTAAGCACAAATACTATAACATTCCTGTATCACAAGATCTGAAAACAGAATCAGTTCAGAAGATAACACGAGAGAAAGGGAGAAAAAGGCCTATCCTGATGAAGGGTCTCAGCCCAAGCTGTTGACTGTTTATTTACCTCCATAGATGCTTCCTGATCTGCTGAGTCTCTCCTGTATTTTGTGTGTGTAGCTCCAGAAAGTGTTAGTTGATTTTCAGGCTATATAAAAGTACCAACACAATTGGAGAATCAATAATTTAAAATGTAAAGTAACCATAAGTGATATAATCTTCATATAGTTTGGAAAAAGTAAACTGTCAAAAAACTCTGGAAGATGAGTTCATAGAATGCAACCAGGGAAGTTTCTGGAATATTTTATCATGGAACCAGTTTGAGAACAGTCTAGTTTGGACCCTGTCTTACATAATGAAGCTCTGTTAATTACATCTCATGGTGTCTTACATAATGAAGCTCTGTTAATTACATCTCATGGTATAAAAAACTTCCAGAGAAACTAGATTAAAAGCTTTTCCAGTCAATAAACAACAACATGCATTTAAAAATTCTTAGTAAGTTATATTCTATTGAGTAATTTAAATTGTACCAGAAAAGTAATATATTTATGTTAACTGTAAATGTTGAGGATAGACTAAAAGAGACATACTATTACTAAGAGGATTATAAGAGTTTTGGAACATCAAAGAATAGATAAACAATTGACAAAGTCAGAGAAAATAGGGCAGGAATGTAAATTAGCAACATATATAGACAGTGACTGTGAGAGCTTCTGCAACTACATAAAATGGAAGCATATAACAAAATGAGGAGCATATAGAGAACAGGATACACACCAGAAAGAAAGAGTAACAACAGGTGATTCAACCACTCAAGCCTGCCCACCACTTCACATGATCGCGGACATCTGCCCAGATCACAGCTCCTTCTTTGTGCTAGATCTACGTAACACTCGGTTCTCCAATCTCTCAAAAACAAATCTACCTCTTCCTTAAATCTTCCAGTGATTTTCCACCCTCTGACATAAAAGTTCCTATTCACCTTATTTTTTAACTATGCCACCTCATTCTAAATTTTCCCAAATGTGGAAATATTTCAATATCTACCTTGTCTTGTTTCCTTAGTCACTTTAACATTTCAATAAACTCAGACCTCATTTTTCTAAACTCTAAGGGATGCCGACTCATCTTACTTTAGCTATTGGTAATTGGACAATCCTCTTATCACAGGAATTAGCCGAGTGAATTTCTTCAAGGCTACCTCCAATGTGAGTATACTCTCTAGTTAAATAGAAGGGAAAATATATGCTATACTCCAGGTGTAGCCTCATCAATGCCTGATACAATTGTAGTAATATATTTTCTACTTTTAAACTCCAAACTCTAATAGTAAAGGCTTCTTTGCTATGTTCCTTCTAAATCACCTGCTTCACTTGCATTGCTAACTTTCTATGCTTTATGCACAAGAAGGTACAGATCCCTCTGAACTCCACTCAATAGCAGTCTGTCTCCATTTAGATAAACAGACTGCCTTTTGATTCCACCTACTGAAGTGCATGATTTTTTTCTCTATTTGCCAAGCTTTTGTCTGCTCACTCATCTATATTCTGGTTGCCTCTGTATACTCATCGCACACCCTCCCACGTATATTCATGTCATCAGTAAACTCAGATAATCTACACTCTGCTCTCGGCTCCAAGCCATTAATATAGATTATTTTAAAAATTTACAACTAAGCACTGATCCTTGGGGCATCACTTGAGTTACATCTCTACAGTATATTCTGGCTTTCAATCTTTTTGTCTTCTGTGTAATAACAGACATCCCACCCCTCCTGGAATTTCTGGGAGTCTCCCGCATATTGATGGTGCTACCTCCCTGAAATGAGTTTTTGCAGAGTGGGATGTCTGTAATAACCAATCTTCAATCCAGGTCCATACACTTGAGTTTTTACCTTGTGTACTGGCCTTTCATGTGTTACCTTATCGAAAGCTTTCTAGAAATCCAAATACAGCATTCAGCAGTTGCTTATTATCCTGAAAGAATTCTTGCTTATTTGCCAGACATAAATTCCCTTTCTTAAAACCATGTAGACTTAGTTTGATTGCATTAAGATTTTCTAGCAGCATGAGAAATTAAAAGGACAAATAAAGAAATGTTGTGGACATATATATTTGGTTCTGCCTTCACGGCAGGATACATATTAAATGTAGCATATTAAATACATATTAAATACAGTGGAACCATGAGTAAATTGTGTGAAACATAATTGACATCGTTAAAGATTAAGTACTGGAGGAAATAAAGTGACTAAGACTAAGTGGTAGCCTGCATCCCAGTAAATCAGAAAGCTAAGGAATGCAAGAGAGATATGAGAGGACCTACTTGCACTGTGCTTGGTGCTTCTGTTGGCATTACTGTGCTGTCCCAAGGAAAGATACAGAATTGAGAAACATGGCCATTTTTGCAAGGAAAAAACAGAGAGTTTGCTGGTGATACAGCCAGAAACAAAAGAGACATTGGATAATCTTCCAGTGTTACAAAACTACAGGCAAGAACTCATACAGGGCAAAGTGATGAATTTAGAGGGATATTTAATCTACTTCTGTCAGAACTTTGGGAGCTACAATTTGTCACCAGAGACCAAAGGAAATTGTTGGTGAATATGTTCTCAAGTTGAAGACTTTGGTAAAGGAGTGCAACCTCCAGACCTTTTTTATTTGGGTTATAATATTTCTTGGTGTAATAAATAAGGCAACTGAAGTACTTCAGGGGAAATAAAATAGAAAATGCTGGATATACTCAGAAAGTCAGGACACATCTGTTGGAAGCGAAACAGAGATAATGTTTAAGGTTGAAGATCATTCATCATAACTGGAAAGGAGAGGAAAAAAATCTAAAAACCAAGGGTAGGGAGAGGAATGTGTCTGACAGTGTAAAAGAGCTTTGTTTGTTTGTATGGGCCTTTATCACAAATGGACAACTGATACAGACTTAGAAATTAAGTTACCTGTAGTTATGGAATTCGATACTTGATCCAGAAGGCTCCAGCATGAGTAGGTGGAAGATGAGGCGTAGTTCCTCAAACTTGCACTGGGCCTCACTGTAACAGTGCAGGATGCCATAGGCCAGTAGTTCAGAATGGGAGTGGAATGGAGAATTAAAGTGCCTTGCAACAGAAAGCTGAGGGTCATTCTTGCAGACTGAACACTACTGCACTAAAATGTGGTCACTCAGTTTGCGTTTGGTTTCTCCATTGTAGTGGAGGTTACATTGTGAACACCAAAGGCTGTACATTAGATTGGAAGAAATGCAAGAGAATTGCTGCTTCTCGAGGCAAGATTGTTTGGATGGCTAACAGATGGGAGTGCTGAATTGTACCTTTTAAACATCTACAGAATATGATAAGGACCATATGTTTACTCAATCTTACAAAATGAAGAAACAATTATAAGTACATGCATCAATAAATCAGTGTGTTATGGCCAATATATGCATATGTAATAACTCAGCCTCTCTCCAACGAGGCAGAGTAAAATTGTTAACACAAGAGATTCTTCAGCCACACAGGACCTGATGAAGAGTCTTGGCCTAAAACATCAGCTGGTTATTTCCCTCCATAGATGCACCACCAGTATTTTTTGTGTGCAGAGCAAAATTATGTATTGGACAAAAATGAGAATGTTTCTTCCAGACTTATGGTTGAGGTCAACTCTTGTGTTGCCAACAAAGATAGATGGGTCAGTCACATATGATAGTTATGAACAGGATTAAGCTTGTCTGAAAGATCAATAGTCAGGGTAAGCTAGGTAGATCCCAAAAAGTAATCAGTCTACAGACACTGATGGGCCAAAGATTTACACAGAATCTTCACTTAAGTACTGTGGTCGAGTAAAAATCTAGCTTAATTTTTACAAATAAATGGATCAGTTTAGCATGGAATAATAATGCACAGGATAAGGATAGTTCTGTTATGGGTGACTAAGGTGCAGGAAGCAATGCACCAAGATCATTGCAGATGGAATTTAATGTCAGTTCATTTGACAAGGAATGTGAAATTAGGTCATAAAGAAGAACTAATTGTTTTTTAAATGATCTAGCTAGACGCAGACATATCAGCAATTGGGCTGAAATATGGAGAAGTTGTATATTAAGAAACTCAAGAAAAGATCATACAATGTTGAGCCTAGAACTATGAGGAAGCCATGTGGGAACGTAATATGCTTAGATGTGGGTTTTCCACAAAACTTAGTAAAATTGACAAAGAATGCATTTGTCCTGTGACACAAGGAGGCATAGTATTGTGGTCGTTAATATTTAGGTGATTAACAAGAAGATTTGAGCAGATGCCTGTTCATTGTAAGTCAGCAAGTGAATCAGGTCTTGGAATATGATCACAGTCTGATACTGATTTGTAGATGCAGCAAGTAGACAAACAAGTGGAGTAAGCAAATAGGAAGTGTGTTGGCCTTTATCACAAGGAGTTTGGAATGCAAAAGTACATCAGCCCTTGGAGACACAAGAGACCTCAGCTGCTGGAATCTGGAGCAAACACAAACTGCTGGAGAACTCAGCAGGTCAAGCACCTTGATCTGCTGCTGCTTGACAATAGACAATAGACAATAGGTGCAGGAGTAGGCCATTCAGCCCTTTGAGCCAGCACAATCAGTACCCTTTTCCTGCATTCTCCCCATATCCCTTGACTCTGCTACCTTTAAGAGCTTATCTAACTCTTTTTTGAAAGAATCCAGAGTTGGCCTCCACTGCCTTCTGAGGCAGAGCATTTCACAGAACCACAACCCTCTATGTGAAAAAGTTTTTCCTCAACTCCGTTCTAAATTGTCTACCCCTTATTCTTAAACTGTGGCCTCTGATTCTGGACTCCAACCAACATCAGGAACGTGTTTCCTGCCTCTAGTGTGTCCAATCCCTTAATAATCTTATATATTTCAATCAGATCCCCTCTCATCCTTCTAAATTCCAGTGTATACAACCCCAGTTGCTCCAATCTTTCAACATATGACAGTCCCGCCATCCCAGAAATTAACCTCGTGAACCTACGCTGCACTCCCTCAATAGCTAGAATGTCCTTCCTCAAATTTGGAGACCAAAACTGTACACAATATTTCAGGTGTGGTCTCACCAGGGCCCTGTACAACTGCAGAAGGACCTCTTTGCTCCTATACTCAATTCCCCTTGTTATGAAGGGCAGCATGCCTTTAGCTTTCTTCATTGCCTGCTGTACCTGCATGCTTACTTTCAGTGACTGATGAACAAGGACACCTAGATCTCATTGTACTTCCCCTTTTCCTAACTTGACACCATTCAGACAGTAATCTGCCTTCCTGTTCTTGCTACCAAAGTGGATAACTTCACATTTATCTACATTAAACTGCATCTGCCATGCATCTGCCCACTCACCCAACCTGTCCAAGTCACCCTGCATTCTCATAACATCCTCCTCACATTTCACACTGCCACCCAGCCTTGTGTCAACTGCAAATTTGCTAATGTTACTTTTAATCCCTTCATTTAACTCATTAATGTATATTGTAAGTAGCTGCGGTATCAGCACCAAGCCTTGCGGTACCCCACTAGTCACTGCCTGCATTCTGAAAAGAACCCATTAATCCCTACTCATTGTTTCCTGTCGGCCAACCAATTTTCTATCCATTTTCTACCCTACCCCCAATACCATTTGCTCTAATTTTGCACACTAACCTCCTATGTGGGACCTTATCAAGGACTTTCTGAAAGTCCAGGTACACTACATCCACTGGCTTTCCCATGTCCATTTTCACAGTTACGTTCTCAAAAAATTCCAGAAGATTCGTCAAGCATGATTTCCCCTTCGTAAATCCATGCTGACTCAGACCTATCCTGCCACTGCTATCCAAATATGCCGCTATTACATCTTTTATAATTGATTCCAGCATCTTCCCCACCACTGATGTCAGACTAACTGGTCTATAATTGCCTGTTTTCTCTCTCCCTCCTTTCTTAAAAAGTGGGATAACATTAGCTATCCTCCAATCCACAGGAACTGATGCTGAATCTATAGAACATTGGAAAATGATTACCAATGCATCCAGGATTTCTAGAGCCACCTCCTTAAGTACCCTGGGATGCAGACCATCAGGCCCTGGGGATTTATCAACCTTCAGTCCCATTAGTTTACCCAACACCATTTTGTGCCTGATGCGAATTTCCTTCAGTTTCTCTGTTACCCTAGGTCCTCTGGCCACTATTACATCTGGGAGATTGTTTGTGTCCTCCCTAGTGAAGACAGATCCAAAGTACCTGTTCAGCTCGTCTGCCATTTCCTTGTTCCCCATTATAATTTCACCCGCTTCTGTCTTCAAGGGCCCAACTTTGGTCTTAACTAATTTTTTCCTCTTCACATACTTAAAGAAGCTTTTACTATCCTCCTTTATATTTTTGGCTACCTCATCTTTTCTCCCCATATTGCCTTTTTAGTTATCTTCTGTTGCTCCTTAAAAGTCTCCCAATCCTCTGGCTTCCTGCTCATCCTTGCTATGTTATACTTTCTCTCTTTTATTTTTATACTGTCCTTGACTTCCCTTGTTCTCCACGGTCGCCCCTTACTCCCCTTAGAATCTTTCTTCCTCTTTGGAATGAACTGATCCTGCACCTTCTGTATTATTCCCAGAAATACCTGCCATTGTTGTTCCACTGTCATCCCTGCTAGGGTATCCTTCCAGTCAACTTTTGCCATCTCCTCCCTCATGTGTACATAGTCCCCTTTGTTTAACTGTAATACTGACACTTCCAATCTTCCTTTCTCTCTCTAAAATTGTAGATTGAAACTTATCATATTATGGTCACTACCTCCTAATGGCTCCTTTACCTCGAGTTCCCTTAACAAATCTGGCTCATTACACAACATTAAATCCAGAATGGCCTTCTCCCTGGTAGGCTCTAATACAAGCTGCTCTAAGAATCCATCTCTGAGGCATTCCACAAACTCCCTTTCTTGGGGTCCAGTACCAACCTGATTTTCCCAGTCTACCTGCATGTTAAAATCCCCCATAACAACCGTAGAATTACTTTTGCGATATGCCAATTTTAACTCTTGATTTAACTTGCACCCTATATCCGGGCTACTGTTTGGGTAACTCCCATCAGGGTCTTTTTGCCCTTACAGTTTCTCAGTTCTATCCATACTGACTCAGATTCTCAGTCATGGTTTCCATCCCCTTTCCAGAAGAAAGGATAAAGTTTCCCCGTGAATTTATTCCCAGTGAAAGTGTGGAGATGGGTCTTGGTCTCCGCGTTGTAAAATGAAACTGTCCCCGACTTGACCTGCTGAGTTCATCCAGAAGTTTTCTTTTAATACAGAAGACTTGCTGAGATTGTACAGGGCTTTTGCTGGACCACATGTAGAGCATTATATAGAGTTATGACTTTCATATCTAAGGAGGGCTACACTTGCCTTAGAGACAATGCAGCATATTTTCAGTGTGATAAATTTCTTGGATAAATCAATTCTCCTATGGACTTCTCCCATAGGAGAATGAAAAGTAACCTCACAAAGACATGCAAGCATCTAAAAAAGACTGAGGGGATGGAGGCCAAGAGGCTATTTGTTTTACACTAGGATAATCTTAGGATAAGGGCTCGCCATTTGTCACTAGGATGAAGGAAAATTTCTTCATGCAGTGGGAGCAAGTCTTTGAAACTTGTACCTCAACAGGCTGTGCATAATCAGATTTTGCATGCATATAAATCTAAGATCAAAAGATTGGTGGGCATGAGAATTGGGTAGCAAAGAGAACACAGCATGAGACCAGCATTTATATCAAATAGCAGAGTAAACATGAGAGCATAAATCAGCAACTTTTTAAGGAGAGCCAGCATTCCTTTAAAATGTTTCCAATCTGTGATATTATAGCTTGCCACAGTCGATAAAGTCAGGACATTGAATTTCTATCTCTAATGCTACCCACATTATTACTAACTACATCTGCAGACCTTTGACGATGGGAAGAGAGCATGATTTCACAAATGCTGATGTGCAAACTTTCTCAGTAAATTTTTCAAAAAGGTCCCCAAAGATGTAGTACAGACCCTAATCAGGGAATATATGTAACCTTTAATACCACAAATTAACAATGAGCCATTAATTTCATTTTTGAAATCATCAGTTGGCCTTGCTTCAACAGCTTTTTGGGGATAAAAGGCTGGAACTGTCACAGTCTCGACCGTTAATTCCCCATTTTCTCCTAATTCCCTTTGATGACGGCACACCTGGTTCTCATCAAGACCTGCAGCATAAAAACCCCAGCTTTGCATCCACTCATTGCCAGATCATTGCTTTAGCCAGTGTGGTAATTAACGTTCCCAGCCGCTTAGGATTGTATATTCCAAGTTTTACTTCAGTACCGAGGTTTTCCTGTGTAACTCCGTCTCTCCGTGTCAAGAAAAGTATTGCCTACCACTTACCTTTCTACGCTCCGTGTCAAGATAAGTTCTGCCTGCCTCCTGCTTTCCTGTTCACCCTCCTGTTTGCCGTTTAACTCCAGCCACTCTCACATCCTCGTCTGCATCCTAACTCAATCTCCGTGCCAGTGTCCTGCATTTGGGTTCATCCCGTTCTTTGCAACAGGAATGTCTGTCATCACCTTTGAATTGTTAGAAAGTAGATCTAATCCAGTCTTTTAATTTGAAGTGGATTTGACACAGAGTTAATTAGAAGAAGATACAGAGAACAAGTTATTTTACAGAATAACATAGGTGCAATGATTTTGTATTTACCAGATGGCCCTTCCATCAACTGTTCTAAAAATGCACTTATGAGCTTTTAATAGAAATCTGTGCCGAGGAAAACCTTTTCACATCTCTGAAAGGTATCTTCATTCTGAATACTTTCTCACAGATTCTGCTGATAATTATTCCTGTTTGCACCTTATGAGCAGTCAACCCAGCATCTGCTCTCCAACAATACATACTGTCTGCACCTTTTTTCAGTTTGATTATAGATAGAAGAGCAAGATTTGTACTCTTTGATAAACCCACTTAACGGTTACTTACATAACTTTGGAACTTTGAAAGGAGCCATATGTGAAGGTGCTCAGCAAAGTAGAGGGACGGAATCAGAAATGGTTAGTTAGGAAGTCATTGGGAAGCTGGTAGGGTCAATTGGATAGCCAAAAGGGCAGTGAGTGAGGAATAGAAGAAATAGTGGACAAAAAAAAATGGACTTTACCTGGAAAATGAGATATTGTAGTCCTGAGGTGGCCCACATAAAGTCAACCTTCATAACACTATAGTTCAATTTTATTATTAAGCATTATCATTAAGAACCTTATACATCATTTGACATATTTTTCCATACCCAATGGGCCCCAATGGCCAATATTCTCTCATAAACGAACATCCCCAGTGCTGCGGCCCCCATTACACTCTGACATCTCTGTTGTAAAGGTCATGTTGTTTGTGTGCTTGATATTTGCCTCCTTAAAGAGGCAGCCTTTCTGAATTCCATCGTGGAAAGAGAATGTCAGGTCAACAGAGGACAAGAATTAATGATGATTGCAAAAACATTAGGGAAAAAATGCATCAGTTCGACTGAACCCTGGAAATCTGTTGCCCATGACTATTCAGAGTGAAAAAGGAACATCTGCATTTCAGTAAGAGCCTTGAAGCAAAGAAATGGGAGCTTAGGGAAGTCTAGCATAAATATTGGAAAGAGTGCACCACTTTACAAATTACCCATTCACCAGACATCTGACATTTATGTCCCATCTTTGGTGTAATTTGTTAGCCCTTCAGAACCAATACAAGTGCAGTAGAAGTAAGATACCTTATAAGCCCAAAAGAAGAATTATATACATGAGATGCATGGATTGCTTTGAAGAAAGATCTGGCAGTGCACTTTCAATGTATTACACTTCGAGTCACATTTAACAACTGGGTTTTTTCATAAAATCCTAACTCAGAATGAACAAAGAAACACTGTGCTGTGAGTTAGAATTTCCAGATCACTATGTCCTTCAATTGTTCTTATCTTCTCCTATCAGCACTTGTGATTTCTGTAAAATTTAGAAAGGGCATAGCCAGCTTCCTGGGTCAAGTCAGCCCACAAGCTGTTGTGACTCAATTTCATTTGAGTATTCAGATCATTCAAGCATAAGAATTCATCTGCATGTAGTATATATGACTGCTCTTCATCCTCAACCCAGGAGCAGTATTGAATTCACAGAAATCTTCAGATTATTTTGAGTTCTGTAATAATTCACCTAAGGTTCCTTTTTCATCAATGTTCCTCTGTGTCCTACAACTTAAAGTCTGATCCTTATTTGAATTTCCAAAATGCTTTTACTTTCACTTGTTAGGACTAAATTCCATGTGCCAATGTCCCATGCAACTTTCTATCTGATTTATATCTAATTGTAGTTTTCCTCAGTATCCACAGCACCAGCAACTTTTATGTCATCCACAAACACACTAATGACTGTATATCTTCTAGATTCACATATAAGTCATTAAAATACCTCACAAACAATATGGGAGACAGCACCAATCTGTTTGGTACATCACTGGCCTCAGACTTCTGATCAAAAAGGCATCCTTCATTACCCTTTGCCTCCTATCGTCAAGCCAGTTTGGAATCCCATTGAACTGCTTCTTTCGGATTCTCTGAGCTATAACCTTCTGAACCTACCTACCATGTGGTACCTGGTCAAATGCCTTACTGATGGCAATGTAGACAATTCCTCTTGCCCTGCTTTCATTGGCCCTCAAAAGCTATCTCTCAAAAGCTCAATCAAATTAGTGAGGAAGGATATATACTGTAGCTAGAGTACCTAAGATTTATGCACATATATACAGTGCCTATAATAAGGTTTTACGCCCCTGCCCCGGGATTTTCATGTTTTATTGTTTTACAACATTGAATCACAATGAATTTAATTTGGCTTTTTGACACTGATCAACAGAAAAAGTCACTTCCGTATCAAAGTGAAAACAGATCTCTACAAAGTGATCAAAATTAATTACAAATATAAAACACAAAATGATTGATTACATAAGTATTCACCAACACCCTCCCCCCACCTTTAACATGACACACCAAATCATCACTGGCGCAGCCCATTGGTTTTGGAAGTTACAGAATTAGTTAAATGGAGGTCTGTTTTTGGAGACCTGAGTGCAGTCAAGGTGTTTCAATTGACTCTAGTAAAAATACACCTGCATCTGGAAGGTCCAATTGCTGGAGAGTCAGTATCCCATCAAAAACGACACCACAAAGGCAAAAGAACACTCCACGTAACTCTGTGAAAAGGTTATTGAAAAGCACAAGTCAGGAGATGGATTCAAGAAAACTTCCAAGTCACTGAATATCCCTTGGAGTATAGTTAAGTTAATCTTCAAGAAAAGGAAAGGATATGGCACATCTGTAAATCTGCCCAGAGCAGGCCATCCTCAAAAACTGTGACCGTGCAAGAAGGGGACTAGTGAAGGAGGCCACCAAGAGACTATGACAGCTCTGGAATAATTACAGGCTTCAGTGGCTGAGATGGGAGAGACTGTCCATACAACAGCTGTTGCCTGGGTGTTTCACCAGTCGCAGCTTTATGGGAGAGTGGCAAAGAGAAAGCCACTGTTGAAAAAAATCTCACATGAAATCTCAGCTAAAGTTTGCCATACGGCAAGTGGGAGACTCTGAAGTCAGATGGAAAAAAGCTCTATGGTCTGATGAAATCAAAATTGAGCCATTTGGCCATCAGACTAAACCAATCATCAAAAACACACCACTCCTTCCGTGAAGCATGGTGGTGGCTGTATCATGCTGTGGGGATGCTTCACTGCAGTAGGCCCTGGAAGGCTTGTAAAGGTAGAGGATAAAATAAATACTGCACAATACAGGGAAATCCTGGAGGAAAGCCTAATGCAATCTGCAAGAGATCTGCGACTTGGGAGAAGATTTGTTTTCCAGCAAGACCATAACCCCAAGCATAAAGCCAAAGCTACATAGGAATGTCTTAAAAACATGAAAGTTAATGTCTTGGAGTGGCTAGGTCAGAGTCCAGACCTCAATCCAATTGAGAATTTGTGGCTGGAGTTGAAAAGAGCTATTTACTCATGATCTGCATGCAATCTGACAAAGTTTGAGCACTTTTGTAAGGAAGACTGGGGAAAAATTGCAGTGTCCAGATGTACAAAGCTGATAGGAGTCCTATCCACACAGATTCTATGCTGTAATTGTTGCCAAAAGTTAATTTACTAAATACTGACTTGAAGGAGGTAGTACTTATGCAATCAGTTATTTAATATTTTATATTTGTAATTAATTTAGATCACTTTATAGAGATCTGTTTCCACTTTGACATGAAAGCGTCTTTTTCTGTTGATCAGTGTCAAAAAAGCCAAATTAAGTCAACAGTGATTCAAGGTTGTAAAACAATAAAACACAAAGACCTCCAAAGGGGGTGAATACTTTTATATAGGCACTTTTATGTGTGTGTGTGTGTGTGTGTGTGTGTGTGCGCGCAGATGGATGAACTAGTAAATTTGTGGATAATCTGAAGATTGGTTGGTGTTGTGGAACGCATAGAAGATTGGCAAAGGATACAGCAGGCATATATATAGTAGATAGCCAGTATCTTATTCCTAGGGTTGAAATGTCTAATTCTGGAGGGCATCTTTTTAAGGTGTGCTTGGTTCTGTTTTCTTACAAAGGCTGGTAGGTGCATGGAATGTGCTGCGAAGGAGGTGGAGGAAGCAAGCATGATAGAGGTGTTTATGAGTCTCTCAAAGAGGCACGTGAATATGTGGTAAATGAAAGCATTCTGATATTGTGATGCAGACTAGATGAATTTAGCTGGGCATTTGATTACTAATTTAGTTCTTTGACACAATGTCATGAGTGTGCCTTTTATACATTGGCGAGATCCGACGCAGACTGGGAGACCGCTTTGCTTTGAACACCTACGCTCTGTCCGCCAGAGAAAGCAGGATCTCCCAGTGGCCACACATTTTAATTCCACATCCCATTCCCATTCTGACATGTCTATCCACGGCCTCCTCTACTGTAAAGATGAAGCCACACTCAGGTTGGAGGAACAACACCTTATATTCCGTTTGGGTAGCCTCCAACCTGATGGCATGAACATCGACTTCTCTAACTTCCGCTAAGGCCCCACCTCCCCCTCGTACCCCATCTGTTACTTATTTTTATACACACATTCTTTCTCTCACTCTCCTTTTTCTCCCTCTGTCCCTCTGAATATACCCCTTGCCCATCCTCTGGGTCCCCCCCCCCTTGTCTTTCTTCCCAGACCTCCTGTCCCATGATCCTCTCGTATCCCTTTTGCCTATCACCTGTCCAGCTCTTGGCTCCATCCCTCCCCCTCCTGTCTTCTCCCATCATTTTGGATCTCCCCCTCCCCCTCCAACTTTCAAATCCCTTACTCACTCTTCCTTCAGTTAGTCCTGACGAAGGGTCTCGGCCTGAAACGTCGACTGCACCTCTTCCTAGAGATGTTGCCTGGCCTGCTGCATTCACCAGCAACCTTTATGTGTGTTTCATGAATGTGCTGTACTGTTCTATGTTCTGTAACCCTATTTCCCTTACACATTTTGAAAATTTCCTTACAATCTGTTCCACTAATTCCCATTGATTATAAGGAGGCTTAAAGTTTGACCCCAGCAAAATATCGCCCTCTCTATTACAAAATTCAATCCATTTGGGTTCCTGAGCCACATGCTTCTTTCAAATTTATAGTCAGAAGCTAAGCTAGTTGAGAGATTCAGCTGCCTGTCAGACAGGGAGGTTCTCCAGAAAATGTCACCTTTTTTTTCTTAACAGAAGGTTACAACTTGCCCTGCAAAAACATTGCTAAATAACTACCGTTATTCTGGGAAATCGCATCTGTGAGCCTTCTGCCTCTGCTGCTATATCTGGTTTCATTAAGCAAGCAGCAGCTTATAGACTTTTTCATGGGATTATGAGCCATCATTAAGATGGGTGAGCTAGATTTAGCTGTGAAAATCTGTAAGACATTGAGACATAGGAGCAGAATTAGGCCATTCAGCCCATCGTGCCTGCATTGCCATTCGATCATGGCAAATTTATTATCCCTCTTGACCCCACTCTTCTGCCTTCTCCCCATAATCTTTGATGCCCTGATGAGGCAACACCCTATCAACCTTTGCTTTAAATACATTCAATGATTTGACCTCCATGGCCATCTGTAGCAATAATTTCCACAGATTCCACTACCTGTAAGCCAAACATATTCCTCCTCATCTCTGTTCTAAAGGATCTTCCTCTATTCTGATGATGTGTCTTCTGATCCTGGACTCCTCCATTATAGGAAACGTCCTCTCCACATCCAAACTGTCAAGGCTTTCCAATATTCAATGGATTTCAATGACAACCCTTCGCATTCTTCTAAGTTCCAGTGAATACATGCCTAGAGTCATCAAATGCTCCTCATACAGTATTCTCGCGAATCCCCTCTGGACCTTCACCTTTGCCAGAATATGGTATGCTGGCATTCATAGCAAGACGATTCGAGCACAGGAGCAGGGAGGTACTACTGCAGTTGTACAAGGCTTTGGTGAGACCACACCTGGAGTACTGTGTGCAGTTTTGGTCCCCTAATCTGAGGAAAGACAGTCTTGCCATAGAGGGAGTACAAAGAAGGTTCACCAGATTGATTCCTGGGATGGCAGAACTTTCATATGATGAAAGACTGGATCGACTAGGCTTATACTCTCTGGAATTCAGAAGATTGAAGGGGGGGATCTGATTGAAACGTATAAAGTTCTAAAGGGATTGGACAGGCTAGATGCAGGAAGATTGTTCCCGATGTTGGGGAAGTCCAGAATGAGGGGTCACAGTTTGAGGATAAAGGGGAAGCCTTTTAGGACCGAGATGAGGAAAAACTTCTTTACACGGAGAGTAGTGAATCTGTGGAATTCTCTGCCACAGGAAACAGTTGAGGCCAGTTCATTGGCTATATTTAAGATGGAGTTAGATATGGCCCTTGTGGCTAAAGGGATCAGGGTGTATGGAGAGAAGGCAGGTACAGGGTTCTGAGTTGGATGATCAGCCATGATCGTACTGAATGGCGGTACAAGCTCGAAGGGCCGAATGGCCTACTCCTGTACCTATTTTCTATGTTTCTATGTTTCTTATATCTTTTTTTTTCAGACAAAGGGCATAAAACTGCTCACCATACTCTAAGTGAGGTCTGAACAATGCCTTATGAAGTCTCAGTATTGCATACATACATGCTTTTATATTCTAGTCCTCTCAAAATTAATCCTACAATTGCATTTTCCTTCCTCATCACCAACTCAGCCTGCAAGTTAACATTTAGGGAATCCTGCACAAGGACTCCCAAGTCCCTTTGCACCTCTTATTTTTGAATTTTCTCCCCATTTAGAAAATAATCTACACCTTTTTTTTTCCTTCCACCAAAGTGCATGACCATATATTTTTCTACACTATATTCCATCTGCCACTTCTTCCCCATATTCCCAATCTGTCTAATGCCTTCTGCATACTCCTTGCTTCCTCAACACTTCCTGCCCATCCACCTATCTCCATATCATCTGCAAAATTGGCCACAAGCTATCAATTCTGTAATCCAAATCATTGACATATAACGTGAAAAGAAGCAGCCTCTTATATTTCTGACCCCGTCTCTTATATTTCTGACATATTCTGACAAATCCTGACAAATCTGGAGACTGAGAAAACTACTTATTAAATTCATCTGCCATTTCTTTGTCCCCTATTACTACCTCTCCAGTGTCATTTCCAGTAGTCTGATGTCCACTCTCATACCTCTTTTACTGTTTATATACTTGAAAAAACTCTTTTATATTGTTGGCTATCTTACAATGAAAAAATTCATCTTCTCAGTCCTTATGGCTTTTTCATTGCCTTCTGTTGGTTTTTAAAAGTTCCAAATCCTCTAACTTCCCACTATTTTTGCTGTATTATATGCCCTGTCGTTTGCTTTTATGCTCTTTTTGACTTTCATTGTTGGCCACAGTTGTGACATTCCTCCCTTTAGAATAATTCTTCATCTTTGGGATGTATCTTTCCTGTGCCTTCCAAATTGCTCCCAGAAACACCAGCCTTTGCTGTTCTGCCTTCCAATCAACTAGTGTGCCCTTTCAATAAACTTTGGCCAGCTCCTCTGATGTCTCTGTAAATTCCTTTACTCCACTGTAATGCTGATACATCTGACTTTAGCTTCTTCCTCCTAAACTGGAGTGAATTCTAGCATATTATGATTACTGCATCCTAAATCAAATCTGTTTCACTATGCAGAAGCCAAATCTAGAATTGCCTTTCCCCTACTCTAAAAAGCCATCTCATAGGCATTCTACAAATTCCCACTTTTGGTATCCTGCACCACACTGATTTTCCCAATCTACCCGCATATTGAAATCCCCTATGACTATCGTAAAATTGTCCTTTTTGCATGCATTTTCTATCTAACATTGCAATTTGTATAAGACATAGGAGCAGAATTAAGCCATTCGGCCCATCAAGTCCGCTCCACCATTCCATCATGGCTAATTTATCTTTCTCAATCCCATCCTCCTGCCTTCTCATAACCTTTGATGCTCCTACTGATCAAAAACTTATTAACCATGCTTCAAGCATACCCAATGACTTGACCTCCATTGCTGTCTGTAACAGTGAATTCCACAGATTCAACCCACTCTAGTGAAAGCAATTCCTCCTCATCTCTGTTCTAAAGGGACGTCATTGTACTCCGAGGCTGCCCCACACTATAGGAAGCATCCTCTCCATGTCCACGCCATCTGGGCTCTAGGATGAGAGGTTTCGGGGTGGAAGGTGGGAGAGATTAGCAGCCACCCAAACTCTTTACAACTCTTTCCCACCCACTGAAATATGCCACTGAGAATGTTGAAAATTAATCAAAATCAGATTTATTATCGTCAGCATATGTCGTGAAATTTGTTAAATTCATTGATGCATTGACATCCTGATAACTCACATTTTCTGCAGTATTACCCCTTATCTCCCAGTCAAGGAATTGCACCTGAGGTGTGCATGAGCTTTTCAGTAATTGATTATTGCCCAAAACTTGATTTCATGGGTAGCTGCTGTGCTATTTTGCATATAACCGTGATGATCACCAAGCTTTTTCATTAGAGTAGAAGTATAGTTATGGGTGGTATGGTAGCAAAGTGGTTAGATTACAGTGCCAATCTCATAAATTCCATATCCTGGCTACTGTTTGGATCCTACTAGCATGCACGAAGATGTTGTTTGTCTCATAGCTGACCACTGTAAAGATTGCAAAGAATGGAGAACGTGAGATAAGGTAAAATAAGATAAAACTTTACTTATCCCAAAGGAAATTATTATTGCAAGGTTGCTCAGTCAGAAATATATACTTTGAAATACAAAATGTAAGCATTGAGGTATGAAAGGAATATAAAATGTGCATTAAAAAATAATAGTGCAAAATACAGATGTGCAATGAAATCATATATACTTAAGAAGGAGGAGTTGTAGAGTCTTATAGCCACAGGGAGAAAGGATCTCCTGTGGCGTTCAGTGGTGCGCCTCAGACTGTTACTGAAGGTGCTCCTCTGTTTGTCCAGTATGTCATGGAGGGGTGAGAGGGATTGACCATAATGCTCCATAGCTTCTGCAGCATCCACTTCTTAGACACAAACATCAGAGAATCCAGTTCCACCCCCAACACAGAAACAGTCTTCCTGACCAGCTTATTGATCTTCTTGGAGTCAACTGCTCTCACCCTTCTGCCCCAGCAGACAACAGTGTAGAAGAGAGTGCTGGCCATCACTGAGTCATAGAACATCTGCAGCACGGTATTGTAGATGTTCAATGGCTGGAGCCTCCTCAGGAACAACAGTCGGCTCTATCCCTTCTTGTACAGAGACTCTGTATTTTCAGTCCAGTCCAGTTTATTGTCCAGGTGAGTTCCCAGGTAATTGTAGTCCTGAATGACTTCCACATCCATTGCCTTGATGGAGATGGGAATGCAGGGTGTTTTCACCTTCCTGAAGTCCACCACCAACTCCTTTGTCTTAGTGATTTGAGCTGCTGGTGATTCAGCCCACACCACTCAACAAAATTGTCCACCACTCCTCTGTACTCAGCCTCTTGACCCCGGCTGATACACCTCACAACTGCTGAATCATCTGAAAACTTCTGCAGGTAGCAGGATTCCAAGTTGTATCTGAGGTGCAGACAGTGAAGAGGTGGGGGGACAGGACAATCCCCTGAGGTGCCCCTGTGTTGCTAACCACAGTATCTGATACACAGCTCTGCAGTCTCACATACTGTGGCCGTCTGGACAAGTAGTCTGTAATCCAGGACACTAGTGCAGCATCCACCTGCATCTCCGTGGACCTACTCCCTCATAAAGCAGGCCAAGTGGTGTTAAAAGCAATGGAGAAATCAAAGAATATGATTCTCACCGTGCTGCCTGGCTCTTCCAGATGGGTATAAACCCACTGAAGCAGGAAGATAATGGCATCTTCAACTCTCAATGTGTGGTTGGCAAACAAACTGCAGAGAGTCCAGTGATGGACTTATGATGGTCCGGAGTTGTGTCAGGACCAGCTTTTCTAATAATTTCATAACATGTTAGGTCAGTGCCACTGGTCTGTAGTTACTAGGTGTGGTAGGATATGTCTTCTAGGGTACTGGAACTAGACAGGATGTTTTCCACAGCACAGGAATCCTCTCCAGGCTCCGCCGACTATAACATGAGGTTGTAGTTTGATGGCGTGGCAGTTTCAATCACATGGTAATTATAGGTGTATCAAAGAGATATTAAAGATATATAAAATCAAAAGAAGAGATTTATAAAATTGCTAATTCAAGTAGTAACCTGAATATTATGGATATATTAGAACTCTGCAAAGGCTGACTAAAAGGATGAAAGATAAAAGTGAACTGATACGAAGTACAACAATAGACTATAGAAGATTTTATTGGTGCATGTAAAGGAAAAGATTAACAAAGGCAAATGCATTTCCCTTGCAGACAGAGCAGGAGAATTTATCACTGGGAATAAGGAAATGACAGAGGTGTTGAAAGAATAGTTTGCATTTCGCTTCATAGAAGAAGGCACACTGTACTAGTGAAAATAAGGAAATAAAGGAAATGAGTGCACATCAAAAAATAATGAGAGAAACCAATGAGCTCAAAAGCTGATAAATCCCAAGGACTTGCTAATCTGCAACCCTGGCTTTAGCAGAAGGTGGATTTGGAGATAATGGATGATCCGGTTTTAATCTTCCAGGGTTCTATAAATTTGGGAAATGTTCCTTTCAATTGGAGGATAACAAAACTATTTCAGGAAGGGGAGAGAGAGAACATAGGAAATTGCTGACCTGTTAGCCTAATGTTAATGCTTGGGGAAGAAGTTAAGATCTCTAGTCAAAGATTTAATTGTAGAACACCATGAAGGGAGTAATAAGGCTGAGCAGAGTAAACATGGATTTATGAAAGGTAGATAATGCTTGATTAACCTGTTAGAGTCCTTTAACAATGTGATTCATAGAATAGATCGTGGGGAATAAAGAAAATGGTTTTTGGACTTCTGGAAGGTTTTTGAGATAATCCCATGCAGGAGGTTGGTCAAGACACTGAATCAGAGGTAACATACAGACATGAATAGAGAATTTGTTACTGGATGAAAAACAAAGAGTAGGAATACACTATTCCTCTTGGACATTGGGCGTGGGTACTGCCAGACGGATGATTAGGTTCTAGTTGTTCACAACTTATATCAAGAACGTGGTACAGAGGACCAAACAACATCTCTAAATTTACCGACAATACTGAGGTCACTGTAATTGTGATGATGGAGCATTTAAAGAGGCTTCATGAGGAAATAGGTAACATGAGTTACTGGGTAAGAACATATCTGATGGAAAAATGAGATAAAATGAGTGATCATCCACTTCGATGAACAAAACAAGAACAAAAGAATAGTTTTTGAAAATTTTGATAGTGTAGATTTTTAAAAGGACCTGGTGTGTTTGTACATGTCACTGAAGGCCAACATGCAGGTGCAGTATTGCTTCAGAGGGTAAATGTTATTTTAGCCTTTGAGGTACTCCAGTTCTACCCGGCAGACAGCACTTGCAATATTCTGTACAGGCTTTGTCTCCTTTCCTAAGAAACAATGTAATTGCTACAGAGGGAGTGTATCCAAAGTTTCATGAATATTGGCTTTGGCATATGAAGAGAACTTAAGCAGTCAGGGACCACATTCTTTAAAGATTGGAAGAATGAGATGAGACTTCGTTAAACAAACAAAATTGCTAAAGAGCTTGATTAGCAAATCACAGGGAGGGTGGTTCCTCTGTTTAAGGAATCATGGACTGCAGGTTTGGGGTTACAGTAGAAAAACAAGATAGGCTAGATCTCAGATGAGGCACCTTTGGAATTCATGACATCAACAAGTCTATGTTTTTAATTTCATTCACTTGTTAATGTAGCGTTAACGGCCATTATTGCAGTTGTACTGCAACCTGGCCTTCCATTCATCTTCAGATTGACGTCAAAGTTTCAGCATTTGCCCAGTAAATCTCAGCATTGTTGAAAATACCTTCAGTGTACATTACTGCAGCTCCTGTAGGGAAGAATGCAACCTCTGCACTCACTTTCAGGGTCTCTACAACTCATCCTCTCAGTATTATTAGTTCACTTCATTTTTTGTATTTGCCCAGATTGTCTTCTTTTGCACATTGCTTATTTATCAGCCTCTCGTGTAGTTTGTTACTGATTCTATTGTGCTATTTGTTCTACTGTGAATACTTGCAAGAAAATAAATCACATGGCAGCATATGGTGAACTTTTAAAATAAATTAACTTTGAACTTTGAACTTTGGATGTACAGGAGGGAGTGTCAACAATGTGACAGCATCAAGTGTTTGTTTGAAAAAATTAAGTTAAAGGTGTGTTTCTCTCATGGTAGTGGTGGGTGCAGTTAGGCCAGAGGTCTAAAGAAGCTAACAAATAATTTTCTTGGAGACCCAGGTTGTGCACTGACGCATATCAAGCTGAATTTCACAAACATGGTACTTCAAATATGCACACGATTTTAATAACTTTTTTCAATGTTTTACACATTAAACTTTGAAATGTAATCCTGTTACACTTATACAATCTTACACTGCTCAATTCCTTGCATGATTTAGGTATACTTGAGGCATACTGGATTTCGGTTTCACACTTTAACATTTTAACATTTTAATCTCTCTTGGCTCATTCATTTGTGTATTGAATTCAAGGTTCTCATCATTAGAGTATCTGAGCAGTAAATCTTGGTGAAAACATCTGTATTTCAGACATTTTTAAATAACTGCAAAGGAGGAAATGCAGGCAAATGACTGTGCCCTTATGCACATATATTTGTGGAGGTTAAAATTGCTCTCTAGTTGCCTGATCTTAATGGAACTATTTAAAACAGAACATTCATTTTAGTAGGTTTCCATTTACTGTGAAAACATTGATAAGTAGATCCATTTATTCTAAGAGATAGCAACTGTAAGCAATCACTCATCATTTTGTGAAAACTAAATTAAAACAAAATGACTGCAAAACTAGTCAAGACTTCCCAGTGCTGAGCTATGATGTCCATCGAGGTTGTGGCTCAGGCAGTTGTTTTGTAGATTCATAGGGATGGTTTTATTTAGAGGGAGTGCGGGGAGTTAGGGGACAATTTAGGATTTAGGGGCAGGGATGAGGGGGTGTTTGAGATCAGGGGCATGTTTGTGTGTGTGTGTGTGTGTGTGTGTGTGTGTGTGTGTGTGTGTGTGTGTGTGTGTGTGTGTGAGTAGGTGGGAAAGGGGCATGTTTTTCTGTTGTTGTTTTGTTGTTCTTCTTCTTGCTTGTTGTGTTCAGCTGAACATGGTGGCCATGCTATGTGGCGACAATTGCCAGCTACGTCAGCGTGTGTTGTGTTGGGTTAACGTTGTTAATGCAGACAACATATTTCACTGTATGATTCAATGTACTAAATGAATCTCAATCTAAATCTAAGTATTCATACCATTTTGACAAGTCATGATTAGCTGTAGCAACAACCTAATTCATTGGCAGAAGCCTTTTTCAGATGTTCACAAAAATACAGCCTCATTTTCAAAGTATATATTCCACATCTGACCCATAAATATTTTGAGTCTGCTTTCTTTTCACACAAGAGACCCGTGCAAAATGTGGTCATAAATCTACAATCAGCTTCACAATGCTAATTAATTTTTAGCTATATATAAAATGCTGGAGGAACTCAGCAAGGCAGGCAGCATCGATGGAAATGAAGCAAAACAGTTGACGTTTTGGGTTAAGACCTTTCTTCAGGACGGGAAAGGAAGGGGAAGATGCCAGAATAAAAAGGTGGCGGTACAAGCTAGAAGGTGATAGGTGAAGCCATGTGAATGGAAAAGGGGAAGAGCTGGAGATGAAGAAATCTGATAGGAGAGGACAGAGGACCATGGAAGAAAGGGAAGAAGGGAAAACACTAAGAGGAGGTGATAGGCTGTTGAGGAGAAGGGGTAAAAGGCCAGAGTAGAGAATAGAAAAAGAGAGAAGGGGGAGGGATTTTTTTTACCAGAAGGAGAAATTGATGTTCATGCCATTAGGTTAGAGGAGGTTGCCTAGACAGAATATGTGTTGCTCTTACACCCTGAGAGTGGCCTCATCATGGTAAATGACAAGGCCATAGACCAACAAGTCAGAACAGGAAGGGGGGTATGAATCAAAATGGCTGGCCACTGGCAAATTCCGCTTTTGGCGGATGGAGCAGTGGTGCTTGACAAAGCAGTCCCCAATTTACATTGGGTTTCACCAGTGTAGGGGGACAGACACAATAAACAACTCTAACAGATTCACAGGTGAAGAGCTGCCTCACCTGGAAGGACAGTTTTGGGCCCTGAATGGAGGTAAGGGAGGAGGTAAATGGGCAAGTATAGCATTTCTGTTGTTTCAGGGCTATGCGCCAGGAGGAGATTAGTAGGGAGGGACAAATGGACAAGGGAATCACGGGGAGAACGATTTTGTGCAGAAAATGGAGAGTGCAGGGAGGTAAAGATGTGGTAGGATCCCATTGAAGATGGCAGAAGTTGTAGAGAATGATACATTGGATGCGGAGACTTACATGGTGATAGGTGAGAACAAGAGAAAATCCATTCCTGTTAAAGTGGGAGGAAGATGGGGTGAGCACAGATGTCAGGGAAATGGAGGAGATAAGAAACAAAAGATGGAAGTACCGAATTGGTGGTGTGTTTTCAGGTGGAATAATTGCACTTCTGTAAAAAAAGAACTTCAATATCAAAAAGGAAGCCCTTAGATTTACTTAAGCAATGTTCTTTTAAATAGTCCACAATAGTTCATTATTTTTGCATTAATAAATTGAGTGCACATATTTTCATTCTTGGTAAGTTGACACATTTTACAGGACTCATTTGCTTACCTGAACAGTTTAAATATACAGAAATGTAAGTCACAAATTGTTGAGTTGTTCTAGCATTTTCTGTTTTAAATTAAATACATTTTAGTTTCCTGTTTTTGGAACTCCAGGATCACAATTAAAAGATTGACTCCAGAGATTCAATCACTTGAGAAAGGTGTAAATGAGGTAATGCAAGACAAAGGAGGTGTCAGTTCTGAAAATGATCGTGCTTTCTTTGGTGCTAAACAGACTGTGTGGCATCAGGTTGGAAAGTCAGCTGGATAACTCATCAGCTGATCGACTAGAGTGGGAATACCTCAGCAGATGAGACCAAAGCAAACCTAAGCGAGCTGAGGAGGCGGAAGATGGTGTTTGAGAGGATAAAGCTATCAGATGAAGAATATGTGAGAATTCTGATGGGAGGGCTATGGATGTAAGAATATTAGAGGTATGGAAGTTGTTTTGGATTGTGCATTATAGTTTGGGGACACTGCTGGTACTCTTCTGGAGTTCAGTGTTAATGACAAGAATTCTGCGCTAAAATATTGAAATGCAGTATGCCTAGACTTTGTGGAATGCTTTCAGTTCATTCTGTAGTGTCGATCGGAGCTGGAATTCAGTGAGGATCCTGAGAAATGTGAGAGATATTTATTCCCAGCCGGGGTTTATGGAAAAAAACCAATAGGTCTTTTCATCCATTGTTCTGATGGGTTTCATTGACCACCGCTGCCACCAGAATGAACACAGGGATCCTTTAGGTGAGAGGTTCCATCAAGTGATTTACTAAAAATTGCTGGAGGAAGAACTAGTTAGGTGATTACTATGTTATCAGTTTATCTACATTTGATGCCACAAATCTGTTAACTCCCATGGTAACTTCTGAAGAGGTGGAGATAGTGCACATCGAGGAAGTGTTTTGAGGGAGGCTGCAGGAGAGGTGGGATTGCTGGTGGTCAATAGCTCACATGGCATATGTATTCAATTCACAATATCAAATGCTTAAATCAATATTCCCCCAGGAAATGTGCATATAGTTTATGTCATCAATGACAAAAAATTTCCAGTTGAACTACTATACCACAATGAAAATATTGACATAGAGGAAATTTTGGACCTAATAGACATTCATTTGATTCAGCACAAAATTCCCAGCAAGTTACACCTGTAATCGTCTATGCTCATTTAAAACTAGGACAGTTTTACTATCTGTTTCTCAAATATAAAGTAAGTTCTTCAGGGGTAAATATTAATTCAAAATGATTTTTTTTTGTTCAGCAACTATAGAATTCCAGGTTCATAACATTACAACATGCAGCTAAGATAAACATTTGGCATTGTCAGAGAATCAGGGGAAAGAAATCTAACTTCGTTCTGCATGAAAATTGTTACTTCTGCAGACAAACTGTATGTTCCAAATTTTTAAATGTTATTTTGAGTTACACAAATCAGTCTTTTCACTAATACATATATAAATAATACTTCTTTTGCAAAGCATAAGGTAACTAAGGGAGAGTCTGAAAACAATTGTAAGATTTTAAAAAGTCTGAGAATGCAACCTGCCAAAGATTTTGCCACTTATCTAAATGTAGCATCTTTCATCAGGTTCTCAGAGCCTGAAAAATCTTAACAGCTAAAGGGAACTGCCATATACAGTAGGTATGTGTTTTCACAATGTTCTTTGTGTGCCATTTGAAGCAGGAATGTTGGTCACAGAGCTTCAGCCAAAAACACCTTTCATTCAATTCTTTAAGCCTCACCACAACATTGAAACCAAGATGATATTTATTTCAACCAACACACATCAAAGTTGCTGGTGAACGCAGCAGGCCAGGCAGCATCTCTAGGAAGAGGTGCAGTCGACGTTTCAGGCCGAGACCCTTCGCCAAGACTAACTGAAGGAAGAGTGAGTAAGGGACTTGAAAGTTGGAGGGGGAGGGGGAGATCCAAAATGATAGGAGAAGACAGGAGGGGGAGGGATGGAGCCAAGAGCTGGACAGGTGATAGGCAAAAGGGATACGAGAGGATCATGGGACAGGAGGTCTGGGAAGAAAGACAAGGGGGGGGGGGACCCAGAGGATGGGCAAGAGGTATATTCAGAGGGACAGAGGGAGAAAAAGGAGAGTGAGAGAAAGAATGTGTGCATAAAAATAAGTAACAGATGGGGTACGAGGGGGAGGTGGGGCCTTAGCGGAAGTTAGAGAAGTCGATGTTCATGCCATCAGGTTGGAGGCTACCCAGACGGAATATAAGGTGTTGTTCCTCCAATCTGAGTGTGGCTTCATCTTTACAGTAGAGGAGGCCGTGGATAGACATGTCAGAATGGGAATGGGATGTGGAATTAAAATGTGTGGCCACTGGGAGATCCTGCTTTCTCTGGCGGACAGAGATTTGTTTCAATGCCTTTCTGCCTAGCAATCTTTACTCCACATCCCACCATCTCTCATTCTTTCTTACCTTTCTTCCCCACTTCAAGCAATAACCACCTTGCTCCACTATAGGTTCAAACTATGGCAGTCTCAGTTTGCAAGCTCAGTACCAAAGTGCCCCCATACATCACACTACCTTAGGTTTTTCCATTCTACAACCATCTAGCCTACTCATTCTGGTTGGCTATTGGAAATTCTTAATATTGTGCATCCTTGCCATTCCCCTTCCTTCAAATGAATGGAATTACTGTTCCTATGACAGTCCAAACTGACAGGCGATTCAGCAGCTAGAAACCACAGCCAGAGTCCATACTGGTGAAAGTTATCTTGCATATGTTAATGATTCCCAAGCTTACTATTAATTCTGCATGTAATGTTAAAGCTCCAGCTAGAAATATCAGTGGTGCCTACCCCACCCCCATAAATATGGTGCATATTTCCCTGCAATGGGGGATTAGATCAAACATGAAACCATGAATTGATGAAGATGAGCAGAAGATCATCAGAGAACATCAGTTGCAGACCGAAATGCAGTGAGGTATAGCTGGTTGATCTATACAAACTGAATCATGATATTATCAGTGGACAAACTAAAACTTTGAAGGAGACGGCCAATACAAATGTCGTAAAATATTTAACTTAGACCAAAATTAGGGATATAAATACAAAATTTACAAGCTCCAGGCAAAACTGAAGATGGATAGAATTCTTCATATCCCTCAAAATAGTTTTAATTACAAAAAAAACATAAGACAATATAAAACAATCATAATTTAAAAAATTCTAATTCATATCTATAAAGATAAATATTTGCATATGATTAGGGAATTGATGTCCAGATCAGTCTGACAACTATTACATAAACGAATATGACTACTCAAAATTTCTAATTAAACATAAAGCTCCCTGTGAAGTTGGTACTTTTAGAATCACGATTGACTAAGGTTCACTTTCTAACAACAGGCAAGCACAACCTAGCTTAGGTGATCAATTATTTTAATTATAAATAAGCAGCCTGTATTAATGTTAGCCAGTCTAATTTTGCTGAAGTTGCAAGCTAACTCTGTATACAGCCACTTCAAATTGGTTTTATTAATGCTGTACTAGCAATTAGCAGAGCCATAATGCACATTGTCACTGAAGTTTCCATTCACTCTGAGCATGAACAAAATTGTTAAGTATTCTATTCATCTTCTCCCAACAAATGGAAAATGGTATAAAATTAACCTGCAAAGACACAGCAAATGTTGCCTTCACATTTGCAAAGGTAATTCAACAACAACATTACTCTGCCTCTGACTATAATCAATGTAGCATTTTTTTAATTGCACACAGCATATACCAGCCAATAGGATCTTCCCGTAATGCACATGCACTTTTTTTAAACAACATAGCTCATAGGATTGTGGGTAGCAGAATCCAGGCTGGATGAAGCCAATTATGAATTCTGCTCTGTGAGATATTAACAACATAGTGCAGATTTGAGATCAGTCTGTAGTTTTTTACAACATATATCTCACAAAACGATCAGGAAATACTTAACAACTTTAAATCCACCTTTGCCATTTGTGAAAGAAAATGAGCATGGATGTTGGAAATCTGAAAAAACATCATTAAACAGAAAATATTGGGAATATTAGCAGGCCAAGCCAAAGTTAACATTTCAGGTCAATGACATTTTATCATTCAAATGAGGAAGAGAAACCCTTCAGAGGAAGGAATAGAAATCACACTTTCCCACATCAAGCCTTGATGACATTAACAATCCCTTTGTTTCTACATTAAAACTGGCCTTCCTTTCACTATTGAACATGACTGAATTCCTTCTCATACATAAGCAAATGAACTACCTTAACACTTAAAGATGTATAGGATACTTGCAGCTGACAGAGCTGACCACCCTGAACAAGTTATATTAGAAGTCATAGAGTCATAGAAAAATACAGCACAGAAACAGGCCTTTTGGCCCATCTAATCTGTGTCGAAATATTTAAATTGCTGGCTCCCATCGGGACTACAACCCTCCATATCCCTATCATCCATGTACCATACCTATCCAAACTTCTCTTTAAATTGAAATCAAGCTCACATGGCACCATTTGTGCTGGCATCTCATTCCACACTTGCACAACCCAGAGTGAAGAAGTTTCCCCTCATGTTTCCCTCATCCTTCTCACTTTTCACCCTTAAACCATGACCTCTAGTTGCAGTCCCACCCATCCTCAGTGGGAAAAGCCTTTGAGAGATTATTTCAGATCCTATCCTATCCTATATTACAGAACAATAAGAAAACTTAACAAGTAAGCTTGTAACATAATGTGAAATAAATGTTAAAACTTGCAAAGAATATGATACTGAAATTAGGGACAATGCAATTACTGAAAATAATTCCTGATTATCCCGCTAACCTTTGAACTAAGCCTTTATTATCACATTCTGCTATGAAGTGTACTAGAAAAGCAAGCGCTAATGAGATTTTTTTTATTGAACCATTTGTCTATCATTGATTAATCATCTCTAAAGTGTCTCCTTGCTGAACAAACCTCGAGCATGCTTTCACTCTTCAGAGTTAGCTCATTTGCAAAGTCTACTACTCGATTGTGCTACCTTACCATTTGTTCTCCACATCATCTATCATTGAACCTTTCACGGGCATTCTTATCCCCATAAAGGATTGTTTATCGACACACAAGAGACCACAGTGGCTGTAAATCTAGAGCAAAAATAAAAAAAAATTGTTGTAAAAACTCAGCAGGTCAGACAGCATCTGTGGAGGCAGAGGGAGGATTGATATTTTGGATCGACGCCCTTTATCAGGACTGTTCTGATAAAAGGACTAACCCAAAACATTCACCATCCTTCTGCCTCCACTGATGTTGCATGTCCAGCTGAGTTTCTCCAGCAGCTTGCTTTTTGCTCAAAGGATTCTTTACCTTGTTTTTTTGATCCCAAGAAACAGTTTCCTTGTATTGGTCTTCCACTACGTAATTGTATAATGAAGGTTAGTGTTATTTTAGGCTATTAAGTCCCTAAAGTTCAGTGCTGAACTGATGTGCAACACTGTCACAGTTATTTGTCCACCATTGATCGGTACCAAAATTAAAAGCAATGGAAATCTCTGCAGCATTGCACGTAGATAGGTTGGTGATGAAGGTGCTTGGCAGTCAGGGAATTGCGTATCGGAGTTGGGAAGTTACATGGTATTTATACAGGATGTTGGTGAGGTTGCACATGCTGTACTGTGTACAGTTTCGGTCACTTTCTTATAGGAAAGATATTATTAAACTTGAAAGTACGCAGAAAAATGTTTAGCAGGATGTGCCTGGACTTGAGGGTGGCCTGACATCTGAGCTGAGGTTTCAAAGACTAGGACTTATTCTTTGAAACATAAAAGATTGGAGGGCGACTTGATAGAGATATGTACAATGGGCATAGACAGGGCGAAAGGACATAGTCTTTTCTCCCCATAGTGGGATTGCTAAAATAAGAGGGAATAGTTTTAAGATCAGAGGCAAAGGAACATCAGCGGCAGTCTTTCTCATGGAAAGAATGATCTGCCAGAAACAGTGATTGAAGTGGGTGCATGAGCAACATTTAGAAGTTATCGAGAGGAGTACATTAATAAGAGAGATTTAAAGGGCTGTGGGCCAAATGCAGGTAAATAAGACTTATTGGGGAAAACACTTGGCATAGAGGATTTGGATCTACAAATAGGATATACGTTCTATGGATCTATGAATAGGATATATGCCTTTCACCAGAACAAAACAGAAGCATGCCTTTTGTCATGACTAACATTCTGTATCTTAAAGTGTAAATTCAAAATCAAAAGACATACTGTTGATAACATTTTGTCATAATGTCCTGACATATAGCTTGTCCTTCATGAAGTATGAAGGACAAATTATAATTTAAATAAACTGTCTTAATGAAATGAAAAAAATTATCTTAAAATATCCAATTTGAACACTTTAAGACCGTCAATAAAACCAGAGCTAGAACGTAAATGCTCATGCACAAGATATGGTTGTAGTCCAAATGAGCTTTCATTTCAACACACATACTTGTACATAAATCAAAGCTTGTACCAGTCCTCAGCTAAACTACAAATCTAGGAAAGCTTTCCTTTAACAACAGCAAAGGAAATGACTACTAATACTATAATCATCTTCACGACAAATCTATTAATTATTCTTCAATAACTGAGTCCCTTTGAGCCAATCAATAACATTAATTGCTGTTGTTTTAACTCTAAATTAATTTGCCCTATTTAGCTATTTCATTCAGTCACCACACTGCAATCACCAGCCACAATAATCTTATTGCACTGAATTAGATATTGAACTAGATGCTATCTTTGCTTTCTCTACTTCTCAAATACTTTTATTTATTTCATTTACTTTTCAAAACCAATAGATAACCATCTTCCTTATTATTCTACTTTATTCACAAATTATAGAAGTGCAGGGAAGGCTGGTATTTATTGTCCAGCTCATCCTTCATCGTCTTAGTTGTGTTACTGCCATTTCAATAGACCATTAAGAGTCAATCATATTGCTCTGCATCTAGAATAACATAGAGGTCAGACTTAGTGGGGGCAGCTTCAACTTGACTTGACACAGATATATAGTATAGTCGCAATACAATGCATCTTGTTTTGAGCATGCCCCTGCTGCAGAATATAGATGTATATAAAGGTTTTGACAGAAGCATTAGGTGCAATGAAGCCCAATTTCACATCTACCAAGACATGAAACAAATATATTGCCGACCTTTATTAAATATAAGAACTATTTATTTATTTCATATTCAAAATATTGTTCTGCATGTCCTCTTCTTATAATTTCTTGCACACAGAGGTGTTGAGGGGAATGAGCGGGTTGATTATTAGGCCAAAAAAGCTGTTAAAAGTTTACCTGTGGATATAGACCTACCACTTAGCAAATCAGAAGTTTAGGGGTTGATGGGGCTAAGAATTAGAGGATTATGGCAAAACCTGTGGGATTATGTGTATGTGGGGGAGACACCTTTACAGAATACACAAAACTGTTTGATTGATGGGAGAAGGGGGTAAGACAAGAAAGGAAGGAACTATATTGACTTGACTTTGAATTGGGCATACTATGCTTAATTATTCCTTATATCTTGTTGGAAAACATCACTCTGGAGTGTGTAGGTGTTGTCATCATTATGAAACAGTTGAACACATTCTTTTACAATGTGAAGCATACAAGGTTGAAAGAAAGCAAATGGAGGGTGCACTATTAGCTTTGGGGGTTGACAATTTTCATTTGAAAACTTAACAAAATTATGGAAGTTACTTTAATTTAATTCACTATATTGTCCTTCATTATTTAAAATCTATCGGGCTTTTTGGGGTAATTTACTTTCAGTAGATAAAGAACTAGTAGGGGTTTTATTTCCCAACTGTCTACATCACACTCCGGTCCAGCTGGTAGCAGTAATGCACCCTTAAATTGGACTGCCAACTGCCATTAAAAGTCAGAAGAAGAAAAAGGACTAAATAAGTTTAAATACAGTGGATTGTTGGTGAAAATGCAGTGACTGGGTCCTGGGTTCCTGTCACCAGAAGGTCTCACTGAACAGAGCAGTGAATGAATAATGGTATCCCTTTCTACATTCCAGCATTTTTATGCCGTGTGGAAGGAGCAATTTTTTTTAGCTGGCTTAATTGCCCATATGCACATCTAGCTCAACCTGGACCAGGTGAATCAGAGCTACATAACAGTGAATATTCACAAAAGCTTGTATACATCGGCAGATTACTACGAGGATAAATTTGATCCCTAAGTTTTTCTGGGCTGTTGAGGAATTAGCTGACATAAAAGTGCAGTTCTCATTGCCCATTACCAAGACAAAATATTGATAGATACCAAAATTGAGGTAGAGTAATTCAGGGTGATTTAAGCAACTTTGCAGAGGTTCTTTTGGCACAGTGTCAAACAAGAGAATGTTTACAGATGCTGGAAATCAAAGAATCACACACAAAATGCTGCAGGAACTCAACAGGACAGGCAGCATCTATAGAAAAGAGTAAACAGTTGACGTTTCAGGCCGAAACCCTTCATCAGGATAGGCACAATGTCAAACTGAAATGAAACATGCTCTCGTTTCTCAGCCATCTTCAGGGCTAAGGATGGGACAGTTGGTATACAACGAGATGCAGTGTGTAGTGAGACTGTCAGGAAGGACAGGCAGATGATAGGGGTAAATTGCAGTCAGTGGGATGAGCTGCAGTGCAACGTGGGGACGAAATTATAAAGTGTGGCATCAGGACTGAGACTGCTATATTTGAGCTCACACAGTATATGAAATCAGGTGGATGATCTTGTAGCACAGTTTGAGATTGGTAGGTATGATGTTCTGGGCATCGCTGAGTTGTGGCTGAAAAAAGATCATAGTTGGGCACTTAACATCCAAGGATGCACATTGTATTGGAAGAACAGGCAGACAGGCAGAGGATCTTTTGGTAAAAAATGAAATCTAGAAAGTGGTGACATAGGCTCAGAAGATATAGTACCCTTGCAGGTAGAGTTAAGAAACTGCAAAGGTAAAAAGACCCTGATGGGAGTTATACACAGGCTTCTGAACAGTAGCCAGGATGTGGGCTATAATTTACAAAGGGAGATATAAAACGCATGTCAAAAGGATAATGTTACAGTAGTCATGGGGGATTTCAATATGCAGGTAGATTGAGAAAATCAGGTTGGTGCTGGATCCCAAGAGAGTGAATATGTAAAATGTCTTTGAGATGGCTTTATGGAGAAGCTTACATTTGAGCCTGCAAGGGGAAAGGCTATTCTGGATTGAGTGTTGTGTAATGAACTGGATCTTATTAGGGAGCTTCAGGTAAAGGAACCCTTGGGAGACGTGATCATAATTTGATAGACTTCACCTTGCATTTTGAGAGGGAGAAGCTAAAGTCAGTTGTATCTGTATTACAGTGGAGTAAAAGGAATTACAGAGACATAGCCAAAGTTCATTGGAAGGCAGAAATACAATGGCTAGAGCTTCTGGGAAAAATTCAGAAGACACAGGATTGACACATTCCAAAGAAGAAGGTGTATTCTAAAGACAGGATGATGCAATTGTGGATGACAAGAGAAACCAAGAACAAGATAAAAGCAAAAGAGACGGTATATAATAGAGCAAAAAATGGGGGAAGTTAGAAGATAGTGAAGCTTTTAATAACGAACGGTAGACAACTAAAAAACCCATAAGGACAAAAAGAAGAAATATGAAGGTAAGACAGCCAATAATGTCAATGAGGATACCAAATATTTTTTTTCAATATGTAAAAAATAAAACAGAGGTGAGAGTAGATATTGGACTATAGGAAAAGTATGCTGGAGAGGTGCTAATGGGACTCAAGGAAATGGTAGACTAATTAAATAAGGCTTTTGCATCCATCTTCACTGTAGAAGACACTACCCATATGCCAGAATTTCATGAGTGCCAGGGAGCAGAAGTGAGTGCAATTGCTATTATTAGGGATAAGGTGCTGAAAGGTCTGAAAGTGGATAAGTCTCTTGGACCAGATGGACTACACCACAGGGTTCTGAAAGAAGTCACTAGGGAGATTGTGTCAGCATTAGTAATGATCTTTCAAAAATCACTAGATTCTGGCACGGTTCCAGAAGACTGGAAAATTGCAAATGTTACTCTACTCTTCAAGAAGGGAGGGAGGCAGAAGAAAGGAAACTATAGGCCAGTAAGCAGGACCTCAGTGGTCGGGAAGATGTTGGAGCTCATTGTTAAGGATGAGGTCTCAGTGTACTTAGAAGCACATGATAAAATACGCCAAAGTCAGTATGGTTTCCTTCAGGGAAAATCTTGTCTGACAAATCTGTTGGAATTCTTTGAGGAAATAACAGGCAGGATAGAGAAAGGAGTATTGGTGGATGTTGTGAAATGGATTTTCAGAACGCCTTTGACAAGGTGCCACGAATAAGACTGCTTAACAAGATAAGAGCCTATGGTATTACAGGAAAGATGCTAGCATGGACAAAGCATTGGTTGACAGGCAGGAGGCAAGGAGTGGAAATAAAGGCACCCTTTTCTGGTTAGCTGCCTGTGACTAGTGGTGTTCGACAGGGGTCTGTGATGGGACGCTTCTTTTCATGATGGCTCATAATACAAGGACATCCCTTTAGAACAGAGATGAGGATGAATTTCTTTAGCCAGAGGGTAGTGAATCTGTGGAGTTCGTTGTCATGGGTGGTTGTGGAGGCCAGGTCATTGGATGTATTTAAGATGGAGGCCTTGATAAGCTTTTGATTAGTCAGGGTGTGAAAGATTATGGGGAGAAAGCAGGAGAATGGGGTTGAGGGGGAAAATGGATCAGCCATGATGAAATGGCAGAGCAGACTTGATGGGCCAGGTAGCCTAATTCTGCTCCTATCTCTTATGGTCTTATACTTTCTTGCAAAATCAGATCATGTATTTAGACTTAAATCAGAATCAGAATCAGGTTTATTATCACCGGCATGTGACATGAAATTTGTTAACTTAGCAGCAGCAGTTCAATGCAATACATAGGCCAGGCAGCATCTCTAGGAAGAGGTACAGTCGACGTTTCGGACCGAGACCCTTCGTCAGGACTAACTGAAGGAAGATCTAGTAAACTAGCTCTTCCTTCAGTTAGTCCTGACGAAGGGTCTCGGCCTGAAACGTCGACTGTATCTCTTCCTAGAGATGCTGCCTGGCCTGCTGTGTTCACCAGCAACTTTGATGTGTGCTGCTTGAATTTCCAGCATCTGCAGATTTCTTCGTGTTTACAATACAATACATAATTTAGCAGAGAAAAAAATAATAAATAAAATAAATTATAATAATAAGTAAATCATTTACAGTATACATATATTGATTAGATTTAAAAAAATGCAAAAACAGAAATACTGTATATTTTTTAAAAAGTGAGGTAGTGTCCAGGCTCAAGTTAATGAGAATAGACAGTGGCCCTGGTGGTGGATACTAATTGTCCTCAAATGGAAAACCCCCAAAGCTTAGATGGTTCCTTGACATGATGCAATATTATGCCAAGTTCCTATCATGTGTTGAAACAACATAAACACTTTGCCAACAGTTACTGAGGAATATAAACCCTGGTATTAGGATAAAGGCAACACAGGTTATATAAGGTGAGGCTCAGTATTGAGTTATTTTCTGCTCACTTTGACACAAGAAAGAGCAATGAGACAAGATCAAGTTCACGTTCAAGTTTATTATCACTCAACCAAATACATGTACACAGCCAATAGACCAACTTTCTTCCAGACCAAGGTACAAAACACATAAAGTAAGATTACCACAAATAACTTAAATAATAAGATGCATTTATGACACAAGTTAAAAAGTAAACAGTATAACACTACTGGCGATATTAAGCAATGAGATCTGGGTGGTGGCAGGGAGTTCAGCTGTCTCACAGCTTGGGTTTGAAGCTGTTTTCCATCCTAACAGTCTTTGTCCTAATGATACAGTACTTCCTGCCTGATGGTAGGGGGACAAAGATGTTGTGGATGAATGGAAGGAATCCTTGACAATGTTAAAGGCCCTGTGTATGTGGTGTTGAAGGACCAGGTGAGATCATCCATTATGTGTACTCCCAGAGACTTGGTACTGTACTCCTGACTCTCTCCACAGAGAAGCCATTTCTGTGCAATGACTTTCCTAAAGTCCACAATGATCTCTTTAGTCTTGTCCACATTAAGATTCAAGTTTTTGAGCTCACACCATTCTACAAGCCACTCTACCTCCTCTCCATACGCTGTCTCGCCATCATTGTTGATGAGGCCAACATCAGCGAACTTCACGACTCAGTTTAAGCTGAGTCTAGCAGTACAGTTGTCCATCAGCAGTGTGAACAGCAGTGCAACCATGGGGATGGGGGGGAGAGGGTAAATGGAGTTCTCCGTGAATAATCCCAATTTGCCTTCAGAATGGTGCAGGTAAGTGCAATGTTTGCTGACTTTGGAGCTATCTTATTCCCTGAACTGAAGGCAGTTTCCAAATCTCTCAGCAGTGTCCGGACCTCTGCTGTCAACCATGGCTTCCCCCTTCTCAAGACTCTCCCTTGATGCCTCCAATGATGGTTCTGGAGCTGATATCAATTGTACTCATGGGGCATGGAATAACATCAAAGTTTGCTTCTCACATATTAACCGAAAGCATGAAGAAGTATGCACATTCTGAAAAGGAGGCATTTACTATCATCTTGAATATTATTTATTTTCACAAGTTCCTCCTGGGTAACCTCTTCAAGCTTGTAACACTTAAGGGTCATTTTCAGATTCAAGTCAGATCTCCCACAATGGTGGTATTGAGACCACCAAGATGGACCATGTTACTTTCTGAATTTGTCAATAATATTGAAACCTATAACCCCCAAGTTCTAACCCACAGCAATTGCCCCCTCACATACAAAGTGGGTGCTCTGAAATGCAAAAATATTTATGCTACAAACATTTGGTAACAATTCTCAAGTCACAACTGAAGAAAGCTCAAGTGCATGTAGACAATTCAAAGGCAGGTATACGAATTGAACCTGACTAAGTGAAACAGTTTTGCTGTGTTTTTGTTAACAAGGACATCCCTCTTTTCTATCATAAAAGGCACAACTTGTTCACCAACCAAACTGTTAAATGCAAGTATATTGTGTTTATGGCTCAGCACACCGAGGGGGAATTTTAAATGAACTTTATGCAGGTTCCTTGGCACAATGCATATGAATGTAGTGTTAAGTGGATTTGTTTACTGGCCTGGAGCAGACCAAGTTACTGAAGACAAGATTAATACATATTCACTTTGACAAAATTGTAGATCCTTCCTTGAGGATATCAATTCTGCTCCAAATAATGCAAGTGCAGAACCAAAGGTCAATAGAAAGTTCAGTAATGTTCCAGTAGATTATTCATCACTTCCAGGAATTCATGACAAACTAAGTCTAAATTCACAAACTATGTAGAAGGGAGTGTCCCAAAAGGAAGCTTCTTATGAGGTATTAAAAAAGAGCTTCTGAGAGAGATTATTGAATCCTGAAATAAATCCTCAGTCAGAATTCAAAGTGGGCAAGAGCTAGCATTCCTGAAAGTGAAAAGATTTGGAGTGCAACTGAAATTTGTAAACATAATTTTTCGTTTAGGTTAAAGGAGAGAAGTGGTATATAGTCTTACTTGTAAAGGGCTATCCTCCCTTTAAAATTATGGCAACTAAAATTTTACTGCACTCTATTTTGTGACATTGTTAATAGAAATTTCCAGATCTAGTCTGAAGGAAGCATTAGATTGAAAATATGTCTGTAGAATCTCCTCAGCTTCAGTAAGTTTGCTCAACATTTTACATTATGGTCGGGAGCCCCAGGCAGAAAAATTTATTGAAATGATTGTTTTCACTTCAAGACAATTCAAGAACTGGAGAAGTCACAGAATAAATCAAATTAGCCAGACAACAGCAGAGATCCTACAGATATGGGCACACTTACTAAGACTCATTCAGAAATACTGCTTCCAAAAGTTAGGCTTTGTCCATGAATTCTGAGTGGAGCACTGCTTGGAACTGAACCAGGACCCACAGCACTGAAGACTCTTAGTGTAGTGCCAAAAATAAACACTGTTCATAAGTCTTATTACAGAATTGTTCCATGGAGCCTCTGGAGATTTTAGTTAAGCTGATCAATTTTGTATTAGAAATACTCTCCTTTACAAAACATCTGTTTATATAATTTAACAGTATTCTAACTGAGACGACTGAAAGAACTTCAATGTATAGCTCTCACGCTTTCTAGAATTGTTCAGGTGACTTATTTTCCAGATTACGTAATGTACGCTTCCAATCCCTCAACCCAAATATCCTTTGTCCACTACCACATATCACTGTTCATACCAAATGTATAATACATATGCACAGTTGATTTGCAATGTCAAGGACCAACAATGTCACTTGTTAGTTTATTTCCTTTCATCCCAAATAATGAGATGTTAAATGATATCTTTAGAGTTACAGAGAATATTCGAGATACAGTATACAGCATTGTGTGGGCATGTTTACTTACTAAAGGCAAACATGAATGTCTAACTTAATTGAAAAAATTTCTGCAATATGGAACGTGAGATTACCGTGTTGTACAGGGCCTGATTGACACTGCATCTTCAGTACTATGTGCAGTTTCTTACCTTATCTGAGAAAGGATATTCTTGCATGGAGAGAGTTCAGTGTATAATCAATAGTGATTCTGGAATGGCAGGATTGACCTTTGAAGGGTGATTGGGTCAATTAGGCTTATGTTAACTAGAGCAGAAAAGAATAAGAGGGTATCTCTTAGAAACCCACGAAATTATAACAGGATTGGACCAATTAGGAGTTTGAGGAGATTAAGAATGTCATCAAAGACTAGCAAATTTCTACAGATGTACCACGGAGAACTTTTTGACGTGTTACATCATTGCCTAGAATGGAGGCTCCAATGCTCAGGATTGTTTTTTAAAAGCAGCAGAGGGTTGTAGAACACACTCAAAATACTGAAGGAACTCAGCAGGTAAGGCATAATCTGTGGAACAGTATAAACAGTCATTGTTTCAGGCCAAAACGCTTCATCAGGACTGGAAAAGAAGGGGGAAGAAGCCAGAATAAGAGGGTGGGGGAAGGGAAGGAATACAAGGTGGTGAGACCAGGAGAGGGGAAAGGTGAGTGGATGGGTTATATATAAGGCATCCGTTAGTCTTGCGAGACTATGGATCTGCGCCTGGAAGTTCTTCACTCTCCAGGGCGCAGGCCTGGGCAAGTTGTATGGAAGACCAGCAGTTGCCCATGCTGCCAGTCTCCCTTCTCCATGACACTGGTGTTGTCCAAGGGAAGGGCATTAGGACCCATACAGCTTGGCACCAGTGTCGTCGCAGAGCAATATGTGATTAAGTGCCTTGCTCAAGGACACAACACGTTCCCTCGGCTGGGGCTCGAACTCACGACCTTCAGGTCACTTGTCCAATGCCTTAACCACTTGGCCACGTGCCCACACGTGGATGGGTTGGGGAGGGGTGAAATAAGAAGCTTGGGAGGATAAAGGCTGAAGAAGGAATCTGATAGGAGAGGACAGTGGACCATGAAAGAATGGAAGGAGGAGGAAAATCCAAGAAAGTGATGGGCAGATGAGAAGAATGATCAGGACTGAGGTAGTAACAAGAAAGGGGAATAGAAAAAGAGAGAAGGAAGGAGATTATTGGAAGTTGGAGAAATTAATGCTTATACCTTCAGGTTAGAAGCCTCCCAGACAGTGGTCTCTATGTGCTGAGGTGTCCTCTACATTGGTGAGACTTGACACAGATTGGGAAATCACTTTTTCAAGCACCATCACTCTATTCACTGCAAAAGGCTCCTCCAACCAGAGCATGGCCTCATCATAGCAGCAGAGAAGGCCATGGACAGACATGCCAAAATTGTAATGGGAAATCAGCTTGAAATGGGTGGCCGCCGGGAGATCCTGCCTTTTGTGATGAATGGAGCGAAGGATCTAAAAAATAATAGTCTCCCAAAGTGCTTCAGGTCTTGTCCATGTACAGCAGGCCTCCTCGGGAGCACCAGATACAACAGGTGATCCCAACAGACTCGCAGAAAAGTGTTGCCTCACTTGGAACAAGAGTTTGGGACCCTAAATGGTAATGTGAGAGGAGGTGTAGCAGCAGTATAGCACTTGTCACGCTTGCGGGAATCAGGGCTAAGAAGGAGATCAGTCAGGAGGGATGAATGGACAAGGGAGTCACATAGGGAGCATTCCCTGCAGAAAACGGCGGGGGGGCGGGGGGGGGGAAGGAAAGGAAAGATGTCTTATTGGTAAGATACTGTTGGAGATGGCAAAAGTTATGGAGAATGATGTATTGGACACAGAGGGTCCTGGGATGATAAGTAAGAACAAGGGGAACACTATTCTTGTTATGATTGGAGATGGATGTGGTGAGGGAAGATGAGTGGGAAATAGAGGAGAACTAGGTGAGGCCAGCCTCAATGGCAGTGGAATGAAAACCCCATTCTTTGACAAAAGAGAACAACTCAGAACACTGTAGACTCTAAGCTGCACAGGTGTGTGGCTGCACAGTAACTGAAATGTTTCCATGCACATAGCCTTTGTTGCTGCACAGTTGGGATTTTCTTTTATAAAATGTTAATATAATTGTGAAATACAGTACCCTGTAACGAATTATGTGTTGATGAATATAATCCATAAATTTTCTAAATAATAAATGTACCACAACCTTTGCTTTAAAACATTTTAAAGCTTCAACATATCTACAGTGTCGGTGTTTCAAGTTACAACACTGTTATAAATTGTAACAATAAACACAGAATGCAAGTCGGTAGCTTATTTTTGATAAACCAGTAACCCTGAATACCGACGCCATCTAAGTTTAAAAGTTTATGAAATGTGAGAGATTTTCCTTGTTGCAATGTGTTTCATTATACCCTTCAATTAATAAATAAAAAGTACAGTTTGTGATTTTTCAATTTTCATTCTAAATATTCATAGTATGCATATTACAAAAAAAAACATTTGAAGTGCTGCACAGTTTTCAAGCCATGTAAAAATTTCTTATTTGGAGCTATGGTTGGTAGCAGAGATGAAGGAACTGGGAGAAAGGAATAATATTTTTACAGGAAACAGGGTGAGAAGAGGAAATTCTGAGATAACTGAGGGTTAATGGGCTTATAAAATATGTCAGAGGATAATCTGTCACCAGAGATGGAGACAGAGATCAAGAAAGGGGGACAGCTGTCAGAGATTGACCAAGTAAATTTGAGGTCAAGGTGGAAGCTGGAGGAAAGGTTAATGAAATTGATGAGCTCAGGAAGCAGCACCAATGCAGTCATTGACATACAGTAGCAAAGGAAAATTTAGGAAGCATTACCAGTGTAAATTTGGAACACAGGTGTTCCACGTAGACAACAAAAAGGCTGACATAGCTAGGGCCCATGTGAGCATCCAAACCTTTAGTTTGGAGAAAGTGGGAAGAGCCAAAAAAGAAATTGTCAATGGTAAGGACCAGTTCTGCCATTTGAAGGACGGTGGTGTTGCAAGGGACTGGTTAGGTATGTTATCAAGAAAGCAGAAACCTTTAAGAGCTTCCTGATGGGTGATGGAAGCATACAGGGACAGGATATCCAAGGTGAAAATAAGGCAATCCAGTCCAAGGAAATGAAAGTTATTAAAGTGATGAAGAGATTGTCATGGATGTTGGTGGGAAGAGACTAAACCAAGAGGGAACAAATGAGTTCAAGGTATACAGACACAGATTCAGTGGGGCGGGAGCAGACAGAAACAATGAGCCTACATGGCAGTCAGGATTATGGATCTTGGGCTGGAGACAGAAATGAACAGTGCTTGGTATGGGAACCATGAAGTTGGTGGCAGTAGGTGGGATAGCACCAGAATCACTGAGGTCGGTGATAGTGTGGTAGCCATTGGCCTGGTGGTCCTCTGTGGGGTCCTGTGCATGAGGTAAGTAAGAGGAAGCATCTGAGAGCTGCTATCTGGCCTCAGAAAGATAGAAGTCAGTCCATCAGACTACAACAGCACCACCATTATCTTCTGGTTTGATTGCTACGTTGGGATTGGTATGGAGAGAGTGGACGGCAGTGCATTCAGTGGGGATTACATTAGAATACCTAAAAGGAAAGGAAGTCAAGAAAGGTGAAGTTGACATCTCATTGGCAGTCAAAGATGAAAGGATCTAGAGCAGACAGAAGGCCAAGGCAGAGTTTACAACAAGATGAGGCAGTAATGAAGACGGGAGAAGGGGTCATCGGTGGGGGGGGGGGGGGTAGGGAATCCTTGTCAATGAAGTAGGCTCAAAGGCTCAAAGATGTTGCCTGCCTCCAACACAGAAGAAGAGCTCAGCATTATGTCGGGTGTGCAACTCATTAAGGTGTGAGCACAGAAGAACTAAGGTAAGGCGCTTGCTGAGGACAGAATGTTCTGCCTCAAAGGGGGAAGGTCAGAGGGGATGGTGAAGACACAGCAGGTGTTGTAGACTCAGCCAGATCCAAAATGGACACTAGCCTCCCCACTATCCAGACATCTACAAAAGGTTGTGTCTCATGATGGCAGCATACATCATTAAGGAATCTCATCCTCCAGGACATTCCCTCTTCTCATTACTATCATCAGGGAGGTTGTACAGAAGCCTGAAGATGCACTGTCAACATTTTAGGAACACTTCTTCCCCATCACCATCAGGTTTCTAAATGGTCCATGAACCCATCAATACTACCTCACTAGGTTGCTCTCTTTTGCACTACTTATTAACTTATTTTTATATTTCTTATTTGAACTATAGTAATTGTTCTATGTATTGCACAAATTCACAAGAAATTTCTGAGATAATAAACTGATTTGGATTCTGCAGGAGGGATGTTCACAATGGTCAGGGAGTCCAGGGCCAGGGTTTAGAATCTGAGGATAAGATGCAAGCCATTAAAAATTGATATGAGGAGAATATTTTTCTCCCAGAGAGTGGTGAACCTGTGGAATTCTCCACCACAGGAAGGAATTGAAACCAGAATACTAAATGTATTCCAGAAGGAGTCAGGCTATCAGGTTAGAAATGAACTTTATTTGTCACAGGTACATTGAAACATATTGTTTGCATCAAATTAAATCAGCAAGGATTGTACTCAACAGCTCACAATTGTTGCCACTCATCCAGCACCAATATAGGATGCCCACAACTCATTGAACCTAATCATCCATCTTAGGAATGTGGGAGAAAAATAGAGCACCAAGAGGAAGCCGGTGTGGTAACGGGGAGAATGTATGAACTCTTTACAGACAGTGGTGGGAATCGAACCCTGATCTTACAGCTGGTGCAGTAAAGCATTGCTCTAACCACTATGTTACCATGCCACATTTAGAGTCCCCAGAGCTATAGGGAGAAAACTGGAACAGAATACGAACTTTAGATGATCAGTCATGATCTTATTAAATGGAGGAGTGGACTCGAAATACAGAATAGCCTTCCCCTGCTCCTCCTTGCAATGCTTCTATCTCAGTCAGATGTTGCCTTTGCTTCACTCGGAGCTCACTCGTAACTCAAGTTCATTCAAGCTATCGACACAAATGAAACAAATAATTAAAAGCTAATGGACATCAAGTTCATTCTCCAGAAAATGAGAGTATCCTGAATTGTGTTTACAGGCTCTTTTACGCATATAGTTAAGCAACCCTGCTTGTTATTTTTTAAAATTTTGAATAAATAGTCTGACATATCTATACATCTTCGGCAACTGCTCGTGCACGAGATTTTTATAGCGTGTTTAGTAAATAGTTATAAGGACAAATTGCTTAGCCTGACTTTTCTGGCCTTTGAAATTCAGCACTTTTAGCCATATTTTCATTGAACATCATCAGTAATTAAGTTTAGAACAGAGTGATCCTGGCTACATCCAACAGGAAAATCAATAGATAAATTATTTGAATAAGTGCTACTACCCAGCACTGCTGCAGACACATTCAATAAATCTAATGATAATGAAATAGAGACTGATGAGATGATAATTAGCTGAAATGAGTGGCATAAAGTAATTTCTTAAACTTTGATATGGTTCCAGTTAACATTCCACAGGTCAGAACTGGATTACTCTTTGACCAAAATCTGTAACCTGGAGCAACTGCAGCGCTGAGGGCCAAGTTCTGTGTGTTATCTGTTCACATTTTTATTGTTTCTACAATTTGTTCTTTTTTTCTTGCAAATTAGGTGTTGGACAGTCTTTGTTGTGTGTTTTTTTAGTGGGCTCTATTGTGTTTCTATGGTTTATGGCTGCCTGCAAGAAACAGATATCTAGACTGTATATGGAATACATACTTTGATTTTTGGACTTCAATAAACTTCCTCTTAATTTGTTTATCTTTCCCACTTTTCACTCTAATGAGGCTACCCGATGGTCTGTTTGGTTAAAAAGACTTCCACATAGTCACAGCCACAATCACCAGCTTCCGTTTTCTAATCAACTCTTTCCTTTTGTTTCAACAACAGTAAGCCTCCATTCACTTAACCAGTCCTGAAGCATCTCGACATCAGTTTAAACCATTTTCTTTCTTTAACTCCAGCCTTTGAAACAAATTTTCTGTGAGTTTGCTGAGCATTTACAAACGTTTGTATTTAATTGCAGATGGCCCTCTCTGTGCCTTTCACTTTGGCCCTTCTCAGTTGTCCAGTTCCCAGCATTTGAAGCCCCCTCACATTACATAAGGTAGCTCATAAGAAACAGATTTTGGTAACATTTTCAATTATCTCATTATGTCCAGAAGAACTTGTTACGTACCCCATAACTGGGTTGCCAAACCAGCAGAAATGGATCACTCAGTTGGAGTCTGGATTACTAGAACTATGAAAGTTTTATTAAAGAAACAAGCAACACAGTAATCGAAAGGATAATAAATGCAACAGTTCAGCAATGATAAACACACATGTGCACAGAATTAAGATAACAGCATCAATCAAGCTCTATCGTTGTCTAGGGGTAAATGACCAATTTCAAAGTGACACAAAGTTCAGTCCAATTTAGTTCAGTTCGCAGTAATCATTGCCATGGCGATGGACAACGTGGGGGGAGGGAGAGAGAGAACGAGAACGACTGATCATTCAGAACGGCTTCCACTCACAGACCGGCGATATTGCTCACAAGCAGCTTTCGGGCGGGTCCTTTGTGATGTCATCTGAGGTCACCAACTGTGACCCCTCCTCCAGATGCGGTCGATCCTCTGCAGTGAACCCGGCACCCAAGCGAGGGTGGACACACACCGGGTTCCCGCTGATCGTACCTTTCCACCCTGTGCGTTTATGGCCCGGTACTTCCCACCAATTCGTGAGAGGTGCACCGCTTCCAGGGTCTCGTTACCTCGGGTGTCGTGTGTGTCCTGCCTTAGCGAACCTGTCCCTTTTTATCCCCCTGCTGGGGTATCGCCTGTCCATCACTTCAAACAGTTCAGGGTTCAAAGGGGGAGCCGCTCTAGACAATACCTAGACTGATGGCTCCTTCATTAACATGTCCAAATGCTGCTTCATTGTTCCTTCCCCTGAGGATAGGTGGCAGACCAACTGCTGATGCCACTGGTGCTATCCCAGGCCAGCAAACATCTTAATTTATGTGTATTCTCGTCACAAACTTTAGATCCAATTATCAATTTGGTATTGTTGAGAGATATTGCTGGAATGTTTGTGGGAGCTAGTCTTTGATCTTGGTGTCCATACATTCAGCTCTAGTCCATTATTTGTTGGCCAAGCAGATTCCTATGAATCACGATTTTTAGCTTCACAAATGAATCTCCTCTTGTGTCCTCTAAATCAGGTACGATATTGGTCTATAATGAATAGAGCAGTCTTCTATATGGCACACAATGGATAATTCTGTTGCCAGAAAGTTTACAATTTGAACTCTAGAAGGTTTAATTGCTTTAAGTAAGTATTGGCTGAGGCATCTCAAAATTTAGTTGTTATTTAGTCAATATGCTTTTCAGATATAACTGTACTTCTTGATCTGAGATTCTATTGGAATAACAGCCAGTGTTTTAAATTGTTTTTTGTCAGTAAAATAGAACACAAAAGGTCTCTGGAATCTGATTTTAGGTGAATGCTGATTAAGTACTTTCATTATCTCAGGGTATTAGTCATGGTGAATTAGAAAATGGTTATAATGAAATGCAAAGTATTTTATCAGGTTTAATGAGAAAATAATATATATTTTAATTAACATGTGTTGGTCATATTTTCAAAAGCAAGTTTTCTGATTATGTGGATGATAACAAGGAAATTATATCCCTGGTTACTATTAAAAGCTCATTACACCATGCACTTACTTTGATCTTTCATTTTTTTTAAAGTCTAAGAAGCAGAAAACAGCAGCAGAGGTGATTCTATCTGAAAATATAAAACACAAATTTCAAATCTAAAATAAAAATAAAAATGCTTGAAATACTCAGCAGGTAAGGCCACATCTGTGGGAAAAGAAGAAGTGTTAATTTTTCAGGCTAAGACCCTTGATTAGAACTAAGACAAAAACAAGAGAAGCTTGTGAAGCAACAGGGAGGATGGAAAGGGGAAATAAATATCTTTGATAGGGCAAAGGGTGACCAAGGGAATACATTTAAACAAGATTATTTTGTAGTTGAATGAATGAGAGCAAATAGAGAGGGAGAGCACAGACAAAGGAGTATGCAGAGCAGGAAGACAGGCTAAACATTGTTTCACTCTCAGAGGGATGAAGTAAGAGAAAAAATAAAATAAAAGCAAACAAGCTGACTAATACAAACATAGAAATAAAGTTAACAAAAGTTGCAGAAATCATCATTGACGCCAGAAGGCTGCAACAGGCCCAGAGCAAAGGCGAGGTACTGTTTCATGAACTTGCACTGGGCCTCACTTTAACAGTGCAAGTTACCCCAGACCTACAAATTGGGGGCGGGGGTGGGTGGGAGTGGGATGAAGCATTACAGTGACAAGCAGTGGGAAGCTGGGGGTTGCCCCTGAGGACTGAATATAATGCTCTGCAAAAGGGTTCACCCAATCTGCATCCAGTTTCTCCAACCTAGCAGAGACCACATTGTGAACACCAGTACCTGGATTAAAAGAAATACAAGTGATTCACTGTCTTACCAGGATGGAATGGGTCCCTAAATCAGGGGTCCCCAACCTTTTTTGCACTGCAGACCGGCTTAATCGGGTAGGGTTGCCAACGGACAAGAGTAGCAGTCAAATACGTTGTGTTTACCCCAAGAAAGACTACAATGACCATGACGCCTTGCGCTGGCACCAGTGCGCATGCGTGTACATGCCGATTTTTTTCTACAAATCGTTTTTGGCGATTCTGTTCCGGGGCGAGGGGGTGGAGGGTTAACCATGACCAGAATATAGGTGATAAGTGGCTAATGCACTCAGTTTTGTTTCCAAAAGGGTTTATCTCACGAATTTAATATTAAACACAGTGCGCATATTTTTCTCGCATGAATATCTTGATAAGTCAATTATCAGGGGAGGACAGGGAAGCTTGAAGTAAGTGTTGAACGACTTCCAGTAGAAGCGGTAGAGGCAGGTTCGATATTTTCATTTAAAGAAAAATTCAATAGGTATATGGACAGGAGAGGAATGGAGGGTTATGGGCTGAGTGCAGGTCAGTGGGACTAGTGAGAGTAGTGTTCGGCACGGTCTAGAAGGGCAGAGATGGCCTGTTTCCGTGTTGTAATTGTTATATGGTTATGTAAGTCAATAGCATCATAACATTTTAAGTAACGTTTGGATATTAAACACACAGCACATATTTTCCCCATATGAACATATAAAATCATGGCAACACACCAATATTGCTGAATCAGTGGGCGCCCTAGGCTAGTTTCCCTGCAACAACACGGTCCCATCGAAGGGTGATGGGAGACAGCAATACTCGAAGGCGGTTCCTTATGTCCGGTCTATTCCACAATTTAGTTTTCGTTGCATTCATTGCAGAGATATGTGGGAAATGGAAGCAACGTTTTCAGTGCTTCCGTGGCTATCTCAGGATATTTAGCCTTGACTTTGATCCAGAATGCTGGCAGAGCTGTTATGTCAAACATACTTTTCAGCCCGCCGTCATTTACAAGCTTGAGGAGTTGATCTTTTTCCCGCACTGACATGGATGACGCGCCGGTAATGACCTCGCGTGAGTAATGACCGCACGTGTGTTCAAGCTCAACAGTGCGTGACAGGGAATGAGGAAAGGTGCAGCTGACTCATATCATCAAATCATATCGTTTCCTCGCAGACTGGTAGCACATGCTTTGCGGCCCAATACCGGTCCGCGGCCCGGTGGTTGGGGACTGCTGCCCTAAATGGTGGGAAGGGAAGAGGTGAAAGGTAACATGTTGCATTGCCTGCAGTAGCAAGGCAAAATGCAGTAAGAAGTGGGCTGGTTGATGAAAATGGATCAAAGAATCCTTGCAAAATGCTAAAAGAAGGAAAGCTGTGTCCATGTTCAAATCTCTCTGATGGTGCAGAAATTGCAGAAAATAATTTATTCGATGCAATAGCTGGTAGTATATATGGTGAGGACCATCTTGTTCTGTCCCAGAAAAAAAGCAGGATGACAACAAAGACATGCAAACAATGACAGTCAAGTTAATGCTGCAAAGTACTGATTGAGTGAGAGTTATCACAAGTAATGTGAGAAAAAAGAACATGAAAATTATTCAGCCTGATCTAGGGGAAAATGCTTCTATGCCTCTAATCCAATCATTTTCAAAACATTGTTCTCATATTTATCTTTGATTATAGTTAATACCAATCACAATTTAATTGTACATCTTTTCTACAAGGGAAGACACACACACTGCAAGGATCAAGTGACCACATGCACGATGTAACAAGAATCAAATGACAGGATTTGAGGATGATGGCTTTAAGGAAGCAAATGTGGGAAGATTCACAAGGAAATTGAACCCTGCTGCAGAGAAGGATTGTGTGACAAGCATTTAGAATGTTCGAACATAGTGTAAAATAGAGTAAATCTTGTTGGCATGCAAACCTTATTCAGACAGAGTGAGCTTTTTTTCATAGGTGAAGTCTTTGTTTCATTCACTGATATACATGTTACCAGTTACATTTGCTGCACTCATTCTTGCAGTGCTGACATATTATCATGATAACATGTGTACTTATTATCTTAACAGCCCTGTTTGTAATGTTGAATCAGGTTTACAGGTCTGGCAAGTGAGACAGGAAATGCAATGACTTCGAATAGGTATGTTAGTAAGTTATTTACAAACAGTAAAAATTCGACCAACATTCATGTTCCTCAAGTTACAGAGACTACAAAGCTGAATATTCAACAAACATACATGCACTTAACAAATTTACTTAGCTGAAAGTCCGCGTAGCAAAACCTTCTCAACCATCATGAGCATCCTTGCCTTAAACAAGGGAAGAAGAGAGCAAACCCCTTCCACGTACTATTTTATATACCCAGGATACAGTATTTGAAGCTGGACACCAGACATCTATCCAATGGGAAAAGCAGCTACAGCTTCCAAACTAGCCAATCACAATGGAAGCAACTTTCAACAATCAGAATAAGACATGCCCGCTCCAGCGCTCAGAAGTTGTGAAAGTGCTGATCCAACCCTCATACTACTATGACTCTTACAAACTCTTAACTAAGTTAAGCATAGAACACAAGAGTAAAATTTCCAAAACTGTAAACCCAATAGTCACCTCCCAGTAAACTACAGTAGTCCACCAGCTTCCCTGTGCCCCAAAAGGCCACCAGCCCCACCCGGCGGTGTAACAGTCAATGAGCTCATCCCCCAATTAATTTTATACACAGACTCTGAATATGATCAATCAGGAGATTGATGTTCACCCATCAGGAATGTAGGTCAGCATTTTTGACCAATAACAGGACAAGTGCCACCTTCCTTTGTGTGCAGATAAATCAAGGCATCAGTTCCTGGGACAGTCTGGCCATACTATGTTGAAAAAGGTTATCAGTCAAAACATCCTTCCTTTGTCATAGCCCTCTAACGACCAGCATGGGCAAAGTGCATATCTAGGGCAGGGGTCCCCAACCTTTTTTGCACTGCGGACCGGTTTAATATTGGCAATATTCTTGCGGACCGGCTGACAGGGGAGTGGGGGGGTGGTGTTCAAGTAGGATTGCCAACTTTCTCACTCCCAAATAAGGGACAAAAGCAGCAGTCAAATACGGGACACTTATATTTACCCCGAGAAAGATACCATGACCATGAAGCCTTGCGCGGGCACCTGTGTGCACATGCGTGTACATGCTGATTTTTTTCTCTACAAATTGGTTTTGGCTTAATCTTCCCAATTCTGTTAAGTGAAACTACACTGTACATATATTATTTCTACTTTATATAGGCCGTGTACATGTCATATCATTCCTGTTTTTACTATATGTTAGTGTTATTTTAGGTTTTATGTGTTATTTGGAATGATATGGTAGGTTATTTTTTGGGTCTGGGAACGCTCAAAAATTTTTCCCATATAAATTAATGGTAATTGCTTCTTCGCTTTACTCCATTTCGGCTTATGAAAGGTTTCATAGGAACGCTCTACCTTAGCAGGGAAAATACGGGACAAGGGCGGTTTCATGTGGGACGGCCCAATATGCAGGACATCTTGGCAAATACAGGACAGTTGGCAACCCTATGTTCAAGTTCAACAGTGCGTGACAGGGAATGAGGAAAGGTGCAGCTGACTCATATCGTTTCATATCGCCAAATCATATTGTTTCCTCGCAGCCCGGTGGTTGGGGACCACTGATCTAGGGAACTGGTATGGCATACAAATGGCATAACATATTAGTTGCACCACCCTGTTGGAACCACAGGTAAGCTCAGGAGCCACATATCTCATAAGTGCCATTTAGTATCCAACAAGTGCCCACCTTCAGAACAGTATTTGACATTGACAAAGCCGTCCCAAGGTACTGTTCCTGCTCACACTTGCCATCCACCTTGCACCCTGTACCTGGACTCAACAGACCACCTAAACCATAAATTAAATGAAGAGTATTGTAGGGAAATACCAGCCCTTAAAGCACTCACTATTAAGGGTCGTCCATTAAGGCTGTTAGCATTCTCTGGGTTGAGGTTGGCTGGAATTGACTACTCCCTCCCAGCTCCCCCAAAACAGAATGGCAAAAACCGAGAAGCCAGATCATTTCCCCAACAGTCTTTTCTTTGTTGTCAAGGGATCGATATCAGTGGCATCCCTTCTGTGATGTAGTAAGGAGTCCTCATACAAATTCTGACCCATTGGACAAGTGTGCAATTCAAAAACCATCCATAGGAATTCAGAACAGGATCGCACAATACAAATTAGCATCCATCACTTTGTCATTCTGTAATGCAGGGAGATAACTCATTCCTGATTAGTCACTGGGTATTTAGAAAACACAAAAGCAATAGAACTACTAGAATTGCTCACCAAATGCTCAATTCCCTCTGAAATGTGGGCATCTCATATCCAGGATAAAGTTGCCCAAATTTCTACCAAATTTCAACTTAAGTTTCATATGGCCACTATGAAAAATAAGTCATCCCAAAAATAAGCTACAAAAACCATGGGGAAATGATTAACAAATTAACAGATTAAGACATAATAAACACATAAGAAATTACAATGCAAAGCACATAGCTCAGGCTGTACTCCGCTTTTTTAAAACTTTGTATGGAACTGCAAAACCTTAAAGCAGACAGCTAATTTCTCACAGAGAAACAGCACTTATCAGAGAACTGATAAGAAAATAGCAACTTGGCATGGTCCAATACATTCACAGTCTCTTAAAGGCAAAGTCCTCGCGTACGCGCATGCAAACTGACGTTGCCACACTTCACATTTTTCCACATTCAGATCATCAGAATCAGGTTTATTATCAATGGCATGTGATGTGAAACTTGTTAACTTAGCAGCAGCAGTTCAATGAAATACATAATATAGAAGAGAAAATAAAAATAATAATAATAACTAAATATAATACAGTATACAAATATTGAATGGAGTTAAAAACATGCGTAAAACAGAAATACTGTATATTAAAAAAAGTGAGGTAGTGTTCATGAGTTCAATGTCCATTTAGGAATCGGATGGCAGAGGGGAAGAAGCTGTTCCTGAATCATTGAGTGTGTGCCTTCAGGCTTCTGTATCTCCTACCTGATGGTAACAGTGAGAAAAGGGCATGCCCTGGGTGCTGGAGGTCCTTAATAATGGACGCTGCCTTTCTGAAACACCGCTCCCTGAAGATGTCATGGGTACTTTGTAGGCTAGTACCCAAGAGGGAGCTGACTAGATTTACAACCCTCTGCAGCTTCTTTTGGTCCTGTGCAGTAGCACCCCGCCAGACCCCCCCCTCTTTACGAGACAGTGATGCAGCCTGTCAGAATGCTCTCCATGGTACATGTATAGAAGTTTTTGAGTGTATTTTTTGACATGCCAGGTCTCTTCAAACTCCTAATAAAGTATAGCCGCCGTCTTGCCTTCTTTATAACTACATCAATATGTTGGGACCAGGTTAGATCCTCAGAGGTACTGACACCCAGGAACTTGAAACTGCTCACTCCCTCCGCTTCTGATCCCTCTGAGGATTGGTATGTGTTCCTTCATCTTACCCTTCCTGAAGTCCACAATCAACTCTTCCATCTTACTGCAACACTCATAACACACTGGAGGAGCTCAGCAGGTCGGGCAGCATCCATATAAACGATTAGTCAACGTTTCGGGCCAGAACCCTTCGTCAGGACTGAAGAGGGAAGGGGCGGAGGCCCTATAAAGAAGGTGGGGGGAGGGTGGGAAGGAGAAGGCTGGTAGGTTTCAGGTGAAAAACCAGTAAGGGGAAAGATAAAGGGGTGGGGGAAGGGAAGCCACACAGTTGTGTGTATATAGAGAGTAGAGCAGTGGGCTAAGCACACACCCCTGAGTTGCGCCAGTGTTCATCGTCAGCAAGGAGGATATATTGTCACCAATCCGCACAGACTGTGGTCTTCCGGTTAGGAAGTCGAGGATCCAATTGCCAAGGGAGGATACAGAGGCCCAGGTTCTGCAACTTCTCAATCAGGATTGTGGGAATGATGGTATTAAATGGTGAGCTATAGTCGATGAACAGCATCCTGACATAGGTGTTTGTGTTGTCCAGGTGGTCTAACGCCATGTGGAGAGCCATTGAGATTGCCTCTGCCATTGATCTATTGTGGTGATAGGCAAATTGCAATGGATCCAGGTCCTTGCTGAGGCAGGTGTCATGACCAATCTCTCAAAGCATTTCATCACTGTAGATGTGAGTGCTACTGGACGATAGTCATTAAAGCAGCTCACATTATTCTTCTTAGGCACTTGTATAATTGTTGCCTTTTTGAAGCTAGTGGAAACTTCCACCTGTAGCAGTGAGAGATTGAAATGTCCTTGAATACTTCCACTAGTTGGTTGGCACAGGTTTTCAGAGCCTTACCAGGTACTCCATTCGGGACCTTCCACCTTGCGAGGGTTCACTCTCTTTAGAGACAGCCTAACATCGGCCTCTGAGACAGAGATCACAGGGTCATCAGGTGCAGCAAGGATCTTCACACCTGTAGTTGTGTTTTCTCTTTCAAAGCGGGCATAAGAAGGTATTGAGTTCATTGGCTAGTGAAGCATCACTGCCATTCATGCTATTGGGTTTCGCTTTGTAGCAAGTAATGTCTTGCAGACCCTGCCAGAGTTGCCGTGCATCCGATGTCGCCTCCAACCTCATTCAACATTGTCTCTTCGGCCTTGAAATAGCCCTCCACAAATCATACCTGGTTTTCTGGTACAGGCCTGGGTCGCCAGACTTGAATGCCACAGATCTAGCCTTCAGCAGACAATGTACCTCCTGGTTCATTCACGGCTTTTGGTTTGAGAATGTACAGTAAGTCTTTCTTGGCACACATTCATCCACACAGGTTTTAATAAAGTCGGTAACAACCACAGCATACTCACCTAGGTTTGAAAATGAATCCCTGAATACAGTCCAGTCCACCAATTCAAAGCAGTCCTGTAGGTGCTCCTGTGCTTCCCTTGTCCATAACTTCTTGGTCCTCACTACTGGTGCTGCAATCTTCAGTCATTGACACTCTATTTACAGGGAAGATGGATGCAGGTCAAATGACTCCCTCCCTACAACAATGAGGTACTAACCACACCCCAATTCCCACTTCTGGCAAACATCAGCCGATATTCTTTGCAGGGAACTCTGAATGGAATGTAAAGAATCTGGCAGAGGACAAAAGGAAACTTTTTCTGCAAAGGACTGGAAGAATGGTCCTTCCCCCTCAACAGTCTCCCTTGTTTGCTCCTCCAGACAGCAGTTTCACATTGTGTAGAGGATGGGGGCTAGAAATGCATTTACCTGCTCTTCCAGACCCCCAGCTTAGGGCAACGCTAAAAACATTTCTTTACGGGACATGCGGGATCCCCCACTCCCTGCCTGATTGTCTAACTCCATACCTGGCTACGTGCACCCTCTTCTAAATACTCTAAACCAGACGTCCCACCTCTTTCAGAGGGTCCGGGAGTCTCCCGCATATTAATAGCAGCTCCCTGACACCCACAAATTATATACATATCCTGGAAATGAGAGCAAGAGCAGAAGCGGGAGCAAGCATCCTAATTGGTCTCTCTTTGGGCTAAGTAGACTTATTAGTTTTCTCTATGGGCCGACCTTACAGTCGACCTCTGTCTCTCCATCAGTTCAGTTTAGTGTCCTGCACCGTCATGGCAGAGTGTTTCAAAAAAAGAAAATATAAAATGCACTTCACCCCAGACTACACTAAAGTGTACCCCTGCCTAATAGGGGTCAAAAATAATGACAGTGTTGCTCGCTGCACTGTTTGCACCAGTGATTTTTCTATTGACCATGGTGGGTTAGGACTGCAAAAGACATGTTGAGGTGAGTTTAACAGGTGTCATTCATTCATTAGCATAGCTAACGTTATTTAAACTAGCTGACTAGCTGCTAAGGAGCTACACTATTGATGTCCTACATGATGAGGCCAAACTCCCTGTAGCCATGCTTAAAGTGTAATAGAATTAAAAAACGACTCCATGATAATATATAAGTACATATTTTAATGTCACATTTTCTGCATATGCCCAGTTTACAGATTACAGATTGGTTTACAGATTAGACAAAATCATTAAATGAAGTATTACATAAGACAATATAATAAGGATACATCATATGCTTTTATTTCTTTTAGGGACCGCAACATATTAGGGAGGCTAATCACAGGGAAGGTTGCTCAAATATTTCACAGTTCTTTTCAGCAGAGCCGCATCACAATAGAAGGAAAGTTTGCAAAAGAAATAGAAAAGCTATTTGCATTAGCATTGAGGTTGCCAACAAAATACTCAACAAGGAATATATATATACACACACATATATATGTTTGTGTGTAAGTAGTTTCAATATGTGTCAAATAAATTGTTGTGTTCTTTCATAATCAAATGTCCCATATACAACGCGTCTTGGAGGTCGACCAGGGGTGGGGGTGGGTATATGGGGTTGTGGGGAGCGGGGATGCTACCTCCCTGAAATGGTGGTGCTATCTCCCTGAAATGAGTTTTTGTAGGGTGGGATGTCTACTCTAAGGCTGTAATAATTGAATCACTGCACTTATTGGATGACCAACAGCTGGTGCTATTAAAGACAGCACTCCCTCTCTTATTGGAAAAACTGCCTCCGTAACCACATGTCCCACCATTCCAGAAGTTAATTCAACATTCTCTGGCAGGCTACAACTATCGTGGTATATTTCTGTGATAAGAGCACACTGGTATAGAACTTTAGTACCCTCCTCTACTGCGTTCCACTCTACTTGGGATTTTAAATTCCACTTAGAAAGAGTGAGACACCTAAATTTAACTGCTGCTGTTAACTGAATCCATAGCGATGCATTATGCTCAGGAGAAGCAAGCAGTTTTATTGATAACATGTTGGGGCGATAGGCTACCTAAGGCACCCATCTCTCTGTTAGATAGGATCACTCTGGTACACCCCTCATCCCCACATTCTCAATAACCAGATGGCTGAAGACCCCTCCCCCCAGCCTTTTGTCTGTACCTATCCCCTGAACTCATTAATTCCTTAGTGGAGTGTTCTCTGAGCTCTGTTGTCTCAAAGGCGTCCATTAGCTTCCTTCCCCTACCCCTCTTGAGAGGAAGAAGCTGCACGGCAGGCATGGGAATGCGTAACCACCAGCCTGGCCTGTACTGTTTTGGACACACAAAGGGGAAGGCAATCATTTTGAGGATTAATCCGAGGGGTCCACTCTATTCTCAATCCCTCATTTTCATTACTGAGCCATATGTCCCCATCTCTCAGCCCCACAGTAAGATCATCACCCCATCTCAACGTGGCTTGAAACTAAACGGGATTAGGTTCCCAACTGGCCCATCGAACCGCCTCTAAATTCTGTACTTCCATTAGCCAACAGGCTATTTGTACCTTCAAACTTCATAGCCCTACTCTGAGCCATCAAAAGTGATTCACTCAGAATAATGCAGCGCTGACTGAGACCTTCCAATTCATTCTTAGGACTTACTGTAGTTTTATATTGATGTCTTACAATTGTTTCAAACAAGCCAGAAAGCATCCCACTGCTCCCTTTCCTCTGGGGAACCCAGTGATTTAAGTATAGAAACAATGTGATGTCCCATTTCAACCCCAGTGAAATCTAACTGGTTTGACGAATCCACCGGCATCCTGTAACCCAGCGCTCCCCAACCACCGGGCTGCGGACCGCTACTGGGCCGTGAGGAAACGATATGATTTGGCCATATGAGTTAGCTACACCTTTCCTCATTCTTTGTCATGGCCACTGTTGAGCCATTATGCATGCAAGGTCATTACCAGCGCATCATCCATGTCAGCGCGGGAAGGAGATCAACTCCTCGAGCTTGCAAATAACGGCGGGCTGAAAAGTTATGTTTGACATAACATCTCTACTGGCATTCTGGACCAAAGTTAAGGCTGAATATCCTGAGATAGCCACAAAAGCACCAAAAACGTTGCTTCCAACATATTCCTGGGAAGCGGAGTTTTCTGCAATGAATGCAACGAAAACTAAATTGCAGAATAGGCCGGACATAAGGAACCCCTTTCGAGTATCGCTGTCTCCCATCACCCCTCGATGCTGCAGGGAAATAAGCCCAGGGCTCCCACTGATTCAGCGATATTGGTATGTTGCAATGATTTTATATGTTCATACGGGGAAAATATGCACTATGTGTTTAATATCCAAACGTTACTTAAAATGTTATGATGCTATTGACTGATATAACCATATAACAATTACAGCACAGAAACAGGCCCTCTCTGTCCTTCTAGTCTGTGCTGAACGCGACTCTCACCTAGTCCCACCTACCTGCACTCAGCCCATAATCCTCCATTCCTTTCCTGTCCAAATACCTATCCAATTGTTCTTTAAATGATAATATCGAACCTGTTTCTGCCACTTCTACTGGAAATTCGTTCAATACTTACTTCAAGCTCCCCTGTCCTCCCCTGATAATTGACTTATCACTGTATTCATGCGCTGTGTGTTTAATATTAAATTCATTAGATAAACCCTTTTAGAAACAAAACTGAGTGTATTAGCCACTTATCACCTATATTCCGGTCGTGATTAACACCCCCCGAACAGAATCGCCAAAAACTATTTGCAGGGAAAAAAAAATCGGCAGGCGAATGCGCATGCAGGTTACGCATGCGCACTGGTGCCCGTGCAAGGCTTCATGATCATTGTAGTCTTTCTCAGGGTAAACACAACGTATTTGACTGCTACTCTTTTCCATTGGCAACCCTACCCCCCCCCCCCCACCCCACCCCACCCCACCCCACCGGTCGGCCGGTCCGCAAGTATATTGTCAATATTAAACCGGTTCGCTGTGCAAAAAAGGTTGGAGACCTCTGCTATAACCCATCAGTAAGTTAGAGAGATTTCCAAAGTTATCTGTCCACCCTGGGACTCTGCATCTCTCACTCTTCCAAATAACCTCTTAAAGAAATACATTTCTGCTCAAAAAGCCATACCCTGTTCGCAGCACCAACTGTAATGTTGTACCAGATTTGAAGGTCTGGCAAGTGAGACAGGAAATGCACTGACTTCGAATAGGTATATTAATAATTTATTTACAAACAGTAAAAATTCAACCAAACATTCATGTTCTCCAAGTTACAGACACTACAAAGCTGAATAAAGACATATGTACATTCAACAAATATACTTAACTAAAAGTGCACGTAGCAAAACCTTCTCAATCATTTTGAGCATCCTTGTCTTAAACAAAGGAAGAAGAGAGCAAGCCCCTTCCATGTGCTATTTTATATACCCAGGATATTTGAAACTCGACACCAGGCATCTATCCAATGGGAAAAGCAACTGCAGTTCTAAACTAATCAATCTCAATAGACCAATTTTCAATAATTAGAATAAGAGCCCCTCCCTAGGACACCATTTTACTTCACTAAATGGCAGAAAGAGATATTTCATGCAACCTGTGATTGCATTCTTTTCCATTAATGTACAGTGTAATTTAATATCTAGCAATCATTCATTTTAACAGTAATTTAATTGGAGAAAATTCTATTGTTTTATTCATTCTTTTTTCTTATTTTATTCAATCATTTTTAGTTCTTCTCACTTGCTTCACCTAGCATCACAACAACAGTCCTAACCCCACTCCCTCTGTCACCACAATTTCCTATTACAAGAGTAGATTGCTGAAATGCAAAGTGTAATCAAGCCTGCATATCTGAATGATGCATTCAAACCCTGTGTGAAAATAATTCTACTTAAATCAATCATAAAATGAAAAATGATCTATTTAGTGCATCAAGAAGTTTCACTTCTTCGAGAGGCTAAGGAACTTCAGCATGCCCCTATTCTTATTGATGCAACTTGGGAAGCATCCTATTCAAACACATTACAGCTTTGTATGGCAAATGCTCTGACGAAGACTGTAAGAAACTGCACAGAGTTGTGACACAACTCAGTACATCATGGAAACCAGCCTCCCCTCTATGAACTCTGTCTACATTTCTCACTGCTTTAGAGAGGCAGCCAATGTAATCAAAGACCCCTTACCACCCCTGACATTGTCTCTTCTCTCCCCTCTTTGTGAAGAAGGTACAAAACACTGGAAACATGAACTACCAGGCTCAAGTACAGTTTGTTCCCACTGTTGTAAGACTTCTGAATGGACCTCTTGTACAATAAGCTGGAATCTTGACCTCACAATCTATTTTGTCATGACTTTAATTGTCTGCTTGTAGTGTACTTTCTCGGTAGCTGTAACATTATATTCTGCATTCTGTTCTTGCTTTGCCCTGGTACTACTTCAATGTACTGATGTTGTGAAATAATCTGTATGGATGACATGCAAAACTAAATTTTTCAATTCTCTTTGTTACATGTGACAATAATAGGCCAATTACTAATTATGCATTGCCAAATGCAAATATAACAACTGGCAATTTATAATTTAATATCAGTAAATTCATTACACTTAGAAACATTTTTGCAATTCTACTTTCTCATTCTCTGTCTTGTCAACCCACAATTTTTAGCTAGGTGACAGAAGGAATCGTTTAGAACCGTACATACTCACCATAAATTTGCTCACAGATATCCAGTGTCACATTCTGTCAGAATCCACTCTGGACCTTATCATACACTTTGTGTAAGGTTGAACAAAGGAACTGGATTCGAGAGATGAATATCCTTGATACATAGGCTGCTACTTATCATGCATGGCTTCAAAGAATTTTACAAAATTGAAATCAATGTAAAGAGTGGCATTTGGATAACACACAGAAAGAGGATTTAAAAGCAGGAGAAAGAATGTCTTGCTGCAAACCCACCTGGAATTTTATGTGGAGATTTGGTCTTGTTTTCTGACGAAGGGTGTTCTTGCCATAGAGGAAGGGCAACAAAGGTTTCCTCAATTGATTCTTGTGTCTTGTGACTGAAATTGGACCAACTGGACCCATATTCACTGGAGCTCAGAACAAGAAGAATACTGTATATCTCACAGAAAACCATCAAGATTTTAATACAATTTAGCATAGAGGATGTTTCCAATGTCTGTGTTGTTCAGAAGCCAAAGTCACATACTCAAGAAATAGTGTATGCCATTTACAATGAAAATCAGAGGACATTTCCTCACCCAGATAGTGGTGAATCTGTGGGATTCTCTTCTGCAGAAGGCAATGGAGGACAAATCAAGAAACATACAGTATTCATGAAGAAGATAGATATATTTCTTAATGCTAAAGGAATTGTGAGAGATGGAAGCAACATTTTACAGAGGTGGATAATCAACTTTGATTATATTAGATGATGAAAAAGGCCTAAAGGCTTGAACCACCCACACCTGCTCCAATATTCGATATTTCCATATTTTAAATTCATCATATCAACAACAGAACAATCACTCCAGACTGTAGAGTTTAAAGTTCTAGGTAAATTATTATCAGAGTACATCTATCTCACCACATACAACCCTGAGATTAATTTTCTTGCAGGCATTCTCAATAAACCCATAATAGAAACATAGAATATCAGAGCAGGTGTAGGTGGTCCTAGTCTTTGGGCCTTTTCCATCATCTAATATGATCACAGTTGATTATCTACCTCTGCAAAAAACAACAAACTGTGCAAATACAACAAGAAAGAAATAATAATAATGAACAAACAAGCGATAAGTCGCAATAACATGAGATGAAGAGTCCTTGAAAATGAGTCTATAGGTTATGGGAACATTTCAACGATGGGTCAAGTGAAGTTGGGTGAAGGTATCCCCTTTGGTATAAGAGACTGATGGTTTTGGGATAATAAATGTCCCTGAACTTGGTAGTGTGAGTCCTGACACCCCTGTACCTTCTTCCCGCTAGCAGCAGTAAGAAGAGCATGGGTAGTGGGAGTCCTTGATGATGGATGCTGATTCCTGCAAAAATGCCTCATGTAAATGTGTTCAATGCTGGGGAAGGCTTTACCCATGATGGACTGGGCTGTATCCACTACATTTTGTAGGATTTTCCATTCAAGGGCATTGGTATTTCCATGCTAGTATGTGAAGCAACCAATCACTAAACTGTCCACGAAACATCTATTTAGTTTGTCAGAATTTTAATTGTCATGCTGAATCTTCGTAACCTTCTAAGGAAGTAAAAGTGCTGCCATGCTTTCTTCGTATTTGCACTTACATGCTGGGCCCAGGACAGGTCCTCCAAAACGATAACTCCGAGGAATTTAAATTTGTTGACACTCTCCACCTCTGATCCTCCGAGGAGTATTGGCTTATGGACCTCAGCTTTCCTTCTCCTGAAGTCAATAATCAGCTCCTTCGTCTTGCTGATATCGAGTGAGAGGTTGTTGTTATGGCACCACTCAACCAGATTTTCCATCTCCCTTCAATGTGCTGATTCATCACGACCTTCGATTTGGCCTGTGACAGTGGTGTCATCAGCAAACTTGAAAATGGCATTGGAGCTGCGCTTAGTCACACAGTCATAACTGAAGCGAATAGAGCAGGGGGCTAGGCACACAGCCTCATGGTATACCTTTGCTGATGCATGTTGTGGAGGAGATATTGTTGACAATCTGAAATGACTGGAGTCTGCAAGTGAGGAAATCAAAAATCCAATTGCACAAAGATGTATTGAGGCCAAGGTATTGAAGCTTATTGATTACAGACATCCCACCTCTCCCGGAAGCTCCGGGAGTCTCCCACATATCGATAGTGGCTCCCTAACGCCAGGAAATTATATACAATATCCCGGAAATAGATTTTTTTGAGCGGGAGGGGGAGAGGGAGAGCAAGCATCCTGATTGGTCTCTCTTCGTGCTAAGAGTAGTCCCTGACCACGGGCACAAGAAAACAATATGATTTGGCGATATGAAACGATATGAGTCAGCTGCACCTTTCCTCATTCCCTGTCAGGCACTGTTGAATTTTAACGCACATGAGGTCATCAGTGACCCAAGACATGCAAAGGAATGGGTCCATGACCGATTTGTGAATGTCCCCGGTGAATCATCCATGTCAGCGCAGGAAAAAGATCAACTCCTCGAGCTTGCAAATGACAGCAGGCTGAAAAGTATGTTTGACATAACATCTCTGTTGGCATTCTGGATCAAAGTCAAGGCTGAATATCCTGAGATCGCCATGAAAGCACTGAAAACGTTGCTTCCATTTCCAACATATTTCTGCAAAGTGGAGTTTTCTGCAATGAATGCAACAAAAACTAAATTGTGGAATAGACTGGACATAAGGAACCCCCTTCGAGTATCGCTGTCTCCCATCGCCCCTCGATAGGACTGTGTTGTTGTAGGGAAACAAGCCCAGGGCTCCCACTGATTCAGTGACATTGGTGTGTTGCAATGATTTTATATGTTCATACGAGGAAAATATGCACTCTGTGTTTAATATCCAAACGTTACTTAAAATGTTATGATGCTATTGACTTATAAGTGACTTATAATTCAGTGGTCCTCAACTTCTGGGCCACAAAGAATACAGTGGTGGCCAGAACGCACCCAGCACATCTTTAAGAAAAAAGCCAAAATAAACAAGCTAATTAATTAGGTGCCACCTGGCACATAAATGTTGGCCCAGATCAGAGGCGATTGCTGATTGCATCATCTCTGATCTGGGCCAACATTTACGTGCCAGGCGGCACCTAATCAATTAGCTTGTTTATTTTGGCTTTTTTCTTAAAGATGTGTTGGGTACGTTCTGGTTACCGCTGTATTCTTCGCGGCCCGGAGGTTTGGAACCACTGTTATAATTGACTTATCACTACATTCATGCGAGGAAAATATGCGCTGTGTGTTTAATTTTAAATTCGTGAGATAAACCCTTTTAGAAACAAAATTGAGTGTATTAGCCACTTACAAGTGACTTATAGTTGACTTTTCACCTATATTTGGGTGCCGTTTAACACCCACTTCCCCCCCCACCAGTCAGCCGGTCCACAAGAATATTGTCAATATTAAATCGGTCTGCGGTGCAAAAAAGGTTGGGGAGCCTGACTTAAACTAGCTGGCTGGCTGCCAAGGAGCTACGCTATTGATATCCTACGTGATGAGGCCAAACTCCCTGTAGAATTGCTTAAAGTTGTAATAGAACAAACATGATAATATAATACAAGTACATATTTTAATATCACGTTTGTTGCATATACCCAACTTGGTTTACAGATTAGACAAAATCACTAAACAAAGTATTACATACACCCTGGAGGTCGATGGGGGGGGAATATGGGTTGCGGGGATGCCAACTCCCTGAAATGGTGGTGCTACCTCCCTGAATTGAGTTTTTGCAGGGTGGGATGTCTGTGATTAGTTTTGAGGGGAATGAAGGTATTGAATGCTGTGCCGTTGTCAAAACAGAACATCCAGATGTATGCATTTTTGCTGTCCAGATGTTCCAGTGAAGAGTGAATGAGATGGCATTTGCAGTGGACCTGCTGTGCCGCTAGGCGAATTGGAGAACATCCAAGTCGCTCCTTAGGCAGGAATTGATATGTTTCATCACAAATCTCTCAAAACACTTCATCATTGTGGATGTAAGTGCTACTGGATGATAATCATTAAGGCAGGTTTACACATTCATCTTACACACCGTATAAGTAAAGACTGCTTGAAGCATATGGGTATCTCTGAATGCCAAAGTAAGAGGTTAAACTGTAAGATTTAATCAATGACTCTTCCTCCATCATAAGAACAAAAATATCCAGACTTCCTGATTATTCCATAGTTTCCAGTACTATTCACAACTTCTCAAGTGATGATAGTGTTTATTCCAGCATACGGCATGACCTACACATCAGTCAGGCTTGACATGATGTGATACAGCATTGACATCAACAACTGGTAGGCATCTGCCATCTCTTCAAAGGGAGACCCTAAACTCTGATGCTCTGTGGGATTACTACTGCCATATCCCCTACCATCGTTCAACACATTATGTCAACAAAAGGAGGTCAGGGGCCAGATATTCAACATTGAGTGATTTTCCTCCTGATACCCCAATGTCTTTATATTTCATACCAACCAGAAGTGTGATGGAATTCTGCCTATTTGTCTTGATGTGTCCAGCTATGGCAACAGTCAAAGAGCTCAAGACAATCCAGAAGAATTCTGCAAAAACAATCCTCTCTCACCACCAACACATTATGAATATTGTGTGTATCCATCAAAAGATGCACCAAAGAAGTCCCCAAGCCTCCTTCAATAAGTTCTCACAAATTCATGTGATTTTTCACCTCAAAGACAATAGGTGCTTGGGAAGTCATTTAACTCCCCATAGAAAGTCATGGACTCCCCACAATGATGTCCAATTCCTTCCATCATTGATGGATCAAAGTCCTACAGCATTAGAAATAGCTTTACGTGAATGATTCAAAAGCACCTTTGCTTTTGTGACATGAAAAGCCTTACACTTGCATATCCACTCTGTCAATCAAGTTAATTATCTCCTGAGATCTCAAGTGAAAAAAATAACATATAGCTTGCAACAGATGTTAATGAACAGGTAATGTGTTTGGGACTCATGGCTACAGGACATCTACTGCACATGATCTATATCCTTCCTTTCCTTACCGAACTGTGTGTCTGCCTAAAATCCTCCTGGACGTTGCAGCATTATCTACATCCACCACCTCCCCTGGCAGTACATTCCAAGCACCTATCATGTCCTCTGTGAAAAATACCCACATAGATCTCCTAGAAAAATACCCACATAGATCTCCTAGAACTTCCTTGCACTCATCTTAAAGCAGTACATCTGCAGATGCTGGAAATCCGAGCAACACACACAAAATGCTAGAGAAACTCAGCAGGCCAAAACCCTTCAGCAGGACCCTTCAGCCTGAAAAGTCAACTGTACTCTTTTCCATAGATGCTGCCTGGCCTGCTGAGCTCCTCCAGTATTTTGTGTACGTTGCTAATCTACATTGTTAATTTGCAAATGAAACCGTACTCCCTTGCATCCCTTGTCAGTCAACTTTTCCTGAAGGCAAACAAATATTAAGATTCTGCAAGCAGTCCATAGTGCCAGACTAGCTTTGGAAAACTATCTTAATCATTGTTCAGTAACCATGGCTTTTAGTTTACTTAGCATGTTAATTTTCACTATCATCTGTCCATTTTCACAATGCAGTGAGAAAAGAGATCAAAAGGAACACATTAAAAAACACCCTCAAGAAACTTCTATGACACAACCATGACATCACACACTAAGTGAGAGTAGCCCATAGTAAGCTTCTCAAACAGATATTTCAGAGAGTGATCAGCTTTGACGAAAAACATTTAATTCACTTTTATAATGCCATTAAAGAGTAGGCAGAAAATACCTGTGCAATCATGGCCTTATCTGCCTTTAGCACAACCTGTAATGTCTGCGAATGTGCCTATGCCTCAAGGATTAGATTTTTTAGTCACTTAAAATAGAAGTGACAAAAGTGCTGAAGCATTTGTACCTCTGCCTCATGGCCCCAGGGACCCTGCTTTAAACTGTCCTCCCTTCCATCCCTTGTCAGTCGACTTTTCCTGAAGGCAAGCGTAAATGATAACATTCTGGGAAGCAGTCCATAGTGCCAGACTAGCTGAGTTTGCACATTCTTCTTGTGAGCACATGGGTTACTGCAGATTTGCTCCTATTACCTTATGCACAAAAAATGCTGGTGAACGCAGCAGGCCATGCAGCATCTATAGGAAGAGGTATAGACAACGGTCGGGCCGAGACCCTTCATCAGAACTAACTGAAAGAAGAGATAGTAAGAGATTTGAAAGTGGGAGGGGGAGGGGGAAATCCGAAATGATAGGAGAAGACAGGAGGGGGAGGGATTACAAATACCTGGGGATACGAATTGACAATAAACTGGACTGGTCAAAGAACACTGAGGCTGTCTACAGAAGGGTCAGAGCCGTCTCTACTTCCTGAGGAGACTGAGGTCCTTCAACATCTGCCGGACGATGCTGAGGATGTTCTATGAGTCTGTGGTGGCCAGCGCTATCATGTTTGCTGTTGTGTGCTGGGGCAGCAGGCTGAGGGTAGCAGACACCAACAGAATCAACAAACTCATTCGTAAGGCCAGTGATGTTGTAGGGATGGAACTGGACTCTCTCACGGTGGTGTCTGAAAAGAGGATGCTGTCTAAGTTGCATGCCATCTTGGTCAATGTCTCCCATCCACTACATAATGTACTGGTTGGGCACAGGAGTACATTCAGCCAGAGACTCATTCCTCTGAGATGCAGCACAGAGCATCATAGGAAGTCATTCCTGCCTGTGGTCATCAAACTTTACAACTCCTCCCTTGGAGGGTCAGACACCCTGAGCCAATAGGCTGGTCCTGGATTTATTGCATAATTTACTGGCATAATTTACATATTACTATTTAACTATTTATTGTTCTATTACTATCTATTATTTATGGTGCAACTGTAACGAAAACCAATTTCCCCCGGGATCAATAAAGTATGACTATGACTATGAGTAGCACCTTGTCAAAGGCCTTCTGAAAATCCAAGTACACAACATCAACCGATTTTATCATAAGGCGGTGGCTAGGAATGGACCCAGTACAAGACACAGACACTGAAGGACTAGGGACAGGACTAGGATACAGGGTGAGAGCAAGGACATGGACATGAAAACCGGGAACCCGGAACAGGATTGGACAAGAGAGCTAGGAGCCCAGGCTTGGACTCCGAGCCAGAGACTGGACAAGGACCCAGTACCTTGGTCTTGCCTCTGGCTCGGACCCCAGAACTAGACAAGGACGAGGCTTGGCTGGCAGGAAGGGCGAGGCTTGGCAGGAGGCAGGAGACTGGAGGCGAGGCTTGGCAGGAGGCAGGAGGCTGGAGTCTTCAGGCTTGAGGCTAGAGGCTAGAGACTTGAGGCGAGGCTTGGCAGGAGGCTAGAGACTTGAGGTGAGGCTTGGCAGGAGGCAGGAGGCTAGAGACTCGAGGCAAGGCTTGGCAGGAGGCAGGAGGTTAGAGACTCGAGGCAAGGCTTGGCAGGAAGCAGGAGGCTGGAGTCTTCAGGCTTGAGGCTAGGCAGGAGGCTGGAGTCTTCAGGCTTGAGGCTAGGCAGGAGGCTGGAGTCTTCAGGCTTGAGGCTAGGCAGGAGGCTGGAGTCTTCAGGCTTGAGGCTAGGCAGGAGGCTGGAGTCTTCAGGCTTGAGGCTAGGCAGGAGGCTGGAGGCTCCTCCTGGACAGGGTGCAGTACCCCTGGGCAGGGCGCGGATCTCCACCCAACAGAGGCAAGGGACAGGAAGGGACAGAACCAACCGTAGGTAAAGGCAATAGGGCCTGGCTTATCCGACGGAGGCAGGGGACAGGAAGGGACAGAACCAACCGTAGGTAACGGCAAGACAGCCTGGCTTACCTGACGGAGGCAAGGGACAGGAAGGGAAAGAACCAATCGCAGGTAACGACGAGACAGCCTGGCTTACCTGATGGAGGCAAGGGACAAGAAGGGACAGAGCCAACCGCAGGTAACAGCAAGACGGCCTGGCTTACCCGACGGAGGCAAGGGACAGGAAGGGAGCTAGGTATGGGGTGGCTCCAGGACAAGACAGCAAGACAAGGCAAGGCAAGACAGAACTTCAGGCGAGGCGAGAGTTACCGGCAAGACAAGGCAGGCCTTCAGGCATTGCAAGGTGAAACGAGAACTTCGGGCAAGGTAAGAGTTACCAGCAAGGCTTCAGGTGAGGAATCAGAAGGCAGAGGAAGGGACACAAGGAGTAAGGACAAGAGCAATCCAGAGCCACGCCCTGATCTCTGAAGGTATTTATGCAGCCAGCCCCAACGAGCATCAGCTGACTCAATTAGAGCCCAACAAGAGCAGAAACAGGGTAGACAGGAAAACCTGGAGCAAGGGTCAATGGACCGGACCGTGAACCGGAATACGGACTTCTCGGACGGACCATGACAGATTCTCCTTTGTCTATCCTGCTTGTTATTTCTTCAAAGAATTCCAACAGATTTGTCAGGCAAGATTTTCCCTTAAGGAAACCCTGCTGACTATGGCCTATTTTATCGTCTGCCTCCAAGTAGCTGAGACCTCATCCTTAATAATCAGCTCCAACATCTTCCCAACCAATGAAGTCAGACTAGCCTATAGTTTTCTTTCTTCTGCCTTTCTCTCTTCTTGAAGTATGGAGTGACATTTTCAATTTTCTGATCCTCTGAAACCATTCCAGAGTCTAGTAGTTCTTGAGAGATCATTACTAAAGCCTTCACAATCTCCTCAGCCACCTCTTTCAGAACTCTGGGGTGTACACCATTTGGACCAGGTGACTTATCCACCGTCAGTCTCCCAAGAACCTCTCTATAGTTATGGTGACTTCACACACTTCATGGAACTTCCACCATACTGCTAGTGTCATCCACAGTGAAGACTAATGCAAAATACTTATTCCGATCAGCCACCATTTCATTCTACTCCATTACTACTTCTCCAGCACCATTTTCTAGTGATCTGATATCTACTCTCGCCTCTCTTTTACACTTTATGTATCTGTAGAAACTTTTGGTACCCGCTTTAATATTATTGGCTAGCTTACTTTTATATTCCATCTTTACCTTCTTCATGACTTTTTTAGTTGCCTTCTGTTGGTATTTGAAAGCTTCCCAATCCTCTAACTTCCCACTAATTTTTGTCCTATTGTATACCCTCTTTTTGGCTTTCATGTTGCCTTTAAATTCTCTTGTTAGCTACGGTTGTGTTATCTTTCCTTTAGAATTCTTCTTCCTATTTGAGATGTATATATCCTGTGCGTTTTGAATTGCATGCAGAAATTCCAGCCATTGCTGCTTGCCATCATCCCTGCCAGTGTTCTTTTTCAATCAATTCTCCTCTCTCATGCCTCTGTAGTTCCCTTTACTCCACTGTAATACTGTTATATCTGACTTTAGCTTCCCCTTCTCAAATTTCAGGGTGAATTTGATCATATTATGATCACTTTCCCCTAAGAGTTCTTTTAGCTTAAGCTCTCTAATCAATTCTGCTTGATTGCACAACACCCAATCGAGAATAGCTGATCCTCTAGTGGGCTCAGCCATGAGCTGCTCTAAAAAGCCATCTCATAGGTACTCTAGAAATTCCCCCTCCTGTAATCCAGCACCAACCTGATTTTCCCAACCTCTCTGCATATTGAATTTCTCCATGAGTATTGAAACATTGCCCTTTTGGCATGCATTTTCTATCTCCTATCATAATTTGTAGGCAACATCCTTACTAATATTTGGGGGTCTGTATTCACCCCCCATCAGGATCTTTTTACCGTTGCATTTCCTTAGCTCTATACACAATGAATCAACACCTTCCAATCCTATGTCACCTCTTTCTAATGATTTGATTTCATTTTTTTACCAACAGAGCAATGCAGCACCCTTGGCCTTTCTGCTTATCCTTTTGATTCAATGTGTATCCTCGGACATTAAGCTCAAGCTATAATCTTTCAATCATGATTCAGTGATGCCTGTAACATCATACCTGCCAATCAGCAACTGTGCTGTAAGTTCATCACATTCCATATACTGCGCACATTCAGTCACAACACCTCCAGTACTGTATTCACTCTTTTCGATTTTGTCTACATGTTACATTGCAACGCGTTCTGTTGTCTGCAATTTTGCCCTATCAACAGACCCTCCTCACTACACATTGCCTCTGTTTTTAAACCAGCTACCTCATCTTCAGCACTATTATCTGCCTTTCCTACAATACTTCTTGCATTGAAATAAAGACAGCTCAGAACACGAGCCACACCATGCTCAACCTTTTGATTCCTTTGTCTGAGGTCTTACCAACATCTGCCTCCATATCCTCTCCACTAACTGTTCTGGCACTCTGGTTCCCATCCCACTGCAACTCTAGTTTAAACCCCACCACGAAGCATTAACAAACCTTCCTGCTAGGATATTATTCCCCCTCCAGTTCAGATGCAAACCATTCCTTCTGTACAAGTCCCACCTTCCATGGAAGAGAGACCAATAATCCAAAAATCTTATGCCCTCCCACCTACACCAACTCTTTAGCCACATACTAAACTGTGTAATCTTCCTAGATCTAGCTTCACTAGCATGTGGCAAGGGTAGAAATCCTGAAATCACATCCCTGGAGGTCCTGCCTTTTAACTTAGCACCTAACTCCCTGAACTCCCTGTGCAGAACCTCATCGCTTATCCTACCCATGTCATTGATACCTCCATGGACCATGACTTCTGGCTGTTCACCCTCCCACTTAAGAATCCTGAGATATCCCGGACTATGGCACTGGGAATTTTGTTCTCGTACACGGAACCTTCTGTCTGTTCCCCTAACTAACAAAACCCCTATCACCACAGCCTGCCTCTTATACCCCCCACCCTTCCCTTCTAAGTCTCAGATGCAGAGTCAGTGCCAGAGACCTGATCACTGTGACTCTCCTCTATTAGGACAGTATCCAAAGTGATATACCTGGTGTTGAGGGGGATAGCCACAGGGGTACTCTGCATTGGTTCCTAATCGCTTTCCACTTCTTAACTGTCACCCAGTATCCCATGTCCTGCAGCTTGCAGTGGTGTAACTACCTCTCTGTATGTCCTAGCTATCACCCCATCAGCCTCTCAAATGATCCGGAGTTCATCCAGTTCCAGCTCCAACTCCTTAACACAGTTTTTTCAGAAGCTGCAGCTGGATGCACCTCACAGTTGTAGCAGTCAGGGATTCTGGAGGTCTCCCTGCCTTCCTACATCGCGCACAAGGAGCATTTCACTACTCTGCCTGTTATCCCTACTGTCCCTAGCTGAGCAGATAAAATTTGAGCTTTTCTTTTCTTTCTCTGACAGAAGCACTTTCCTTTTGCTTTTTATTTTGCAGATTCTTTTGTTCATTTTTCACAATGCACCATTTTCAGAAAATTTAATTTTTATCATGCATCGCCAGCAAGAGTCAAGTTTTATAGTTTTCACTTTCTGTGCATGGACAGGACAACAGCATCCCCACCCCTGAGGTAAGAAGTGATAATGGAATACAAACTATTCTATGTCTTTACATTTTGTTTATGATCATTCATTCTCCAGCAAGAAAAGAATCATGTTTCTCACTGCCCTTGAAGTCAATAGAACCAATTATCAAATTTCTGATAGCATATAACATGAAAACATCGAAAGCATAAAACCTTTATTTTGTGAATTACTCTTGAAACCTTTTATCCACTGCTTAACACATGATGTCTGCTGTTTTCCTTCTCAGATATTTTGGAGAAAGAACTACTGCAGCACCTCTCATCACCTCAGGATATCACAAAGTACTTTGTAGTCACTAAGTAATTTTCGACTGAAATGGAGCAATGATCTTCAAAGAGCAAATTTCTCAAAAAAAATCAATGGTGTTGGTAGCATACTGAAGTCAATTGAAGAATAATTAGTCGTGACATTGCGTTTTGTCTCATTCTTTTCTTTGATCAGTTTAAAAGAATCATACCCTATACTTATGGTAACAAATGAGGTCTTTAAACCCATGCTATCCAAGACAGCAGGAGAAAAGCTATTCAGGCTAATCCTACTCTTCAATTCCTAGTCTATAGTTAGGTAGACTATGGTACATCAAGTGTTCGTTCTATACTTTATAAATACATCAGGGGTGTCTGCCATCAACACAGCTTCTGGCAGTGTGTTGCACTCAGATGAAAAAATACTTCCATGCTAACCTTTCAATCAATTAGCTTAAAGCATTGCCTTTAGTTATCAACATAATTGTTAAAGAAAATGAGCCTTTTTGTATTCAGCCTATATGCACCTTTCATACCTTTTGCTTGCATGAACACCCTTAGCCTAGCATACAGACTAGGAACACTACTGAATCGCCCTGCCCCTAAAGCCTGTCATTTACTTGCTTATTGTAACCTTAACTTCGCATCTCCCTCCATCCACACTAACCTATGATCAAGTATTATTTTACCTCAAGGAATTTATTTCCACTGGCCTTTGCGGAAGAGAGTTCCAAGGCCTCATGACCTATGTTCCCTCTAAGCTGTGCGCGTGTGCACGCACACACATGCTTTTCAACCAGCACAGGAAAAGGATTTGCACAACTTAAGATTTTTGCACACACTGACTACTAAAAATTAGAGGGAACATTGCTCATGACCTTCTATTAGAAGAAGTTTTGCCTTATCTGTGTCTTAAATGGATGACCCTAAATTTAGATTCTCCGATACGACAGTTCTTTCCAGTCTATTAAGAACCCTCAGGATCTTGCATGTCTAAACCAAGTCCCCTTTCATTCTTCTAGACTCATGCAGATACAAGTCTAATCTGTTCATTTGTTTCCAATAAGACAGTGCATCCATTTCAGGTAATAGACTAGTGAACCTTCTCTAGATTTTTGCAACACATTGGCACCTTCTCTAAATAAGGAGACCAATACTGTACATGGTACTCCAGATGTTGTCTTGTCAACACACTAGACAACTAACTACCTTTCATAATTTTTGTATTTAATTCCCTTAATAAATAATAACATTCTATTAACTGCTTTCGTTACTTTCTAGACCTAAATGGCAGCTTTATGCAATTCATGAAGAAGGACACAGAACTGTATCCCAGATCTTCAATCTAATAACTTATAGGTAATATTCTTTCTACCAAATGGTAATCTTCATATTATCTCACATTATACTTCTTGTGCCCATTTACTCAGCCTGTCTAAATCATTCTTTTCAATGCCTTTTCATGCCTTCTCCATAAGTTACTCTCCTAGCTTTTTAATCATTCATTCAAGGGAAGGGAGGTGAGCTTTGCAAGTTGAGCCAGCGTTAAATTGTCCATCTTTGAGAAGGTGGTGGTGTGTTGCCTTCCTGAATTGTTACTGTCCTTGATGTGTGGCTACACCTGCAATGTTATTAGGAAGAGATTTCCAGGACTTTGACCCAGCAAAAGTGAAGAAACAACAATAAATCAATGTCAGGATGGTGAGTGTGCCTTAAAGGGAAACTACTAGATGGTGGTGGTCTCTTGTTTTTGTTGTCCTTGTCCTTCAAGCTGGTAGACATCAAGGGTTTGTCAAGTGCTGCCTAAGAAGTCTTCATGAGTTGCTGCAATGGATCCTGTAGAGGATACAAACTGCTCCTACTGTGTGAGGATGGTGAAGTGATGGAATAGATATGCATGGGATGGATATCTGTCAAGCAGTCTGGTATGTCCTGCATGGTGTTTTTGAAGCTGCTCGGTATTCCATCACACTCCTGACATGAACCTCGTATATTATTCTCAAAGATGAGTCTTGAGTCTGTATTTGTATCGTTGGCAATTTTAGTAGTCATACCTTTGGTGCCTTAATCTAAGACTACCTAACTTGTATAATGTTGAGACTATTGCAACCATTCATTATATCTTGTCAACAGGAAGGGAGTAATTTACATCTTTTCTTTGTTTCTTATTAGCCTGCCAATGTTTTTTAACTTGGCAATACGTCACCTCTTACACCACAACCCTTTTTAAAATACAGTATCTATCAAATGCCCTTTTGGAAATTTAAATAAAGTACATCCACCTTATCCACAGCATATGCTATGTCTTAAAATTACTCTAACAGACTGATGAAATATGACTTCCCTTTCACAAAACCATATTGAGTTTGCCCGGTTTCCTTTAATTTTTCTGGGTGCATCTTCAATGTTCCACAACCTGTGGACTCACTTTCAAGGACTCTGCAACTCATTTTCTTGATACTTATAGTTAATTTATCTTTTGTTCTTATTTATATTTGCACAGTTTGCTGCCTTTTGCACGTTGGTTGTTGTCCATCCTACTGGGGACGCTCTTTCATTGATTCTATTGCATTTCTCATATTTACTATGAATGCCCACAAGGAAATGAATCACAAAGTTATATATGGTGACATATACATATGTACTTTATTAATAAATTTACTTTGAAATTTGAAAGTCATTAATATCCATTTTTATCAGATCCAAAGATCTCCAGTCTTGTCAATATCCTGGTAAATTTCCTTACTACCCTCTCCAGCATTATAAGATCCTTCCATAAGACCATGAGACAAAGGAGCAGATTTAGGCCCATTCAGCTCATTGAGACTGCTTACCCTTCAATCCAGGCTAATTTATCATCCCTCTAAATACCTTCTCCCTTTAACCTCAGATGCCTTTACTAATCAAGAACATAACAACCTCTGCTTTAAATATACCCAATGACACAGATATACCCAAATATACCCACAGCCATCTGTGGCAATGAATTCCACAGTTTCACCACCCCTTAGCTAAAGAAATTCCTCCTCATCTCGGTTCTAAAGGGATATCCTTATATTCTGCAGCTGCGCCCTCTAGTCCTGGACACCCGCATTACGGGAAACAACCTCTCCATGTCCACTCTACCTAGGCCTTTCTATAATCACTAGGTTCCAATGAGTAATTGGGTGATCAGAAGTGCACACATTTCTCCTACTACAGCGTAACTAGTGGTTTAAATGGTTGGCATCCAGGTGCAACAGCTGATTTGCTGCCTTACAACTCTAAGAACCTAGGTTCAAGTTTGACCTTCAGGGCAATTTATGTCGGATTCAAACATTGTTTCTGTGACTGCATGGATTTCTTTAGGTGCATTAATTAATTTTCTCCTACATCTGAAATTTATGTTGTTAAATTAATTTCCAACTGTAAATTACCGTTAAGTGCAGGTTAAGTGGCAAAGCATCAAAAGGCACCTACACGAGAAAGGTTGCAGATGATGGAAATGCAAAGTAACACAACATAATGATGGAGGAACTCAGCAGGTCGGGTGGTACCTTTTGAAAAGAGTAAACAGTTGACGCTTTGGGCTGAGACCCTTCTTCACGACTGTGAAGGAAGGGGGAAGATACCAGAATAAAAAGGTGTAGGGAGGAGACAGACGCTAGCTGGAAGGTGACAGGTGAAGCCAGGTGGGTGGGAAAGATCAAGGACTGGAGAAGAAAGAATCTGACTGGAGAAGAGAGTGAACCATAGGAGAAAGGAAAGCAAGTGACCCAGGAGGAAGTAATAGGCAGTTGAGAAGAATTGAAGGGTCAGTGTGGGGAATGCAGGGCAGGGGGAATTTGCTCACCAGAAGGAGAGATCGATATTCATGCCCTCAGGTTGGAGGATAGCCAGACAGTATATAATGTGTTGCTTCTCCACCATGAGGGTGGCTTCATCTTGGCACAAGATAATGCCATAGATTGACATGCCGGGATGGGAATGGGAATTGGTTTTAATATGTTTGGCCACCTGGAAATCCCACTTGTGATGGATAGAGTGGAGGTGCTTGACGAAGCGGTCCCCCAATTTATGACAGGTCTTATAATGTAGAAGAGACTGCATCATGAGCACCAGACACAACAGATGACCTCAGCAGATTCACACATGAAGAGTTGCCTCACCTGGAAGATCTGTTTTGAGCACTGAAAGGAGATGAAGGAATAGATATATGAGCAGGTTTAGCACTTAGAACTGCAGGAATAAGGGCCTGGAGGGAGATTAGTGGGGAGGGACAAATGGACAAAGGAACCGTGAAGGGAGCAATCCCTGTAGGAAGTAGGAATGGGGCGAGGGAGATAGTTTGGTGGCAGGATTCCTTTGGAGATATCAGAAGTTGTCAGAAGATGTCAGATAATGTGTTGGATACAGAGGCTGACGGAGTGGTAGGTAAGGACAAGAGGGACTCTATCACTATTATGGTGGCAGGAAGACAGGTTGAGTACAAATGTACATGGAATGGAGGAGGTGTGAGTGAAGGCAGCATCAATAGTAGAGGGAGGGAAACCCCATTCTATAAAGAAGGAAAACGTCTCTGATGTCCTGGGACATCCTGAAAGCTGTGTCCTGGGAGCAGACGCAGTGGAGACAAAGAAACTGAGAAAAGGGAAGAGCATTTTTACAGGAGATAGGGTGGGAAGATGTACAGATGAGATAATCATGGAATCAGTAGGTTTATAAAGGATGTCGGTTGACAGGTTGTCTTAGAAACAGAGACAGAGAAATCAAGAAAGGAGAGGGAGGTGTCAGAGATGGACCAAGTGAAGTTAAGGACAGAGTGGAAGTTAGAGGCAAAGTTGGTCGAATTGACGAGCTCAGCATGGGTGCAGGAAGCAGTGCCAATGCAGTCATTAGTGTAGTGGAGGAAGAGTTGGAGAATATAACCGGGGAAGGCTTCGAAAATAGACTGTTCTTCATAGCCAACAAAGAGGCGGGCATAGCTGGCCCCAATGCGAGTGTGCATGGCAATAGGGCAGGAGCAGGCAGAGACAACAGGCCCACCCGGACAGTCCAGTTTGTGGATCTTGGGTAGGAGGTAGAAGTGAGTAGTGCGATATCAGGGAACCATGAGTTTGGTGGCAGAGTTTGGGAGTTCTCCAGGGTATCCAAAACAACACACACAAAACACTAGAGGAACTCAGCATGTCAGGCAGCATTTATGGAAAAGAGTAAAAAGTTGAAAAGGCACATATGTGGGTTACAGGACTAGAGGAAAATAAGGTTGGGAAAATGGAACTGATACAATTGCTCTGTTGGGTGCCAGCATGAACCTGACATGCAGAATAATCTCCTTCAGTATCACAGCAAGTAAGTAGTTCCAGCAGAATATCTTTGCTCATAGCTGATGCTCTCTTTAATTGGAGAGCATCCAATAAACTTGATTGACCAGTGAGTAATGGAATATTTGATAAACAGATATGGCATCAGATTGAAATCTCAACCAAATGATATTGCTGGAGCAACAGCCAGTGTTATGTGGTTCTCTTTCAACTGAAATTTCAACCCACAGGCTGATTGAAAATCTGACTGAGAAGTGCCACAACAACAACCTCTCACTCAATGTCAGCAAGATCAAGGAGCTGGTTATTGAGTTAAGGAGGAGGAAAACCAAAGTCCATGAGCCAGTCCTCTTCAGGGAATCAGAAGTGGAGAGGGTCATCAACTTTAAATGCCTCGGTGTTCTCATTTCAGTGGATCTGTCATAGGTCCAACATGTAAGTGCCATTACGAAGAGGGCACGGCAGCAGCTCTACTTTCTTAGGAGTTTGCGAAGATTCAGCACGATATTCAAAACTCTGACAAACTTCTATAGATGTGCAGTGGAGAGTTTATGGACTGGCTGCATCATGGCCTGGGTATGGAAACAACAATGCCTTTGAATGGAAAAGCCTACAAAAATAGTGGATATGGCCCAGTCCATCCCAGGTAAAGCCCTCTCCAACAATGAGAACATCTACATGGAGCACTGTTGCAGGAAAGCAGTATTTATTCTCAAAGACCCCCACCTTCCAGGCCATGCTCTCTTTTCACTGCAGCCATCAGGAAGGAGGTACAGGAACCTTAGCACCCCACACCACCAGATTCAGGAACAGTTATTACCCTTCAACAATCAATCATGCTCTTGAACAAGAGGGATTAACTTTACTCAACTTCACATCACTGAACTGTTCCCACAACCTACGTACTCACTTTCAAGAACTTTTCATTTCTAGTTCTCATTGTTTAGTCAAAGTCATAGTCATAAGTCATAGTCATACTTTATTGATCCCGGGGGAAATTGGTTTTCATTACAGTTGCACCATAAATAATTAAATAGTAATAAAACCGTAAATAATTAAATAGTAATATGTAAATTATGCCAGGAAATAAGTCCAGAACCAGCCTATTGGCTCAGGGTGTCTGACCCTCCAAGGGAGGAGTTGTAAAGTTTATTGCTTATTTATGTATTATTGTTGCTATTTCTTTTCTTCTTTCTTTGTGTTTTTACATAGTTTGTTGTCTTTTACACATTTGTTACTTGTCTGTCTTGTTGGATGTGATCTTTCATTGATTCCTTTGTGGTTTTTGTGTTTAATATGAACACCAGGAAGAAACTGAATCTCAGGATTGTATATGGTGACATATATGTACTTTGATAATGCATTGAACTTTAGTCAAAAATATGCAGTCATCATGTCAATTTTTCAGATGTTAAATAACTGCCTAAAGGATAAATTTTACGGACAAGAAATAGAAATTCATGAAGTTAGAAAGGCATTGCCCACTTTCTGAATGAAAACAAAGTATTGCCTTCAAGGTTCTATACCTGAAATACACCTTTTGCTTATGTGAAGAAGGATTTTTCTGCTAATTGAATTTGTCTTTGCCAATTTGTGACTCTGAAAACATAAAATCTCATCCAGCTGCCTTCAAATAGATATGAATGAGTTAACTGTATTCCAACTGCTTGATGATTATATCTCCATATTTCTCCTTGTAAATGTGGCCAATTTTGGACTTCATTTCACTTCTCCTGGTCATTCCACTTTGACAAACTAATCACACCCAATCTAGTCCTAATTGACTCACTTTATTTTGATCAATATCAAAATGGATTGCAACTTACCCACAGATCTCCCAGGCATTTGCATCATGGCCAACATCTATGAGATATTTGTATCACCACAGATGCTTCCTGGCCAAATATATCAGATATGGCATTTCGGGTGATTTAAAATCACTTGCAATTAATTAATTTATTTATTGTTCTGCCTTACGGTCTCAAAATATGATCTAAGATTCATTTGTTCGTTTAGTATCTAAGTGAAGTAATTATATTTTGGATTTGTTGCCATGGTCCATGCCATTGAACTTGTTAATCTCAATGTTTAATAAATCCCACCTGCATAGTAGTTGCACCAAAGACACAAGAGGTACTGCATATCCTGGAAAGCTAGAGCAATACACACAATGTGCTGGAGGAGCTCAGAAGGTCAGGCAGCATCTATGAATGAGAATAAACAGTCGATGGTTTGGGCCGAGACTTCCATCAGGACTGGAAAGGAAGGAGGACGAAGTCAGAATCTTCCCCCTTCCTGTTCTGTCCTGATAAAGGGTCTTGGCCCAAAACATTGATTCATTCATAGTTGCTGCCTTACCCTGTAGTTACACCAAGAGCTTAATATACAATGGTCAGATGTCAGGTTCATTTCAGTGCATGTTTAGTACCTCACTGGAGATGAGGAAGTAAATGGAATATTACAACAGTACTCTTTATACCAGCAACGTAAGTGATTATGATCAGAAATTACGTAGACATTATTTAACTGGAAATGTTGCATAACAAACATTTCTTCCCCCAGACTCATAAATCTCCACTGACAGGTAGCTGAAACTCCCAATTTTGGATACTGTGGCTTCCCAGGTGGAAGGGAAATCAGAGAGCAAGTTATTTTCAAATACTTTTGTAAGCATGGAACAAACTATGTATTGAGTGAATGACTTCCTGCCAATCACACTTGCAACCAATTTTATTTGGTGCAGTATGATAAGGCATGTTTTACATTCAATCAACACCTGCAAGTCGGGAAGCAGGTACATCCTTGTGAGCAGAGAGTAAATAGTGTAATAAAATTATACAACATATAATTTTAATAGCTTTTACCATCATTGATCACATTTCATATTAATTGAAACTTTGGATGGTGAAGTCATAAAGGGTGGAGACAAATGCTGTCAGCAAAAGCAGTTGATCCTGCTGTGTTTAATAGATACGTGCAGTTCCTTCAAACTGCACAATCAATGGAATTGAAAAGAATCTATTATATAATCACAAAATATGAAAGCTGTAAAACTGGAGCCTTGCAATGATTTGTGCACATTATGAAACTGACTCCAGGCTGCTCAAATCCGAATGACATAAGGAAGAGCAATGCAGTGTGATGGGAAATGGGTCCAGAGTAAGTTGCCCTATTTGATACTTCAAAATGAACCCCTCCACAAGACAGCAGTGCATAATAAGTGGGGAGTAACAGTAAGACTTAGTTCTGCTTAAAATACCAACATAAATGGGGAACAGTTACAAATAAGGAAATATCCATGAAAAAACCTGGAAAAATATATCTGTCTAATAAAGGCATGCACCATCTTAATGATCCTAGCTTGTTTGTCACTAAGTGTTGGTTGTCAGCCTGTTTTACTTTGACCATTCAATCTTCGTAAGTAGCCAGAAGGGCTTTACATTGTTTCGCAGAATCTCATCCCTAGCTTTTATCAACAAGTACCTTAGTGAACAAACACCAACAAATAAAAGTCATGATCTGCTGACTGATTCCAAGGAATTCAAAATCCTATCAATACTCCACCTACTAACAGAATGTATGACCACTTACTGGCAATAAAATATGCTACTTTTCAGATTTATCTCTCAGAAGGATTCATGCTGTTGTAAGATAAGAATTATTTGTTCTTTTGTCTTATAACATCATTAGTACTTCTCTGCTTGCAGTACAAGACACTGCTTGTATGACTCTTCCATGTTCTTCAGGTGGATCTCACGTGTCGCACAGGAGAGATGAACAAACTGTGTTTAGCCCTAATCTACTTGGATTATTCTGCCGTATTTTACATACGACCTTGATTAGAGACATCGAACTGTTGGCATGCCTTTCAAGACCTACTCAACTCACTTAATTATCATCTAGCTCTTTCTACTTGGATGAGATATATGATTATACTCTGAAATGTCAATTTTGGCCAAAAGGTTGCATCATGTTAGATGAGATTTTGTCCATTTTCTTTTTGGAATACAAATTGAAGTGTATTAGCTGTTGTTATTGCTCAAGGCTAAAATCTGTCTAAGCCAGTTTTATGTTATTTGTTATTTGTGCTTTTCTTCCTGCTGTGAATTCCAGTGATCTTGATGTGTGAAGTATGAAGTTTATGTATAACATATTTAAATATAGATACCCTTGTAATAATTTCATTTGTGAACATTCAATAACTTAGTTATCAAAGCTTGTTTTATTGCCCAGAAATTGCAATGATCAATATAAGGATGGGTCGATGAGCCAGCTACATTTTCAAATAGCATATTTTCTTTACAAACACTGAGGCCCCTGAAATTCCTTCAAACTTTTGTTGTTTTGAAACTTTTGCTTTTTTAAGATTTGTCAGTGTCCAGAAATTGATAAGGATGTGTAAAAGCTGCATTTTCAAATAAATTGCTAAGTGAATTTTGTTTGAAATAACAAAAAAACATTTGCCTCATCTTTCTTTAAACATAAGACTACCATTTATATTTTCTTCATGATCAAATCAGTGGAAGAAACTGTATAGAACTGCCAAGTGCAAAGCAGAATTAACAATTTCCATTAAAACGCTGGCATCAGTAAAAATGAATACAAGACCTCCAAGAAACCAACTAGTTCATAAACATGCTTCAGGAAAATCCTTGCCCCACCACACATTCTACCTGAAAGAATGCCACTTAATTGTATTAGTGACTAAACAAAAAGTGGAAAAAAAACTGAACAGAGCACATAGTTTGTTGAACAATAAAGGATAAAGCTTCTGGTTTCTTCACCCTTCCTTTCTAGTCCTGATGAAGGGTCTCAGCCCCAAAACGTTAACTGTTTATTCCTCTCCACATATATTCTGAAATGCCAGCACCTGCAGAATTTCTTGTGTGTTCAGGATAAAGAAATAAATCATGCAAACGATTCTGAAAGTGCAGTTGACAGATCTAATCCACAGACCACTCATTCAACTGCTACCATACTTAATAACAAAGAGCCATGTTTTATCAATCAATTTCTCAAATCACCTATCACTACAAACAAAGTAAATTTATTATCAAAGTATAAATTGAAATATTGAGCATGAAAAGAACGTAGAAACTGGTGGGAATTCAATGTATCACCAACAGTGGCATGGCAAACCGTGCCCACTAGCACAATCCCAGACATAGTCTTCACACTCAGTAAGAAGTAATAAACTGTATGGCAAACTTGCCAAACTTGCCAAACTTATTCTGTGCAAACCTGCAGCCTATTAAGTACCAATACAACTTTACACAATGGCAATGGAATGAATAACTGCCTTTGAGTCTTTGTTAAGACCAAGTTCTGCCCTCATAACTTTTTCACTCTCTCGGGGTGGCAAGAGATTACAATGACATTGTTTAAAAACAATCTATAATTTTAAAGGAAATATCAATGAGATGTTTCTCTCTATCATCAGCAAGCTACAGTATGTGACTAACCCCAGTTACTGAGAGAAACGCTAGGGGCAGCAGAGGGTATAATTTGTGTGGATATTGCCCCCTTGGCCAACATCCTCAATATCACTACTGACTGTAAATGCAACTCACCTAGTCCTGTAGGTGCCATGGATACTACAGGAAATCAGAAGGCCATCCTACAGCAAATGAGTTACTTTTCACTCTTAAATGCCCAGATTATGATCACACAGATTGTTAAATGGTATAGCAATGGATCGGTATGGATTATTGACAAGAACAAAGTGAGTTAAAGGCCTTGCTTCCAAATCAGCTTTTGGAAATATAATGATAGGATAAATGTTATCATTTTACACCATGAAAAAAAGGAAGAATTTCTAAAGAATGACAACATAAACCAACCATTTTCAACATAGAACTAGTTATTAACATGATAAGAATTGATATTTATGTATCATTACTGCTGTAAAATATGATGATTTATTTCATAATATGTATATGTTTCTTATGGTAGAGCAGCCCGTAATTTGTGGTTATCAACTTCCCCGAATTTACCAAGTAATTTTATCAGTGCCGAATGTTAAGTGGTTTGTGATTTTTAAGCACTCTTCTTAATCTCTTATGCATGTTCCAGACATTTTATAACACTCATGAGACAGTTCAAAGATTGGATAAAAAAATGAGCTTTTTACATTTTGATTTGTTGTATGCGAGAGTTCTTCAATGCAACTAGTTAACTTGAGAAACCACTGTTGCTGCATAATAAAGATTCAGTAGAACCAATGGCTGACAGAACTGACATATAAAAAATGGATACCCACAGAGGTTGCTAGCCTTTTTAGCAACTTTCTCCAAGATCAGAACTCAGGTAATCTCTCCTTGCTACTGCAAGACAAGATGCAATAATAACAATGTTTTTACAGCTTGTTTGGGTAAATTCAGCCACAAATTATCCAGAACGTAAACACCAATCAGTACAAAGAAGCAAACAAGCAAAACATCACCTTCCCTCACCCCCGTCCAATCCAGTTCACTATGGCTATCAACACAACATCACCTAATTTCTTTGGTAGCACCTTCTAAATCAGATACACAAAGAATGAAAGGAGAGAATGCAAATACTGTCACTTCAAAATTCCTCTCCTGATTTGGACCTTATTGTTTCCAGCTCAAAATCCTCAAACTTCCTAACCAGCAGTGTTGTGGTGATACTTTTACTCTAATGAACACATAACTTCACAAAGGAATCTCAGCATTGCCTTCCCTTGTAAATGAGGGAAAGGCAGTGGATGTTCTTCAATTCATCACAAGAATGAATAATAAAATAAAATAAAACTCAACCTGAGCTCTAGGGGAAGCTTTTAGTCAAATATTGAGACTGGAATGCAAACAATCATTGACAAGTCGGCTAAAAGATATTCCATGGTCTTTGGAAAGTAGCCAATGAGTCAATTTTGAATTAATCATGAGAAGAAACAATTTACAAATCAAGCAGGTTATTTAAAGGGCTCCTGCATTTTTAATGTGTTATTTTGGAAAGCACAGTTACAATGAGATGTGGCCATGGTGTTATTAACCAAAGGGCCTCAAATACGCTAACAGTCAAGAACAAATTTTAATAGTGATGTCCTATCTTTTATTCCTAAAGTAAATAAGTTTTAGGCAGCATGCCTTTTTAAAGTGTCACTTCAATAGAATTCACCGAATAATGCTACTCCTGTCTTGGTTTTAAATTAATACATATTGACTGAAGTGCATAATATTTTCAGAACATAATTTAAAGTGAGCCAAAGTAATAGTGTTCCTCTTGCTCTGCTCAGCCAACGTGATTTTCATATTTTACATCTTATAGGTACTTCCGGTAGAGTTACAAAATGAATTTTTCAGTTTTATTCTATGCTTTCTCTTGAGAGTTTGGGAATCACTTTGCCTTGCCACCTTTCTTCCTGGTTCAAAAATTACATGTAGTTGGTTAACCCAGGTTATTAATTTGAAACTAACAGGTATTGGAATTGGTTTATTATTGTCATATTTATCGAGATACTGTGAGAAGCTGATCTTGCATACTGCTCATATGGATCAAGTTATGACATAATACATTGTGACTAAACGATAACGATGCAGAATAGGTTGTAACAGCTACAGAGAAAATGTAGTGCAGGCAAACAGGAAGGTGCAAGATTATTACAAGGTAGGTTATGAGGTCAAGAGTTCATCTTATCATACTAGGGAATGATTTAATAATTTTATAACAGCAGGACAGAAGCTGTCCTTGAGCCTGGCAATATGTGATATCAGGCTTTTGTATCTTCTGGCCATTGGAAGAGGAGAGAAGAGAGAATGTCAGAGTGAAGACAGCAGGGCACTAAGGCCCTTTTACAATGTGTTCCCAGGTTATGAGTATTGATAGCAAGACTACATTTATTATTCCATGAAGGTATTACAGTATCAGTGCTTTCTCCTTAATCTCTGTATTGCACGTGGTTGTGACATCCAAACAGTAATGTTAGGCAGAGTAATCTAGGATGCAGACCCAACAATGCTAAAGGAACAATAAGTACTTCATGCTGGTTGATACATGATTTAAAGGAAAACGTGAAAGAAATCTATTCCGTCAACATTTATATTACCTAAGAAACTGAAACAGAAATCTTGTCCCATCTCAACAATTGCATTCGTGTTCATTTAACTCCATTCCATCTTGTTGCATTTTGCTCTATTCCTTGATTACCCCTACATCTTAAATGTTATTAATTTCTTTTGTGGACTATCAACTGATGAACACCTACAGATTTCTGTAAAAGGAGAATTCCAAAGATTGGCAACTCTTTGCCCAATAAAATGTCCTCTTATCTTAGCCCTCAATGGTTCATTATTCTCAGCCTGTGATTCTTGGGATCTAGAATTAAAATCCATAAGAAACATTCTCTCAACTCCCCACAATATTAAATTGTTTAGCAATTCTATAAGTTTCAATAAAATTGTCTGAATTGGCAGAAATAGTGGTCTATTTTACTCAATCACTTCTTATTGGACAAGGCTCCTGTCAAAGGATTAAATTCAGAAAATTAACCTTTTTCCCCAAAGGAAAGTATATCTTCCTTAATTAAGGATGTCAATCCTGTACTCAGTATTCCAGGTGCAGTCTCAACGAGTCCTTATCTAATTGCAGTAGCATTTATTTACTTTTTACATTCCAATTTCTGTATAATAAAATTTAAAAGTTAAAAAAACTGCAAATGCTGGAAATAGAGTTATAGGGGGGCATTGTATAGAAACAAACTCTTTAGTCCACTGAGCCCAAACTAACCATCAATCACCCACTTTTTACACAGGTTTATTTTATTCTTCCCACAATTCAATCAACACACCCAGATTCTACAGCTCACCTACCACAAGACCATAAGACATTGGAGCAAGATTAGACCACTCAGCTCATCGAGTCTGATCCTCAATTCCATTATGCCTAATTTATTAACCCTCTCAACCCCATTCTCCTGCCTTCTGCCATAACCTTTGAAACCCTGATTAACCAAGAAACCCTCAACCTCCACTTTAAATTTACTCTATTACTCTATTACAGCTGCCTGTGGCAATGAATTCTACAGATTCATTACCCTCTGACGAAAAAAAATTCTTCTAACTCAGGTCTAAATGACAAACAAGAGAGAATCTGCAGATGTTGGAAATCTGAGCAACAGACACAAAATGCTGGAGGAACTCAGCAGGCCAGGCAGCATCTTTGGAAAAAAGTACAGTTAATGTTTTGGGTCGAAGGGTTTCGGCCCAAAACGTCAACTGTACTTTTTTCCAAAGATGCTGCCTGGCCTGCTGAGTTCCTCCAGCATTTTGTGTGTGTTGCTCAGTTCTAAATGATACTCCTCGAGCTGAAGGCTGTGCCCACTGGTCTGAGAATTACCTACTACAGGAAACATCCTCCCTATATCCACTTAACTGAGACCTTTCAATGTTTGATAGGTTTCAATGATATCCCCACTCATTCTTCTAAACTCTAGCAAGTACAGCCCCAGAGCCGTTAAATGCTCCTCATACGTTAACCCTTTCATTCCTGAAATAATTCTTGAAAACTTCCTCTGGACCCTTCCCGATGGCAGCACATCTTTTCTCAGATGAGGGGCTCAAAACTTGTCAAAATACTCCAAGTCTGGTCTGACCAATATCTAAAAGGCATCAGCATTACATCCTTGATCTTATATTCTAGTCCTCTCATAATGAATGCCAACGTTGCATTCACCTTCCTCAGCACCGACTCAACCTGAAAGTTAATCATTAGGGAATCATTAAGGACTCCCAAATCACTTTGCACCTCTGATTTTTTTAATTTTCTCCCCATTTAAAAAATAGTCTACACCTTTATTCCAACTAATTTTTGCAATATCGTATGCCCACTGTTTTGCTTTTGTGCTGTCCTCGACTTCCTTTGTGGCCAGGGTTGCCTTCTCCTCCCTATCCTGTGCCAACTGAATTGTCTCCAGAAACTCCAGCCATTGTAGTTCTGCCACTATCCTTGCTAGCATCCCTATTCTACACACTAGGGTTAACTTACAGCGGCAAACTAACCTGACAACCTGCACATCTTTGAAACATGGGGGAAGTAAACTGACGCAGTGGCAGGGAAAACATACACAATCCACATTTACAGCACCTGGCCTCTCAGCTCAATATGATCGATATCATATTGAGTCGTGGTCAGCACCAAGTACTCAAAAGTACTGGGATCTGACCTCGACTGTTCTGATTTCTGCTCTGCAGCATTTCCATGCACCGCTGTCAGCCGATAGTTCCTAAAGCACAATATTTAAAAAAATTGAACAGAGGGTGTTGGAAATAATCAACTGGTCAGGGAGCAATTTTCGGTAAATATTAATCTTCACATTATTGGCCACAAATCAGAACAAATACGCATTTTCTACATTTACTTGTGGAACAATGGCATCACTGATGAGGCCAACATACTGACCTTTCAGTAGATTGGAGTAGAGGACTACTGTGATCCCTCACTCTGGCTAGCCATTTGGGATAGATTTCACAGAGAAGGCAGTAGAAATCTGGAATTCTTTCCTCCAAAAATCTCAAGATGTTTACAGCAACACACGCAGAGTGCTGGAGGAACTCAGCAGGATGGGCAGTATCTATGGAAAATGAATCAACAGTCGAAGTTTCATGCCAAGTATCTTCATCAGGGCAGGAAAGGAAGGGGGAAGAAGACAAAATAAGAAGTTGGAGGAGGGGAAGAAGTACAGGCTAGAAGGTGATAGGTGAAGTTAGGTGGGTAGGGAAGGGGGGGGTATTACAATTGTTTTCTTTTAAGTATTAGTCATCTGATTTTCTCCATTAGTGGTCAACAGTAGCACTTATCCTTACAAGCGGAACAAGTGCTACACCTGCCCCTACACCTCCTCTCTCACTACCCTTCAGGGCCCCAAACAGTCATTCCAGGTGAGATGACACTTCACTTGGGAGTCTGTTGGGGTCATATACTGTTTCTGGTGCTCCCAGTGTGGCTTCCTGTACACCAGTGGGACCCGACGTAGATTGTGATACCGCTTCGCGGAGCACCCACGCTCTGTCCGCCAGAAGAAGCGGGACCTCCCAGTGGCGCCCATTTTAATTCCATTTCCCATTCCCATTTCAATATGTCTATCCATGGCCTCCTCCACTGTCATGATGAGGCCACACTTAGGTTGGAGGAACAACACCTTATATTCCGTTTGGGTAGCCTGCAACCCAATGGCATGGAACATCAGCTCTTTACTTCATCCCCTTCCCCTTCAGGTTTCACCTATCACCTCGTGTTTCTCTCTCCTTTCCGCCACCTTTTAAATCTACTCCTCAGCTTTTTTTCTCCTGTCCTGCCAAAGGGTTTCTACCCAAAATGCCAAATGTGTACTCTTTTCTTAGAGGCTGAGTTCCTCCAGCATTCTGTGGGTGTTGTTGACAATGTGGAGTTTGCAATGATTTGTCTGCAGATTTTAGAACTGGCTTATTTATACTGCCTTTATTGAAGAAATTATTGATTCACTATATCGAATTCCAAAGAAGCACAGGGAGTGACGTACAGGATAACTGCCAGTTCATTTAAATCTGAATGGCTTAATGAAACAGTAGGAACTGCTACACTGAAAACTCATGAGGTCAGGAACGTGCCACTATGAGAGATATTCACGCACAATCCAGAAACTGGTGTTACCTGCGTGTATCATTGCAAAGCAAAAGTTGCTGGAGAATGTGCAAGTGGGAAGAAGTGGAGTGATATTTGGAAACATGACTTTTGAAAGCCTCCTTTGGTAAGGAGATCACATATGGACAGTGTGAAAAAGCTCCTTCGTTACCCACTACAGGCCTGCAACATATGTTTTGTGAGATTGCAGATGAATGAGAGGGAAAACGATCAAACCCAAAGTTCTTATTGATAGTGTTTTGCTAGCTGTTAGAATGAATACCTCTACATATAAAATACAGTGCGCACACATTAATGTCACTGGGCTAAAAATTGCAGAGCCCAAGATTTTTGTGCACACAGACCATTACATATTAGAGGAAACATCGCCTGTTGGAATGGGAATGGGATTGGAATTAACATGTTTGGTCACTGGAAAACCTCTCTTTCTGTGGATGGTGTGAAGTTATTTGTCAAAGGGGTCCCCCAATCTGAGTCAGTTTCTCCAAGCTGTCAGATTTTTGTCAGCTCGCAATCACAAAAGACATGAAAAATGTGATCAAATGGTCTAATGAGGGATACACAAAATATACCTGGATCAGTTCCTTCTTTAAAGTTTGCTTTTAACATCAACAAGTTAAGCAATATCAGAATAAGTTATTTAGAAAATTGATTTCTTGTAAGTATTAGTCATCTGATTTTCTCTATCAATGGTCAACAAAAAAAAGTGTCTTGGCTGTTCCACTCTCATATCTTTCTCATATTCTTATTAAATAAATTCTTAGCCGATCTCAGATTGTGCTCCATTCCAAAGAGATTTGATGTCCTCTTCATTGGTGTACTGTGTGTTGACAACTTTTCCATTTGTAGGCATGTTGCAATGTAGTACATCTTCAGACTTCATTGCACGGCTTTCTGGTTTGGCAAAATTCTTTTCCCTTATTGAGCTGGACTATCATCACACTCCTATCTGTTCTGATTGATCACCCAAAGGTAGCTCAACAGAGAGTGTGAGTTCTTCTCTCCATTAGATTAGATTATTAGATTATGAGGACATGCAGTCCTCTTCTACTGTCATTTAGTAATGCATGCATGAAGAAATGATACAATATTCCTCCAGAATGATATCACAGAAACACAAGATAAACCAAGACTTAAAAAAAACTGACAAAAACCACATAATTATAACATATAGTTACAACAGTGCAAAGCAATACCATAATTTGATGAAGAACAGACCATGGTCACAGTAAAAAAAAGACTCAAAGTCTCTCGAAAGTCCCATCATCTCATGCAGATGGTAGAAGGGAGAAGCTCTCCCTGCCATGAGCTTCCAGCGCCGCAAACTTGCCGATGCAGCAGCCTGGAAGCACCTGATCACAGCCGACTCTTGAGTCCGTCTGAAAACTTCGAGCCTCCGACCTGCCCTCCGACACTGAGCACCGAGCACCATCTCTGCCGAGCGCTTCGACCCTGGCCCCGGCAACAGGCAATAGGCAAAGCCGAGGATTTGGGGCCTTCCCCTCTGGAGATTCTCGATCGCACAGTAGCAGCGGCAGCGAAGCAGGCATTTCAGAAGTTACTCCAGATGTTCTTCCTGCTTCTCACGTGTGTCTCCATCAAATCAGGATTGTGAACAGCACCTATTTAACAAATACGATATCATTTCAGAGCGGCCACCTGCGCTGCGTCACATCGCCATCTTCTCCTCCCCTCCTAATTGTCTCTATTACCTTAGTAGGTTACTTGTCTGCAGTGACCTTATTTGTTCCAGCATGCACTATTTTAAAGGACACATGCAGTTCACCATTGCCTGGCTTACATCCATGTGTTATCTCAACCAGGGTGAGACCTCAACCAATTCAAGCACAAAGTCCAATTTCATGATTTTCATATGCATATACACACTAAATCTATTGATGAATGTATATGAAAATGCATTCTCAATGTTGGATGTCTGAAATAAAAACTGAAGCAGAATAAGCAGGAAACACTCACTGGGTCAGAATATTATCTGCTGAAAGAGAAAGAGTTAACATCGAAGATCCAAGACGATTCATCAGAACATATGTTGACCCCTTTAATTTTGATGAAGAGTCTCAGATCTGAAATATTAATACTGTTTCTCTTTTCACAGATGCTACCTGATGCACATTTTCTGGCATTTTCCATTTTTATTGCATACATGTGTGTCACTATTAAATTAGTAGTTTGAAAATGTAAAAGGTATAAAAAAGGATCTAAATACTATCCTCTACCGGAATTTTATATACTTAAGAAAAGAATAATTATTGCCATAATTAGAGGAATAATTATCTTCAGATTATAATTTGCTGTGAGAATTACTTTGATGAATGCTGAGAGCTTTCCTCTATGCATGTATGAAGACTCTGGCATGCTGCAGTCTAGCGAACGGGATGGGCTGAAATCTTTTAGAGGTCCTTTCAGTTATCAAGAACAATCACTTTCAAACTAAGACAATCAAGCCCTAATGTTTTCCTGGAGGCTTAGAATGGTAATAAAAATATTAACAGACCCATATAAAGGTGAAAAAGACAATCCATAAGTGAATGAAATATTGTGAAAATCTAATTATGTACAAAATCATTTGCAGAAGTATATATATTTAGTTGTTACTAAGGAAACAAAAATAGCAGCTGAAATGTGTAGATAGATAATCAGCATGAAGAAATTCAAGTTTAAGCCAATTATCTCCAAGCATTACAGAGAAGTATCCAAGGTTCTGCTTATAATCAAGTGTTGTACGAAAATATGACAGCAAGTGTGCAATAACGAGTAGAAAATGTGAACTTATTGACCATTTTCCTTACATTATTAATGTTTCACTTTGTAGTATTACTCAGAGTGAAACACATTGGTTTTACTTGGCAATAAAAATAGCCATTTACAAAGAAAATTATCTGCAACCCTCGAATGAGATAACTAGGTAGTTATTATGTTTAGATTTTAGTTTGAGCTCAGATAAAATTGTTGTGTATTCAATATCTCAGTAATATTTGAGTAATATTGTAAATACATTGCTTAAGCATTCTTGTTTGCATCATCTCACCACCATGCCATATGCACATGTCTTGTTAAAAGTAAAAGCCAAACCAAACATGCATTTCTTGAGTTCCCCTCTTTTTATTTTAATTAGTCTTATGTTATGGAGGTTCGAAAATATAATAGTGGTGATGAGTAAGTTTTAAGCAAACCCAAGACAACTCCCTACCTGTTAAAGCACAGCAAGATGTTTAAGTTAAGATAAAGTGCAGTGAGAAACAATGGAGTAAAAAACAACAGTACAGCGCATGCTTCTTCGGGAGGGACAAAGACATTTGCATTTAAAAAAGGCAGGCAGTGGACTAAATTCAAGCGTTCATAAGCAGTGATTACTGGGTGATAATAGTCCTAAATTTAGAAAAGCGAAAATGGCTGGCTACATCAAAAAGATAGACACATTTCATTGTACCAAAGATAACTGGAATACGTATACTGAGCAAATTGAGCTGTATTTTGAAGCAAATGAAATAGCCAATGAGGAGCGAGTGCCAGTTTTGCTGAGTGCATTGGGTTTCAAAGCATACAGTTTGCTTAAAAGTTTAACTGATCCAACCAAATCAGCCAAAATAAGCTTTGCTGATATTGTGAAAATAACGCAGGAACATTTAGAACCAAAACCACTGCTGATTACAAAATGCATCAGGGTTCATAAGCAGAACCAAAAGGAAGGGGAGCCCATTTCACTATAGGAGGCTGAATTGAAGAGATTGTCCAAATATTGTCAGTTCAGTGATGGGCTTAATGATGCACTGAGAGATCAGTTAGTTTGTGGAATCTTATAAGAATGCATTCAAAAATGCCTCCTAACTGAATTAAAACTGATATTTAAAAGAGAAGTGAAAATAGTTGTATCAATGGAAGCAGCAGACCAAAATACAATTGAGTTGCAGTCCAGAATGAAAGTGAATATGAACAAAATTGCAATGTCTAAACAGAAAGCGAACTCTCTGAACAAATTGTGTTATCATTGTTTCTGGGGCTCACATACACCAGATCAATACAGATCTAACGGTGAAATTTGCAGAAAATGCGGTAAAGTAGGACACATACAAAGAGCATGCCAGGCAGACAAAAATAAATGAACTGCACAGGGGAGAGAAAAGTATAAAAAGTCAAGCTACAGCTTCAAAAAGAGCATTAATCTGCATACCATTGATAAAAAATATGTTGATGATGAGAGTGACACAGGACTAGATACCTCTGAGATTACGATGTGAAAACTAACAACAGAAAAGCACAGAAAAGCAATATAACTTACACCAAAAGTCAACGGCAAATTAATTAAAATGGATTTGAACTCTGGTTCAGCTGTTTCGTTCATTCCTCAAAATGAGTTTGAATGGTATTTCAAAGATACTGAACTGAAGGCTGCAGATATTGTTCCACAAAACTGATACCCAATAAGAATAACCGTGATGGGTGGATGCTGCAACTATTTGGTTTCGCTTGAACAAATGGACCCAGACTCGGTAGTTCCACTGAGACTCACTTTATTGTTAATACAGAGAAGAAAATAGAGAGTTGTGAGAAATGCTTTATATTGTACGCTACCTACACCACTAATAGGTAAGGCTAACTTAAGCAACCCCTAGTAGTCTACACCGCCGAGTATACTTAGTAACGTCTGTGTGGTCCCTGAGGCAGGCGATCGACCGTGGACTGGCTAGGGTGGAGCTCCTTGGTGCTGGTTCAGCTGCTCGGCCCGAAGATGGGACCCAGGCGAGTGGTCTGCCCAAGAAAGAACTTTTCCACCTTTATAGCTCTATCACCACCTCCCAGTCCAGCTGGAAAGGGCTAGGCATCCAATCCAATGCTTACATGACTCTAACTTGGGCCAGTCCAAGTTCTGGCCACGTATTAAGCCAACATACATCCTCCATACCTGCAAGTACCACGGTCGGGTGACCTGTAACAACCGTCCTTTGCCCCCTCAGGGACAATGCATCCTATTAATCTTACAACCAATGTAAGAAAATATTCTTTAGAGACATGGTGATTAATTACTTTTACACAAATCAGCACATTTAGCTTTCTCTCAGGCATGTTATCCAGTAGACCAGAGTCACATATTGTTCTCCCCTTATCTAGTATCAAGGGTCAATCTGCCCAACAACCTAACAGGCCCACGAATTCCTAATTGTCAACCATTTCCCTAATGTGCTAATTTTCATACCCACACACTTACCCATACACCATACACTTACCTATACAGATATCCAATGAAGAACTTACACTGGAGAAAAGATAACTCCTGTGGGAATGACATTGGTGAAAGTGAAACACAAATACAAACAAGCCACATTGAGCTTTTGTGTGGTAAAAAGAGGAGGGCCAGCATTGCGGGGATGTAAGTAGCTGAGCCAACTACAACTTGACTGGAGCTACATCCATCATTTGCATGTCACATCCACTACTACAGAGTCAAATGAAAGTGAATTAAGAAGGGCACTGGATAGTGCCACAGCAGTGTTCAAGGGTGGCATTGGAAACTCAAACATATCAAGGGTAAATAGTGTCAAATAAAAATGCCACATCCAAATTTTGCAAAGCCCATCCAGTTCCTTATTTCATCTATAATAAAATAGCCACTGAGCTAGATCATATTGAGGCTAAGGAATTCTTTCCATCGTTGAGTGAAGCCCATGGATGAGTGAAGCCAAGAAAGATGAGTCTAACAGGATTGCAATGGTATTAAATTCATCATCAACCCAGTACTGAAAGTAGATCAGCACCCTCTGCCCAGGATGGAGGATTTCTAATTCCTTTAGTGTATCCTAAAGGAATACGCTTCAGCAAAGTGGACGTACCTGAGGCTTACCTACAGATGGAGATTTGAAGAAGAGTCCAAAATGTTTCTCATCACATACACTTACAAAGGGCTTTATCACTATAGTAGGCTAATTTTTGGAGTAGCATTTGCACTTCCATTCTGGCAGAAAGCTATGTAATGCAATGATCCTTGTGTCATTGCATCGAGGGGCACTCAGTATTACCCGGATGACATCATTGTTACTGGTAAGGATGATAAGTTACGTCTCCAAAATCTCAAGTACAGTTAAAAAGATTAGAAAGTTGTGGGCTCAGAGCTTGATGCAATAAGGGTGAATTCTTTAAACTAAGCATCACTTAGTGTGGTCACACTATTAACGTACAAGGTTTACACTAGTGTGCTGAGAAAATTCAAGCAGTGGTAAATGCTGCAAGGCCAAAAGACGTGCCACGTTTGAGGTCTTTTTTAGCATTTGTCAGTTACTATAACAGGCTGCTGCCAAACCTGGCTATTGTGCTACACCGTTAAGCTCATTAGTGCAGACCTAGAAAAAATGGCAATCGACAAAATAGTGTGAGGTAGCTTTCCAAAAGGTAAAGGAAATGGTGACATCAGACACAGTACTCAAGCCCAGTAAAGCTTCCCTGTGATGCCTCATCATATGGTATAGGTGCAGTCATTCACATGTTGTGAGTGAAGGATGTGAACAAACCAGACCCTTTGTGTCACCTTCCCATACCACTGTCGGAAAAAAACTATGCACAGATTGACAGAGAGGCTTGAGTCTGTTTTGGGGTATAAAACGTTTCAATTAGTACTTGTATGGGAGAGAGTTTGCCCTCACTACTGATCATCACCCACTAGTGTCCATTTTCAAACCACAGAAGGCTGTTCCACTAACAGCAGCAGCACTAGGTCAGAGGTGGGCTCTGTTTCATGCAGGACACAATTACAAGATTGAATTCAAGAGGACAACTAATCATAGAAATGCTGATGAATTGTCCCATTCACCCATGGAATGCTGAGAAAGGAGAAGAAGTTATGACTGGAGCTATCAGAACCACTTCCTGCAGCCCCAGAGTCATCTCCTACAACCACCACGGGGGAGGCCCCCGAATCTGAGATTGTTCTCACAGGCACAAGTCTTTCCACCCAAGCAGAGTTACACCACTCGTCAGGAAAGATGTTATCCCACAACAGTGAGAAATCCTGCACTGCGATGAAATCATTAGGCCTGAATGAAACAATTAAAATTTTACTATGCTGTGGATGTCTATATAGAAGTTGCATTCTATAATAAACCATATATGTTTAGATGCATTCTATATTGAGTTGGAGTTTACAGCTCAGCAGGGAAAAGTGTTGTGTATTTAATATTTGAGTAATATTGAAAATATATTGTTTGATTAAGCATCCTCGTTTGTTTAAATAATTCATTACAGGTTATTGGTAAAAGTACATGAATGGCATATGCCAGGACACCACCACGTCGTATGTGGGCGCTCCGTTTGAAATAAAAAAAAACGAAGTTAGACACATTTATCCTGGCTCTATGTTTTTATTTTGATTAGATTTAAATTTTGGAGTTACAAATATAACATAAGTATTTTCTAAAACAACGAATCTTGTGCTGTTCTTATATAGCAGCTTAATATCAGTACCATACACCTGAACTATGTCAAAACCTGGTTACTTAGTTTAACATCTCATCCAAAGGACCATACTTCCTGTGGCTTCTTCTGTGGTGCAAGGAAACAGACTTGTATTTGGCACCAATGGCAAGACAACTTCTATCAGATATGTTGAAGTAGGTGAAATAAGGAGAGTAACAATGAACAGTGAGAAGGGAAAAACAACTGTATTGACTGACAAGAAGAACTTAGTTTATCTTGGAGGAAGTATGTACTGCCTATGTCCAAATATATTTATCAGAGGCAGAAGAGTTAAATTGGTACCTGGCCACCTCAACTCCCAAAAATTAATTATTTTATAGATGTCCATAACTGCATATTTCTGTGCAATATTTGTAAAATTTAACATTTATATAAATAGGTTCTCCCAATAACCTTGCCTAATTTTTTCCACTCAATCAACATCATGAAAAATAAATTATGGGACCCTACAATGAACAAATAAAATATGTATTTGCCAAAGTAACAGCAGAACAGTACTTGGATAGTTTAAACAATTGGCTGTAAAATACTTTAGCCATGTTGCATTAACATTCACTGTTAATGTAAATAGAAATTATTTTTTCCATTTTTCAAATAATGCCATGAAGTCTTTGCCTCTACCATCAGAACAGGCAGATACAGTCTACTACGTGACATATCAATTCATGAATGGTTAAAGATCCTGAAAATGCCGTGGTCCTTTGATACTGCATTAGAACATCAGCCTAAGATTAAATCCATAAACTTCTAACCTGCATCTGAGACTCCAACTAAGAAATAAACTGCATGGATATATGTAGTGATAACATTTTTATATACTGTAGCTATTTATTACAACAAAGCAATGAAGCAATGGGTTGAGACTGACAATGGGAGAAAATTGCAAAGGCTCAAAATCTATATTTAAAATAAACAAATCATGACTTGCATGATATATAACATCAAGAACGTAGACTTAAACAACATATCTCATCCTCGTTATTATATGTATGATGTCTTGACCATGATTTTTCTTGACAAATTTTTCTGCAGAAGTGGTTTGCCACTGCCTTCTTCAGGGCACTGTCTTTACAAGACAGGTGACCCCAGCCATTATCAATACTCTTCAGAGATTATCTTCCTGGTGTCAGTGGTCACATAACTTGTGATATTCACCAGCTGCTCATACAACCATCCACCACCTGCTCTCAAGGTTTCATGTGACCCGAATCGGGGGGCGGGGGGGCTAACCAGGTACTACAACTTGCCCAAGAGTGACTTGCAGGCTAGTGGAGGGAAGGAGCACATTACAACTCCTTTGGTAGAGACATATCTCCACCCTGCTGGCCGACACAACACTTCTACTGCCAACTATAAAAGAAGATGGCACCAGCAATAAATGCTACCAAAGGTGACATCTTCCTGATGATTCACAAAGCTACTCCTTTCACTTCTTTTTATTTCAGATGTGATTCTGCTACTGTTGGATCCTGTTATTCGGCTCGAAGGGCCGAATGGCCTACTCCTGCACCTATTGTCTATTATCTACCTTCTGGCAGTGTGCTAATGGGCCAATCAGGCAACCTGGCTCTTTGCTGTCTCAGAGAGGGTTGCACGAAGCTGCAAGCAAAGCGTGTGGTATGGAGCCAGGAAGCCAGCAGACATGGCATGAACCTATGATCAACTCCATCTCTTGCCAATCTCATTGATTAAAGTGCCAAGGAAGATTGAAATCATCGAGATGGGTGCAGGCGGGCAAGTGAATATTTTGTACCGTCTACAAGCCTCTTGCTTACTTTTGCAGGAGGAGGGTGTCTGTGTGTGGCAGTCTCTCTCTCTCTCTCTCTCTCTCTCTCTCCTCACTTGCTGCTCCTGCAGGAAGGTACTTGTATACAAGCGATCTCTCTCTTCCTTGATGCTGTTTGGGGATAGTGCTGGAGCAAGATTTAATCACTGAGGTTTGTAGATTTGGACTTCAATTCAGGTTTGTCATGTGTTCTAGCACTGGTCAGTCCTTTTTTTTGTTGCTACTTTTGGACAATGTTTGAATCAGGGAGGCCTGCAGACAATGGACATTGAGCTGAACTGAAATATGTCTTTTGATTTTGTGCTTTATATTCTGAGTTTTTGCTCAATTTTTTGTCGTGATTTGCACAAATTTTTTGCAAGTGGGGGAGTTGTTGATGTTTCTCTTTGAACTGGTTCATCCCACGGTTCCTTGTTTTGTGGCTGTCTGTGTAGAAGACGACTTTCAATGTTGTATGCTGCATAAATATTTTGATAATTAATATACTTTGAATCTTTGAAAGAATAGGCCAGTGTTTGTGATACAAAGAGATGGCTGGAATTTCTAAAATTCTGGGTTTCAATAAATAACTATATTTCTTTTTCCTTCATAGTTCCTGTACTTACTTTTTGTTTGCTTTTACTTAAAGTGGAAATCAAATTAACTGGCTCGTTCTTCAGAATCCTTGGTGAATTCATGAAAATCTTCACTTCACACTGAACATAGAGTCTTAATTTATTTCATGGCTAATTGTCTGTTACAATTATACTTAGAAGTAACCTTTTGGTCAAAAAATTATTCCACACTTAATGTTCAATGTTAATCCAGTAATGTGCATAACCTCTTTAGCTCACAGTCCTGTCAATTTCCACATGAATCCAAGGCTTCAAGTAAAAAAAAATGCAAATATGTACAGAAAGATCTTAGCTGGAAATATAAAACAAGGGAGGTAGTGAGTTATAGGTCACAGATGGTCCAGTAGAAACTGAGAGGCGCCCAGGGTGTGAGAGGTTTGGAGAGGTAAGTGCTATATGTATTGTGAGGTCAAATCTTCAATCAGATGTTAAAGGGTTGGAGTGAGGAATTCAGTTACATGCTGGATGAAAAAGAGCATACGATTGGGTTGGGAGCCAAAGAAGAAGTCTGCCCTGATATTGTGGGTGCAGGTGGTAAGTACAACTCTAAGAGGAACTACCTTTGGAAGTTTATACCCACCATTATCAATGGCCATAGGGCAGTTCAGGCAAGCCCCCTAATTGTGAAGAAAGCAGACATCAGCAGTCCTGAGTGGACCATGCTACTCACAGGCCGTGCATGCAAAAACTAATTTTGCGCAACATCTGTTTCCGCAATATGCATTGTCATTCTAAAAGAACACGGACCTCCGTCCATTAGCACAACGTACTCATGGAGGACCTTGACCTAAATGAGGCTTTGTAATATGTATGAATTTTGCAACTTCTGTATTCACTTCACTTGCCAAATTGACAGGTGCTGAATTTATGATCCTAAATAATTCATTGTCAATGCTTTTGAATAATCTGAATAAGAATCAAGTTCTTCCGTCTGATTTTCATGAATCATTCTGAGCTGGTAATCCTTCATGAAGCCGTGGTTTCAAAAGCTTGCCTGCACGCTGCAATTTATTTTTAAAAAACTCCATTCCATGTTAAGGGAAGATTTACTCACAAATCCTGCTATCACTCCTGGACTCCAATTATCCCACGGTGTACTGTTAAAAGGTGCAGTTAGTGCTAGCTAATAAAGTCAGAGACATTGGAGGAATTAGCTAAGAGATGCAAAAAAAATAGAATAAGCACACAGGAGAATCGTATTATTTTAAAATCATAGAATGATAATTGAACTCATTCTTTTCTTGCAGTCTGTATTACTAGATCCAGTCCTACACTTTATAAGTAGGCAGCATGCTTTCAGTTCAGGTGTTTATTCAATTTACTTTAGAAAGCATAATTGAATCTGTTTTGCCAACCTGCATTTCGGATACGAATCAATGCATACATCCAGGCCTGTTTTTTCATGGATCCTTAATGTTGATTTGTTTCTTTTTGTTCTTCCTATCAATATGTATTCATTTGTATTTTTTAAAGCTAGAGTTCATTGAACAAGCGGACACCAATTCTACCAATTTGTTTATGCATTTTTTGTGTCCTCCTCTTGTTGTTTTATGCCCCCTTACAAAGCAAAATCCAACCCATGAATGTGTATCATGAAAACCAGTAGTTTCAGTCCCTCAGCCCCTTCTGTATCTTGGCCTGTCCCTCCAAGTGGAAGACGACTTACTCTTGTTCCAATGTTCTGAGCTCTAAGAGGGCTGATTCAGAACCACAGCCTCTTTTACAAATGGAACAGATTATAGTAATGGGATGGGAGGTTGCATAGTTTGAGAGGTGGTTTGCTCCTTCCACTGCTTATGCAGGTCCTCTGTATGCTTCCAGTGCTTAGCCCTGAGTTTTTTGAATGTTCATCTTAAATGTTCCTTCTACACTTTGACGGATCATCAGTCAGAGATTCCTAAAAGTCAGCGATGATGCTGCATTTCAAGGAAGCCATGAGCACATTTTTGAATCTTTTCATCATTTTGTCTGGTAATCTAACATCAACGCTTAACACATGAAAGAGCTCAGAAAGGACTGTTCGATTTGGTAGTGTGTGCTGTAACTTGCCAATGCACCTAACTACAGTATTATCCAACTTGGGCTCAAATCTGGCAATGCAGGCCTGGGAGAAATGTGGACTGCTTCCTATATCTTGAAATCAAACTCCACGAAGGCAGACACCAAGATGAAATTTACCATTATCTTTAATGCATGAGCACAGGCTTTGCCTGAATGAGGAAAGAAATATTTGAAAGTCATCATTTTGGACCTAGAACAAAACTGATGGACTACTCAGCAGCAGTCATCATTGTTCTCCTTTACGAGAGCTAATGAGATGTGGACTACCAACATCAGATTGTCTGGGTACAAAAAATAATCTACCAAAGTATCTTCTCCATAACTTCTAAATTCTTTGGAACAATACTTCTGGAATACACCATAGAACCTCCTTATCCATAGGATGGCCCCGGTCTTGCATGTCTGAGCAATCAAAAATAGAGGGTCAGAATGTGATGATCATCAAGAGTTGCTGTTTGCTCCAACTGGTAGGAATACTTTTTCTAGGGGGTTGAATAATCCTGCTTGCCATCTCAACTCTGCTACCATTATTCCAAGAGCTCAAGAAGGCTGAGCTTGTGTGCATAAATCACTTTTTTCCCCAAAATTATGTTTTATTCATAGAGTAATTCAATTAGAACATAAAATTGTGTTGGTTAATTGTACCGAGCAATTACATTGGAGGTCTTCTATACAGTGTGCTGCAATGGCATTGTCATCCACATAGTGAAGCTCCAAGATAGTTATATGCTGACCTTGTTATTGGCCTTGAAATAATTGAGTTTGAAGAGCCTGTTGTCCATTCTATATGTGATTGGTATTCTGTTTGGCAGGTCTTAGCCAATAAGCATTGACCACTTCAACTTGAATACCCAACAACTTAACATTCTGGACCAGCCTCCCACACGGGACTACATCAAAGGCCTTGATAATGTCTATAAAGACAACTTCCACCGCATTTCCTTCATGAACCAACATGGTAACCTCCTAGAAAAACTCTATAAGATTGGTTAGATATGACCTACCATGAATAAAACCATGCTGACTATCCCCTATCAGGCTCTGCCTATCCAAATACTGATATATCCTGTTCCTTATAATGCCTTCCTATAACTTACTCACTTTCTGTGCAGAGCAGTCAAAAATATTTCTCTCCAGAGATTTTTTTAAAGACAGACAGGTCCAACAGAATGGAAAATTTCATAGCAAAAAGGTCAGGCCCATCTTTCACTACCTTTGGTGTTTATATATCTCAGCTCCATGCACAACTTGATGCAGCCACATATAAGGCTGGACTTTAGGATAAGGTCGATATTGAGTACATTCCTTCATTTTTCCTCTGGAGACTGTAAATTACATCTCTATAGACATTATCCATTTGAGTTCTCCAAATGCAATGAAAGTGGGCTTTGGGTACTTGTTACATCACAAAAACAGGGTCAGAGCTACAACTGCATCACATACAAGACCGACGTTACCAGCCCTCGATCACTAGGTTCTTTTCCATAGTCGGAATTCTATCCATTCACTAGATTCAAGTTCCGAGATTGGGAATTATTTTACTTCTGGAAGTATTTATTACTAGCTCCCCCTTAAAGGAATGTTTGGGGTAGGTCAATGCGAGGTGATCGCCCTGCCCGTGCAATTTGTGCACTTGCATTTTTTGTCATAATGGGCTTCTAGCTTGTGTAGATGTTTAAGTTCAATTGGGTCACCATATGTTAAGATTTTCTGTGCTCCAGGTAATCCCACATGAAAAATTTAACTGTTATCACTTCTGACTGCAAAAAACAGAAGGCAGGTAAACAATGACTCCCTTTATGTCTGCTTGAAGCATTATCTTAACCTGATGCTTGCTATTCAAAATCCCAAGAGTTCATTAATATTGATGGAATTTCTGATGTATGTGGGCAGCAATGTCAGATCATCCACCATGAGGATGATAGGATTGAACATGTGCTCTGTCATTGCACATTCTTTCTCCATTGGGAGGGTAATCAAAGGCTTTCTCTTCAGAAGGGACAATGGCTCTCCTGTCCTCTTTTCCCAGAAGTCCTGCAGCAGCTTTAGACATCCTGGAACACTTTCAAAGATGATATCAAAATATGCAGTACCCGCAAACTAGTGCAGGCAGGAGATATTTGTGGTTTCAAAGTCACATCATTCCAGAAAAATAAGCTTGTTTGATGATCTATGATATACGAGATTGCTTCATGTTCTATACTGAAACCCCAACAGTCTGCTCACTCACCCTGCTTCCCCCACACCTCACTGCAGCAAACCAAAGTACTAAATGGATGGAGATTGTGTAATTTCATATCTCTGTCCAACCTACTGTTTTCTGTATTTTTGTTGATACTTACATCACCATTTTTCTCACATTGAACTCATCTCACAACTTGATCTTACTGTTTGATGTACTCCAAAAGTTTGCAACTGCACAAACATTTTTTTTTACCAGACAGTTATCAGAATGAGCATAAATGCTGGATGTGATAAATTAACCGATATTTAGAAAAAAGATCATAACTTTAAATATAGGTATCATTGATTTCCTGAAGGGATCCATTTGCAGAAAAAGTTTTTTGAAGGAAAATATGAGAAAACAAAAAGTCAGGGTGAAATACATTTTATTGCAGCAATGAATAGCTTGGTAAATTGAAGGCATGTGAACAACCTTGCAGTGAAATTTAAGGTATTGCTTGTAATTCAGGGACACATACACTGAAAACTGCACCTTTGTGTCACATCCCCATCACTGGTGATATGAAAATCAACAATGAAGTATTAAATTTATATATCATTGAAACTCAATTTAATTTCATGAATTAAGACCATAAGACCATAAGATATAGGAGTACAATTAGATCATTTGGCCCATCGAGCCTGCACTGTCATTTCATTATAGCTGATCCAACTTTCCTCTCAGCCCCAATCTCCTGCCTTCTCCCTGTATCCCTTCATGCCCTGACCAATCAAGAATCTATCAAGCTCTTCCTTAAATATGCATAAAGACTTGGCTTCCACAGCGGCCTGTGGCAAAAACTTCCACAGATCCACCACTCTCTGGCTAAAGAAATTCTCCCTCGTCTCCTTTCTAAGAGGACATACCTCTATTCTGAGGCTGAGCCCTCTGGTCTTAGACTCTCCCACCATAGGAAACATCCTCTCCACATCCACTCTGTCAAGGCCTTCCACCATTAGATAAGTTTCAATGAGGTCACCCCTCATTCTTCTGAATTTTTGTGAATACAGGCCCAGAGAATTCAAATGCTCTTTTTAGTGACAAGCCTTTCAATCCTGGAATCATTTTTGTGAATCTCCTTTGAACCCTCTCCTGTTTCTACACATCCCGTAATGGTGTCAGACCCCGACAGAAATCAGGAGAGAGAGTATAAAAGGGGCAGATGTATGTAAGGGTGCAGCACGTGTTGATGTCAGAGGCCAAAACTCAGCTGCAAATAAGAGGAATGTAGGCTCAACAGAGCGGACATTGTTGGAGCTGCTGGTGCTTGAGTGCCCCAATGTGCCGGTGATACACTGGGAGGCTTTGGCTTAATAGGCTTCGGCGTGAACAGGCTGAAGCACGGTTAAGTAAGGTAATCCTTTTTGTCTTTTTTTCAGTATAGGGTAGTCAGGATGGAATGCGCCTCCTGTTAGTTGTGGGAATTCACAGTTTCCCTTATGTCTACATCTACGGGAAGTACCGCCAACTTCGGCACATGCCCGGCCAAGTCAAGGAGTTGGAGGTGGATGGAGTCAGATGTACTCAGAATCTTTCCGGAGGCTGAAGATATTATAAATGAGACTTTTGAAGAGGTGGTCACAGCCAGAGTACAGCCTTTGGATAGTAGATGGGTGACTAATACCACCAGGAAAGGTAAGGGAATTAAGAGATCAGGCCAGGGTTGCCCTGTGGCCATTCCCCTCAGCAACAAGTATACCTCATAGGATACTGCTGGGAGGATGACCCATCAGATCACGGCAGCAGCTGCCAGGCTGGTGGCACTGTGGCCCGCTCTGATGCTCGACATGGAAGGGTAAAGTCAGGCAATGCAGTAGTTATAGGGTACTCAGTAGTTAGAGGGATAGAAAGGGGATTCTGTGGCCGCAAAAGAGACACTAGCACGGTGTGTTGCTTCCTGATGCTAGGGCCCATGATGTATCGGAGCAGCTGCAGGATATTCTCAAGGCAGAGGTTGTGGTGCATGTTGTCACCAATGACATAGGCGGAAAAGGGAAAAAGGTCCCACACAGTGAGTGTATGGAGTTAGGGAAAAGGCTGGAGAGAAGTACCTCAAAGGTAGTAATCTTTGGATTACTTCTTGTGCCACAGTCTAGTACAGAGAGGAATGGGGCAATAACATAGCTGAATGAGTGGCTAAGGAGCTGGTGCGGGGACAGGATTCCAACTTCTTGGATCATTGGAACCTGTTCTGGGGAAGGGGTGATCTGTACATGAAGGAAGGGTTGCACCTGAGTTGGAAGGGAACCAACATCATGGCCAGGAGGTTTGCTGATGCTTCTCGGGAGAGTTTAAGCTAGTTTTGCAGGAGACTGGGAACCAGCGCCCCAGGTCAGTAAGGGAAGGATCAGACAAAAAGTTCAGGGAAGTATTGATAGGCAAAATGAAAATAACAGTTGCATCAGATGGTTTGAAGCATGTACATTTTAATGCTTGGAGTATTATGAGTCAGGGTGATGAACTTAGCACATGGATCAGTAAACAGAGCTACAATGCTGTGCCCATTACTGAAACTTGGTTGAGAGACGGGCAGGAATGGATGATTAATGTACCAGGCTTTCGAAGTTTTGGAAAAGGTAGAGGAGGAGGTAAGGGGGGTGGGGAGGTGTGTGTGAGTTGCAGTACTAATCAGGGACAATATCACAGATGCACTCAGATGAGACACAATGTAGGGTTCGGACATCGTCCGCTTGGGTGGAACCTAGGAATAGGAATGGTGCAACCACACGGATGAATTGAACAATAGCCACCGAGACATCGAGGAACAGATACAGTATGTAATCAGATTAAGGAAATATGCAAAAATAAAATGGTTGTTCTCATGGGGGGTGGAATTAATGGACAACACTTTTAAAATGTATTAATCTACTTAAATTATATGATATCTAGATTAAAATTAAAATTAAAATTAAATTTAAATGAAAACATTGAATTTATTGAGTAGCATTGTTCAGTTTCAAGCATGAGAAGGTATCTGTAAGGTGGGATGAGCATTGGTAGCCACATCTTTTGAATTCTTATTTTAGTTTATGGCAACAGCATTGGATAGCCAAAAAAAATTAAGTAAAAAAGTACTGTATTTTTGATATTTGTAATTGGAGGTAATGAGATAAATAATGAGGTTATTTTCACTCACTGTTATTTCTGAGCAATTTCTTGAGTTACACAAACAAAACTGGAAATCTAGAAGTTGTTGTCAGAGATTTTGAGATTTTTAACAAGAGATGCTATTGAAAATATTTCATGCATATTTCAGAAATCAGTGAAATAATAAGAAATGCATATATTTTCACTATAACATCCCACAAAGCACACATGAGTTTTTAATGGAAAATTAAGTTTCTAGGTGAAATCATTGTTCAACATCTCTAGCCCTACAAAATTTAAGCATACACAAAACACTGGAGGAACACAGCAAGCCAGGCAGCATCCGTGGAAAAGAGTAAACAGTTGATGCTTCAGGCCGAGACCGTTCTTCAGCACTGAGAAGGAAGGGGAAAGGTGCCAGAATATAAAGTAGAGGGAGGGGAAAGAGGCTACCTGGAAAGGTGAAGGATGAAGATAGGTGGGTGAGAAAGGTCAAGAGCTGCAGAAGAAGGAATCTGATAGCAGAGCAGAGTGGACCTTAGGAGAAAGTGAAGGAGGAGGGGACCAAGGGGGAAGTAATAGGCAGTGGAAGTCAGAGTGGGGAAATAGAGGACGCTGGGGAGGGGGTGCGTGGGAGCTTCGTTCACCGGAGGAAGAAGAAGAAATTGATATTCATCTCATCAGGTTGGAAGGTACTCAGACAGAATACAAGATGTTGCTTCTCCACCCTAATTCATGGATCGACACACGTCAGAACAGGAATGAGAATCAGAATGAAAATGTTTGGCCACTGGGATGTAGCGGATGATGCGGAGGTGCTCAAAAAAGTGATTCCCCAATTTACAACGGGTCTCAGCAATGTCGAGGAGGCAGCATCAGGAGCACCAGATGAGCATGGAAGATTTGCAGGTGAAATGTTGCCTCGCTTGGATGGGGCCTTGAATGGAGATGATGGAGGAGGTCTATGGGCAGGTGTAGCACTTAGGCTACTTGCAGGGATAAGTGCCTGGAGGGAGATTAGTTGGAAGAGATGAATGGACAAGGGAATCACAGAGGGAACAAGCAGTGCGGAAAGCAGAGGGGGAGAAGTTAAAGATATGTTTACAGGTAGGGTCCCTTAGGAGATGATGGAAGTTGCAGAAGATAAGATGTTGGATGCGGAGGCTGATAGTGTGGTAGGTAAGGACAAGAGGTACTCTATCACTATTACATTGGCAGGAAGATGGGGTGAGTGCAGATATATGGGAAATGGAGGAGATGCAGGTGAGAGCAGCATCAATAGTAGAGGGAGGGAAATTCCAGACTTTAAGCTGCATCAGGGGAACAGATGTGATGGAGGCAAAGAAACTGAGAAATGGGAATAGCAATTTCACAGGAGAAAGGGTACAGTCAAGATAACCATGGGAACCATTAGGCTTATAAAAGATGGCAGTTGACAGTTTGTCTCCAGAGATGGAGATAGAGAGATCTGGAAAGGGAAGGGAAATTTTCAGAGATGGACCAAGTGAATTTAAGGGCAGGGTGGATGTTAGAGACAAGGTTGATAAAATTGATGAGCTCAGCATGGATGCCTGAAGCAATGCCAATGCAGTTGTCAATGTAGTGGAGGAAGAGTTAGGGAGTAAAAGGCTTCGAACATGGACTGTTCTACCTTGCCAATGAAAAGACAGGCATAGCTGTGGCCCATAGCTATGCCTCAAATTTGGAGAACGTGGGAGAAGCTGAAAGAAAAATTGTTCAGGTTGAGGATCAGTTTTGCTAGACAGATAAGGGTGATGGTGGAGGGGGATTGGTCGGTTATTACGTCAAGAAAGAAGCAGAGGGTTTTGAGGCCATGGTGATGGGGAGGAGAAGTGCATAGAGCCTGAATGTCCATGGTGAAAATGATGCTGTCAGGGCCAGTGAATTGAAAGTTACTGAGGAGATCAAGGGTATTTAAAACTAGCTTTAAATATGTGAGTTGTCGTTCCCAGTTATATATTTTAAAATGTTATATCTACTATATCTAAAATAATACATTATTTTGTGATATTTCCACTTCCACCTAACCAGTACCTCCCTGAAACTGAATTCACTCTTTTTGGAGTAAAGTGCATCTGTTCCTTCCTTACCTTTACGCAACAGTGAGCAAGAAATTATACTGCATTACCTATTTACCTCTTCCATTCTGGAACGAGCCGAGAAATTGATCATTGTATTAACAGTTATCGTAACATCCGCTGGAAATGCAGTCATTACAAAGCTCTGTTATTGGAGCTATGGTTGTAACATGTAGCATATTTTAGAATGGACTTTCTAAGTGTACCACAGATATTGTTCCCTGCCATGGTAGAAATGGAAAATTACTCTGAGTGAAACCAAGTTAGATACCATCTCTCTGAGAATCCTTCTTTCTTTCTTGCTCCCTCTTCAAAAATGATTTCCAAATTGATAACTCCTTTCTTCATTCACATTATTTTTCATAGTACATTCTAAGAGCAATAATTTCTAAAGTACATATGTCTGGAAGAAACTAAGCTAATTCAAAAGCCTTAACATCTTCCTCCATCTCCTGGTATACTAATTCTGTAAAAACTAAATATTACTGTTTAAGTCAGTGAACAACCATACAAGTTTAAAGCTTTTTAAATACACTGCAGTGGAGTCTTTTCTACAACTGGAATTCTTCAGCTATAAGGCCAACATATGATGCAAATTATATCTTTGGGGTCCACTTTGACATTATTGATGTTAAATCAACAATGTTCAATTATTCAACCAGTCTACCTTTGTGCAGTCCTCTGGTAGCTCAGTTTGCACATGTTAACACTTTTCACATTATGATACTCAACAAAATTCACAATACAAATATGCCTTTGCTTCAAATACAATGTCAGAACTGATTCTGTCTGAGCACAAGCATCACACCACCAAATTTTTTATTTATTTTTTCTTAATGTTTTAGAATTAAGGTCCGAGGGACACTGAGGTCCTTTAACATCTGCCGGACGATGCTGAGGATGTTCTACGAGTCTGTGGTGGCCAGTGCTATCATGTTTGCTGTTGTGTGCTGGGGCAGCAGGCTGAGGGTAACAGACACCAACAGAATCAACAAACTCATTCGTAAGGCCAGTGATGTTGTGGGGATGGAACTGGACTCCCTCACGGTGGTGTCTGAAAAGAGGATGCTGTCTAAGTTGCATGCCATCTTGGTCAATGTCTCCCATCCACTACATAATGTACTGGGTGGGCACAGGAGTACATTCAGCCAGAGACTCATTCCTCCAAGATGCAGCACAGAGCGTCATAGGAAGTCATTCCTGCCTGCGGCCATCAAACTTTACAACTCCTCCCTTGGAGGGTCAGACACCCTGAGCCGATAGGCTGGTCCTGGACTTATTTCATAATTTACTGGCATAATTTACATATTACTATTTAACTATTTATGGTTCTATTACTATTTATTATTTATGGTGCAACTGTAATGAAAACCAGTTTCCCCCGAGATCAATAAATTATGACTATGACTATGACTAATTCAGTTTAGCAGTGCAAATATTAATTGTTTCTCTTTACATCTCATTTCTTTACTCTATTAAGTTTACAGTTTTTTCCAGTTCTTAATGAAGTGTTTTCTTCAATGTTAGTTAGAAAACTTATTTCGCTGTTTAACTTTGTAATCATATGGTTAAAGATGTTTTATCTTTCCCCGCATAGGATATTGATAGCTTAGTATTGGATTATATCTTTCTTGAATGCTTTCCATAACTCCATTAAGGCCTTATACTGCAATGGTCATTTCCAATCCATCTGTACCAAGTTCCTTCTTAAAGCACTGAAATTAGGTCTTCTCCAGTTAAGCGTTTATACCTTTGGTGGAGTAGCACTGAACAAGATGGCAAGCCTCTAATTTATTTTATTAGATATCTATTTTCATCATCTGAAGTATCACTTGTTCGACTGTCTGGTGTGAAAAGATAAATCTGGGTTCTTATCCAGCTCCTTTTCCCAAGTGTCTAATCTAGGATTGTTATCCATCACAAACCTTTCAAAATCAATGTTAGCATTACAGATATGTTTCTCTTGCATCTGCTTGGTTTATTACTCAGGGTTTGAAATTCACACAATTCAATTACTAATTGATCTGCTCTATCTGTAACATTACTTTTCTGCATACCAAACTTGAATAAGGGAGTTGTAATGACTTAGTTTCCTCTTCTCATGTGATTTTCATTGTTGATGCTTTCAATTTCAGTTCTGAATTTACCACAAAATTCTTACTGTTTGTTTCAATGGCCAGTACTTCTCAGTAATATGGATTCTTTTATGGAGACACAGGTAAAGTTTCAAAATTCTGATTATTTTACACACATCTGCTAGTAAACTCACATCAATTCCAGTTTATTGTTGAACAGAAATTTTCATTTGCATATGTTGAACAAAGTGAAGATCCTCAAGACATGTCTGTTTTTACAAAGGACAAGTAAAGAATTGTCAAAGACAATTGCACATTGTTCTGTCTTCACAGAGTTTTTTCTGCACAATTGTATTCACAAATGACACTAATTAGATCTCAGAATAACAGTGCTAATGGAGACTTACTAACCATAATATTACTAACCGTATAATAAAAATGTACAATGCATGGAGGAGGGAGATGGGTTAATAAATAGGGAGATGTGAGCTTGCATCATCTGTAACTTATTAATCTGAAGAAACTGTTGTTTAAGCAGGAAGTGGAAGGTAAGAATTAGACGCTGGCCCGTAGTAGGACTCAAATGATGAAGATGGCGGTGTCCTCATTCTTGTGGATCTGTATCCAAAATTCCTTCAATATTCTTATGTCACCCAGTATTTTTACTAATTTCCCTTTTATGCTTATCGGAGAATACTGACCCTGAACTCTAACTCTCATTTTAACCACAAGCATCTGCTGCTGATTATTTTTGCCAAGTCCTCTTATGCTGTTGAAATCAGCCTTCCAACAATACAAGACTTCAACCCGAAAACCAAACTTAACCCTTTTTATAAGCACCTTGAAGCTTGTTATATTACAGTCACCATTTTCAAAATGTTCCCCCACTAGCCCAGTTGTATAAGGTTGAGACCAGCCTCTTGTAAAGCATCCACATATTGTCCAAAAAAAATCCTTGGATGCAATTAACAAATTCTGTCTCATTTAAGCTTCTTGCACTAAGGCAATTGTAATGAATACAGGGTAAGTTAAAATCCCCATTACTTAATTTTTACATCCTTTGGCAATTTATTTACTTTGATTCTACTCTGATCCCAACATGACACCAGCAAAGTGACAGTCCCTCATTTATTCCTAAATTCCACTCATATGACTTCATCGGGGGTATATTATGTTTAATTTTGATCCTAATGTTCCTAAGTCAGTTTTGGTTATGTCACTCTAGATGTGTTGAAGTTTAAGTGATGGAGACTGATGACAGTGATTAATCAAGAATCCCACTAATACTTTATCTTGCAATTTGGAGGATGGCAGAGGATGAATTGTATAGATCTATACCCTTCTATAGTAAAAATTCTCATGTAACAACTGTTATACATTGTAACTCCAAAGCCAATCAAAACAAAAGCATGGCGGAACTGGAGATAAACATGTGCACTCTAGTTTTTTTTTACTTTTAGCAAGCACACACTTATGACGTGGTGGTGTGATGACGTATGTCATTCACATACTTTTACATATAATCAATAATGAATTATTTAAACAAACAAAGAATGCTTAATCAAACACTATATTTACAATATTATTCAAATATTTTGCAATGGCACTATGGAAGATGTGTGACAGCTTACTGGTAAATCATAAGGCAAGAGATTCAACTGAAAACATTACTTATAACATCTTTTCTAATGAAAGTTGTGGTGAGCTATTACTGAAGACAGTGAGGAGGCAAGGCTGGTTCAGGGGACGAGCCCTGCTGGGGCATCCTGAGGTGCAATATGTTTGTGTTTGAGTCGGGAAAGCAGACGATGTTCGTATTGCTGCCGGAGATGGAATGAGCGACCTGGAGTGGTGTTGACGCAGGAGAGTTTCAATGCCCAGGTGTAAGATTGGATTTCTCCAAGCACTGAGATCAAGTATGGCTTCAAGTGGAGCAGTGCAAGCATACCGGGGCGCTGGGATCCAGGTCCTAGAACATGGCACTACTTTGGTGCCTGGACAATTTAAACACTGGCACAGATAGATTGGAAACCCAAGTGCCGGGTATGGAAGTGAGGGTTGGGTTGTTTTTGCTCACTGCCCCGCAAACGTTTATTCCTTTCTCTGCGGTGCTGAGTCTGTGAACTGATTCAGCTGCTATGGATTTCTGTTCTGCTGGTGTAATGAACTTGGAATTGAGGCTTCAGGCCTACTCTGGCTGCTCTGAGTGGATCTGGGATTCAGCCTGCTTCCTGTGGCTTTTCTTTCTCTCTCCCTGTTTCTCTGCTCAGTGGTTCTTGATCTTTTTTCATTGGGTTATTCAGGTTTCTTGCTTTGTGGCTGCCTGTAAGCAGGCAAATTCCAGAGTGTATAATTTAAACATTCTTTGACAATAAATGTGCTTTGAATCCTTGAATATTACTGATATATTAAATATACAACCCTCCACTCTGTTTTGCTATTTCTGTGTGCACATCTGTCGCGAGCGATGAGACCACAGACATTCTCAAGTGGGCTTGTTTGTTATTTGCATGTCTGGAGGTGACTGACGAGTCTAATCCAGGCTCAGAAGTACCTCCCACACATGGGGCAAGTGTGTGAAGGTTCTGTAGTTGAGGTTTCTGCTGTTGTCGTTTCCTTCTCGCTTCAGTGTTGCCATTCTTTTCAGCTTTGGCGGCACCTTCATTGAGAAGGCTGCGCCAGGATGAGCGATTCAAGGCTGCATGTTCCCAAGAAGTGTGATCAAACTCAAGGGCCTTGAACAAAGTGTTGAGTGTGTCTTTGAATCACTTTCACTGACCACCACGAGAGCACTTCCCTGTGGACAGTTCCCCAAAGAACAACTGCTCGAGGATGCGATCGTCTGACATCCAGACGACAGGGCCTGCCCATCTGGCTTGATGTTTGATCAGCAGTGTGTGGATGGGAGGCATGTCTGCTGCAGGCAGCACTTCCGTGCCAGGAATTCTGTCTTGTCAATTGATTTTCATGACCTTCCATAGGCACGACAACAGGAAGTGGTTCAGTTTACGCGCATGCCTCATGTACACAGTCCACATTTCATACGCGTAGAGGAGGATGGGTAAGATGACAGCACGGTAGACTTTCAGCTCGGTCTTCAAAGTAATTCCCCTTTGCCCCCAGAGAGTATCACATAGTCTCTCAAAATTGGCATTAGCCTTGGCGATCCAGCAGCTGACCTCATCGTCAATGTGCACTGCTCTTGAGAGGGTGCTGCCAAGATGTGTGACCTTGATGACTGCCTGGAGCTGCTGGCCATTTACTGAGATGGATGGCTCCACATAGGGTTGATCAAGTCAAGACAAGTCTAGTCAAGTCACTTTTTATTGTCATTTTGACCATAACTGCTGGTACAGTACACAGTTAAAACGAGGCAACGTTTTGCAGGACCATGGTGCTACATGAGCAATACAAAAACTACACTAAACTACGTAAAACGACACAAAACTACACTAGACTACAGACTGCATAAAGTGCACAAAACAGTGCAGGCATTACAATAAATAATAAACAAGACAATAGGCACAGTAGAGGGCAGTAGTTGGTGTCAATCCAGGCTCTGGGTATTGAGGAGTCTGATGGCTTGGGGGAAGAAACTGTTACATAGTCTGGTTGTGAGAGCTCGAATACTTTGGTGCCTTTTTCCAGATGGCAGGAGGGAGAAGAGTTTGTATGAGGGTGCGTGGGGTCCTTCATAATGCTGTTTGCTTCGTGGATGCAGCGTGTGGTGTAAGTGTCTGTAATGGCGGGAAGAGAGACCCTGATGATCTTCTCAGCTGACCGCTGCAGGGTCTTGCGATCCGAGACGGTGCAATTTCCGAACCAGGCCGTGATGCAGCTGCTCAGGATGCTTTCAGTACAACCTCTGTAGAATGTGGTGAGGATGGGAGGTGGGAGATGGACTTTTCTCAGCCTTCGCAGAAAGTAGAGACACTGTTGGGCTTTCTTTGCTAAGGAACTGGTGTTGAGGGACCAGGTGAGATTCTCCGCCAGGTGAACACCAAGAAATTTGGTGCCCTTAATGATCTCTATGGAGTCGTCGTCGATGTTCAGCGGACAGTGGTCGCTCCGTGTCCTCCTGATCTGGGCTGCTTGGTGCAAGACTTCCAAATTCTTGGTGCTGGTGATCAAACCAAAGTTTTCACTTGCAGTGGAAAATTTGTCAATGATGTCCTGCATGTCGGACTCAGGGCTTGCATTGGGTGCGCTGTCGTCAGTGAATAGAAAATCTCTCAGCACCGTCTCTTTGACCTTAGCAACAGCTTGAAGCCTGTGCATGTTGAACAGCTTGCCACCCATTCTGTATTTGATGTGGATTCCAGGATACTGCCCCAGAATTCATCAGCCAACATTGCACTGAACACCATGCTGAAGAGGGTGGCGCCAGCACACATCCCTACTTGACCCTATTTGTGACTGAGATGGCAACAGAACAGTCACTATCATCGGGTACGTGGGCTGACATCATGTCATGAAACTGCTTGACCATGGCCAGAACAACTAACCTTAACCATGATCTTCCATAATCCTTCCCAGCTTATAGTGTTGGAGGCCTTGGTAAGATTGGCAAACATGGTGTAGTGCTGTCTGTTCTGCTCCTGGCATTCTTCCTGGAGCTGTCTTGCAGCAAAGATCATATTGATAGTTCCTCTTCCTTTCCTGAAGCTACGCTGACTTTCCAGGAGATGATCTCGGTCTAGGTGAGCATTCACCCTGCCTAGCAAGACTTTGGCTAAGATTTTCCCAGCTACTGAGAGCAAAGTGATACCTCTATGGTTGGTGCATGTTTGGCAATTTCCCTTCTTCTTGTACAGGTGTACTATGGAAGCATCTTTCATTTCTTGCAGAATCTGACCCTTCTCCCAGAAGGACTGGAAGAGTTCTATCAGTTTGCTGGTGATGAGTGGACCACCTGTTTTGTAGATCTCCACTGGATCTCCAGAAGCCTTGCCACTTGACAGTTGGCCAATTGCTTTCTTGACTTCCTCTTCTTGGGGAAGAGAGTCCATCTCATGCTTGATGCCTACTAGATCAAGGCTATCAATTGCTTCCTCATTTATGCTGGATGCTCTGTTCAGCACTGATTCAAAATGCTCTGCCCAACTAACTAGAATCTTGGCTTTCTCAGTAATGCACGTGGTGCCATCTGTGCTTAGGAGGGGCAAGATCACAGATGGCTGAGGGCTGTACAGTGTTTTGATAGCCTCAAAAAATCTCTTCAAGTCATGTCTATCAGAGTAGCCTGGAATCTCATCAGCCTTTTTGCAGAGCCAAGAGTCTTGCACCTTTCTGAGTTTGGCTTGAACTATTCTGCGCATATTGGCAAATGCTATCTTCTTGTCATAAACCAACTGAATATAGAATGTACCTTGATTATTTTCACAATATACAATATAATACAACTACTATATAGACAGCAACAGCAAAGTAAAATTTCAATTGCCTCATTCAGGCCTAATGAATGTGAGGATTTCTTACTCTTGTGGGCTAAACGTCTTTCTCGACAGGGGTGGAGGTGTGGGTTGGTCACTCTGCTTGGCAGATGAGAATTTTGGTGGTGAAATGATCTCAGGTTTTTGGCCCTCCTCCATGGTGGTTGTAGGAGTTGTCTCTGGGACTGCAGGAAGTGGTTCTAGCAGCCCTGAATACTTTCTTCCGGACATGTTGGCATCCCAAACAGTGTACGGCAAGCTGCTTGATCAACTGATCTATCCCAGGCCACCAGACCAAGCTTTGAGCCAACATTTTTATTTTGACCACACCTAGGTTATTGCTGCATTGTAACTCTAACACTTTAGCTCTCAGGTTGGATGGTACAACCACTCTCAATCCCCACATAAGGCAAAAGCCTTCAAAGTCACGTTCATCCCAGCGCTGGTAAAAATGCAGAACTCGTGGTTCTACTGCACACTCCAGCCATTTGGGTAATCATACAGACCTGAGACAGTGTGGGGTCTTTTCAGGATTTGCTTTGGATCACCTCTGCCATACCAAGGAGTTCTTCGATTTGCATTTGGGAGAATACATCAAGAAGAGTGTCCTTTTTGTAAATTGTTCAGTTACTTCCTTGTCCAAGGGTACACAGGGCAATCCAGCAGCTTTTCCACGATTACTTGTCCTCTCGAATTCAATTGTAATTGCATCCTCCAAGAAACAGAGCCCATCTCTGCATTCCTGCTACCACTGTGGATTGAAAATGGACTCTAGTGATTGATGATCAGTAATGAGGGTAAACTCTCTCCCATACAAGTACTGGTTGAAATGTTTTACACCCCAAACCAGACTAAAGGCCTCTCTGTCAATCTGTGCATCATTACTTTTTGCAGTGGGAAGGGAACATGATGCAAAGGCTGTGGGGCATTCACTTCCATGACTCATAATATGTGTCATGACTGCACCTATACCTTCAGGCAAGGTGTCACAGACAATCTTCACTGGATGGTGTGCATCATTATGTATGAGTACAGTGTCTGACGTCACCATTTCCTTTGTCTTTTGGGAAGCCACATTGTACTGCTTTGTCCATTGCTATTTCTTCCAAATCTGTAGTAATGAGTTTGCATGCACTTTGGTGGAAGAAATAAATGGGCAGACTATTATTTAGATGTGGAGAGAATTCAAAATGCAGAGATGCAAAGAGACTTGGGAGTCCTTGTGCAAGATACCCTAAAGGTTAACCTGTAGGTTGAGTGGGTTGTGAAGAAGGCAAGTGCAATGTTGGCATTCATTTCTAGAGGTATAGAATATAAGAGCTGGGATGTGATGTTGAGGCTCTGTAACACACTTGTCAGACCACACTTGGAGTATTGTGTGCAGTTTTGGGCTCCTTATTTTAGAAAGGATACACTGACATTGGAGAGGATTCAGAGAAGATTCACGAGAATGATTCCAGGAATGAGAGAGTTGTGTGTGGTGGTAATAATCTTCTGAGGTGCGTCTATTTCTATATAAGGAGTATTGTGGGGAAGGCTGACGAGCTGAGGGTGTGGATAGACACACGGAATTACGACATTATAGCCATTAGTGAAACTTGGCTGCAGGAGGGGCAGGACTGGCAGCTTAGTGTTCCAGGGTTCCGATGTTTCAGACGTGATAGAGGCAGAGGAAGGAAGGGTGGGGTGGGGGGGGGGTGGCATTGCTAGTCAGGGAAAATGTTACAGCAGTGCTCAGGCAGGACAGATTAGAGGGCTTGTCTACCGAGGCCATATGGGTGGAGCTGAGAAACAGGAAAGGTATGACCACATTAATGGGGTTGAATTATAGACCACCAAATAGTCTGTGAGAATTGGAGGAGCAAATCTGCAGAGAGATAGCAGACAACTGCAGGAAACGTGAAGTTGTGATAGTAGGGGATTTTAATTTTCCACATATTGATTGGGATTCCTGTACTGTTAAAGGTCTAGATGGGTTAGAGTTTGTAAAATGTATTCAGGAAAGTTTTCTAAATCAACATATAGAGGTACCTTCTAGAGAGGATGCAATGTTAGATCTCCTATTAGGAAACGAGTTAGGACAGGTGACGGAAGTGTGTGTAGGGGAACACTTTGGTTCCAGTGATCATAACACCATTAGTTTCATCTTGATCATGGATAAAGATAGATCTGGTCCTCAGGTTGAGGTTCTAAACTGGAAAAGGGCCAAATTTGAAGAAATGAGAAAGGATCTAAAAAGCATGGATTGGGACAGGTTGTTCTCTGGCATGGATGTGATTGGTAAGTGGGAGGCCTTCAAAGGAGAAATTTTGAGAGTGCAGAGTTTGTATGTTCCTGTCAGGGTTAAAGGCAAAGTGAATAAGAATAAGGAACCTTGGTTCTCAAGGGATATTGGAACTCTGATAAAGAAGAAGAGAGAGATGTATTGGTCTTCTTGAAGATCAGAGTGGTTGGCTCTGTATGGAACCAAAAGAAATGAGGAAGATCTTAAATGGGTTTTTTGCTTCTGTATTTACTAAGGAAACTGGCATGGAGTCAATGGAAATAAGGCAAACAAGTAGTGAGGTCATGGAACCTATACAGATTGAGGAGGAGGAGGTGCTTGCTATCTTGAGGCAAATCAGAGTAGATAAATCCCCAGGACCTGACAGGGTATTCCCTCAGACATTGAAGGAGACTAGTGTTGAAATTGCAGGGGCCCTGGCAGATATATTTAAAATGTCAGTATCTACGGGTGAGGTGCCGGAAGATTGGACGATATCTCATGTTGTTCCGTTATTTTAAAAAGGCTCTAAAAGTAATCCAGGAAATTATAGGCCGGTAAGTTTGACGTCGATAGTAGGTAAATTATTGGAAGGAGTACTAAGAGATATGAACTACAAGTACTTGGATAGACAGGGACTTATTAGGGAGAGTCAACATGGCTTTGTGTGTGGTAGGTCATGTTTAACAAAGCTATTAGTTTTTCAAGGAGGTTACCAGGAAAGTGGATGAAGGGAAGGCAGTGGATGTTGTCTACATGGACTTCAGTAAGGCCTTTGACGAGGTCCCGCATGGGAGGTTAGTTAGGAAGATTCAGTCGCTAGGTATACATGGAGAGGGAGTAAATTGGATTAGACATTGGCTCAATGGAAGAAGCCAGAGAGTGGTAGTGGAGGATTGCTTCTCTGAGTGGAGGCCTGTGACTAGTGGTGTGCCACAGGGATCAGTGCTGGGTCCATTGTTATTTGTCATCTATATCAATTATCTGGATGATAATGTGGTAAATTGGATCAGCAAATTTGCTGATGATACAAAGATTGGAGGTGTAGTGGACAGTGAGGAAGGTTTTCAAAGCTTGCATAGGGATTTGGACCAGCTGGAAAAATGGGCTGAAAAATGGCAGGTGGAGTTTAATACAGACAAGTGTGAGGTGTTGCACTTTGGAAGGACAAACCAAGGAGCTCTGAGGAGTGCACTAGAACAGAGGGATCTGGGAATACAGATACAAAATTCCTTAAAAGTGACATCACAGATAGATAGGGTTGTAAAGAGAGCTTTTGGTACATTGGCCTTTATAAATCAAAGTATTGAGTATAAGAGTTGGAAAGTTATGGTGAGGTTGTATAAGGCATTGGGTGAGGCCAAATTTGGAGTATGGTGTACAGTTTTGGTCACTAAATTACAGGAAGGATATTAATAAGGCTGAAAGAGTTCAGAGAAGGTTTACAAGGATATTGCTAGGTCTTGAGAAACTGAGTTACAGAGAAAAGTTGAATAGGTTAAGACTTTATTCCCTGGAGCGCAGAAAAATGAGGAGAGATTTGATAGAGGTATATAAAATTATGATGGGTATAGGTAGAATGAGTGCAAGCAGGCTTTTTCCACTGAGGCTAGGGGAAAAAAAAAAATAGAGGACATGGGTTAAGGGTGAAGGGAGTAAAGTTTAAAGGGAACATTGGGGGGGGCTTCTTCATGCAGAGAGTGGTGAGAGTGTGGAATGAGCTGCCAGATGAAGTGGTAAATGCGGATTCACTATTAACATTTAAGAAAAACTTGGACAGGTACATGGATGAGAGGTGTATGGAGGGATATGGTCCAGGTGCGGATCAGTGGGACTAGGCAGAAAAATGGTTCAGCACAGCGAAGAAGGGCCAAAAGGTCTGTTTCTGTGCTGTAATGTTCTATGGTTTCTATGGTTCTATTGTTTCCGTATGAGGAACGTCTGGCAGCTCTTGGGCTGTATTCCCTGGAGTTCAGTAGAATGAGGAGGGATCTCATAGAAACATTCCAAATGTTAAAAGGCCAGAACAGATTAGATATGGCAAAGTTATTTCCCATGGTAGGGGATTCCAGGACAAGAGGGCACAACCTCAGGATTGAAAAATGTCCATTTAGATGCGGAGAAATTACTTTAGTCAGAGGGTGGTAAATCTGTGGAATTTGTTGCCATAAGTGCTGTGGAGGCCAAGTCACTGGGTGTATTTAAGGCAGAGATTGATAGATTCTTGATTATCCAGGGCATCAAAGGCTATGGGGAGAAATCAGGGGAGTGGGGATGACTGGATGAAGTCATGATTGAATGGTGGAGCAGACTCGATGGGCTGAATGGCCTACTTCTGCTCCTAAATCTTACAATCTTATGGTCTTCTAAGTTCAAGGAGTGGAGCACAGTCGCCAGGTTTGGTAGGAACCTTTTATAGTAATTGATAAATCCTAAAAAGGAACGCAACAGTGACATGTCCTTTGGCCTTGGGGCATCTGCCACTCCTTGAACTTTCTCAGCACACTTGTGTAATCCTTTGTGTTAATGGTGTGACGACCGTAAGTGATGCTTGCTTTAAAGAATTCATACTTGTCGTATCATGCTCTGAGCCCATAATCTTTTAATCTTTTTAACACCGTCTTGATAATTTGCAGATGTTCTTTGTCATCCTTATCATTAACAATGATGTCATCCAGGTAACACTGAGTGCCTGGGCAGCCTTGTAGCATCTGGTACATAGCTTTCTGTTAGACTACAGGTGTAGATGCTACTCCAAGCATAAGCCTATTATAGTGATAAAGCCCCTTGTGAGTGCTTGTGATGAGAAACAGTATGGACTCCTCTTCCATCTCCATCTGTACATTAGCCTCAGCTAAGTCCACTTTGCTGAAGTGTTTTCCTCCAGAGGGTATTGATCTACCTTCAGTACTTGTCACAACCACGGATTCCGCAGCGCAGCATTTTCAACAATTGCGCTTGTGAATATGCACTAATTATCAGCTAATTATTATTTCATTGTGATAGTACTTAACTCCATTCATTCCATCATAGTATTTGTCGAGACTTGGACACAGCAACACTTTGCTGCCTGCTTGCATTTCGCCTTGCCTGAGAAACTGGACTGTCAAGCCAAATGACTCTGAAGACTAGCGGTATACATTTTATTCTTAGTTTTTCTTTACAGCCACAGCGTAGGCTTCGTTTTCCATTTGAGAGTTTTAGTTAATGGCCCTGTTTGGCCTAGAGTTTATTGTTTTGTTTTCCCTTTAACACTGTTTGTATTTAAGTCTGTGAACTATTGACCTGCTTCAATGTCTCTCACTCTGCACTTGAGCTATATCCAAAGCGGCTGACAGTACTGGGTTGATAGTGACCTTGAAATCATCACGATTCCCGACAGACCCATCCTTCTTGGCTATTGGGACCAGTGATGTTGCTCATGGGCTCCACTCTACCTTTGAAAGAATTCCTTCAGCCTCCATGCAATATAGCTCGCTGGCTACTTCATCACAGCTGGTATAAGGAACTGGATGGGATTTGCAAAACTTGGGAGAGGCATTTTCATTTAACACTATTTTACAATCAATATGATTGAGTTTTGAACACTGCTATGGTATCATCCAATACCTTTCTTAATTCACTTTCAATTAACTCTATTGCAGGGGACATGGGATGCCAGTGGTGGATGGATCTTTTATCTATTTGCAGGTGTCAATGCTGGCCCTCCTGTTTTTACCACATACAGGCTCAATGTGGCTAGTTGGTTGTTGTACTTCATTGTTACAAATATCATTCCCACAGGAGTGATCTTTTCTCCAGTATAACTCCCAGGGCAGCACCCAGGGCTGGTACTCAGGATGTGCACAGCACAAATGGCAGGTGTGTTTACAGACATTTTTAATCTCTCCCTCTCCCAGTGTAGAGTGCCCTCCTGCTTCAAAACATCCGCTATTGTCCCTGTACCTAAAAAGACCAAAGTAACATGCCTGAACGATTCACTTCAATAGTAAGCAAATGCTTTGAGAAGCTGGTCAAGGACTACATCTCCAGCATGCTACCACCCACACTGGACCCCCGACAGTTTGCCTACCAACACAACCGATCAACAGATAACGCAATAGCCACAGCTCTGCACACCATCCTTACACATCTGCAGAAGAAGGACGCTCATGTAAGAATGCTGTTCTTGGACTACAGTTCAGCATTCAATACCATAATTCCCTCCAGGCTTGACAAGAAGCCCAGAGACCTCAGCCTTCACCATGCCTTGTGCAGCTGTATATAGGAGTTCCTGTCAAGTCACCGGCAGGTGGTAAGAGTGGGCTCCCTCACCTCTGACCCTCTGACCCTCAACACCAGAGCCCCTCAGGGCTGTGTTCTAAGCTTTACTCTCTGCATACCCATGACTGTGTCACCACTCACAGCTCCAATCTGCTAATTAAATTTACTGATGATACCAAATTGATTGGCTTTATCTCAAATAATAATGAGGCAACCTACAGAGAAGAAGTCATCACCCTTACATGGTGGTGTCAAAAAAACAACCTCTCCCGTAATGTCGCAAAAACAAAGGAGCTGGTTGTGGACAACAGGAGGAATGGAGACAGGCTAGTCCCTATAGACATCAATGGATCTGGTGTCGAGAGGGTGAACAGCTTTAAGTTCCTTGGCATACACATCACCGAGGACCTCACGTGGTCTGTATATACCAGCTGTGTGGTGAGAAAAGCACAACAGCGCCTCTTTGTTGAAGAATTTTGGTATGTATCCCCTAATCCTAAGGACTTTCTACAGGGGCACAATTGAAAGCATCCTGACTGGCTGCATTACTGCCTGGTTTGGGAACTGTACGCAGGACTCTGCAGAGAGTGGTGCGGACAGTCCAGCGTATCTGTAGATGTGAACTTCCCGCTATTCAAGACACTTACAGAGACAGGTGTGTAAAAAGGGTCACCCCAACCACAAACTGTTCCAGCTGCTACCATCCGGGAAACGGTACCCCAGCATAAAAACCAGGACCAGCAGGCTCCGGGACAGCTTCTTCTATCGAGCCATCAGACTGTTTAATTCACGCTGATACAATTGTATTTCTATGCTATATTGACTGTCCTGTTGTACATACTGTTTATTACAAATTACTATAACTTGCACATCGCACATTTAGACACATGTATGTCGAGGATGTAAGTAATAAAGTCAATTCATTCATTCATTCATAAGTTCTTAGTTGGAAATCTGCAGGCGTCAATTCAGTATCTTTGAAAAGCATTTCAAGCTCAGGTCTGTTTATTTATTATTTACTGAGATACAGCGTGGAGTAGGCTCTTCGAGCCATGCTGCCCAGCCATCTCTGATTTTACCCTGGCCTAATCACGGGCCAATTTACAATGAGAAATTAACCTACAAATCAGTACATCTTCGGACTGTGGGAGATATCTAGAGCTCCTGGAGGAAACCAATGCTGTCATGGACAGAACATCAGCACTCCTTATAGGCAGTGATGGCTTTGTGAAATGAAACAGCTGAGCCAGTGTCCAATTCCATTTTAATTATGTATGTGTATGTATGCCTCTGCCACAATGGTAATACAATCAGTCTAGCCAGACAGGCCTCCGTCTAGACGCTGCAACTTTGTTCAGGCTCACTTTTATTCCTGACTGCAACTCATTTGTGCCTCTGGCTACTGTTTCCATTGATACAGCACTTTCAACTGCTCTTTTAAATATAAGTTGTGCTTCAGATAGGAGCTCTTTTTGTATGCTTTATTATAGGATTCCACAAACCACACGATCTCAGTCGGTTGCACATAAATTTTGTGGAATCGACCGTGTCTATCTTTCCAAAGTAGACAGTCATTTCTGTTTTTTTTAAATTTATTATTACTGTCACCTGGTACTCACTGTTTATGAACCCTTAAATTTTGCCCATTTTATGCCTTTTTTAAAATTCAACTAAACCTTCCCTTCTGAAGAACACAAACTGTGATTTTTTTTCTTACCTCAAACATCTCGCTGTTCTTCAAGAGGTCAGTAGTCATCTCAGGTTCGTTTAAAACTTCCTCATCTCCACTATTACGTTTTATAGCTCCAAAGCTAATTGAAAGAAAAAGACAGGAGAGCCAGGTATAAGCATGTGCACTCCAGTTTCAATTTTACTTTACATGAGTGCGCACTTTTGACATGGTGGCGTAATGACTCATGTCATTCATGTAACTTTAAACCTTAGTGAATTATTTAAACAGACAAGGAATGCTGAATCAAAGAATATAGTTGCAATATTACTCATATATTACTGATACATTAAATACACAGCAACAGCAACTTCTATCTGCATAGAAATTTCACAGTGATTTTAATCATTTCAAAAGTCAGGAAGATATGTCGCAGTTTTGTAAAACTCTGATTAAGCCACATTTTCCTTCAGTTCTGGTCACTCTATTACAAAAGGGATAGAGTGCAGAAGAGATCTATTAGGATGATGTCAGGATTAGAGGGCATATGCTATAAGGTGAAGTTGAACAAACGAAGGCTGTTTCCTCTGAAGCAGCAGAGGCTGATGAGACATTACAGAAGTGCATAAAATTATGAGAGGCGAAGATAGAGTAAGCAGCTGGTATTTTTTTCTCACAGTCAAAGTGTCTAACCTTAGAGGGCTTACATTTAAGGTGAGGGGGGTGTGTTCAAAGGAGACATGTAGGCCAAAATATTTTTACACAGGGAGCAGTGATTCCCTAGAAAGATTTGCCAGGGTTAGTAGTGGAATCAAACATGATAGAGGCATTTACAATGTTCTTAGGTAGGCACATGCATATGTGGAAGATGGAGGGATATGAAGCGTGTACAGACAGAAAGGTTTAAGTGTTATTATTTTAGCAAGATTAAAATTCGAAAAAGATTCTATTGTTACAATGAATTATAATTTGGATAGATGAGGAAAGCTCCTGATTCCTTCCACTGACTCCCAGCCACCTAATTGAAGTGCATAGTTTAAATCGTGGCAACAATTTATATTTTAATTTTTCTTTCTTTTGCAAATTGTTGAAGGGAGTTGAACCAATGCCTAATTTCCAGTGCAATAAAGAAGGCTAACAAGTGACTCCAGAGAGGCTTTTAGAATCATTAAGGCTTGACTGAGTTGCAAAAACTTTCTAGTATGAAATTGGTGAATTAATGACAAGGTGGCATCCATTTTATATTATTGGTTAGCATGACAGAATAAAAGGCAAACAAGTTTTTACACTGTGGTTGTTGCTGCATGGATAAATGCAATATAGTGAATGACAAAGAGAAATATTTAGATCTGCAAAGGATATTTAAAAAAGAAATAGAATAAATATGTAAAAGAGAGGGAGTGCACATATGTGCATTGGAATGTAAGAAAGGTAGTTAACTTGAATTTCTCTGGTGAAAAGCCAGCATGGATGTGATAGGTTGAATAGCCTCTTGCTGTGCAGTAGAGATCCTACACCTTTCTCAGAAATGTATATTGGCTAAACTGCAATCTTCACAGACTAGATTTCCTTCTATGAACAGTCTTCAGTAAATGAAGGGAACTAATACTCATGACAAATATTGATTAAAATATTATTAAAAATAATAGAATTACTCCTAGCAGCCAGTTACTAACCTGCTGTAAAATTATCTTTCAAACAGCAATGTGTGATGAATAAGTTCCATTGATCTTGTTGAATAGTAATAACTTTTCAACAATTTTCTAGCCTTGTTGCTTGGCAATGCTTCCATGCATAATAATTGCTGAACACTAATGTTAACTTTGTTAATACATACCTAAGCTTAAAAAGAAAAGCCTATTGTTATATAAAGAAAATGAATAATAAGTATTTCAAGTTTTATTGTAAAAGGTTTTTTTTCTGTACTTGTATTAGTGGCAGTTATGGATTATCTTCATTTATTTGGCAATTAAAGGGAATGATCATTTATCATTTAATTTTTCCTTCTAATGTCATCAAGATAACAAAGACCACAATTTTATGCAAGGGTATAATTAAGACGGAATATCACTGATGCATGACAAAAATTCAAACACAATCCATTAATAAGGTCATTTTTGAACTACCAAGATGGGTATTGACTGCATGATATCATTTTAAAATTGAGTAGATGCTCTTTTAATTACATAACATGGTACATGTTAAAGATAACTCCTAGAATAAAAATATTCCAGAAAATATTTAACTCTGAAACGAAATGCCACTAAACCTACAGTATTATGCTAAAGTCTTAGGCACATATATATAGCTAGGGTGCCTGAGACTTGCACAGTAGTGTAGTAATGTTATGTATTGTACAGTACTGCTGCTGCTAAAAGATCATTTTTGACTTACGTGAGTGACGATAAATCTGATTCTGATATGGGTCTCTTTTGTGGACTGAGAGTAGGAAGAGAGCAGGGAGAGGGCAGCCATAGATGGTGAAAGGGGAAGAGAGGGGGAAGGGAGCGGGAGATACCATAGAGACATTCTGTAGTTATCAATAAATCAATTGTTTGGAATCAAATTACCTTGCCTGGTATTTCAGGGCTGAGTGTGTCTGCACCCACACCTTCACCCACCCCTGGCAATCCTTCTCTGCTACACCCCTCCTGGAGCACTCTACCCTCACCACTCCAAACACCCTTTGCTCCAGCCAGATCTACAAAGTTGCTCTCCACTCCACACTGACAAATACAGTACTGTGCAAAAATCTTAGGCACACTAGCTATGTATGAAGTGCCTATAAAAAGCATTCACCCCCTCCCTTTTGGAAACTTACATGTTTTATTGTTTTACCACATTGATGATTTGGTGTGTCATGTTAAAGGTGTGGGGGGGGGGGTAATACTTATATAATCAATTATTTTGTGTTTTATAGTTGCAATCAATTTATATCACTTTGTAGAGAATTGTTTTCACTTTGACATGAAAGAGCATTGGAGATCAATGTCAAAAAAGGCAAATTAAATCCACTGTGATTTTATGTTGTAAAACTATAAAACATGAAAACTCCCAAGTGGGGTGAATACTTTATATAGGCAGCGTATGTGCCCAAGACTTTTACACAGAACTGTAGATCTTTAAGTAGGTCTTGTGCTATGAAAGATATACTAATTTGAATTTGATGCTATTATATTTTAATTGTACTATATAGGAGGGGTATATGGGGCATCTAGAGAGGGGTAGTGTGGTGTATTAGATATTTCAATAATATTTGAGTAAAATTGTAAACATATTGTTTAATTAAGCATTCTTTGTCGTATAAACAATTCGTTATGGGTTATATGTAAAAGTACATGAGTGGCATAGTCATCATGTCACCACATCATATGTGTGCAGCAGGCTTAAAGTAAAAGTGAAACGAAGATACATATCGCCTAGCTCCATGTTTATATTTCCATTAATTTTATTAGGAGATACAAAACATGGTGATAAGGAAGTTTTAAATGACTTCTAACTGAAGCACAACTCACATTTCAAAGAGGAGAGAAATCAGCAGCAGATTGAGCAGCTTACCACGCACCGTTTAGGATGTCAACGCATCCAGACGAAAGGTGTCAGGAGCTGTCAGAACCATTTCCTGCAAACCCACACTCAACACCTACAACCACCATGGAGGAGGCCCTGAACCCGAGGTTGTTTCACAGCCACAAGTCTCACCTGCCAAGGTTGTCAAGAAAGACATTATCAACTACTGCACAGAGTCTCGTCATCTTCAGAAGTTTTCTGATGACTCTGCCATAGTTGAATGTATCAGCAAGGAATATGAGGCTGAGTACAGGGCTACGGTAGGAAACTTTGTCACATGGTGTGAGCAGAATTATCTGCAGCTTAATGTGAAAAAGACTAAGGAGCTGGTGGTAGACCTGAGGAGAGCTAAGGTACCGGTGACCCCTGTTTCCATCCAGGGGGTCAGGGTGGACATGGTGGAGGATTACAAATACCTGGGGATACAAATTGACAATAAACTGGACTGGTCAAAGAACACTGAGGCTGCCTACAAGAAGGGTCAGAGACGTCTCTATTTCCTGAGGAGCCTGAGGTCCTTTAATGTCTGCCGGACGATGCTGAGGATGTTCTACGAGTCTGTGGTGGCCAGTGTTATCATGTTTGTTGTTGTGTGCTGGGGCAGCAGGCTGAGGGTAGCAGACACCAACAGAATCAACAAACTCATTCGTAAGGCCAGTGATGTTGTGGGGATGGAACTGGACTCTCTGACGGTGGTGTCTGAAAAGAGGATGCTATCCAAGTTGCATGCCATCTTGGACAATGTCCCCCATCCACTACATAATGTACTAGTTGGGCACAGGAGTACATTCAGCCAGAGACTCATTCCACCGAGATGCAACACAGAGCATCATAGGAAGTCATTCCTGCCTGTGGCCATCAAACTTTACAACTCCTCCCTTGGAAGGTCAGACACCCTGAGCCAATAGGCTGGTCCTGGACTTATTTCCTGGCATAATTTACATATTACTATTTAACTATTTATGGTTTTATTACTATTTACTATTTATGGAGCAACTGTAACGAAAATCCAATTTCCCCTGGGATTAATAAAGTATGACTATGACTATGACTATGACTATAAGAGTAAGAAATTCTCCCACAGCAATTAAATTTTCAGGCCTGAATGGGACAACCTAAAGTTTGCAATGTCACGGATATCTATATAGTATACTGTGCATAAAGTTGAGATACATTCCATATTGAGTTGGAGTTTATCACTAAGCAGGGAGGAGTGCTGTGTATTTAATACTTCAGTAATATTTGAGTAATATTGTAAATACATTGTTTAAGTGTTTTTGCTGCTTAAATAATCAATTATGGGTTATATGTAAAACTGTGTGAATGGCATACATCATCATGCCACCAAGTCATCTATGCGCACCCCACTTAAAGTAAGAATGAAACTAAGACACGCACCTCCTGGCTCTGTTTTTTTTCAATTAATTTTATGTTTTGGAGATACCAAACATAGCAGGTAGCACTTCTGGTGATGGGGCAGCTCACTCACCTTTGGTCCCAGTGGACACTCAGCTCTCAGTAAAAGCAGCTGTTTGCACGCAACAGTGGCCACACCCCGGTGCACTACTTCAACAGGTGGGCTCAACCAGGTGAGGGTAGCCGGCAGGTCTCATACTCCAGTAAGAAGGGGCATGTCTGTCCTAGCATGCAAAGTCAGGTCTGGCAGACTGTATAGATGAGATCCACAGCGAGATTTAATGGCCAGGAAAGCAGTTGTGCTACACTCCGTGGAGAGCAAAGGGCATGGTCATGGTCATCCACTGCAGTCAAGGAAGACTCCAGTTGTGACAACTATTCATACCACTGGACCCAGACATCCAAGGTTGAGAGATTGGAACTGCCACACTGCAACAGCTTTCCCACTAAAAATTTTCCTGCTCAGGTTTCCTATCATTGTTGGACATTACGGATAACCACTGCTATGTAGGATGCGTTTTTCACAAACTATTGAGAATTCAGGATATAAGAAGAATGTTTATACAAAAAAAATGGCAAACTGAGAAAATAGGCACGCTTGAGATTAGTGCCACACCAACAGTACCAACGTGTGGCACAGAATTTAGAAGAGATAGGTAGATAGAGAGATAGATAAATAGATACTTTATTGATCCCAAAGAAAATTACAGTATCACAGTAGCATTACAAGTGCACAGATATACAAATATACAAATATTATAAGAGGAGTAAGAAAGAATAAAAAATAAGTTACCTCAAACAGTTTAACAGAAGCACTTCCTCAGCTATAGGTTGACTCATTATAGAGCCCAATGGCCAAGGGTAAAAATGACCTCATATAGTGCTCTTTGGAGCAGAACAGTTGTCTTAGTCTATTATTAAAAGTGCTCCTCCGTTCAGCCAAGGTGCGTGCAGAGGGTGAGAAACATTGTCCAGAGTTGCCAGGATTTTCCGTAGGGTCCTTCGTTCTACCACAGTCTCCAGTGTGTCCAGTTTGACTCCTATGACAGACCCAGCCTTTCTAATCAGTTTATTCAGCTTGTTGGCATCACCCATGTTGATGCCATTGCCCCAGTACACCACCACATAGATGATTGTACTGGCGACAACAGACTGGTAGAACATGTGAAGGAGAATCCAAGGGACATGTGCATAATCCAAGGGACCCAATCTCCTCAGGAAGTACAGGTGAGTCTGGCCCTTCTGGCAGCTTCTCTGTTGGTGCTCCACTCAAGTCTGTCATCCAGGTGCACCCACAGGTACTTGTAAGTCCTCAGTACATCTACGTCCTCACATCAACAGTAACATGCAGTGCAGGCTTAGTCTTCCTAAAGTCCATCACCATCTCCCTTATCTTACTGCTGTTGAGCTGTGGATGATTCAGCTTGCATTATTTGACAAAGTCCTCCACAAGGACCCTATATTCATGCTCTCGTCCTCTATTTATACACCCAGCTATTGGAGAGACATCAGAGAATTCCTGCAGATGACATGATTCAGTGTTGTGTCTAAAGTAGAGGCAATCTATATAATAAATAAGAATTGAAAGTTCTTTCAGAAAGAAAGAATCATCTTCTTCAAACTCTCAAGCAACAGTGGAACAAAAGGAATAAGTTCCCTAGATAAAGCATATTGATAGTTATCTAATGGTCTCATGCTGTGTTTCTGCATTATAAGTCTTAATGTAGCAATTTATAAGGTTCAGATGGATGACAAATGTTTAAAAATATCTACATAGCCTTGCGGGAAAAGAAAATATGCGTCCATATGCCTTTTTTAACCAATTTGCCTTTTTATATTGCATTCTTCAGACAAGAGCCTCCATCCTTCTCACCCATTATCCTCCCATAGATTTCACTTTCCCCTACTTTGTTGCACTTGCCCCAGATCTATAGATTAAATTCGATCATTCGGCCACACCAATGCTTTCCTCTCTGTTGATTACATGGTCAGTTTTATATCACTTCCAAATTTCATAATATCCTCAATATCTAAGTCTACATCATTTATATATTATTACATACCTCATGAGTATCTTGTGACTGTCTTATGACCATGATGTAATTGAGTATATTGTGAGCATGATGCAACGGTCTTATGATGGTGGGGTGATGTAATTTTCCCACCAGTGTGAGGTCACGTGATGACATGTTCCTTACAGGTATATAACAGGGAAACCCCTGTTGTTACACAGTTGATTCGTTGTTTAGTTCGTCAGTTACTCCATTATGCTGTGTATTCATCTCAGTTTCGTATTAAAGTGGAGTTTTACTTTCTATTGTCATGTGACCAGCAACAATGAATATGAATATATAATTGAGACAAGTTTTATTAAAAAAACATAAACATTTATTAAACTCTGCTCAACAATAGTGAAAAGTATTCAAACGACTAAATTAACCGGAAGTTAATTGCTATACGGCAACTCTGGAACAGTTCTTAAAGTGGTAAATCTGAACACAGTCTTAAAGTGGTAAATTTGAACACAGTCTTAAGTGGTAAATTCAAAAGTTCAAGTGATTTACACAGTCAATAAGGAGAGACTTCTCTGGAAACAGATTTCCTCAAAGACACGACGTTACTGCTGATTCTGTCCCCAGGATTCACGACGAAGGAAATAAAACGGCTTAAAGGAACTGACCTTTTCCTGGAGTGTGAACACTGCAAAAACCTTCCTGATCTTACAGGGGTTATCTCAGATGCAGGTCACTATTTCTGAACAAAGATTCAATAAAATCGATCCTTTATGAAACCACCAAATGACACCAACTTTACTCAATCCTTCAGGTTCCCGTACTTAGTAAGGTCTTCACTCTCCACTACAAGACCATTACAATAGAAAGTAAAGCTCCACTTTAAAATGAAACTGTATCATGAGATGAATACGCAGCATAATGGAGTAACTAATGAATTAAACAATGAACTAAACTGCGTAACAACAGGGGTTTCCCTTTTGTATACCTGTTGAGAACATGTCATCATGTGACCTCACACTGGTGGGAAAATTACATCACCCCACTATCACAAGACCATTACATCATGCTCACAACATACTCAATTACATAATGGTCACAAGACAGTCACAAGATACCCATGGGGTATGTAACACCGCCCTCCAATAAAGGAAAATTTTGGTCTTCTATGAGCAAAATTTTAACAACTATTTACAAAAAAAATACAAGTGTATAAAATCTACAACATACACAATATACACAGTATTATCATGCAGCACTTTACAAATTAATATACAGTAGGAGTATTACAAATGTTACAATACCACTCCATCAAAAGAAAATTACATTGTATATTCAACATCTAGATAGACAGTCAGCAATCATATTATCTTTACCTTTAATATGAGTTATCAAAATATTATACTCCTGTAACATCAAACTCCAATTCATTAACCTTCTATTTTTGCTTTTCATCTTACTAAAAAACACTAATGGATTATGATCGGTGTAAACCATGAGTGGCTTCTGAGTTGTACCAACATACACATCAAAATGTTGAAAAGGCTAAATAAGAGATAATAATTCCCTTTCTATAGTTGAATAATTTATTTGATGCAAATTAAATTTCTTAGAAAAGTAAGCTACTGGATGATCAGCCTCATCACCCTCATCCCTTTGAAGTAACACTGCTCCTGCAGCCTCATCACTAGCATCGACAGCTAATGAAAATGGTTTTAAAAAGTCGGGTGACCTGAGCACAGGTTGATGACATAGCATATTTTTCAATTCATCAAATGCCTCTTGACAAGGCTCTGTCCAAACAAACTTTTCACTTTTCTTCAAGAGATTAGTTAATGGAAGGGTAATGTCAGAAAAATTCTTACAAAATTTATGGTAATATCCTACCATCCCAAGAATCTTCTGAGAGTCTTTTTACCAGATGGAATGGGTACCTCTAAAATTGCCCGAACTTTTGCCTGAACAGGAGCTAATTTACCTTGACCCACAACATAACCAAGGTAAGTCACTGTGGCATGACCAAATTCACTTTTAGCTAAGTTAATAGTTAAGTTGGCTTTTGAAAGCCTTTCAAATAATTTGTCCACCACAGTAATATGTGCTTCCCAAGTATCACTTCCTGTAACTAAATTATCAATATAGGCATCTGTATCTTTTAACCCATGAACCACAGAATTAATCATCCACTGGAAAGTACCTGGTGCATTCTTCATCCCAAAGGGAAGAACATTATATTCACATAACCCAGATGGGGTTACAAATGCAGAAATCTCTCTACCTCTATCCATCAATGGAACACACCAATAACCTTTTAACAAATCAATCTTTGTAAGGAACTTTGCATTTCCCACTTTATCCACATAATCATCCACTCCAGGGGTTGGACATGCATCAGTTTTTGTCACAGCATTCACCTTCCTGTAATCTGTACAAAACCGAATACTATTGTCTGGCTTAGACACCATAACACATAGTGAACTCCAATTCGAATTAGGTCTAATAATATTATTCTCCAACTTATACTTAATTTCCTGTTCAGCAAGTTCACGTTTTTCCATGTTCATCCAATATGAATGTGGCTTTACGGGTTTGGCATCTCAAACATCTACATCATGTGAAGCTACTGTGGTTCTTTTAGGAATGTCTGGAAATAAATCCCTGTATTTAAAAATTAACTGGTTCATCTGCTGCCTCTGCTCTGGCTGTCATCATCATCATCAGGTGCCATGCCCAGTTTGAGCTTTGACTGCCATGGCCCACACACTCCTGTTTTGGGTCAAGTGGATCAATTCATTGGTATTCATTTCCAGTTCTCTGGCTGCTGTCTCCATCATCATTTGTTTTTGTCTTCCTTTTGCTTTCTTCCCTTCAATCTTTCCCATAATTATCATGCATTCTAACTCTTCTTTCCTAATCACATGTCCAATGAAGTCACTTTGCCTTTTCATGATCTCATACATTATTTCTCTTTTTGTGTTTGCTCTTTCATACATCCTCATTAGATATTCATTTCATCCATGATATTCTTTGCATCCTCCTCAAAAACCACATCTCTGCTACTACAATTCGTTTCCTCATGTTACTAGATATTGTCCAACATTCTGAGCCATATAACATAACTGGATAAACGTAACATTTCAGTACTTTGAGGCGGGTTGTCATGCCTAGTTTAGTATTGGTCAGTACACTCTTCATTCTCATAATGGTGTCTTTTGCCATCCCTATTCTTCTTTTGATGTCCATGTTGCACCTTCCATGTGATGTCACCCAGCTGCCTAAGTATCAAAAGTACTGTACTTGTTTTATGTCTTCCCCGTTTATTCTCAGCCTGCAGATAGGATTCTACTTCTTTTTGGATATCACCATACATTCTGTCTTTTTGCAATTGATAGATAGACCCATTTTTGCACTTTCTTCAACAATTATATCAATTAAGTTTTGTAGTTCTTCCTTGTAATTAACACAGTGTCATCTGCATATCAGAAATTATTGATGTTTTCACCGTCAACTTGATTCCCAAGATGTCTCTCATTTTTTGTGATATTATCTCACTGTACACATTAAATAAATCAGCTGAGAAAACACACCCTTGTCTAATGCCTCTCTTGATTTTCGTAAACTGACTCACGTCTCCATCTATTCTTCCTGTGGCAGTTTGTTCCCAGTACAGATTTCTGATTAGGTGGAGGTCTTTCGAATCTAGATCTAGAGTTTTCTGTAATATTTCAAATAACTTATTGTGCTTCACTTTATCAAATGCTTTTGTGTAATCAATAAAACAAACAAACAAATCTTTTTGCACTTGAATTGCTCATTCTGATAGTATCCTTAACATCAATATGGCGTTTCTTGTACCTTTGTCTTTCACAAAACCACATTGTTCTTTGCCTATTTCAGCTTGTATCTTACTTTTAGCTCTTGTCATCAAAATTCTTAGAGATATCTTGGTGATATGACTCATTAAACTTATTATCCTATGTAATTCACATTCTATTTTTCCAGGTTTCTTAGGAAGAGTGATAAATACTGATTTTTTCATCTCTTCTGGTATCATTCCAGTCTCATAAATGTCATTGATTAAATCAGTAAGTTTTTCAATTCCATAATCTTCAATGGCGATATTTTGCTCTATTACTAATTCATCAGGACCTGCTGCCTTTCCTTTCTTCATTTTATTTATTGCATTACGAACTTCAGATTTTAAAATACTTAGACCTTCAATGTTTTTCTTAATTTCTGGTTTCTCGCCTCAATCGTCTTCAAACAATTCCTGAATATATTCAGTCCATCTGTTCATAATCTCATCTTTTTCCATGATAATGGTACCGTCCTTTGCTTTCAAACATCCACCTGAAGAACAGAGGAGCTTTTTACCAGTGATATTCTTGATTTGTTGATGTATCCTTTTTGGATCAATAATAGGGATTCTTTCTATTTGCTCACATTCCTGGTTTAATGATAAATGAGCTAATTTCTCATCAATATTTTCCAGAATTGTTGAGTTTTGTAATCTGACAGAAATAATGTTGGGTTTAAAATGAGTTTCAGATGAATCATCCATTAAGTTCCTATTGGGATCAGACTCATTATTATTGAAAACAACAGCCATAGTAGCAGACTGTTTCTCATAATATGGTTTTATCATACTTATATGACAAAGCTGCATTGGCTTTCTTCGATCTGGTATTTTTATCACATAATCCACATCATTAACTTTAGACATAACCTCATAAGGACCATGAAACTTAGCTTGTAAAGGGTTCGTTTGCACTGGGAAAAGAACCAACACCTTATCTCCAGGCTTCAATGACCTCATTCTAGCTTCCTTATCATACCAAGTTTTCATTTTCTCCTGAGCCGATTTTAAATTTTCCCTAGCTAAGCTACAAGATTTATGTAATCTTTCTTTAAATTTTAAAACATAATCCAGCAAATTAGTATGTACCTCTTTTTTAAACCACTGCTCTTTTAACAAGGCCAAAGGTCCTCGAACTCTATACCCAAACACAAGTTCAAAAGGACTAGAACCTAAGGATTGCTGCAATGACTCCTGTACTGCAAATAGAAGTAAATGTACACCCTCATCCCAATCATTTTCATTTTCTACACAATACGTTCTAATCATAGTTTTGAGGGTAGAATGTAACCTCTCCAAGGCTCCTTGCGATTCTGGATAGTATGCAGACGAGGTAATCTGTTTTGCTCCCAGTTTGCAAACTATCTGCTGGAACAATCCAGACAAAAAATTACTACCTTGATCAGATTGTATTTCCTTAGGCAACCCAAGGTAAGTAAAGAATTTTATAAGAGTCTTTATTACAGTTTTAGCCATTGTATTCCTCAGTGGTATTGCCTCTGGAAACCTAGATGCTGTGCACATGATAGTCAGCAAATATTGATGGCCAATTTTGGTTTTTGGCAATGGACCTACACAATCTATAATAATTTTGGAAAACAGTTCACCAAATGCGGGAATAGGTTGCAGTGGGGCCACTGGAGTGTCTTGATTGGGTTTACTAACAACTTGGCAAGTATGACACGTTCTGCAAAATGTTGCCACATCCTTTCTTAAACTAGGCCAGTAAAAATGTTTAAAAACCTTGTTCACTGTTTTCTTCACACCTGGATAGCCACCCAAAGGTATACTATGAGCCACAGTTAAAATCTTTTTCCGATAAACTTTAGGAACTACTGCCTGATGAAAAACCTTCCATTCCTCACTTGCAGGAGTTGTAGGTGATCTCCACTTCCTCATTAATACTCCCTTCTCAAAATAATATCCTACTGGCACCTTCTCAATTTCACTATCTGGAAAAGCTTGTTCCTTTAATTTGATAATATCAGGGTCTCTACTCTGCTCTGCTATCATCTCCTTCCGAGACAGAGACAAATCTTCATGGTCAGACTTACTACAAGAATCTTGATCAAACAATGAAGATAAGAAAGCTTCTGACATATCCTCAAAATTTGAATCACGAGTTGAACAGTCACGGGTAACAGACTCATCCTGCACATCAATCTTTTTAGCCATAGCTCAGGTTACAACACAGGAGGAATCCGTGTTAACATCCATCTTTTGTTCCTAACAGATAGGCTTTATTGTCAAATGGACTTCAGGAAAAACTTTTCCATCTGCTAAGTCATTTCCTAACAATAGAGAAACATCATTCACGGGTAAACTGGGTTGTAGTCCTACTTTAACAGGTCCTGTAACTAACCCCCAACCTTAAGTTTCCTTTATGCAAACGTATAGGCATAAGGGCACTCCCAACACCGCGTTTATAGTTTACCTCACCAATGTCAGACTCATCACTAAACTTTAGAACACTGTCTAACATCAGTGACTGAGAAGTTCCAGTATCCCTAAGGACTTTTATTGGCACCGGAGTGGATCCCTCTTTTAAGGATACAAGTCCTTCAGTTATAACATGATCATATCCCCTCTTAACTTGGTCAGACTCTGACAAAGCTTCATTTGTATTTATCAAACTCTGTGGATTTACAGGTGTTTCAATATGTTACACACAAGCATCTGGGACTGCTTCCTTCTCTCTTTTCTTCAATTGGAAACAGTTAACTATTACGTGACCAGGTTTCTTACAATAATTACAAATAGGACCAAAATGTCTTTCCTTCACATGTTTCCGTTCATCCTTACCTTTCTCACTAACTTCTGATTTAATTTCTGGTTTACCTTGACTCTCTGTGCTATTTTTCCTTTTAAAAGTTCTACCTGGAGGAAATTTACTCTTATGGATTAAAACATACTCATCTGCTAATTTAGTAGACTCCTGCAATGTAGCAGTGTCCCTCTCATTTAAGTATATCCTTACCTCAACAGGGATGCTCCTTTTAAATTCCTCCATTAAAATCAACTCTTTTAATTTATTATTCTCCCCATTCACATTTTTAGAGGAAACCCATCTCTCAAAACACACAGATTTATCGTAGGCAAATTCCACGTATGTTTTTTCCATGGATTTCTTCAAATTTCTGAATCTTTCTCTACAAGCTCCTGGAACCAGTTCATACGCTTTTAGTATATGCTGCTTCACAATATCATAATCAAGTACTTGCTCAGCAGTTAAAGCTGTATAAACTTGTTGTGCCTTACCTCTAATTACAATCTGTAACATCACTGGCCATTTCTCTTTTGGCCACCCTGAAATCAGAGCAATAGTTTCAAAATGTTGGAAATATTTATCCACTTCTGTCTTATTAAATGGAGAAGCCAATATAACTTACCGACAAGCAACAAACTGTTTCCTAGAACCAGAAGACTGATTCTCGGACTTTAACTGCTCTATTGCTAGCTCAAACTCCTTCTGTTTATTTGCAGCTTCTAAACGACTTCATTCCAAGTCAGTTTCTAATTGTTTCTGTTTTAAGTCAGCTTCTACTCTAAGCTTTTCTAACGCTACCTGTTCCAGGTGCAACTGGATCGCTGCTTTACTTACAAGGAACCTATCTAACTCCACATCATCAAAAACTCCCGAATTTATATAGTGTTCCACGATTTCCCTCTGAATTACTGGCTTTGTTGTAACCTTCATAATTCCTTTAAGGTCCAACCTTCTAGAAATCTCAGATACATCACCCTTTTTCGCCTTCCCTAATAACTCCCAGTCTGCCGATGCCATAAGCTCGTCAATATTCATTGCTGCCAAATACCACCCACAGACCAATCAAACAAAAGAATCGAGAATTTCCCTTTTCAAAATCAGACTGATAATTAAACAAGCACTTAAGTTCAAAATCGGAACAATCTAGACGAGCCCTCAATTTTGTCATGTGATCAGCAACAATGAATACATAATTGAGTCAAGTTTAATAAACAAACATAAACATTTATTAAACTCTGCTCAACAATAGCGAAAAGTATTCAAATGACTAACTTAACCGGAAGTTAACTGCTATATAGCAACTCTGGAACAGTTCTTAAAGTGGTAAATTCAAACACAGTCTTAAGTGGTAAATTCGAAAGTTCAAGTGATTTACACAGTCAATAAGGAGAGACTTTTCTGGAAATGAATTTCTTCGAAGACACAACGTTACTACTGATTCTGTCCAAAGGATTCACGATGAAGGAAATAAAACTGCTTAAAGGAACTGACCTTTTCCTGGAGTGGGAACACTGGAAAAACCTTCCTGATCTTACAGGTGTTATCTCAGATGCAGGTCACTATTTCTGAACGAAGATTCAATAAGGTTGATCCTTTATGAAACCGCTGAAGGACACCAATTTTACCCAATCCTTCAGGTTCCCATACTTAGTAAGGTCTTCACTCTCCACTACTAGACCTACAATAGAAAGTAAAGCTTCACTTTAAAATGAAACTGCGTCATGAGATGAATACACAGCATAACGGAGTAACTAACAAATTAAGCAACAAACTAAACTGTGTAACAACAGAGGTTTCCCATTATATACCTGTTGAGAACATGTCATCAAGTGACCTCACACTGGTGGGAAAGTTACATCGCCCCACCATCACAAGACTGTTACATCATGCTCACAAGATACTCAATTACATCATGGTAATAAGACAGTCACAAGATACCCACGAGGTATGTAACACTATTGTAAGGTAAAATGGCAGCCAGTTTTTATGTGTTGCACCTTTGATTTACCTTTACAGTCTAGTATTGGAGAGTGAAGACCTTACCAAAGTACAGGAACCCAAAGGATTGAGTAAAGTTGGTGTCGTTCGGCGGTTTTATAAAGGATCAACCTTATTAAATCTTCGTTCAGGAATAGTAGCCTGCAGCTGAGATAACTCCTGCAAGATCAGGAAGGCTTGTGCAGTGTTCACCATCCAGGAAAAAGGTCAGTTTCTTTAAGCCATTTTATTTCCTTCTTCGTGAATCTTTTGGACAGGATCAGTAGTAATGTCACCATCTTCAAAGAAATCCATTTCCAGAGAAGTCTCTCCTTACTGACTGTGTAAATCACTTGGACTTTTGAATTTACCACTATAAGATTGTGTTCAAATTTACCACTTTAAGAACTGTTCCAGAGGTTTGACTGTTTGTTAAATTGCCGTATAACAGTTAACTTCTGGTTAAGTTAGTTGTTTTTTTACATTTAACTGTTATTGAGTGGAGTTTAATAAATGTTTGTTTGTTTATAAAAACTGACTCAATTCTATATTCATTGTTGCTGGACATGTGACAATATCAAGAGACCAAATACTGAGCCTCTGCTACCTCACTTGGTCCAGTCTTCCACTCACAAGAGCACCCTGATCAGTGGCCACTACCTCCTATCATTGAGCCAGTTTTGAATCCAGTTTATCACTCTCCTTTTAATCTGTTGATCTTATTTTTTTCTGATGAGTCTGGAATTTGGGTCTTTGGCAAAAGGGGCCATCTCTGTAACCATGTGGGTTTCTGATTCCTTCTACAAGCCAATGATGTATTGGAAGATTAGTTGGTTACAGCAAGTCACCCCTGAATGAAGAATCAAAGAAGTAGGGCTGATGGAATTGATCTGGAGGGAATTCTTATGGAGCAGATAGGGCAAATTGTCTCCTGTTTTGCCATAGTAATAACCCTCTTTCCCCATTATACCTCTTCAAAAGTTCAGTCAAATTGGACCTGACTTCAACAAATCCATGTCAATCATCTAAATCTGTCTCTTTCTCTGCTGTATTTCTATTCTTCAGAATTGACTCCAATAATTTGTTAATTAAGTTAAACTAACTAGCCTGTAATTATTTAGTTTATCCATTTATCCCTTTTCAATCAGCACAACAGAAACAAATACATAGAAGATTCTAGGAATCTGAAATAAAAACAGAAAATATTTGGGATATTCAGCAGGTTAGGCAGCATATATTTCTCATTTGTCACTTTGCTGCCTGACTTGTTGAATATCTCCAACATTTTCTGACTTTATTACAATGTCAGCTGCTCTCTTATTCACAGGCACCACCCACAGATAATCAAAAATTGCCTGCAAGGCTCCCCAAACAGGCACATTATATAAGCGGAGGGCAGTGATTGCAGAAATCTTTACCAGAAATGATTCCTCCAGCACCTACAAATGGTGCAGGCAGAAATCCCTTAAGCTGACTAACTTCTTCAAGGTTAATGCTTTGCAGCCTTGAAATAGATACAACTGCAGTACTCCCACAGATCACTACTCATGCACCCCTCATATTGCTTCTCTGTGACACAAATTCACATACAGAAAGCAAAATACGCTACACATCTGCATGTAAAGCTACATGATCTTCAGCTGGCCGGATGGGTTTTCTTAGTCTCGAGTTGTGGCACAAACATGTAGTATATCATAGTGAGAATATTTATCCTAAAGTTCAGAGATCTCCTATGTCATTCCCATCTGAGTATCAGGCAATATAACAGCTTCCTGAATCCCCTTGAAGTACGTGGCCTCCTGCACATATAATTGCTGTAGTAACTAAGTTAGTATTATAAATGATGAAACATGATTATGCATCTGTGTTACACTGTCTTCTGAATAATTTCAAATTGAAGTTAAACATGAGGCAGATGTCAGCAATGCTAAAAGTAGTATTTATTTTCAATGACATATTAAATGCCGTTCCCATCACTACAGTGATCTAACAAACTGGTGCTCAGTTTGATTTAGCAATTTCAGAATAATCAGGTGCATCTACTTCTTGCCAATTTTTCTGCTTTTTTTAAGAAACAGCAGAAGTCAATCTTATGTTTTTATTTCCATATCTTGTAAATATAAATCGAGCAGTGTCATCTCCAACGTTTTAAAAGTGTTTTTAAATTTATAATTAATAGACTAGTAATTATCATATGATTGTTCACAAGATTGTATTTTATAGGAGATTCTGTCACCGCACAATTCTATGCATGTGTTACTGTGTTGCTATGGAATTCTTCATAATCTTCCCATTATTTTTGAACATCTATATCCCTTTGCAGTTACTATTTCACACATTAAGAAAGATTTAACTCTGGCTGTCAAATGTAAGGCAGCAGCCTGAAAATTGTGCAAGGTCACTAACTGCTTCATTTATGTAAGTACTAAAGAAAGCACTGCCATTTGGTGGAGACATTTAAGTGAGCAGTTTCTGGCTATGCCTTTTTTTCAGATGGGCAATCACTTTTAATCTGATGTACATAAGGTCTCCAACTGAATGTTGTCCAAGACATAATTAAATCTTGCAATTGTTCCTAAAGAAAATATTGGAAGCTGCTCAAAAAAAAACTTAATCTTTTTCACCTTTAAAAATATAAGTTCACATACACAGGAACATAAAAAGTTGCAGAGTAGAAGACTCTGAACAATACATCATGGGTGCATCCCTCCCTACCATCAACAGTATCTAAAGGAGGTGCTGCCTCAAGAAGGCATCATCAAAGACCCCTACCATCTGGAAAATGTCATATTTTCATATCTACCATTGGGCAGGAGGGACATAAGGTTGAAATCCCCCCCCAAAAAACAGATTAAAGAACAGCTATTTCCCTTTAACCACTCAGTTCTTGAACTGACCAGCAAAATGCTGAGCACCACTATGGTTGGCAACATTATCACCACTCTGATTACTTTGCACAAACTTAAATGAACTTTTTTTGTTTTAATTATTTTTTCTTTTTCTTGTAAAAATTATATATAGTTTATGTTTAATTTATGTTTTTCCTGTAAATGCTGCTTATATGATGATATGTGCTTGTAATGTTGCTGCAAGCAAGTTTTTCATTGAAACTTACTTGTGATGAGGTCATACATCTTTTCTCCTGGCATAAAACAAGGTCCATAAGAGTACTTGACAGCTCACGAACATTGATTATAGAGACCCAGTTAAAAATCAAAGGGAAGCATGAGACAGCCTGTTTTGACTCAACACTTAAACTAGTTTCTTAAGATGACAGGAAGTTCACTTTAAATAACTTGTGAACAAATTAATCAAGCCAGTTTGATTCAAAAGCTGATACTGTTCACTCATCTTTTATTCATAATCGTCCCATTTCCATTAGGATTGGTACCAATATGCAATTGATTTATTATTAAGTATTCACACCATTAAATTTGCTGGCATTAGGCATGCTTATCATCTCATCGCCCTTAAAAAATTCAAAAATTATTTCTTTCAGCAGGATTTTCTACACTTCAATTAAATCTTCATAGCTTTCATGCAGAATGTACAATATAGAAGTGGCATATACAGAAAAAGATAGTTCAAATCTTAAATTCAACTTAGGAATTGAGATCAAAGACAAAATCTCAGTTCATTTTTTTTTACTCCTTAGATACCAACTGATGTGTATGTGCATTTCCAATATTTTGTTTCTATCTTAATCTCCAAGCCATTGCATTTTCTTTACTCACCAGTATGTGGCCATGTTATTGATTTAATTTTCAACAATGTTCATTTTTAAACCTGAATTATATCCATTAATGATTTTTTATTTGAGCCAACACAATGTCCAGTAGCACTCACATCTACGATGATGAACTGCATTGAGAGATTGGTTCTGGCTAGAATCAACACCTGCCTAAGCAAACACCTGGACACACTGAAATTTGCCTATCACCTCAATAGGTCTAAAGTGGATGCAGTCTCATTGGCTCTTTTCAAAGCCTTGGATCACCTGGACAATACTAATTCTTTCTTACATCAGGTTCACTGACTAGTGCTCAGTGTTTAACAAAACCATAAACACAAAATAATCTGTAGATGTTGGGGTCAAAGCAACACTCACAACACGCTGGAGGAACTCAGCAGGTCGGGCAGCATCCGTGAAAAAGATCAGTCGAGGTTTCGGGCCGGAACCCTTCACCAGGTCTGCCCCTTCTTACTACAGTCCTGATGAAGGGTTCCGGCCCAAAACCTCGACTGATCATTTCCACGGATGCTGCCCAACCTGCTGATTTCCTCCAGTGTGTTTTAACAAAACCATTCCTACAGTTTTCACCAAAAAGCTCCAAAATCCGGGCTTCTGTACCTCACTTGGACTTCCTCATCGGATGACTACAGTCTGGGCGGATCTGAAGTAACATCTCCACCTCACTGATAATCAACACTGGAGTACTCCAAGGATGTGTGCTTAGCCTACTGCTCTATTCTCTCTACACCCATGACTGTGTGGTTAGACACAGTTCAAATGCCATCTATGAATTTGCTGATGACACAACCATTGCTAGCAGAATTTCAAATGGTGACGAGAAGGTGTACAGAAGCAAGATAAATCAGCTGGTTGAGTGGTGTCATGGCAACAACCTTGCACTCAATGTCTGTAAGATGAAAGAATTGATTGTGGACTGCAGGATGGGTAAGACGCGGGCACACACACTAGTCCTCATCAAGGGATCAATAGTGGAAAGAATGAGCAATTTCAACACCCTGGGTGTTAACATCTCTAAGGATCTAACCTGGGCCCAACATATCGATGCAATTATAACTTTCTATCTATCTATCTATCTATCTATCTATTTATTTATTTATTTAAATCTTGCATTTTTAAATTACATCTAATTTAAATCTTAAAGAAGGCACAACAATGGCTATGGTTCATTAGAATGTTGAGGAGATAACATCAAAAACACTTGCAAATTTCTACAGATGTACTGTGGAGAGCATTCTAAATGGCTGCATCACCATCTAGTATGCAGGGGTGGGGGGCACTGCACAACATCAAAATAAGCTGCAGAAAGTCGCAAACTTAGTCAGCTCCATCACGGGCACTAGCTTCCCCAGCATTCAGGAAATCTTCAAGGAGTGATGCCTCAAAAAAGGTGGCATCCATCATTAAGGACTCCCATCACCCAGGTCATGCCCTCTTCTCATTGCTACCATCGGGAAGGAAGTACAGGAGCCTGAAGGCGCACACTCAACGATTCTGGAGTAGCTTCTTCCTCTCTGCCATCACATTTCTGAATAAATATTGAACCTATGAACACTGCCTCACTGCTTTTTTTTTACTTTTTTCTCTCTTTTTGCACTATTTAATTTATATATACTGTAATTTACAGATTTTATTATTATGTATTGCAATGTACTTGCAACCAGGTGACTGTTGAATATCATTGTTTTATTCTTAAAATGCACTTATGTATTCACCTTGGTAATGCTAAAATAGCTGCCTGTGCCTTTCAGAGAAAATGGTGATATCCTTTTGCACATATGGAGTAGAATGAAGAGTTACCATGTTCTAGAAAGGACGATGTCCGAATGCTTTTCCCAGGTTTGGTGAGGAAAGCTGAATATCTGATAATATCCATGTAAGTTCATTTGTATTTGTTTATAAATCTAGAATATCAGTAACTTGGCAAGTTTTACATGTGGATGCTTTAGATTTTCACAAGTAAAATGGATTGACACTAGAATAGTGTGATTGTGAAGGTCCTTAATTGGCCTACTAGGCTAGAATTTCTAGTAATTCAACTACAGGAAAATATATGGCAAAAATTTATTTGTCTTTCTTTATTGTTTGTGGATGCTTTAGATTTTCACAAGTAAAATTGATTGACACTAGAATAGAGTGATTGCGAAGTTCCTTAATTGGCCTACTAGGCTAGAATTTCTAGTAATTCAACTACAGGACAATATATGGTAAAAATTTATTTGTCTTTCTTTATTGTTTGTGGATGCTTTAGATTTTCACAAGTAAAATTGATTGACATTAGAATAGTGTGATTGCGAAGTTCCTTAACTGGCCTACTAGGCTAGAATTTCTAGTAATTCATCTACAGGGCAATATAAGGTAAAAGTTTATTTGTCTTTCTTTATTGTTTCATGACCAAATGTGAATGTACTGAGTAATGTGAATGTGTTAATCTCTGTTCACATAGCGTTAATGAGGAGAACTCATTTCAAAGTCTAGCCGTAAACACAAGGAATTCTGCAGATGCTGGAAATTCAAGCAACACACATCAAAGTTGCTGGTGAACACAGCAGGCCAGGCAGCATCTCTAGGAAGAAGTACAGTCCATGTTTCGGGCCGAGTCCTGACGAAGGGTGTCGGCCCGAAACACCGACTGTACCTCTTCCTAGAGATGCTGCCTGGCCTGCTGTGTTCACCAGCAACTTTGATGTGTGTTGCTTCAAGGTCTAGCATATGTGTTTGGAAGTTAAGCACGTGTGTGCCAAATGTGAGTATATCTCCTAGTAAAGATGAGATGTATTTATTCATGTTTTTGATGTTATGTATAAGGTACAGGGTTGGTGGGATTCTAACATTGTTTGTATTTTTTTCAGAATTGCCACTACCGTATTGGTTTAGTATATTTTGTTTTAGTTATTTTCATACTGCATACGTAACAAGTGGTCTGAAGTTAAACTGAGATTGTAATAGCGGTACAATAATAGTGGGAACTGTGTTTTTAAATTTATTTTGTTGTTTTTATTTTGATACCCCCTTTCTGCAATAAAACATCTAAAACAGATAAAGGAATTTAAGACCTGAAAAAGTATTTGTTATCCTGTGTGTGTATTTTTCCCCAGGCTGCATAGTACTGCCTCCGTATGTGCCGGTGATATTCTACCTGATTCTGATTCTGCTCCTCATGAGTTCTGTTCATTTAGTTAGATTGCTTTGGAAGATATGGAATAATCATCTTTTCCCATCAATCCCTAATATTAATTGACACAGTGCCAGTTTGTTTGACTATATAGTCTGGTTAACAATTTGCTGTAATTACACATTGATGTTTTGGAAATTGTGCACAGGCTGGGCTGCAGTTGTTTGAAGTAGTTGTTAAAATTCTATGCTGCTGTATGATTCCCTCAGGCAAGCAAGATGGATGCATTTTATTTTATCTTATAAGATGAAGCCAAATATTTTGAGAGAAAGAACTATGTTTCAGTTGCTTTCCCCTGGAACTCTCCTCATCCCACTATTTCCTCTCCAGTGGCAATGGATAGCAATGGTCCCAATCTGCTGTTGCATTCCAATGATGATGACATACAAATAATATTAGAATCAGAATCAGGTTTATTATCACTGGCATGCATCATGAAATTTGTCAACTTAGCCCCAGCAGTTCAATGCAATACATAATATACAAGAAAAAAAATACAATAAATAAATAAATAAATAAATAAATAAATAAATTACAATATACATATATTGAAAAGAATAAAAATCGTGCAAAAAGCAGAAATAATATATATTAAAAAAGTGAGATAGTATTGAAGGGTTCAATGGCAGCGAGGAAGATGCTGTTCCTGAACCGCTGAGTGTGTGCCTTCAGGCTCCTGTACTTCCTGCCTGATGGTAACAGTGAGAAAATGGCATGCCATGGGTGCTGGAGGTCCTTAATAATGGACACCGTCTTCCTGAGACACCACTTTTTGAAGCTGTCCTGAGTACTTTGTAGGCTAGTACCCAAGATGGAGCCAACTAAATTTACAACCCTCTGCAGCTTCTTTCAGTTCTGTGTTCATGGGAACTGCCAAAACTTCATGTGATTAGCTCTCCCTGTCAGAAACTGTCTCAGTATGCAGAATCACTAAAAGAAAAACCTTCACAGAAAATATTTCCAGCCGTTAAAATCATTAATTAAACTCTGCACAGTTCAAGCTCAGAAACCCTTCAACAGTCTGCATTTGTTGATCATGACAGCATTGTATTCTTAGACCTAGAGCTGCAGCATCATCTGATTCACACAAGAAAATCAATAAAATAAAACACCTAGTCATTTAGGTAAACTCAATTAGTTCAAAATATAGTAAATTAACTGATTACCCTTGTGCCTCCTAGCCACTCTTCCCCATTGAAATGAATAAGCTCATAGCCTGCCATGGAGAATAAGACTTATGAGAAGGTGTGGATGTGGTGCTGGGACTGGAGAGTCAGTCAAGCAACCTATCTAATAATTTTTAGCATATTATATAGCTTAGCTCTTGTATGATGCATCTATGTACTAGGTAAATATTTCAGTTTTGGAAGTGATTGGATCACAAAACTTGTAAAATAATTATTATATGAATGGATAAACTGAGATAATAGTCCCTTTCTCACATGCCTCTTTCATATTTTCATGCAGGTTCTTAGAATGGGGAGGAGGGAGGAGGTGATTATCATGGTAACGCTATCCTGCAGGGAAATAATATTGGATAAAACTGAAAGAACTTTCTGAGCTGAATGCTGCATGTCTAATGTTCTTGCAGTACAAGTGGCCTAGAAGTGAACATGATTATATTGCCTCAGATCACTTAATAGATGCAAGGCAGAATTTTAAATTTAGAGTGTATAGGGATAAGGATAGTGTGGACATGCTACAAGATCATGTAGCTCTCAGGAAACAGAACTCTGCAGCATGTGTACCAATGGTTCTTTAAAACTAGCATTGTAAAATCATTATTTCCAAGTTTCCTAAACAATTGGGTTGATCCTTAGTGATGACATGTATAACTCAGTTTCAACACTACTATTTAAAAGATTAATGGAAATATCATGTTAGATTAATTCTGAATTCAAAGAAGATAGCATATGGAGTGCAGACAAACAACGGCTTCTGAATAGTTTACTGACTCATTACTGAAGATGCTAAGGAGATAATTTTTCCAGCTGACACGAGGAAGTTCCAATGGCTTGTAGGCATGCTTGGAGATTGCCACTTAAGGGAGCAAGCAAAGTGCTCCTGCACCTGGATTCAATGTCACAAAAGACTTAATGACCATATCAACAGCAATAATAATCTTACTTTACTGTGGTCATCTAAATTAAGTCAGGAATTATGAGTTTAGAAGACTTCCCCTATACTCTGATGTATTATCTCAACCTTAAGTCTATTCCCATTTATCATAACTCATACAATCTTATTTTGCAAATATACGTTTCACTTTCTGTCTTTGAACTTCTTCATGTCTCAAAGTATGGGATAAATGCTTTGATCATAGAACCCACTGTCACCCATTAAGATTCTTCATTCAGTTTCCCACATGCCATGATGAACAGATACAAGAGGAGTGTCATGGAGATGGGGTGGGAGGAAGCCACTGAGTGAGCCTTATGTTCAAAGCAAAGAGTCATCAGTCACGAACATCACAACAGTTAGAGTTAAGACCTGCTCAGTCTATGGTTAGTTATCGTGTATGTAGTTAATAGGAGCCTACATTTGTGAGAAGCCTGACAGAGCTACAATCTGTGCACCTGTGTTCTCTGACCAGTCTCAACTCAAACAAAGGTCATTTATTTGCCAGCCCTCGCACTTGCACTTTACAATCGTGCACCACTGACTGTGAGATCTTGTAAATATTTCATTGAGACATGCAAGGCTCTGAGAGGAATTGATAGAGGAGCTGACAAAAGTCTCTTTCCTGCAGCTGAGCATCTAGATTTAGATACCGCAATTTCAAGATTTGAGACTGTCCAGTTAGGACTGATATATGGAATTCTCTACTTCAGCAGGCTATGAATTCTTGTGCACTGAATGCATTCAAGACTTAGATGATTGTATCTTTAGAAGGTAAAAGGAAAATGAGATATGGTGATTGGGCAGCAAACACAACCTATGCTGATGTTGTGATAGATCGTAAGCAACCTGGGCCGGGAGACCTGTTTTTTTGCCAAGCTCAGCTTTCTAAATACAGCAGCTGTGAACTTGTAAAGACATAAGTGTTGTTATTGAAAAAGCTAAATTTCCAACCAATATTCTTTGTTTAGGTTCCAATCGGAAACAGGAGTCTGTCTTCAATTCTTAATGAAAATGGCAAACAGTGATCAGTTTGAAATTAAAAACACAGCTTTGCAAACAGTACTGTCCTTGGAGCCACAGATTTGCTGCTCACAGCACCTGATCTAACTGCTGAAGAGGTGCAGTATAAAACAATGGGTTATTTAATTTAGCTTGTTTCAAAGCAGACACTGCGGGCTAAGTTCTTCAGTTCAAGGAAACTTGCCAACCAGATGGATACTGTCATTTAGCATATCAACAGCTGATCTGTTAATAAGTTGGAAGATTTATGCGCTTGTGGAGTCAGCTTCAGAACATTAAAAGTGAGTACCTGGGATCTCTGTCTCCAGAAGCTTTTAGACCACTTGTATTGAAAGGCTTCAGAAAAAAGTATCACGCGTGTATGAAATCACCCAAGCGGCACAAAGGTAATATAAATATAGACAGCAACTCAATCTTATTAGGAATGGCCAAGGAAGCATGGTAGAAACACTGGATGAACTAAAGTCCATTCCACAGCCTTTGATTTTGGCAATGGACAACTGGTTTGACTGTGGCTCTGGTGTATCTCTTCTCAGCTCATAGGAATTGTAACTCCTTTTTGGAAGTCCTTTATGTTTTAGAAATGGTTTGTAATTTGGAAATAGTTTATAAGTTAAAAATCTTCTGTGAGTTTTAAATGTGTTTTAAGAATGTTGTTTGAATTTACAGTAAATTTAGTAAATGTGAATAACTGAAAATAAATGAACTGTGGTTAAACTACTTTGTTAGCTGGAATTACCTCCTCCTTGGTAGGGAGTGGGGAATTGTTGGACACACCACTCAAATGGTGGATATTGGCAGCTAAATTTGCCATGGAGAATGAACAGTGAAATAAAGTAGCCTTTAAAGACTGGGTAATTAGTATAATATATCTTTCCTTTAGTGAGGGCACCCATAGCTATTTATATTGGGCAGGGCTTAAGGTCTTCATTAGACTTTAGAACTTTGCGATCAGCAAACCCAATAGCATTACAATGTAACCATTGAGATTTTCATAGTAAATTCATATATGGTCACTTCCAAAACTTAGAAATTAAACCAAAAACATTTTACATTCACAACATTCGATTTCACTACTATTTTGTGAATAAAACCTTTACAGTGACTCAATAAATCATTTGTGAGGTAGTTGTACTTATTGCTAGATCAGTTTAACAATTATCCAGTCCCCCTTGCTACTGTATTGATGATTGCATTTGCTGGGAGAGTTCCGGGACTTACGCTTAGAAAGTCTGTTGATAATCACCTACGTTTACGATTCATTGCTCAAACTATTAATGTGCTATAATTAGCAACTCACCTCTCTGAAAATGCAGCTTGACATGCTCAAGTTAAATGAGGAAGTTGGTGGCTTCCCAAATGTTGACATTTCCAGGGCTATTAACCACCCCTCCACACCCCTCAGCAATCCACACAAAAGCCTTAAACGCTACTCAATCAAGAAACATCATTCCAGAGATTGGCAGATCCACAACAGCATCAGGGAAAACCAATCAATTAGGCTTTAATTGACCAGGATAAAGGAGATAAAATTGCATCAGTAATGGGCTAATCACATACTGAATTTTGTAGCTTTGTGTTTTTGTGCAAGTCATTTTTTTGGCTTGCATGAATTGATTAACAATTTGTATTGGCTATTTTATGACATCTCTATGAAAAAAGATCACTTAAAGTAATTTTGTTTGTTCCAATAATATCCTATTAAAATGTTTACTGAATAAAAATCTGTTGATACCACTGCAACGTGCTTAGAATTAATGACACTTGGAATTAAATTCCACGTTAATGAGAAGTAGTTTGAAAATCAAATGCCTTTCAAGTACCTGGAACTGTTCTTGATTCTTCACTTTACCTGGAACTTATCTGTCATTTACTACTTCGATGGAATGTTTTTGCATCCGTTGAAGTGATTTATTTAGCTGATTCACATCATGTGAGTCATCTGCTATTTGAAGGGAAACCAATTCTTTTTCTTCCTTTTTTTTCCACTGTTTGTGATTTATAAACTGGCTAAGATACACATAATCCTGTGCAGTTTACCAATTCTATGCATTCATGATAGTCCAGGGTATTTGTGCTTGAACGGTTTGGATTATACACATTTTGAAAGCAGTTTATCAGGTCCAGGACAACATTAGAATCATAACTTCTTGAAGTGGATTACTCCCACCCATTGTAAGTTTAATTCTTCCAGTGCTCATAAAAGTACTTTTTAAATGTGATGAAAGTCTCTGTTTCCACCATTTTCACAGGAGTGAGTTCCAGATTCCAGTTATATTTTTCGTGAAAAGGTCTTTCCTCAACATTGTTTCAAACTTCCTATCAATTAAATTTATCTATCTTAGCTAATTATTGGCCTCCCTGGCTGAAGAAATTGATTTTTCTTGTTCATCCTTTGTTCCTCTTCATGATATACACCTCAATTAAATTTCTCCTTTGTGCTTTAAAAAAAAAAGTCGTATTATTCTCTTCCTCTAACTGTAATACCCAATCCGGTCTCTTCTACGCCCTACTACTTAGTCATAGTAAATATTTTATTGATTCCGGGGGAAATTGGTTTTCGTTACAGTTGCACCATAAATAATAAATAGGAATAGAACCATACATAGTTAAATAGTAATATGTAAATTACGCCAGTAAATTGTGAAATAATTCCAGGACCAGCCTATTGGCTCAGGGTGTCTGACCCTCCAAGGGAGGAGTTGTAAAGTTTGATGGCCACAGGCAGGAATGGCTTCCTATGATGCTCTGTGTTGCATCTCGGTGGAATGAGTCTCTGGCTGAATGTACTCCTGTGCCCAACCAGTACATTATGTAGTGGATGGGAGACATTGTCCGAGATGGCATGCAACTTAGACAGCATCCTCTTTCCAGACACCACCGTCAGAGAGTCCAGTTCCATCCCCACAACATCACTGGCCTTACGGATGAGTTTGTTGATTCTGTTGGTGTCTGCCACCCTCAGCCTGCTGCCCCAGCACACAACAGCAAACATGATAGCGCTGGGCACCACAGACTCGTAGAACATCCTCAGCATCGTCCGGCAGACGTTAAAGGACCTCAGTCTCCTCAGGAAATAGAGACGGCTCTGACCCTTCTTGTAGACAGCCTCAGTGTTCTTTGACCAGTCCAGTTTATTGTCAATTCGTATCCCCAGGTATTTGTAATCCTCCACCATGTCCACACTGACCCCCTGGATGGAAACAGGGGTCACCGGTACCTTAGCTCTCCTCAGGTCTACCACCAGCTCCTTAGTCTTTTTCACATTAAGCTGCAGATAATTCTGCTCACATCATGTGACAAAGTTTCCTACCGTAGCCCTGTACTCAGCCTCATCTCCCCTGCTGATGTATCCAATTATGGCAGTCATCCGAAAACTTCTGAAGATGACAAGACTCTGTGCAGTAGTTGAAGTCCGAGGTGTAAATGGTGAAGAGAAAGGGAGACAAGACAGTCCCCTGTGGAGCCCCAGTGCTGCTGACCACTCTGTTGGACACACAGTGTTGCAAGCACACGTACTGTGGTCTGCCAGTCAGGTAATCAAGGATCCATGATACCAGGGAAGCATCCACCTGCATCACTGTCAGCTTCTTCCCCAGCAGAGCAGGGCGGATGGTGTTGAACGCACTGGAGAAGTCAAAAAACATGACCCTCACAGAGCTCGCTGGCTTGTCCAGGTGGGCGTAGACACAGTTCAGCAGGTAGACGATGGCATCCTCAACTCCTCATCGGGGCTGGTAGGCGAACTGAAGGGGATCTAAGTGTGGCCTGACCATAGGCCGGAGCAGCTCCAAAACAAGTCTCTCCAGGGTCTTCATGATGTGGGAGGTCAATGCCACCGGTCTGTAGTAATGTGGTGACAAAGAACAGTATACAGTATTCTAACATGGCCTAAACAGTTCTAGCACGGCTTTCCTGTCTTTATGTTCTATGTTATGGCCAATAAAGACATATATCCCTGTAGATCTTTTAACTACCTTGTCTATTGATCTTGTTACATACTTATAATATTCAAAAATTGTGGAAAAGCAACACCTTATATTCCACCTGGGTAGCCTCCAACCTGCTGACATGAATATTGCTTTCTCCTTCCGAACTTTAAAAAAAAGAAATCCATCTCCCTTCCCTGTTCTATTCCCCACTCTGGCCTCTTACCTCTTCTCACCTGCTTATCATCTCCCTCCGGGTCTCCTTCTCCTTCCCTTTCTCCTAGAGTTCACTCTCGTCTCCTATGAGATCTTTTTCTATCAGACCTTTTCCTCTCCAGCCCTTTTCCTTTCCCACCCACCCGGCTTCACCTATCACCTTTGAGCTATCCTCCTTCCCTTCCCCTCCCCCGTCTTTTCATTCTGGCATCTTCCCCCATCCTTTTCAGTTCTGAAGAAGGGTCACAGCCCAAAAAGTCGACTGTCTATTCATTTCCATAGATGCTGATTGATCTGCTGAGTTCCTCAGACATTTTTATGCGTGTTGCTTTCAAAAATTCTTGTTCAATTTATCTATTCAAAGCTTTCCAGTGAACAGGAGATCTTCCCATGAGCAAGGACAGAGGAAGGTTCTCATTAAACAAAAAAAAATACTGTCACATTTGCATTCCTCATTTGTGGAATGCTTAAGATTTTGCTTAGACTGTTGATTCAGCACATTCTGGCAAGTGAGGGATGACATAATGATTAATTAGATGTAATATTCAATATAGGTTTAAGGCATTGAATACAAGAAATTCAATTAACAAAAGGTACCTAGAGTTTACAGCCAAGATATGCATCTTCTAATTTATCACAATGTTTTACATGCAGTAAGTTAGCTCTGTTGTTTCATCAGGCCTACCAGAAAGACCTTCATCAGATCATCATAAAGTCTAATACTTTTTACCATATCCTTACAACCAGTTTTGAAAGACCTTTTCCAAATTCAAGATGCTAGTGTGGGTCTTCCATTGCTTAGCCATGACTTATTGATTTGGAAAATGCATATTTTGTCATTAAGCAGCAAGTCATCCAATTTTACGGAGATGATCCCAGTATTGCCCTTTGCCAGTTTACCACAACTCCATTATTGTGTAAACAATTAGTCAGACACTTTAATAACGTGGTCAATACAAGCCAGTTATTAGGACCAGGCCTGATGCAGGGCTTCCACCTGAAATGGAACTACACCTATCACTCCACAGACACTGCTCAGCTTGCTGAGCTCATCCAGAAGACTGTTTGCTGCTAAAGATCCCAGCATCTCCATTTCCCTGAGTCTCCTTTTTACTCCTGTACTTTAACTTCAAAGAAATTATCCTTCTCCCTTTGATGGGGGTTCTGCTCCTCTCTTACTGTTCCTCCTTCAGTGATTTCTGTTGTTGTCATGCTACTCGACCACATTCCTGCCAAGACTCACTACCACAGCCACGTCTCCCTTCTCACTGCTGGTTCTGCATGACTTCCAGTTCTGTTTGCAGGCCTCCTGGTTAAGCCCCAGCTAAGATCTCAGGTAGTACACTTAATTCATTACTTCTTCCTACAGTTTTCTCTCCATGCCCTATGCTCCACCAACTCTGCTGCACATCTGTATCATCTGGCACTTTCCTATTCTCTCCCATGACTTCATGCCTTGCTTTCCCAAATATACTAACATCTGCACTTTCTTGTCTGTTGTCAGATTCACACTTTTATCGAGCTGTTCATTCTCTTTTTGGCCTCTTCATATTCTGATGCAGGGGTTTAACCAGAAATATTGACAATTCCTTCCTACCCACCAAAGCTGCTCAAGCCACTGAGATCCCAAAGTCTGTTGCTACTTATAAGGACCACTGCAGCAATCCCACAACACTTAGCCTAATACTGGACAAAGAATGAAGCTAAAATAATACAATATCATATTAGCTACAATCTGCATTTATGTTTCTTAATAAGTTAATTAGCTTTTTTGTTATGGATAGGCTAACATCATTGTTAACATAACAAATCTGGGAAATTTGTACGTTTGTATTTACTTCAGTTACTTACATTACATAATGCAATTACAACCCAAATACAGAGAATCCTAGGATCATAAATGGATAAATTTGAAGGAAAAAAGTATTCAGTAGAGGTTATATGGTATATTACGCATTATCTTTGCAGCATCCATATTCAATATACCGTTACTCCTCTTGTCTGCTTACCACTTATCCTATTTTTTACTCTTTGTAATGCTCGCAGCAGCTGTCCCCTGCCATACATCTTTCTCCTTAGTTTGATCTTTGCCTCCATCATTAAAACAATGAGTGGGTGTAAGATGCAGCACTCAACTATCTAAAGGGCAAAATCTCAATTTCATACAAAATATTTACATTTATTCAAAAACTAACTAATGAAAGGGAGGTAAATTAATTCAACTCTGTGTATGAACATCACATTAAATAGGGCATTTATATAATATTTTTACTACTTCAAGACACCCAGAACCAATTACAGTAAGCGAAGTGGGTAGGCACTATTGCACAGTGAGAACCACTGCAGCCAAAAAGTATATGATTTGAGGGTTAAGATCCTGCCATCAATACTGTTTGAAGGATAAGATGTAAGAAACCACCATTACTAGGAATACTTGGCAGCTGACAAAAATAGATGTCAGGTCAAACACACCTATGACATGTCCCTTTTTACTAAATTGGATATTGCAAGCAATAGCAAGATTTGGGTATGTGCCACTTGTGATTCCTCTCTAACTGCCACCAAATGAAAAGTAGACTGGTAATTTAACCATTGTGTGCTCATTTTTCCAAGCATTGATGCTCACTGTTCTAATAGCAGTCAAGATTCACTCCTTCTATATCAGAATTAAGGAAGTAATCACACCTACTCGAGAAATATCTGGAATGATCTTAATTCTCAGCCAACACTCCTGCTCACCACTACCCACTCCTCCTCCTACACACCACCAGGATGTCTCAAATGTCTGCACATCCCATCAAGGATACAGGGTATCCCAGATATCAATTCCTGATCTTCCAATAAAGAACTCAGTACAACATTCTGTACACCGTACCTCTCCTAGTTACCCACTATTGATTCTTCTAAGTGCAACCTGATTACCTTCACATCACTAACAGACACAATGCTCAGTTCCACTGCTGGCGATTTTTACAGTTGCCTGCAGAAGGTACCACAATAGATCTTACATTCAGTTAGGGCAGGTCGTCATTTTCTTAAGTCCATATGAAATAGGAGTAGAGTTAGGCCATTTGGCCCATCGAGTCTGCCCCACCATTCAATTATGGTTGATCCTATTTTCCTTAACTCAGCCCCACTCCCCAGCCTTCTCCCCATAACCTTTGATGCCGTGTCCAATCAAGAATCTATCAAGCTCTACCTTAAATACCCCTAACAACCTGTCCTCCACAGCTGGCTGTGGTAATAAATCCCCCAAATTCACTACCCTCTGGCTAAAGAAAATTCTCCACATCTCTGTTTTAAATGGATGCTCTTCTATCCTGAGCCTGTGCCCACTTTTCCTAGTCTCATCCACCATGGGAAACATCCTTTCCACATCTGCTCCGCCTATTTGAAAGGTTTCAGTGAGATCCCCCCTCATCCTTCCAAATTCCAGCCAGTACAGACCCAGAGCTATCAAACGCTCCTCGTATGATAACCCTTTCATTCCCGCATCATAACCACATCATCCTTGTGAATCTCCTGTGAGCCCTCTCCAATTCCAACACATCTTTTCTCAGATGAGGAGCCCAAAACTGTTAACAATACTCACCACTACCTCAGCATCACATCCTTGCTCTTGTATTCTAGACCTCTTGAAATTAATGCTAACATTGCATTTGCCTTCCTCACCACCGACTCTACCTGCAAGTTAACCTTCAGGGTGTTCTGCACCAGGACTCCCAAGTCCCTTTGCCTCTCAGATTTTTGGATTTTCTCCCCATTTGGAAAATAGACTGTACATTTATTTCTACTACCAAGGTGAACAACCATGCATTTTCCAACATTGTATTTCATTTGCCACTCTCTTGCCCATTCTCCTAATCTGTCAAAGTCCTTCTGCAGCCTACCTGTTTCCTCAACACTACCTGCCCCTCCAGCAGTTTTCATATCATCTGCAAATTTGGCAAGAAACTCTTCCATTCCATCATCTAAATTATTAAAATACAGCATAAAAAGACATGATCCCAACAGAAACCCCTGTGGAACACCAATAGTCACTGACAGACAATCAGAAAAGTATCCTTTTATTCCTACTTGTTGCCTCCTATGAATCAGCTAATGCTCTGACCACGCCACTAACTTTCCTGTAAGCAGCCTCACGTGTGGCACCTTGTCAAAGGCTTTCTGAAATCCAAATATACAACATCCACTGCATTCCCTTTATCAGTCCTACGTGTAATCTCCTCAAAGAAGTCCAACAGGTTAGTCAGACAAGCTTTTCCCTTAAGGAAACCATGCTGATTTTCTCCTTGTCTTATGTCACTAAGTACTCCATAAGCTCATCCTTAACAATTGACTCCATCATCTACCCAACCACTGAGGTCAGGCTAACTGGTCTATAATTTCCTTTCTGCTGCCTTCCTCCTTTCTTAAAAAGTGCAGTGACATTTGCAATTTTCCTGTCCTCTGGCACCATGCCAGAGTCCGATTTTTTAAAAAGATCATTACTAATACTGCCACAATCTCTACCGCTACCTCTTTCAGAACCCTAGGGTGCAGTTCATCTTGTCTGGGTGACTTACATATCCTTGAATCTTTCAGCTTTTTGAGCACTTTCTCCCTTGTTATAGTAACTGCACTCACTTTTCCTCCCTCACACCCTTCAATACCTGGCACACTGCTAGTGTCTTCCACAGCGAAGACTGATGCAAAATACTCATTTAATTGATCTGCCATCTCCTTGTCCCCCATTTTTATTTCTCTGGCCTCAATTTCTAGCGGTCCTACATCCACTCTCATCTCTCTTTTATCTTTTACATATTTGTAAAAACTTTTTCCATCCACTTTGATATTGTTTGCTAGCTTGCTTTCATAGTTCATCTTTTCCCTGCTAATGATTCTTTAGTTGCTTTCTGTCGGGTTTTATAAGCTTTCCAATCCTCTGTCTTCCCACTAATTTTTGCTTTGTTGTATGCCCTCTCTTTTGCTTTTACATTAGCTTTGACTTCCTTTGTTGGCCACAGTCGCGCTATTTTGCCATTTGAGCGTTTATTCATGTTGGAATACATCTATCCTGCACCTTCCTAATTTTTCCTCAGAAACGCATGTCATTGCTGCTCTGCTGTCATTACTGCCAGCATCTCCTTCCAATTTACTTTGGCCAACTTCTCTCTCATACCACTGTAATTTTCTTCACTACACCACATCAGACTTTACTTTTTCCCGATCAAATTTCAAGTTGAACTCAGTCATATTGTGATCACTATCTCCTAAGGATTCTTTTACCTTAAGCTCTCTAATCACCACCAGTTCATTACATAACACCCAGTCCAGTATATCTGATCCCCTAGTAGGCTGAATGACAAACTGCTCTAAGAACCCATCTCTTAGGCATTCAATAAATTCATTCTCTTGGGATCCATTTCCAACCTGATTTTCCCAATCAACCTGCATGTTGAAATCTCCCATGACTATCATGATATTGCCCTTTTGACACACCTTTTCTATTTCCTGCTGTAATCTGTGGCCCACATCTCAGCTACTGCTGGAAAGCCAGTAAATAACTGCCATCAGGATCCTTTTACACTTGTAGTTTCTTAACTCAGCCCAGAAGGATTCAACATCTTCCAATCCTATGTCATATCTTTCTACTGATTTTATGCCATTCTTTACCAGCAAAGCCACTTCATCCCCTGCCAACTTTCCTATCCCTTGGGCAATATGTAACCTTGGACATTCAGCTCCCAACTACAACCATCCTTCAGCAACGACTCAGTGATGGCCACAACATCATACCTGACAAACTGTAAAAGTGCAACAAGATTATCCACCTAATTTCTTATACTCCATGGATTGAGATGTAACTCTTTGAGTACTGTATTTGTTACCCTTTTTGATTCTGCATCCTTAATGCACTGATACCCTGTTGGCTGCAATTTTGTCCTATCATCTGCCTGCCTTTCCTGACAGTCTGACTGCACACTATCTTTGCTTATTTACAATTCGTCCTATCCTGAGTCCCTTCACTTCCGTTCCAACCTCCTGCCAAATTAGCTTAAAGCCTCCCCAGCAGCTCTAACAAACCTGCCCATGAGAATATTGTTTTCCCTTGGGTTCAGGTGCAACCCGTCACTTTTGAACAGGTTGTACCTCTCCCAGAAGAATCTGAAGCCCTGCCCCCTGTACCAGCTTCTCAGCCAAGCATTAAATTGCCAGTATTACTATTTCTGCCCTCACTGGCACATGTCACTGGTGGCAATCCAGAAATGACTACTCTTGAGGTCCTGCTTCTCAGATTTCTACCTAGCTCTCTAAATTCTCTTTTCAGGACCTCTTTGCTTTTCCTTCCTATGTCATTGGTACCAATATGTTCTGACTGTTCTCCATCCCTCTCCAAAATGTTGTGGACGTGAACCAAGACATCCCTGACCGTAGCTCCTGGGAGGCAACATACCATCCAGGTGTCCGTTCACATCTACAGAATCTCCTGTCTGTTCCCCTGATTATTGAGTCCCTTATCACTAGCACTCCCCTCTTCTCCCTCTTCCCCTTCTGCACCACGGTCCTACGCTCAGTGCCAGTAACCTGGGCTCTATGACATTCCCCTGGAAGGTCATCCATCACAACAGCATCCAAAGCAGTATACTTATTTTTGAGGGAATGGTCTGGTGCTCTATGCTAACTGCATATTCAGATTTCTCCTGAGAGTCACCCAGCTACTCGCCTTCTGCAACTTCAGGGTGACTACTTCCCTGTAACTGATTGATGATCTCCTCACTCTCCCATACAAGCCAAAGAATGTTCAGCTGCTGCTCCAGATCCCTAACATGGCCTTCAAGGAGTTGCAGCCAGATGCACTCCACACAGATGTAGTTCCCTGGGAGAGTCTGGGTCTCCCAGAACTCCAACATCTGGCATGAAGAACACACAATGGCCATTTCCTACACTAAGTACAGCAAGAGGAAAATACATGGAACATTAACAGAAGCTTACCCAGAGCCGAAGCCTCTTCAGAGCCCTGACACTCCTACTCTCACCACAGGCCTACTCCCAAAAATGGCCACCCCAACAACGGCCGCCCGGCTTGTCCTTCTGTACTTTTAAACAAGTGTTGCTGACCTGCAAGACACCTCGTCGCTGTGTCCTGCTCCTGCTGTTGATTGGACTGTCAGAATAAACCTGAACGCCCACGAATCTCCCTGTTTCTTCTCCTTCGCCGACCTGTGAGAAAACCTGTCACTGTGGCCTGCTCTTACTGCTGATTGGACCATTGGAATGGGACCAGTTCTCAGTGAGGTGCAAACTCTGTACCATTCCAAAGCTACTCACCACAAAATCCCTTTACCCTGGTGTCATGTAACCAGAAATAACAATGTATTATTTCACTGATTCTTGAGAATTTGGATAAAACAGGTTTTAATTTTGAAAAGAAAAAATTTTAAATGTTAAGAAATCTAAACGTGTATGTTTATAGAACAAGGTCTCAGCAATCAAGCAATATTTCGGAGCAACCTCCTGATTTTGTAATTTTTTCATAAAATATGTGTTTTTCCTGTCATTACTTAGTTTTTGTCAACAGAGTCAGACACAATAAAAAGCTAATTACTCCTATTTATTTAGTCTTATATAGATTTAGAGATTTTAAATCATTGTGTCTACACCATAGGTACATATATATGCTGTTAAATGTTGAATATTCACTTCTGTTCACTTTTTATACAATTTCACTTGTACTCCTTTAAAAACACTTACTTCATACAATTTTTATCATTAGCATTAAACAATTTTGGACATAAAAAACACATTTTTAATGTTAAAGAGACAATTACTTTAATAAATCAACTGTTTTGGAAGGACGGATTGTAAGCATATTAATTTAAAACAAAGAAAGTGCCATCTGACGGTGGTGACTGAGACCTGATGATGGTGGCAGTGGCCTAATTACAACAAACAATTCCAGCCTTTTCACCACTCAACTCAATGCTTCCTTGCTTAACAACTTTATTTAACAATCTGGTACAACAAATAACAATTTGTCATGTACATTTTATCCTTCTGTAAATATTAACATCAACGGTAAACAGCAAAATAAAAACTACAGTACAACTGCAATGTTTAAGCAGCATCATCATCATCAGGTGCCATGCCCAGACTGAGCTTTGACTGCCATGGCCCACACACCCCTGTTTCGGGTCAAGTGGATCAATTCATTGGTATTCATTTCCAGTTCTCTGGCTGCTGTCTCCATCATCATTTGTCTTTGTCTTCCTCTTGCTTTCTTCCCTTCAATCTTTCCCATAATTACCGTGCATTCTAACTCCTCTTTCCTAATCACATGTCCAATGAAGTTACGTTGCCTTTTCATGATCTCATACATTATTTCTCTGTTTGTGTTTGTGCTGTTCATGACATCCTTGTTAGATATTCGTTTTGTCCACGATATTCTTTGCATCCTCCTCAAAGACCACATCTCTGCTGCTATACAATTTGTTTCCTCATGTTACTAAATATTGTCCAACATTCTGAGCCATATAACATAATTGGATAAATATAACATTTCAGTACTCTGAGGTGGGTTGTCGTGCCTAGTTTAGTATTGATCAGTATACTCTTCTTTCTCCTAAAGGTGCCTTTTGCCATCCCTATTCTTCTTTTGATGTCCAAGTCACACTTGCCATCTGACACAAGAATCACCAAGCATAAACATCAGAAAACACAACAGGAACTAAAAAAAAATTCCATCCATTTCTGGGCTTGAAAATCTTCGAAAACTTTCAGTCAGCTTCATCAGGAAGTAGACGATTAATATGCTTCTCCTCTATGAAGTCCATGACTTCAGCAGACAGGTGGTAGATCTCCCTTGTCCTGCTTGCACGACCCAGTGATGATGGCTCCATCAGTTTGACTAGAATATCTTCCACTGGTACAAAGCACGTATCCTATCCACCTGGTTTTGGATGGAAGTGCATGTTGGACCCATGAGGGTGGGAAAAACTCCACTTGAACATCTTGATGATGAGCATCCACAGTGACAGCCTTTGTTAACTACCAATTTTGGCCATAAATGAATGCAAGCCAATCTCCACAATTAATGACACCAGCAGATATATCTGTCGTAGTCCCGTCAGGACCACTCTGGGGTTCCTGCTCCATTTGCATTACCAAATGCTCCATCAGCATTAACAGAGGCCCTTTGTTCTTTCCCATTGTGGTAGGGCCATCATTCTCCTCAGCCTGTACCCTGGCATGTGTATTTTCAGTCAACTGAAATGTTGTTGGACTGAAACACTGGCACATCTGTGGCTCACTGCAGAAACATGACAATGATCTGCAACGGATGCTGTTTCCATAAGGTATGACCCGATGGATTTTCCTCGTTGCTGGTACAGGTTTTAGTGGTTGGGAAAGGAGTGCATCATATGTCTGCATGTCACCTTCAGCAACATGATAGAGCTGAGTACTGCATAGGCTTCTCCCAACCATCTCGTGGAAGATTTTGCTTCCCTGTAGCATCTGCTCTGTTTTTTTTTCCCTTGGTGATTCTTGTGTTTTTTTATTTCTAGTTTGCTCTTGTCGCCAACATTTTTTCAGTTTGTTCCTATCTTTTATTATCTCTTAAAGTTTATTTTTCAAAGCTTTCATCTCTCTCAAGTATCTTGCTCTTGTTTTCTTTCTTTCCCTTCCCCTGCTATAGACTGCCTAATGCCAGCTGGCTCCTGTATAGTCTGATCCAATGGACTATATGTGGGTGTTTCTGGGCGTTCTGGGCCCTCTGTCATACGCTCTATTGACTCTTGCTGTCTACATTTCCATGCTTTTCTCTTACTCCTCTTTTCCCTTTCATTCAAATCACTGATAGTTTTCATCTTCCCATCCTCTGCTCTCTTCTTCCATCTTTGCTTTTCCTTTCTCAGGTATTCCTCCTTTAACTCTGGCTCACTATATGTTTTCTCTCTCCACTTTTTTTGGTATTCCCTGTTTCTTCTCCTTCGCCTCTCCACTGATAGCTGCTGCCTAGCCATAACTTCCTAAAATACATAAAAGGAAGGTCAGAATTTAATGGAATTACTATGAAATTGTGCAAAATTACTGTGAGTTTAATTATGTTTAATTTGGTTAAATTTTATAAAATGATTATGAAATGGTGCAACTAAATTCATTTATGGTTTTAGTCATTGGGGATACACGTAGTAAGGAAATATTGTAGGCCTGTGTGTGGAAGAAATAAAGGGGAAATTATGCATATTATAAATAGAGAGGTTAATGAAATATGACAAGCCATATTACTATTTATTGTGATCATAAATTATTTTCAAGTCTCCATTGAGGATGATTTGAATGTTTTTGTCAACACCGTCAAACTATGTGTCATCACCATCAGACAAAAAACCTGTCGGTGTTGATGTCTGACGGTGGTGATGAAAACACATATTTTTTTATATGACATGCATGAGTTGTATACAGAAGCCATCTTGTTTTCCCTCTGTTGCTAGCTGCCTCTGGCCTCTACTTAAAATGCATAAATTTATGTCATAATTTAAAATAATTCTTTCTATACAAAAGAGACAGTGTTGACACATCATGGTTCTGACAGTAGCAACATCAATAAATATGTAAAAATTATTGAAAAAATAGCAAACTTACAGGAGCTTGTTTGACCTTGTTGCATTTAGCAGATGTGGGGGGTGGAAAGGGGGTCCTCAGGAATACAGTTGAACATGTGGTTGCCTGATTTTATTGCTTTTTTTGTAAATATCTGATGGTGTTGACAAAAACTTGGACACATTTTGAGCAACCACATAATAAGAGTAAATATTGTTGAAAATTCATTGCTTTTAGTTTTAAAGAGGTTTTTCACTCTACTCTTTCATCTGGCATATATATTATACATTTTAAATTATTTTTTCACACTTTTTTATCAAATTGAAATGATAATCTCTTGTCTGAGGACAACTGATTTTGTAGGTACTAGGCTATCATGTAATCATATAATTTATAAAATTAAAAACCTCATGAAGACAAGAGGTTGCCTTGGCAGTCAAAGTGAAGGATAATCCAAAGAGCTTTTACAGGTATATGAAGAGCAAAAGGATTGTAAGGGATAAAATTGGTCCTCTTGAAGATCAGAGTGGTCGGCTATGTGCGGAACCAAAGGAAATGGGGGAGATCTTAAATAGGTTTTTTGCGTCTGTATTTACTAAGGAAACTGGCATGAAGTCTTTGGAATTGAGGGAATCAAGTAGTGAGATCATGGAAACTGTACAGATTGAAAAGGAGGAGGTGCTTGCTATCTTGCAAATTAAAGTGGATAAATCCCCGGGACCTGACAGAGTGTTCCCTCGGACCTTGAAGGAGACTAGTGTTGAAATTGCAGGGGCCCTGGCAGAAATATTTAAAATGTCGCTGTCTACGGGTGAGGTGCCAGAGGATTGGAGAGTGGCTCATGTTGTTCCGTTGTTTAAAAAGGAATCGAAAAGTAATCCGGGAAATTATAGGCCAGTGAGTTTAACGTCGGTAGTAGGTAAGTTATTGGAGAGAGTACTAAGAGACATAATCTACAAGCATTTGGATAGACAGGGACTTATTAGGGAGAGTCAACATGGCTTTGTGCGTGGTAGGTCATGTTTGACCAATCTATTGGAGTTTTTCGAGGAGGTTACCAGGGAAGTGGATGAAGGGAAGGCAGTGGATATTGTCTACATGGATTTCAGTAAGGCCTTTGACAAGGTCCCGCATGGGAGGTTAGTTAGGAAAATTCAGTCGCTGGGTATACATGGAGAGGTGGTAATTGGATTAGACATTGGCTCAATGAGAGAATTGCTTCTCTGAGTGGAGGCCTGTGACTAGTGGTGTGCCACAGAGATCAGTGCTGGGTCCATTGTTATTTGTCATCTATATCAATGATCTGGATGATAATGTGGTAAATTGGATCAGTAAATTTGCTGATGATACAAAGATTGGAGGTGTAGTAGACAGTGAGGAAGGTTTTCAGAGCATGCAGAGGGACTTGGACCAGCTGGAAAAATGGGCTGAAAAATGGCAGGTGGAGTTTAATACAGATAAGTGTGAGGTATTGCACATTGGAAGGACAAACCAAGGTAGAACATACAGGGTTAATGGTAAGGCACTGAGGAGTGCAGTAGAACAGAGGGATCTGGGAATACAGATACAAAATTCCCTAAAAGTGGCGTCACAAGTAGATAGGGTCATAAAGAGTGCTTTTGGTACATTGGCCTTTATTAATCAAAGTATTGAGTATAAGAGCTGGAATGTTATGATGAGGTTGTATAAGGCATTGGTGAGGCCGAATCTGGAGTATTGTGTTCAGTTTTGGTCACCAAATTACAGGAAGGATATAAATAAGGTTGAAAGGGTGCAGAGAAGGTTTACAAGGATGTTGCCGGGACTTGAGAAACTCGAATCGGTTAGGACTTTATTCCCTGGAGCGTAGAAGAATGAGGGGAGATTTGATAGAGGTATATAAAATTATGATGGGTATAGATAGAGTGAATGCAAGCAGGCTTTTTCCACTGAGGCAAGGGGAGAAAAAAAACCAGAGGACATGGGTTAAGGGTGAGGGGGGAAAAGTTTAAAGGGAACATTAGCGGGGGCTTCTTCACACAGAGAGTGGTGGGAGTATGGAATGAGCTGCCAGATGAGGTGGTAAATGCGGGTTCTTTTTTAACATTTAAGAATGAATTGGACAGATACATGGATGGGAGGTGTATGGAGGGATATGCTCTGTGGGCAGGTCAGTGGGACTAGGCAGAAAATGGTTCGGCACAGCCAACAAGGGCCAAAAGGCCTGTTTCTGTGCTGTAGTTTCTATGGTTCTATGGTTCTATATGAAAAAATGTTGCATTTGTGCAAAAGACCCTCAGATGATCAACCCTGATTATTTTAAATAAGAAAATGTTATTCATTTTCAATGGAATTAGCACTTTTCTTAGTGGGACATGTTTTTGCCGAAGTCTTAAGAATCAGTGATTTGATTTATAAAATATTGAGAGGTATAATGTATGGTTTCAAATAAACTTCTACTTCCATATATTAACATTTGATTCAATTTTGCAGACCCAACATACTTACTGCTAAGCTGAAGAATACGCAACTATTTCAAGACACTGAAACTCTCAAATCTTTAAATACATTCTCTTCTATAAGGACCAAAAGACACAGGAGCAGAATTAGGTCATTTGGCCCATCGAGTCTGCTCTGCCATTTCATCATGGTTGAACCACTTACCTCTTAATCCCATTCTCCTGCCTTCTCCCCATAACCTTTCATGCCCTGTCTAATCAAAAACCTATCAACATCAACCTCAAATGCATCCAGTGACCTAGCCTCCACAGCTGCCTGTGGCAATGAATTCCATAGAGTCGCCACATACTAGCTAAGGAAATTTCTTCTCAGCTCTGTTCTAAATGAACGTCCCTCTATGTTGATGCTGTGTCATCTGGTCCTAGATATCCCACCAGATGAAACACCTTCTTCACATCCACTCTGTCTAAGCCTTTCAACATTTGATGGTTTCAACGTGATTCTGCCTTATTCTTCTAAATTCCAGTGAGTACAGGCCCAGAGCCTTCAATCGCCACTCATATGATAACTCTTTCATTCATGGAATCATTCTTGTGAACCTCCTCTGAAACCTCTCCAATGTTAGCTCATCCTTTCTTATATAAAGGGCCCAAAACTGCCCACAGTACTTCCAGGTGAGGCCTCACCAGTGTCTATACAGCCTCAGCATTACATCCTTGCTTTTATATTCTAGTATTCTTGGAAATGAATGCTAACATTGCATTCGCCTTCCTCACCACCGATTCAACCTGTGAATGAACCTTTAGGGAATCCTGCACAAGGACTCCCAAATCCCTCTTCACCTCAGATTTTTGAATTTTCTGCTCATTTAGAAAATAGTCTATGCTTGTATTCCTTCTACCAAAGTGCATGGCCATACACTTGCTGCCAATGTATTTGATCTGCCACCTCTTTGCCCATACTCCTAAGCTGTCTCTATCCTTCTGCAGCCTCTCAGCTTCCTCAAAGCTACAGTGTCTTTAAAAAGTATTCAACCCCCTTGGAAGTTTTCATGTTTTATTATTTTACAACTTTGAATCACAGTGGATTTAATTTTGCTTTCATGGCACTGATCAACAGAAAAAGATTCTTTTGTGTCAAAGTGAGAACAGGTCTCTACAAAGTGATCTGCTGTGTACATACATCTACTGTTGCTTCTGGACACACCTTCAGTGATGCTCCTGGAATCATCGGGTGTTTTGGGTCTTTCAACATCATACACCCTCCTCCAGGTGACCCAGCTGGGGCTGATCAGACCCCAGCTTGTGTCCAGATGGCTAGCCACTTATGACTCCATGGCTCCCCTCTTTTGAGCCACAGCCATCTTGAGGCCCTCTCTGCTGCATCGGTGGTACTGCGGATGGCTCTCCTCTTCCTCTCTCCCTCGTTGCCCAAATTACTGAAGACTCTAGCTAAGGAACAGGCTACGAATCCCCTACAAGCAACCTCCACTGGGAGACACCTCGCTCTCCATCCAGCCTGCTGACAGTTGCTGACCAGTCCTGCATACTTGGAGAGCTTCCTTTCAAAGGCCTCTTCCAAGCTATCTTCCCACGGGACTGTCAGCTCCAGCAGCACCACTTGCTTAGTAGACTCAGACACTAGGACAATGTCTGGTCGCAGGGTGGTGGCTGCGATATGGTTGGGGAACTTCAGCTGCCCTTCGAGGTCCACCAACAGCTGCCAGTCCCTTGCAGAGGTCAGGATGCCTGCCGATGTTCTTTTGGCAGGTATTGGCTACTCCCCAGCTCTGACAAAGGCAATGGTCTGCTTGGAGGGTTGGGACCGCTTCGCCCACTCAACTCTTGTGCTGACGGCTTCAGCGATGGTCTTCAGGACCTGATCATGCCTCCACCTGTACCGTCCCTCACCATGTGCCCTTGCACAGCCGCTGAGGATGTGCTCCAGGGTTTACTTACAAATATAAAATACTCTCTATTTTCTGCATTGATCACTCCCTCTGTGATTCTATTGTCCATTCATCCCTCCCCATTAATCTCTCTCCTGCTCATATCCCTGCAAGTGAGTCATCGCTCCAGGTGAGCCAACAGTTTACAGGAAAATGTGTTGGGGTTGTCTACTGTATCCGGTGTTCCGATACATTGGCGAGATCCAATGTAAACTGGGGGGGCCGCTTCATCAAGCACCTGCTCTCCATCTGCAGTAACTGGAATTTCCCGGAGGTCAACCATTATAATTCCCATCCTCATTCCCATACCGACATGTCGGGTCATTGCTTCCTCTTCTGCCATGATGAAGTCACTCTCAGGGAAGAGCAGCCACACCTCATATTCTAACTAAGTAGCCTTCAACCTAATGGAATGAACATCAATTTTGTCATCCAGTATAATTCTTTAATTTCCTCTCCCTTCCCTCTTCTTCTATTCCTCCCTCTGGCCCCCTCTTAACTCTTCTACTGATGTGCCTATTACCTGCTCTGGTACCCCTCCTTCTTCCCTTTCTCCCATGGTCCACTCTCCTCACCTATCAAATTCCCTTTTCTTCAACACTCCCCCTTCTCCACCTATCACCTCCCAATCTCTTTCTTAATCCACCCTCCCCCAACTACTTGGCTTCACCTGTCACCTTAGAGCCTGTCCTGCTGCCCCTAACCCGACCTTTTTATTCTGGCATCTTCCCCCTTCCTCTCCAGTCCTGATGAAGGATCTCAGCCTGAAATGTCCAACTGTTCATTCATTTCAACAGTGCTCATCACTCTGCCATTCACACTGCTAACTCACAACTGCACCGCCAGGTCCAGCCCAAGGTCACTGACGGTACAACAGTGGTTGGCCTCATCGACAACAATGATGAGTCAGCATACATGAGGAGGTAGCGAGGTTTCTCAAATGGTGTGAGAACAACAACCTGAGTCTCAACATTGACAAGACAAAAGAGATGATTATGGATTTTGGGAAGAAGCAGGTTGACCCACTCTCCACTGCATTATCAACAGCTCAGCCATGGAGAGAGGGACAAGTACAAAGTTACTTTGCGTGCACATAATGAATGATCCTACCTGCACCTACAACACCTCCTCATTAGTTAAGAAAGCATAGCGATATCTATACTTTCTGAGGAGACTGACGTGTGCAAGGCTCCCCACCTCCATTCTAACAACTTTCTACAGGAGCACCATCCAGAGTGTACTGTCTGGCTGCGTCATTGTGTGGCATGGAAGCTGCAAGGCCTCAGAGCGCAGCACCCTACAGAGGATAGTAAAACAGCTGAGAATTCACCAGCGTCTCCCTCTGCTCTATTTGTGACATTTACTGGGAGTGTTGTATTCAATAGGCCCAGAACATTGTTGAGGATCCCCACCACCAATTTCATAATCTCTTTAACCCACCACCATCAGGAAGGAGGTACAGGAGTATCAGGACACGGACTGCCAGACTGGGTAACAGCTTCTTCCCTCTGGCTATGCGACTAATGTAAGTCCTGCCACCACCAAGGTCTCGTCACTGGGACAGTGAGCTGTTTACTATTTACTCTTCGCTGTTACCTGCACTGGACACTACATGCACTTTGAATTATATTTTATTCACTTATTTGTGGTAATATTTTGTTTTATGTGTTGTTTGTAACATCTGTTTTGTGGGTGCACTGTGGTCTGGAAGAACGTTATTTAGTTGTATGCAATACATGTACAGTCAGATGACAATAAACTTGAACCAGTCCTGCATTTACTCCGTCAAACTCTGAGAATTTGTACTTTCCGAATATATTACTTGCTTATTTCTTATCTTTTCTCTGACAGCAATTACAAATAAGGCAGGGTAAAAGACTGTATCAAATAGAATGATATTATCAGGTCAGACTAGGCACTGGGAAAAAAGATGAGAAGGACGAGATGAGGGAAAAAGAAAGGAAAATATGCGAATGAACAAACATAAAGACAGATATTGTACTTGTTGGTGTTGTGCTCTTCTTAGAATTCAGTATGAAACAATAACGTCTCCAGAGTACAGCATTTATGTACAAAAATATATATTCTATTATCTAGTAGCCTTTATATGTCTTCTGTTCTTCTTCCACCAGTCATCCAATTACTTCAACTACCCCCCATTGTTCCCCTTTCATCTCTCCTTCAGTAATTCCATCATTATGTGCTTTATTTTGTAAAATACAAAAGTTTGAGGACAGGCTCTAGAAGAAGAAAGATAATTGCTGAAGCTCTCTTTGCAATTTAATTCAGTATTTAATTAAGGGACGTAGCTTTTCATGTAACCTACTATATTTCTACACAGTTTCCTGTTTCTATCTCTCTAACATTTACACGTTTGAAACAGAGACTTAAAGTTTCTAAATATGAAAATCATTTGGGAAGCTGTGAAATTGGACTTAACAGTTCAATGAAAAGTCTCTCTCTTGCAGTGGAACATACACTAAAATTAATGGATTCTTTGAGAACTTATGAAAACAAAAAAATGTTAATATTCAAGCCAATGTGAAGCTGATATTGGGCCAATGCTAAAATAAATATTGAATAATGTACATATTGGCCTCAATAAAATAGAGGATGAGTCAAATGGCAGTAGAGTGACACGGACACAAGAAGTTCTGCAGATGCTGAAAACCTTGAGCAACACACGTGAAATACAGTACTCAAGGAACTCAGCTAGTTAGGCAGCATCTATGGAGGTGCATAAACAATCAATATTTAAGGCTGAGGCTCTTCAGCAGGACATCAGTGACATGGGCAATTTGAAGAAAAATAGAAAATACTGGAAATCCTGAGCAGGCCAGGCAGCACCTGCAGAAAGATAGGTAACATTTCAGATTGAAACCTCTCAGGCACAATGGGGAAAATGATACAAATAAGTTAGCTTTAAGTTTAAATCCATGCTGTGACTTACTGCCCATCAATGTTGCCGGGATGCAACTGAATCAGCCCAGGTGACTCTGTTCTCCATGGATGATTACAAGACTTTTAGTTTGTCACATACTGCATGACCTGAATAATGTAGGCCATAGAAATGTACAGTACGTATTTGTGGACTAAGTGATACTGGATGTGTTATAATGTGTGTGCATAATAAAGAACTTCAGTTCCCAGTGTGCAATGCGGGCAGTTCACCCAGCACCAGGAGTGATATTGGTGAAGTGAACACACGCTCTTGGTCGTTAAACTGTGGAGCTGGAAGCCATCATGACAGTAGAGCTCTGTAAATAATTGGTTAGTTTAAACCCACGCAAAGTTTGTCTTTGTTAAAGGACAAACATAACATCGTGTCAGAAGTCAGTGTGATGTCTAAATACAAAGTATAACTGAATACTGCGAGCAACTAAGAAAGAGATGCTAGGTTCCAACAGAGAGAAGTTGGTGGCAAGAGAGCACGCTGTCTCGAAGTTCCCCAAGAAATTGAGGTGAGAGCCTAAAAATCCTCTCAATGTATAACCGAAGTCCTCTTGCAGCTATGCAGTTTACCAGCAATCTAGCTGATAATTCAAAACACTTCCATCAGCGATTCAATATACAGTGGCATGCAAATGTTTGGGCATCCCTGGTCAAAATTTCTGTTACTGTGAATAGTTCAGCGAGTAAAAGATGAACTGATTTCCAAAAGGCATAAAGTTAAAAATGACACATTTCTTTAATATTTTAAGCAAGAAAACTTCTTTATTTCCATCTTTTACAGTTTATACTTTACACTTTATTGTCGCCAAACAATTGATACTAGAACGTACAATCATCACAGCGATATTTGATTCTGCTCTTCGCACTCCCTGGAGTACAAATCAATAGTAAATATTAAAAATTTAAATTATAAATCATAAGTAGAAAATAGAAAAAGGAAAGTAAGGTAGTGCAAAAAAAACCGAGAGGCAGGTCCGGATATTTGGAGGGTATGGCCCAGATCCGGGTCAGAATCCGTTCAGCAGTCTTATCACAGTTGGAAAGAAGCTGTTCCCAAATCTGGCCATACGAGTCTTCAAGCTCCTGAGCCTTCTCCTGGAGGGAAGAGGGATGAAAAGTGTGTTGGCTGGGTGAGTTGTGTCCTTGATTATCCTGGCAGCACTGCTCCGACAGCATGCGGTGTAAAGTGAGTCCAAGGACGGAAGATTGGTTTGTGTGATGTGCTGGGCTGTGTTCATGATCTTCTGCAGCTTCTTCCGGTCTTGGACAGGACAACTTCCATACCAAGTTGTGATACACCCTAGAAGAATGCTTTCTACGGTGCACCTATAAAAATTAGTGAGGGTTTTAGGGGACAGGCCAAAATAACAAAAAAGGAAAAGGGCCTGAAGCAAAAGTTTGGGCACCCTGCATAGCAATACTTAGTAAACACCCCCTTTGGCAAGTATTGAGTTCTTTTTTAACTTCATCAGCCCACAGGACTTGTTTCCAAAATGCATCAGGCTTGTTTAGTTGTTCCTTTGAACCTTTTGAATAGAACTTTTTGGCCGCAATGAGCAAAGGTATGTTTGGAGAAAAAAAGGGTGCAAAATTTCATAGAACCCCTCTCCAACTGTTAAGCACGGGGGTGTATCGATCATGCTTTGGGCTTGTGTTGCATCCAGTGGCACGGGGAACATTTACTGGTAGAGGGAAGAATGAATTCAATTAAATACCAGCAAATTCTGGAGGCAAACATCACACCGTCTGTAAAAAAGCTGAAGGTGAAAAGAGGATGGCTTCTACAACAGGATAATGATCCTAAACACACCTCAAAATCCACAATGGACTACCTCAAGAGGCTCTTCCAAGTCTTTGCCAAGATACTGTACATTTAGAGGAAATGGAGCTCAGAGACTGAACACTGTGTACAGGGCATGGTTTCCGTGGGCTGTCTATCTGTCATCAGTGACTGTCTGTTGAATACTTGCAGATGGGTCAAAGTTTGACAACAAAAGAACAAACACTACTTCTGAGAACAAAAGTTATCAGAACAACGACGACTGCAGTTGCGAATTTGCAGTATTCTTAGTAAGATTACAGTGCCGGCTCTTTATCACTGTTCAACACTGTTCTGCTTGTCCCAGTCATGCCCTCTCAAGTCGCAGAGTCTGGGGACCTATGCAAAGTGTCTTTGATTTCAAATCTGAAATTAATGAGAAAATGACATGTTAATATTTTCACGCAAACAACAGGAATTCTGCAGATGCTGGAAATTCAAGCAACACACATCAAAGTTGCTGGTGAACGCAGCAGCATCTGTAGGAAGAGGTGCAGTCGACGTTTCAGGCCGAGACCCTTCGTCAGGACTAACTGAAGGAAGAGTGAGTAAGGGATTTGAAAGTTGGAGGGGGAGGGGGAGATCCAAAATGATAGGAGAAGACAGGAGGGGGAGGGATAGAGCCAAGAGCTGGACAGGTGATAGGCAAAAGGGGATACGAGAGGATCATGGGACAGGAGGTCCGGGAAGAAAGACAAGGGGGGAGGGGAACCCAGAGGATGGGCAAGGGGTATAGTCAGAGGGACAGAGGGAGAAAAAGGAGGGGGGGGACGGGACCCAGAGGATTTCAACTTACTCCAGTTGGCTTTAGGACTTACAACTTACTCCAGTTGGCTTTAGGATTTACATCCTCTGGGTCCCCCCCCACCCCCTTGTCTTTCTTCCTAGACCTCCTGTCCTATGATCCTCTCATATCCCCTTTTGCCTATCACCTGTCCAGCTCTTGGCTCTATCTCTCCCCCTCCTGTCTTCTCCTATCATTTTGGATCTCCCTCTCCCCCTCCAACTTTCAAATCCCTTACTCACTCTTCCTTCAGTTAGTCCTGACTAAGAGTCTCGGCTTGAAACGTCGACTGCACCTCTTCCTACAGATGCTGCCTGGCCTGCTGCGTTCACCAGCAACTTTGATGTGTGTTGCTGGACTGAAAATACAGGGTCTCTGTACAAGAAGGGACAGAGCTGACTGTAGTTCCTGAGGTGGCTCCAGTCATTCAACATCTGCAGTTGTTCCATGACTCAGTGGTGGCCAGAACTCTATTCTACACTGTTGTCTGCTGGGGCAGAAGGGTGAGAGCAGTTGACTCCAAGAAGATCGATAAGCTCATCAGGAAGACTGGTTCTGTTCTGGGGGTGGAACTGGATTCCCTGATGTTTGTGTCTAGAAAGTGGATGCTGCAGAAGCTACAGAGCATTACGGTCAATCCCTCTCACCCCTCCATGACATACTGGACAAACAGAGGAGCACCTTCAGTAACAAACTGAGGCGCACCACTGAACGCCACAGGAGATCCTTTCTCCCTGTGGCTATAAGACTCTACAACTCCTCCTTCTTAAGTGTATATGATTTCATTGCACATCTGTATTTTGCACGATTACGTTTTAATGCACATTTTGTATTCTTTTCATACCTCAATACTTACATAGTGTATTTTAAAGTATATATTTCTGACTGAGCAACCTTGCAACAATAACTTCCTAACAGGATAAATCAAGTCTATCTTATCTTATCTTATATATAAGAAGTGAATCCAAGCGATGAGTGCTGAAGAATGAAGCTGTAGCCTCTCCTAGCGCTGCCAAACTAGAGGCTTATTCATGTCCACTTGACAATATGAGCCAAAGGACACCAATAAGAAGCAAAAACGGAGCTCAGGGTTCATTTCACTGGCCCTTTCAACATCAAACAATTATAACATCTCAATGTCCAGCTAAGACTGACTGACTTACTAACTTATTGAATCTTAGTAATCTGTATGGTCATAACATACATTTGCATTTACTGACCCGGCATTAGGAGGATACAAAATTAAAGTATTCTGGAAATCTTCATACACTCATTTTATGGGGCCACACTGATAATACTGTTCTTTGTGCTGTGTCACATTATTAATATGTGTGCTAGGATAGATTCAGATCAGATCTAATTGAGCAAAACTGGACACCAAGAAATATACTAGGTCATTAGTAAATTAACTTTTAAAATCCATAACATTCTGTACTTCAATGGGCAATAGCTATCACATTAAGGACATGGACAATTTTCAGGCATAAGCTGATTACTGGCCAGAATTATACACATCATATATGAGCCAGGCCCTCTCTGACAAGCGAGAATTAAACCACCTCCCCTTAGCATTCAATGACATTACCAACATCTCATGTATGTCTCAGCTTCAACCTTCCAGGGTACACCATTGACATGGAACTTAACTGGGCAGCACCATAAATGCCATGACTTTAAGAGGAGATCAGGGGATGCCTATCCTGTAGCAAGTGAGTAACTTAATGACTGCCCAAAATCTTTCCATTAACTGAAGATTCAACACTCAAGATTTCAGCACCTTTCTGTATATATGTATACGTCCTTGATAGCACTGAGCAGTTTTGACTTCCTGCACTCATGCTGAGCTCGTTGACTTTATTAACTTTGCCTCCAACTTTCACCCTGCCCTCAAGTTTACCTGCAACACACATCAAAGTTGCTGGTGAACGCAGCAGGCCAGGCAGCATCTGTAGGAAGAGGTGCAGTCGACGTTTCAGGCCGAGACCCTTTGTCAGGACTAACTGAAGGAAGAGTGAGTAAGGGATTTGAAAGTTGGAGTGGGAGGGGGAGATCCAAAATGATAGGAGAAGACAGGAGGGGGAGGGATAGAGCCAAGAGCTGGACAGGTGATAGGCAAAAGGGGATACGAGAGGATCATGGGACAGGAGGTCCGGGAAGAAAGACAAGGGGGGGGGGACCCAGAGGATGGGCAAGAGGTATATTCAGAGGGACAGAGGGAGAAAAAGGAGAATGAGAGAAAGAATGTGTGTATAAAAATAAGTAACAGATGGGGTACGAGGGGGAGGTGGGGCCTAGCGCAAGTTAGAGAAGTCGATGTTCATGCCATCAGGTTGGAGGCTACCCAGACGGAATATAAGGTGTTGTTCCTCCAACCTGAGTGTGGCTTCATCTTTACAGTAGAGGAGGCCGTGGATAGACATGTCAGAATGGGAATGGGATGTGGAATTAAAATGTGTGGCCACTGGGAGATCCTGCTTTCTCTGGCGGACAGAGCGTAGATGTTCAGCAAAGCAGTCTCCCAGTCTGCGTCGGGTCTCGCCAATATATAAAAGGCCACATCGGGAGCACCGGACGCAGTATATCACCCCAGTCGACTCACAGGTGAAGTGTTGCCTCACCTGGAAGGACTGTTTGGGGCCCTGAATGGCGGTAAGGGAGGAAGTGTAAGGGCATGTGTAGCACTTGTTCCGCTTACACGGGTAAGTAATCACCATCACCCACTTTATCCGCTCGGGGATCTCCCATCCACTGCTACCCACCATATAGTTCCCACACCCCGCACTTCCCCTTTCTACCTCCTACCCAAGATCCACAAACCTTCCTGTCCTGGCCGACCTATTGTCTCAGCTTGCTCCTGCCCCACCGAACTCATTTCTGCATACCTCGACACTGTTTTATCACCCCTTGTTCAATCCCTTCCGACCTATGTTCGTGACACTTCTTACGCTCTTAAACTTTTGGATGATTTTAAGTTCCCTGGCCCCCACCGCTTTATTTTCACCATGGATGTCCAGTCCTTATATACTTCCATCCCCCATCAGGAAGGTCTCAAAGCTCTACGCTCCTTTTTGGATTCCAGACCTAATCAGTTCCCCTCTACCACCACTCTGCTCCGTCTAGCGGAATTAGTCCTTACTCTTAATAATTTCTCCTTTGGCTCCTCCCACTTCCTCCAAACTAAAGGTGTAGCTATGGGCACCCGTATGGGTCCTAGCTATGCCTGCCTTTTTGTTGGCTTTGTGGAACAATCTATGTTCCGTGCCTATTCTGGTATCTGTCCCCCACTTTTCCTTCGCTACATCGACGACTGCATTGGCGCTGCTTCCTGCACGCATGCAGAACTCATTGACTTTATTAACTTTGCCTCCAACTTTCACCCTGCCCTCAAGTTTACCTGGTCCATTTCCGACACCTCCCTCCCCTTTCTAGATCTTTCTGTCTCTGTCTCTGGAGACAGCTTATCCACTGATGTCTACTATAAGCCTACTGACTCTCACAGCTATCTGGACTATTCCTCTTCTCACCCTGTCTCTTGCAAAAACGCCATCCCCTTCTCGCAATTCCTCAGTCTCCGCCACATCTGCTCTCAGGATGAGGCTTTTCATTCTAGGACGAGGGAGATGTCTTCCTTTTTTAAAGAAAGGGGTTTCCCTTCCTCCACTATCAACTCAGCTCTTAAACGCATCTCCCCCATTTCACGTACATCTGCTCTCACTCCATCCTCCCGCCACCCCACTAGGAATAGGGTTCCCCTGGTCCTCACCTACCACCCCACCAGCCTCCGGGTCCAACATATTATTCTCCGTAACTTCCGCCACCTCCAACGGGATCCCACCACTAAGCACATCTTTCCCTCCCCCCCTCTCTCTGCATTCCGCAGGGATCGCTCCCTACACAACTCCCTTGTCCATTCGTCCCCCCCATCCCTCCCCACTGATTTCCTTCTGGCACTTTTCCATGTAAGCGGAACAAGTGCTACACATGCCCTTACACTTCCTCCCTTACCACCATTCAGGGCCCCAAACAGTCCTTCCAGGTGAGGCAACACTTCACCTGTGAGTCGACTGGGGTGATATACTGCGTCTGGTGCTCCAGATGTGGCCTTTTATATATTGGCGAGACTCGACGCAGACTGGGAGACCGCTTTGCTGAACATCTACGCTCTGTCCGCCAGAGAAAGCAGGATCTCCCAGTGGCCACACATTTTAATTCCACATCCCATTCCCATTCTGACATGTCTATCCACAGCCTCCTCTACTGTAAAGATGAAGCCACACTCAGGTTAGAGGAACAACACCTTATATTCCGTCTGGGTAGCCTCCAACCTGATGGCATGAACATCGACTTCTCTAACTTCCGCTAAAGCCCCACCTCCCCCTCGTACCCCATCTGTTACTTATTTTTATACACACATTCTTTCTCTCACTCTCCTTTTTCTCCCTCTGTCCCTCTGAATATACCTCTTGCCCATCCTCTGGGTCCCCCCCCCCGTTGTCTTTCTTCCCGGACCTCCTGCCCCATGATCCTCTCGTATCCCCTTTTGCCTATCACCTGTCCAGCTCTTGGCTCTATCCCTCCCCCTCCTGTCTTCTCCTATCATTTTGGATCTCCCCCTCCCCCTCCAACTTTCAAATCCCTGACTCACTCTTCCTTCAGTTAGTCCCGACGAAGGGTCTTGGCCTGAAGCGTCGACTGCACCTCTTCCTACAGATGCTGCTTGGCCTACTGCGTTCACCAGCAACTTTGATGTGTGTTGTTAATATTTTCAATCTGACTATACTCCAGTGTTCCACAATTACTGCTTGACACAATTCAGTTAAAACCATAAAAAGTTTGGTAATTTATTTCCCGTGTTTTTGCAGGTAGTTCCCCTCACCAGAAGTGAAACTCACTATCTCTCAAGGGTTAATTTCCACCTTTCTATAGATATTATGCTTAATTCTGCAACTATTCATCTTTGCTCTCCTAATTGAAGATCTGTAAGAGTTGCTCTTTCAGCATTTGAAAAAAAAATGTAGGGTACACTGTGGTATACAGGTATACAGGTACACCACCTTGGATTCTGTTGGCGGGAGGTGGGTATAATCTACCAGTGAAAAACCACAGTGACCAGTACTCTGGTATTGAGCTAGATAATTGGCTCAGGTCCAACAGTCAAGAAGGTGGTCTCTGCAAGAGTCATGGAACGTGTAGAGCACAACAAGACACAGAAGACGTCCTGGTCATCCACTGCGCCTAGTCCCATCTCCAGCCATCTCGTCTGTTGTCTTGCCTCTGGATCCAGATGGGAATTGGGAAGAGAGCCTGAGGCTGTCGCTGCGCAACTCTCCCTCACTTCAATCCAAATCAAGCACTAGACTCAACACCAAGTTCCAGCTGGTGGCACAGTGACATCGGCGTTGGACTCCAGAGTGAAGGTTCCCGAGTTCGAATCCGGTTGGGCCGCTCCTGGGTACGCTCTCCATCCATGCCGTGTTGAATGTCGAGCTCGCAACTCGGCCTCATAAAAAGTACTAATGGTTTCGAGGTCTTCATCAATGACGATGGACGAAGGCATTCAATAGCTATGGAGCAGACAGGAGATTCCATATATGTGAAAGAGACCCCTAGGTGCCAGGGCCAGGGAAGCCTCAGATCATGCCCGCAGCATGCTAAATCAGGAGGGTGAGCAGCCAGAAGTCATGATACATATAGGTACCAATGGCATAGGGAGGAAAAGCGGTAAGGTCCTGAAGAGAGAACATAGGGAGCTAGATCAGAAACTGAGAAGCAAGACCTCAGAGGTAGCAATCTCTGGAACGCTGCCTGTGCCACTTGTTAGTGAGGGCAAGGATAGGATGATTTAGCAGATTAATGCATGAATGAGAAATTGGTACAGGGGGGAATGGTGTCAGTTTTGTTGATCATTAGGATCTTGTCTGTACAAAAAGTATGGTTTACACCTATACTTGAGGGGGGACCAATATCCATGTGGGTTGATTTGCTAGAGCTATTGAGGAGGGTTTGAGTGAGTTTGGCAGGGGGATGGAAGCCGGAGTATGGGGTAACCCTAAAAATTATAGACCAGTGAATCTTATTTCAATGCAGGGCAAATTATTGAAAGAAATGCAGAGAGAAAGGATTTATGAGCATTTGATTAGAGATAGTCAGCATGGCTTTGTGAGGGGCAGGTCATTCCTCTTGAGCATGTCCTAAGTTTTTGAGGCTGTGACAAAGCACATTGATAAAGGTAGATCAGAGGATGTGGTGTATACGGACTTCAGTAAGGTGTTTGATAAGGTTCTTATCAGAAAGTCAAGGTTAAAAGATTCAAGTTTCAAAGTGTATTTATTATCAAAGAATGCACAAATTATACAACTTGAGATTTGTTTGCTTACAGGCAGTTGCAAAACAAGGAACCCGAAAGAACTCAATTTTTAAAAAAATAAGACCAACCCCTCGTGCCACAGAGAGAGAGAGAAAAAAATACGAAACAGACCATTCAAGTTCAAATACGTTTATTATCAAAGAATTGTTACGTACCCCATAACTGGGTTGCCAAACCAGCAGAAATGGACCACTTAGTTGGAGTCTGGATTACTGGAACTAAGAAAGTTTTATTAAAGAAATAAGTAACACAGTACTCTAATCTCAAGGATATAAATGCAACAGGTTAGCAATGATAAAACACACATGTACACAGACCTAGGATAATAGGAATCAATCAAGCTCTATCGCAGTCTAGGGGTAAAATGATCAGTCTCAAGTGACGCAGAGTTCAGTTCAGCTGAGTACAGTTCGCAGCAATCGCTGTTGTGCCGTTAGAGAGAGAGAGAGAGAGAGAGAGCGAATATGCAAATTTTTGATTCAAACAGACCTTTGATGTTCCTCGCAGTTAGCATTCGGGCGAGCCCTTTTAATGCCTTCTGAGGTCACCAACTGTGACCCCTCCGTTCCGGATACGATCGTTCTTCCGCGGTGAACCCGGCACCCAGGCAAGGGCGGACACACACACCAGGCTCCCACCGATCGTACCTTTTCACCCTGTGCGTCTATGGTCGGTCCCGCGACCAGACCTCCAGGCTCACACCAACTTGTGGGGGCACACCGCTCTTCCAGGGTCTCGTTATCTTGTGATCTCGTGGTGTGTGTCTTGCCTTAGCGAACCTGTTCCTTTTATCCCCCTGCTGGGGTATTGCCTGTCCATCAAACTTCAAACAGTTCAGGTTCAAAGCAACCGGTCTGTCAATACTCGGAACTGTGTCTCTTTTTGTTAATCTCTCTCCTCTCTCATTAACATTTTGAACGCTTCTCCCATTGTCTCTCTTATCTCTCTCAGCAGCATCAATCTTCTGATAACTTGGTTTTTCGTCACAGAATGTATAAATTATACAATCTTGAGATTTGCTTGCTCACAGGTAGCCACAAAGCAAAAATCCCAAAAAAGAACCCAAATTAAAGAAAAAAATGAATAAAAATAAAAGACCAACGCTCGACATGCAAGAGAAAAAAAACACAAATCATGCAAACAATTACGCTGTAGGTTGCAACGGGACATTTACAGGATTCAGAGCAGAGATGAGAAGTGACAGATGTTGTTCAACTTGGAACTTTGGTAGGTTGAATTTGAAGGCGCAATACAGGGTTAATGGCAGGCTTTTTAGCAGTGTGGAGGAACTGGGGGAAATTTGGGACAATATCCATAGATTATTCAAAGTTGCTCAACAGGTTGATAGGGTTGTTAAGGCGGCATATGGTGTCTTGGTCTTCGTTAGTCGGGGGAATTGAATTCAAGAGCCACGAGGTAGTATTGCAGCTCTATAACACCCCGGTTAGACCACACTTGTAATATTGTGTTTATTTCTGGTCACCTTATTATTGGAAGGATGTGGAAGCTTTAAAGAGCAGGCACAGAAGATTTACCAGGATGCTACCTGGATTGGACAGCACGTCTTATGCGGATAGGTTGAGCAACCAAGAATTTTTCTCATTGGAGCAAAGGAGGATGGGAGGTGACAGAGGCATACAAAATGATAGGAGGCATAGATCAACTGGATAGCCAGAGACTTTTGCCCAGAGCAGAAGTGGCTAATATGAAGCTGCATTATTTTAACGTGGTTAGAGGACAGCATACGGGTATTTCAGAGAGAAGTCTTTCACTCATTGGTGGGGTAGAGGTTGCTGCTGATTCTCAGAAAATTAAAAAAGAGTGAAACAGCAGACTTTAATATTGTAATTAGCGAGTTGTTTTGTTTTTGTTGATCTCCCCTCATGCTGTACGACACTTCTATGACCCTTTATTAGGGGGAGGGAGAGAGCCTGTGGCATGTCGAATTGTCAGGTGAATGATTAGTTTTGGTCATGATCATGATCTCTCTTGGGGACTTTGCTGTTGTTTGCTTGGTGGGTGGTGAGCGCTGATGCTTTTCGCTGAAGTGAGCGGGGGAGGGGGAGTGGAAGGGTTGATGCTTCGCTGCTGCTTGGGCATGAGAAGGGGCAGAAGGGGGCTCTGGGGGTCTAATGTTTTTACTGTCACTCATTCTTTGGGGAACTCCTCTGTTTTTGTAGATGTCTGCAAAGTGCAAACATTCCAGTTGAATATTGTATACATTCTCAGATATTTAATGGAACTATTGAACGATTGAAGTTCTTACACAGAGAGTGGTAAGTGCATGGGACATACTTCCAGGAGTTCTGGTGGAGGCAGATACATTAGGGGCATTTAAGATAGGCACATGTATAACAGAAAAATGGAGAGCTAGGTAGGAGCAAAAGGTTAGATTGATCTTAGAGTAGGTTAGAAGGGTAGCACAACATGTGGGCTAAAGAGCCTATACTGTGCTGTAATCTTCTATGTTCTACTTGTCCAGATCAGTGATTCTCAAAGTGAACGATGTTGCCCGCCGTGGGGCAGTGGACTTTCTAAGGGGACAATAAAAATAAAGGAGCCAGTTGGAGAGAGGAGCTTGGTTGCAAGGGGGCAGCTGAGGGATTACAGGCTTAATTTAAGAAATTAATTACTTATTATAAGCATTTGATCCTCAGAGCCTCATAACTGATTACAAAGATCACATAATCACTGATCTCTTAGACCTTGCTCGAAGCTTTTTATAATTGTTGGAAATCAATGTGACACTGTATTTCGCATTTCATGAGAAATGTGGACTGAAGAAATCATGGTTATTTCTGGGCCTGGCCCACATACTATTGCCATCTACTACTGTAGTACAGTGGTAGCTAGTACGATTCCCGTACTCTAATCACACAGTGATGCATTTCCTGTGAATTAGGGTATGGTGCTCAATAGGGTAAAGCTCAGAATCTTCCTTCTTGAATGGTATTGACACATTTCTCTAGCCAATGGTCCAACCAATATATTACAGACCCACTTTATGTACCTTCAAGCAGAGAGTCAGGTCTGCTTGAGCTATGATGATATTATCACTTTCCCATTATTGATCACAGCAAATGAGCTTAAACAATAGGTCCAAACCATGGTTATTAATCCATAATGAAACTGGATTAGACGAAGCAGACCAAATGAAAAGAGAATGTAGACAGAATATTGTATAGTATCTGAAATATGGACTTATACCAGCACCAAACAACCAACAGCAGCCACTGTGTCTGTTGTGTGAAAAGGTTTTGTTCAAATGAGACAATGAAACATTTAGGCTCTTGAACATTTGAAGAGAAAGCAAAACAAAGCAAACAAGAACTTGGCTTAGTTTCAATCACTTTGTGTAAACTTTCAGAAATTAAAAACACCCTAAAGCATGTTTGCCAGCACTTCACAACAAAACAGAGGTGGTTTGAGTGCTTCATGCAACATTTCATTTGTCATGGGTATATCTGAAACATCCCATACACTTGGAGAAGAACTGAAACTGTCAACAGCAAGTGAGGTTCTGAGTAAAGTTTTGCATAAGTCACCAGTCCAAATAATTGAAGTGATTCCACTCTGTGACAACTCTGTTCAAAGACGAATAGATGAAATGTCTGAGAATGTGGAAGACACGGTGTGCAACGTACTTAGGACAACAGAATCTGCTCTGCAGTTGCATAAGTCAATATCGTCAGGCAACAAGTCTTTGCTTCTTGGTTATGTTAGCTTCATAAAAGATGAAAGTATGGTTCAATAGTTGTTACATATTTGCAAGAGGACTAGAAATGGATATGAAGGGGGAGTCAATACTTTGGGTTGTTGAGTAATTTTTCAAAGAGAAGTACATTCCACTCACCAACATTCTTGCTTGTGCAGTGGCGTCATTACCTCCTTGAAAAAACTGTACCTTACATATTTACTGTGGTTGGCTGCACAAAATATTAAATACTGTTATCACAGCAGTAAATAAAATCAAAATCAAGAGTTTTGTATTGAGAACATCTTGAACGTTTCCTGATGCACACAGAAGTCAAACGGCTCTCAAAAGGGAACTGTCTGAAAAGTTTTTGTGTGGTTTGTGAAACTGTGATAACATTTTTTGAAGACGCGAATGCTTTGTTCAGTAATTAGCTCAAGAATAATAGGCATGATATTGCTTATTTGTCAGCATTATTTACTAAGTTTAATGAAATCAATCTTCAATTGCAAGGAAATGATGTGAATCTTCTCAAAGTAAAATCAGTTGTCTCCAAATTTCTGTCCAAGTTAACCCTATTTAAGCTTAACATTGGCCGTCGCAACCTTTTCCAATAACTGAGTTGGAAGAGAAAGAATACCAAATGATCTTCAAGTATACTGTGTCCATCTGGGTGAGCTGTATAAAGACATGTCAGAGAGATTTCAGGATTTTCTCTCAATCCAAATTCCATATTTGCTAATAAATCCATTCCTGAACACTTGCAATGAAGAATAAACAGAAAGGATGGAGGAAGAACTGATCTCACTACAAAATGACTGAGCTTAAGGGGAAGTTCAAAACTCTTGGTTGCAGAAAGAAATTTCGGAATGCTATTCTGCACTGTGGAGAAAAGTCAAGGTGTTCTTTATTACCTTTGCAATATCATACTAAGTTGTCCACAGTTTCAGTGCAGTCACCCAACTTCTTGTACTGAGGTAACAGACTGCAAATTACTGAACGTGGGGATCTGAGACTCCATCTGTGTGACATTCAGCCTGATGTTGAGAAGCTGAATCCATTTCACTGAAAGCTGAAAAAGCAATGAGTAGTGAATAGTTGGACTACAAATGTACGCTCTGAAATTGTTTTATTATAATTAAATTTACTATAATTTTATTTGTACCTTTAGATAGGTTTGAACCATTTTTGCAATTACTTGTTAATGCTTTGAGGGTCGGGCCGGTCTGATCACTGCTCCATGATGTTTGCTCTGCGCTTCCTTGTACTAAGGCTGGGGCTGTGAGACTGCCCTGGCTGCTCCAGGCTTCGTGTCTGTGAACTCTGTGATGTTTTGCTCCACTGTTTGATGAACTGAGGTTAAGGCTGTGGGCCTTCTCTGGTTGTTCTAGGCTTCATGTCTCCCGACTTACTTTCGGTCTGAATGTTGTTTGCTTTTATTGTTTGCACAATCTGTGTTTTTTCCTCTCTCTGCGTATTGGGTGTTGGTTGTCTTCTTTTTTAATAGGTTCTTTCGGGTTTCTTGTTTTGTGACTGCCTTTAAGCAGATGAATCTCAAGGCTGTATAATTTATACATACTTTGATATACTTTGAACTTTGAATTTGCAGTTCCTATTTTCTTTCACTGTGTGTCATGAATCAAAATTCTTTATAGTTTTTATGGAGTGGCTGGAAAGGGAGAGGGATGCTGGGGATGTGGTCTGGGAGCCAGGGGGTGGTAACCTAAAAAATTTTGGGAACCACTGGTATCGATCATTAGTACATTGCAACAAGTAATCAATCTCATCTGATGACCTTGCACTAACTAGGTGGAATTCAATGAGCCTTCTTGCAAACTTTCATACCATTCCTCCTTGATGTGCAATTTTGCAAGACAGCTCATTGACAGTATTGATCCACTAGAATGTCGGACACTGGAGCTTTGGGGATTAGTTTATCCAACAGGAATGCATTAACTCAGTTTTTCATTCCACGAAGTATAAAAGACCAGCAGATGATTTGATTAAGCTTTGAAAATTTTGTAAGAAAAATTGCTGATGCAAGAGTCTGGAATTGGGGAAACAGCATCAGAGTGTTGCTGTTCAGAAGACTTATTTAAATAATACTCCTTCCCACAAAAGGTGTTAGAAGTGTGAAACACTGTCATGAAAAGCATTCTCAGACTTCCCCTCCCCCCTGGACACAAAAGAAAAGAAGAACAGTCAAGTCAGATAGAACTAAGTGCAAAAAAAACTACATATTTTTAAAAACTGAAATAGAACCAGAGAATATCATTCAGCAATTTCATTTAAAAATGGTACATGTCTGAAGGTCTGAATGAATATTTCCAATTTACCTTGACACCTCTATAACAAGAGTAAGATTATATTTGTATGTTTTCATATGCTAAAATGATACTGCAGACAGAACATAATTGCTTATTTTAATTCCATGGATAGTTTTCATATCCTCCTGATATAGCAAATGAAGACTAACTATTACAAAACAAAAGAAGATTGTAAATGACCAATGTACTTCCTATTAATCTGGCAGAGAAAACTGCTGAAAACTAATTTACCATATGAACAATTTCTCAGTTATATTTGCCTTCATGCAACATATTCTATATATATTCTGCAATAACATATTTTACTGTCCAAAGTATTTTAATGCTTCACACCAGTTTTCTCAGCTTGATTTTGTTTAAATCTGATTGATATTGCATAACAGTTTACAGTTTTATGTTACATGCTTACACATTGAAATCTTATCGAAGTATGAAGGATCTTGATGCTGTGAACCAGAATACATTTTTAGTTTGATAGCCTAATATCAGCACCTTTGCTAAACCCTGGGTCTGGTGCAGCACAGGTCCGATGGAGAATTAAATTAAGTCTCAGTAAAACTGCCAGTTTAGAAGGATCATGGCAGATCTTCATCTTGTTCAATATTATAAACTGGTGACAGTATCTCTCAAGACTCTTTTAGTTCTCAGTTCAGACTTAATAATAACAAAAAGCAACCTGCTACTGATCCTTGTGACATTTGATTCCAGGTACAGAGTTAATGCTGAATTTGGATTATCAGTGTAAATAAATACTCCACCCTTTAGCACCAAGGTCCCTCATATACTCATTATAATAAGATTTCATGAGTATGTATGTAACACATTGCTGTGATATGTTATTCTGTGATAATCAAGTGAAATGAATTCAAACTGAAAAGATCTGATTTTTTATTCAGCAGATCTGTTCAGGAATGTATTCATACTGAAGCATACGTCTGAATGCTGACATAAGTGAGAGAATGCTCATGTGCTAATGCTCATTGAGCTGACAGGCATGAAGTAAATTTGGTCATTTGTACCTTTCATATTTTTTTCAGTATGTTTTTAACAAATTATGAAGTTGCATGTGGTCAAAAGTAAAAAAAAAATCAGGAGATCAAGTAAAGCCTGTTGTCTTACCAACATTAGCAACATGCTACTGTGCATACAAATCTGCCTGATGTTATGTAGAATATTATCCCAAATTTTGCACAAGCACCAAATTACTTTGTTTATCTCACCTACAATTCTCAAAAACTATCCTGCTTCTATCTATCATGTTCTTTTAGTAAGAATCTTGGGATACAAGCCCTCCATCAGTAGAACACAGCCCTCCTATAAGCCTCTTCCCTCAAAATTGCTTAACATCAGATCTTCCTCTTCTAATCTTGGTCACTTCAAAGGCCCAAGAGAACCACAAGTGAAGCACTAGGGGTCATCAAATGTATCCGGTGCTCCTAGTATGGCCTCCTCTACATTGGAGAGGCTGGACACTGATTGAGGGACTGTTATTTTGAGCACTTTCGCTCCATCTGCCGTAAAAGGCAAGATCTCCTGGTGGCAACACATTTCAATTCAACTTCCCATTCTCATTCTGACAAGTCTGTTCGTGGACTCCCCTACTACCATGATGAGGCCAAACTCAACTTGGAGGAGTAACACCTCAAGTTCTGTCAAGGTAGCCTCTGACCTGATTGCATGAACATCGATTTCTCAAACCTCAGGCAATTTCTCAACCCATCCTCCACCTCCTTCTCTCTTTTTCCATTCCTTATTCTGGCCTCCCTCTCACCTCTTCTCTTCTCCTCACCTGCCCACCACTTCTCTCCGGTTCCCCTCCTCCTTCCCTTTCTTCCATGGTCAACTGTCCTCTCCTATTAGATTCTTCAGCCCTTCACTTCTTCCACCTACCTCCTCACAGTATCTTGTTTCATTTCCCCCCTCAACCTCCCATCCAGTCATCTTCCTCCTCACCTGTTTTCACCTGTCACCCATCAGGGTGTACTCCTTCCCCTCACCCCACCTTCTTATTCTGGTATCTGCCCTCTTCCTTTTCAATCCTTTTGAAGGGTCTCGCCCCAAAACATCAACTGTTTATTCCCCTCTATATATGCTGCCTCACTTGTTGAGTTCCTCCAACATTTTGTGGTGTTACTCAAAATTTTCAGTACCTGCAGAATCTCCAGTGTTTATAAAACACTAGAACTTTTCCTTTATCTTATGTCCAAACTGCAACAATGCAGTTCACTCCTTGGTCTCCCTGAACAGAGTAAAATCCTCTCCATTTCAAGCCCTCTGAAACCTACATATAATTAAGGAGCATTTCAAATAGCATATTTCTCCTTTCCTACCTGCCATTAAGAATTTGTTCCTTTTCTTTGTTTCCCATAGAGCATTAGCTGAGAACCACATAATTCAATTTGATGGGCAACACAAGATTTACTATAATATTGGGATCATGAATCACAATGCAATTTGTGCCTTAACCGGGACAAGTAGTGCTGAAGAAACAGGACTTCCCAAGGGTTTACCTTCAATATTTAAAAAGTTACAGTAAATTCATAGATAACCCACTTCCATCATAACTAAGTCTATTAGTAGGTTGCAAAATAGGGCTTTCCCTCATTCATATTATAAGAATGAGGTAACTACAAGTGCGTTTTAAGGTATGTTTACATTGCACAAGTTCATTTCTTGTAAAATTGGGAACTCTTGGAGTTGCAGTCAAATTTGTTCATTGGTTCTGATGCCACATCCTGGGATTTAATATCACATGTAGCATCAATATCAGATGGGTCAAAGGTACTAAAGGTGGTTGCAGTGTTTCTTTAACCCAAAAGATTCTGCAGATGCTGGAAATCTAAAGCAACACACAAAAAATGCTGAGGGAATTCAGCAAGTCAGGCAGCATCAATGGAAATGAATAAACATTCAAGGTATTGGGCCAAGATCCTTCATCAGGATTGTAAAGGAAAGGGGAAGATGCCAAAATAAGAATGTCGGGAAGGGGAAGGAGTACAAGGTATAAGGTGATAGGTGAAGACTTTCTCAGTTCCTTTGTCTCCACCACATGTATCCCAGGATGAGGTTTGCATTTACAGGACATCAAAGATATCCTCCTTCTTCAAAGAATGGGGTTTCCTTTCCTCCTTGATTGATTGACTCATTCTCATCTCCTCCATTTCCCGGATATCCATGCTCATCATGCCTTTACAGAGGTAAAGTTCTTCTTCTCCTCACCTGCCACCCCAGCCAGTTTCCGCCATCTTCAACAGCATCCTACCCCATCCCACATCTTTACCTCACCCAGCCCTCCACTTTCCTCAGGAATCACTCCCTCCATGGTTCCCTTGTCCATTTGTCCCTCCCGACATGTATTGCTGCGAGCAGAAGAAGTGTTGCAGCTGCCCATTCACCTCATCCCTCACCTCCACTCAGGACCCCAAACAGTCTTTCCATGTGAGGCAACACTTCACCTGCTAATCTATTTGGGTCCTCTACTGTGTCCGGTGCTCCCAAGGCGGCCTCCTCTACATCGGTGAGATCCGATGTACATTGGAGAACCACCTTGATGACCACTTTCGCTCCATCCACAAAAAGCAGAATTTCCCAGTGGCCAAACATTTAATTCCAATCCCCATTTCCATTCCAACTTATCAGTCCATGGCCACCGCTTCTACCAGATGAGGCAACTCTCAGGTTGGTGGAGCAACACCTCATATTCCGTCTAGGTAGTCTCCAACCTGATGACATGTACATTGGTTTTTCCAACTTCCAGTAATTCCCCCCCCCAACCACGACTGCCTTATTCAATTCCCCACTTACCTCTTCTCTTCTCCTCACTTAGGTTCCTTCTTCTCCAACCCTTTACCTTTCCCACCTATCACCTCTCAGCTTATTAGTTCATCCCCCCTCCTCCACCACCTGGCTTCACCTATCACCTTCTAGCTAGCACTCTTTTCCCTTCCTCCACCTTCTTATTCTGACATCAGTCCCTTCCTTTCCAGTCCTGATGATGGGTCTCAGCAGAAATGTCGACTGTTATTCACTTCCATAGATGTTGCCTGACTTGCAGAGTTCCACCTCTTCTACTCCAGGTTCATATCTTAATTCACCCCAAAAACTATTAATTTGTTTGTGGTAGCTAAATAGTCTAATAACAAATAGGTAAACAAAACAAAGCAGACATGTTGAAAAGTGTTTGCCCTAGTTGTGTGTGTATCCTTTTGAGTGTAAAGGTTTGCAGAAATTAAAATCATAGCCAGTAACATATTTTCAACAATTAAAAAGAACATGCTCGTAAATAACACCTAATACCAAAATTCCAGTTAATGCTTTGCATTGCAACTTAGGCAGTTTGCATGCAGAGCTGTCAGTTATAAGAAGGTGCTTGCAGTGCCATTTAGGTATGTGCAGTGATTTTTGCCAGTGCAAACAGAATTTCAAATCTAATTACTTACATAGAGTGGTTTTAAAAGAGATCTCGTGGTGCAACCCCTGTAGCACTTTGTATGTATCGATCCTTATTAGAACATAATTATTTCTATCATTCAAAATTAATAATGGAAAAGCTAAAGGACATTAGTACGGCAGTGTTTCTGCCTTGGGAGCTATCAGAAAATAGTACATATGTTGTCCAAAATGGCTCTGATTTTCCAAACTGGTTAACAGTTTTTGCAAATGCATATTCGAAAATAATTGCCCTCCATGAATCAGCATAAAAAGGCTGCATTTTATAGCATATTACATTCTGTTTTAGATTCCTTAAGGTTGTTAGAGCTAGGGGTGGTATTGGAGATAAGCTCCCACTACCTACCAAATGCTCCCAATGGTGTTGTGTCACATAGCTTTTGACAACCAAGTCCAGCTCCTGGCCTTCATGTATAACCAAGCCTGTGGGAAACGTTTCGCTGACAGAAGAAAGGCAGGTTACTGGCACCTTAAAACCAGTTGCTTCGGGCAGATGGAGCTCGTCAGCCATGGTTAGCAGCTCCTCTAGGAGAAGGAATTACCTCAAACAGCTGTGCTGCTGGACCGTCGAGTCACCTGCCAGGTCCATCCATCTTCAGGCGTTTCATCCCCTAACCCGGAATATCCTCGGGACGGTGGGACAGCAGAAGGTGATCAGTCTTCTACCCCCGATGGTCAGACATCCGGCTGCTATCGTCCCTTCGCAGCCAATGCCAACTGGATGCTCTCTCTGCTGCTTGGCCCATGGTGTTAACGGCTCTCTTCTTGGTTCTCCCTTGTATCCCTAAAGCTGCCATCATCTTCCAGCATGACATGGCGGGAAATCCTCTTGCTCTCACTTCCACAGGGACGTTCCACGTCTGCCAGCCTTGCTGTCTGCAGTCCGCCACCAGGTCTTCATACCTTGCAAGCTTCCTCTCGTGAGCCTCTTGGCATCAGATCTCCCATGGTACTGTTAGCTCTATCATCACGAGCTTCTTTGCACTCTCTGACAATAGTAGAACGTCTGATCGAAGTGTGGTTTCTACTATTGGTGGGAACACCAGCTTCTTTCCAAGATCGACCTTCATCTCCCAGTCCTTTGCCCTGCTCAGGATACCGTCTCTATGCTTGTTTGTTGCTGCAGCTTGTCCCCCGGTCCTGATGAAGTTGATGAAGTTTGGTTGGCTTTCCTTTCTGCGCTCCTTTTTCCTCTCTGTCTCCAAAGTGTGGGCGAGTGCTCTCAAAACCTGGTCGTGTCTCCATCTGTACCATCCTCGGGAAAGGGCAACCTGGCACGAAGAGAGAATATGCTCAGGGTTGGCTGGTTCCTGGCACAGATGCACGTTGGGTCTTCTGTTACTCCACAGTTCTGCAGGTTTGTTGGAGTTGGTAATACATTGTACACAGCCCTCAGTAACAACTGGAGTTGGAAAGATGTATATAGAACATAGAACATAGAATAGTACAGCACAGTACAGGCCCTTTGGCCCACAATGTTGTGCCGACCCTTAAACCCTGCCTCCCATATAAACCCCCACCTTAAATTCCTCCATATACATATCTAGTAGTCTCTTAAACTTCACTAGTGTATCTGCCTCCACCACTGACTCAGGCAGTGCATTCCACGCACCAACCACTCTCTGAGTAAAAAACCTTCCTCTAATATCCTCCTTGAACTTCCCACCCCTTACCTTAAAGCCATGTCCTCTTGTATTGAGCAGTGGTGCCCTGGGGAAGAGGCACTGGCTATCCAATCTATCTATTGCCATATGTCATCCCATGTCAACACTCTCTGTTCTGTTTCCCACTCTGTCCAGGTCCCTTGACTCCCTATCTCCACTGCTCGCACATATCAAGCTCAGATCTCAAACCTCAGCTGCCTGATGGCTGCACCCACTCATGGGGAAGGGGTCAGGAGTAAAACCTAATGGAAAATCTGGAGCTGGTGTCCCTAAGTCAGTCCAACATTGATGCTGACTGGCAACTCCTGCAAAGCTGCTGGTGCCAAACTGCATCGGTCTCTGCCGTTCGTTTGGATTCACCAGATGCATGGAGAGGGGGAGCTTGATTCATGGGCAACAGCTTGCTTTCCATCTTGTACTGCCCTGGTTTGTGAACCTAGACAGCTAGGACACAACATCTATGGTCAAACCTGACTGATGGAGGCCTCATTCTCTTTACAATTTTTGTTTGATTCAAGCGTGACAAACTATTGCAGCTGTCATGACATTGATGAAATCATATTTGCTATCAAAAGTAAAATGTATTAATGTGTAATCCATCTATGATCATCCTGATATTAAATAAAAAATAGAAACAAAATAAATAGACCATGTATGGAATATTCATTGTAAAAATTACTGAAATCAAAAAAATTTAAATATGTTGAAATGATGGGATGAAAGTACTATATGAACTAGAAAGATGAAATATCAACTTTATATATTTAACAAAATTCAAAGTGGTTAATTTGTACACTCATCTTGTGGTTTGATTTGGAAATCTGATACATCGATCCTGAGTTGATTTTAAAAAAGGCAACATATTTTCAGATTAATGGATATGTGATTTGAGAGGAACGTGCAGATGGTGCCATTCCCGTGTTTCGCTGTACTTTTTAGATGGTATAAAATTGTGGGTTTTTGTACACTGTTACAGAGATTCATTTTGTTGCAAGATGTACTGCAGTTAGAGTGCAATAGTTGTAAATGAAGTGAAGGTTTAGAGTGACAGATGAGGCGTCTTTCAAGCAACTGCTTTATTCTAATGTGTCAAGTTTGTTGAGTGTTGTTAGAACTGCAGACAACAAGGCAAGTGAGGAATAATCAAGCAGATTGGTGCCTTGTAGATGGTTAAAAAGATCTGGCAAGAGTTGAAGTGACCCATTGCGGAATACCATTATATGATCTATGCTTGTAAACAAAAAATTATGTAGCTAAAATTATGGTCAATAGTGACAACTGAAATATTGATGTCAGGGTCTACCCTGTCAAGAATAGGCCTTGTTATTGGAGAATCAATACATTTTGCCACTGCCACAAATGTTGCATGCTACACATAATTCAAAGTTTAAAATTCAAAGAAATTTTTTTATCGAAGTACATATATGTACCATAAACTACCTTGAGATTCATTTTCTTGCAGGTATTTACAGGATTAAAAAGTACAATTGAATTTTATGAAAATCTATACATAAACAGACAAGGGCTGATAAACACTAATTGTAATGTGCAAAAAGAAGACAAACTGTGCAAGTAAAAATTATACCGAGAACATGAGTTGTAAAGAATCCTCGAAAGTGAGCCGGTACTTGTAGAGTAAGTCCAGAACATCTGAGCTCTGATGATGATCTTTATTTCCTTCCAGGTCACAGGAGTAATATCAGAGCATTGGAAGATGGCACTGTTGTGTACATACATCTATTGATGCTTCTGGACACATCTTCAGTGATGTTCCTGGAATCATTGGGTGTTTCAGGTCTTTCAACATCATACAACCTCCTCCAGGTGACCCAGCCGGGGCTGATCAGACCCCAGCTTGTGTCCAGCTGGCTAGCTACTTATGACTCCATGGCTCCCCTCTTTTGAGCCACAGCCATCTTGAGGCCCTCTCTGCCTCATCGGTGGTACTGCGGATGGCTTGCCTCTTCCTCTCTCCCTCCATTTCCAAGATGCTGAAGGCTGTAGCTAAAGAACGGGTTACAAATCCCCTACAACCAACCTCCACTGGGAGACCCCTCGCTCTCCATCCAGCCTGCTGACAGTTGCTGACCAGTCCTGCGTACTTCGAGAGCTTCCTTTCAAAGGCCTCTTCCAAGCTACCTTCCCATGGGACTGTCAGCTCCAGCAACACCACTTGCTTAGTAGACTCAGACACTAGGACAATGTCTAGTCGCAGGGTGGTGGCTGCGATATGGTTGGGGAACTTCAGCTGCCCTTCGAGGTCCACCAACAGCTGCCAGTCCCTTGCAGAGGTCAGAATGCCTGCAGATGTTCTTTTGGCAGGTATTGGCTGCTCCCCAGCTCTGACAAAGGCAATGGTCTGCTTGGGGGGTAGGGACCACTTCGCCCACTCAACTCCTGCGCTGATGGCTTCAGCGATGGTCTTCAGGACCTGATCATGCCTCCACCTGTACCGTCCCTCACCAAGTGCCCTTGCACAGCCGCTGAGGATGTGCTCCAGGGTTCCTCGCAAATGTTCTTCTGTTGTTCAAGAAAGATAATAGGAATAATCCTGGGAATTATACACCAGTGAGTCGTGCATCAGTGGTGGGCAAACTAATGGAGAGGATTCTTAGGGATAGGACTTACAAGCTTTTGGAGAAGTATAGTCTTCTGAAATGGGGGGGCACTACTGCACAGGACTGAAAGAAGATGCAGAGGGTCTTAAATTTAGTTGACTCCATCTTGGGTACTAGCCTACAAAGTATGCAGGACATCTTCAAGGAGTTATGTCTCGAAAAGGCAGTGTCCATTATTAAGGGCCCCCAGCACCCAGAGCATGCCCTTTTCTCACTGTTACCATCAGGTAGGAGGTACCGAAGCCTGAAGGCACACACTTGGTGATTCAGGAACAGCTTCTTCTCCTCTGCCATCCAATTTCTAAATGGACATTGAACCCATGAACACTACCTCACTTTTTAAATATATATTATTTCTGTATTTGTACGATTTTTAATCTATTCAACATAGGTATACTATAATTGATTTACTTTTTTTTCCTCTTCTATATTATGTATTGCATTGAACTGCTGCTGCTAAGCTAACAAATTTCACAACACATGCCAGTGACAATAAACCTGATTCTGATTTGATTAGGAATAGTCTGTATGGCTTTGTGAACAGCAGGTTGTGCCTCATAAATTGATTGAGTTTTTCAAGTTGGTGACAAAATAAGCTAATGAAAGTAGGGCAGTGGACGTGGTGTATGGATTTAAGACAGGTACTTAGCAATGTTCTCCATGGTAGATTTATCTGGAAAGCCATGATGCATAGGATCCATAGAACCTGGATTGTATGCATTCAGAATTAACTTGCATATAGAAGGCAAAGGGTAGTAGTAGTGTGTTCTATCTGGGGATCGGTGACTCATGGTGTTCTGGAGGAATCTGCTCTGAGACCCCAGTTCTTTGTGATTTTTATCAAGGACTTGGACATGGAAGTGAAGGATGCATGTGTAAGGTTGATGGAATTGTGGATCGTGCAGAAGGCTGTCACAAGTTACAACACGATATTGACAGGATGCAGAGCAGGGTGGAGAAATTGTAGATGGAGTTCAGTCTGGAAAAGTGTGAAGTGAAGGTGGAGTATGTTTAATGGCAGGAATCTCAGCAGTGTGGAGCAACAGCAGGATCTTGGTGTCCAAGTTCATAAATCCCTCAAAGTTGCTGCACAGGCTGACAGAGCGGTTACGAAGGCCTGTGGTGTGTTGGCCTTCATCAGTGCGGGGACCGAGCTGAAGAGTCACAAGATTATGATGGCCAGATCAGCCATGATGCTATTGAACGGTGAAGCAGGCTTGACGGGCCAGATGACCTACTCCTGCTCCTATTTTTTACATTCTTATATTCTTATGAAGCAGCTTTATACAACTCTGGTTAGACCACATTTAGAATATTGAGTTCAGGTATGGTCAACTCATTATAAGAAGGATGGCAAGGCCTTAGAAAGGGGTAGAAGAGACTTACCAGAATGCTGCCTGTATAAGAAATGGTTGAGCCACCCCACCTGAAGCTTTCCTCGTTTGAAGCAACAAAGAGTAAGAGATGACCTGGCAGACATGTATAAAATTATGAGAGAGAGAGATAGAGTGGACAGCCAGCAGCTTTTCCCCAGGGCAGCAATGGCCAATACCAGAAGTCATCTATTTAAGGTGAGTGGAGGAATGTTTAGGGGAGATATCAGAGGAAGGGATTTTTCACACAGAGAGGAGGATGCCTAGAATACACGGCTTGGGATGGTGGGAGAGGCTGATACAACAGGAGCATTTAAAGGATTGTGCAGACTGTGTAAACGGAATTGATCATAGAAGAGTGAGATAAGAGATGATCTCATAATAAGGGTTGGCCATTCAGCAAAGACATTTTTATTCAGGCTGGCGAATCTTTGAAATTCTCTCTACAATATGGCAGTAGAAGCTCAGTCACGAAGTGTATCAAACTGGGTTTCAGATACAGTACTACGCAAAAGTCTGAGGCAATATGCAGTGTGTATATATACCCATTACACTGTACTGCTGACTTACTGTATACGAGTCTGATTCTGATATGAGTCTCTTTTGTGGACTGAGAGAGGGAAGGAGCCCAGGAGAGGGGAATCATGGCTGAGAAAAGGGGAAGGGAGAGGGAAGTGAGTGGAAAGCACCAGAGAGACATTCTGTAACGAATTGTTTGGAATCAAATGACTTTGCTGGATTTCTCAGAGCTGGGTGTGCCTGCACCCGTGCCACATCCTGACCCTGACATTCCTTCTCTGCCACCTGTCTCACACCACTCCTGAGTCATTCCACCCTCGCCATTCCCAACATACTTTGCTGCCACCAGATTTATAACGCAAACAACAGGAATTCTGCAGATGCTGGAAATTCAAGCAACACACATCAAAGTTGCTGGTGAACGCAGCAGGCCAGGCAGCATCTCTAGGAAGAGGTGCAGTCGACGTTTCAGGCCGAGACCCTTCGTCAGGACTAACTGAAGGAAGAGTGAGTAAGGGATTTGAAAGTTGGAGGGGGAGGGGGAGATCCAAAATGATAGGATAAGACAGGAGGGGGAGGGATGGAGCCAAGAGCTGGACAGTGATAGGTGACCTATTGTCTCAGCTTGCTCCTGCCCCACCGAACTCGTTTCTGCATACCTCGACACGGTTTTATCCCCCCTTGTTCAATCCCTTCCGACCTATGTTTGTGACACTTCTCACGCTCTTAAACTTTTCGATGATTTTAAGTTCCCTGGCCCCCACCGCTTTATTTTCACCATGGATGTCCAGTCCTTATATACTTCCATCCCCCATCAGGAAGGTCTCAAAGCTCTACGCATCTTTTTGGATTCCAGACCTAATCAGTTCCCCTCTACCACCACTCTGCTTCGTCTAGCGGAATTAGTCCTTACTCTTAATAATTTCTCCTTTGACTCCTCCCACTTCCTCCAAACTAAAGGTGTAGCTATGGGCACCCGTATGGGTCCTAGCTATGCCTGCCTTTTTGTTGGCTTTGTGGAACTATGTGAATCTATGTTCCGTGCCTATTCTGGTATCTGTCCCCCACTTTTCCTTCGCTACATCGACGACTGCATTGGCGCTGCTTCCTGCACACATGCTGAGCTCGTTGACTTTATTAACTTTGCCTCCAACTTTCACCCTGCCCTCAAGTTTATCTGGTCCATTTCCGACACTTCCCTCCCCTTTCTAGATCTTTCTGTCTCTGTCTCTGGAGACAACTTATCCACTGATGTCTACTATAAGCCTATCCACTGATGTCTACTATAGAGGAATCTCACAGCTATCTGGACTATTCCTCTTCTCACCCTGTCTCTTGCAAAAACGCCATCTCCTTCTCGCACTTCCTCTGTCTCCGCCGCATCTGCTCTCAGGATGAGGCTTTTCATTCTAGGATGAGGGAGATGTCTTCCTTTTTTAAAGAAAGGGGCTTCTCTTCCTCCACTATCAACTCTGCTCTTAAACGCATCCCCCCCATTTCACGTACATCTGCTCTCACTCCATCCTCCCGTCACCCCACTAGGAATAGGGTTCCCCTGGTCCTCACCTACCACCCCACCAGCCTCTGGGTCCAACATATTATTCTCCGTAACTTCCGCCACCTCCAACGGGATCCCACCACTAGGCACATCTTTCCCTCCCCCCCTCTCTCTGCATTCCGCAGGGATCGCTCCCTACGCAATTCCCTTGTCCATTCGTCCCCCCATCCCTCCCCACTGATCTTCCTCCTGGCACTTATCTGTGTAAGCGGAAGAAGTGCTACACATGCCCTCACACTTCCTCCCTTACCACCATTCAGGGCCCCAAACAGTCCTTCCAGGTGAGGCAACACTTCACCTGTGAGTCGACTGGGGTGATATACTGCGTCCGGTGCTCCCGAGGTGGCCTTTTATATATTGGCGAGACTCGACGCAGACTGGGAGACCGCTTTGCTGAACATCTACGCTCTGTCCGCCAGAGAAAGCAGGATCTCCCAGTGGCCACACATTTTAATTCCACATCCCATTCCCATTCTGACATGTCTATCCACGGCCTCCTCTATTGTAAAGATGAAGCCACACTCAGGTTGGAGGAACAACACCTTATATTCCGTCTGGGTAGCCTCCAACCTGATGGCATGAACATCCACTTCTCTAACTTCCGCTAATGCCCCACCTCCCCCTTGTACCCCATCTGTTACTTATTTTTATACACACATTCTTTCTCTCACTCTCCTTTTTCTCCCTCTGTCCCTCTGAATATACCCCTTGCCCATCCTCTGGGTCCCCCCCCCCCGCCCTGTCTTTCTTCCCGGACCTCCTGTCCCATGATCCTCTCGTATCCCTTTTGCTTATCACCTGTCCAGCTCTTGGCTCCATCCCTCCCCCTCCTGTCTTCTCCTATTATTTTGGATCTCGCCCTCCCCCTCCAACTTTCAAATCCCTTACTCACTCTTCCTTCAGTTAGTCCTGACGAAGGGTCTCGGCCTGAAACGTCGACTGCACCCATTCCTAGAGATGCAGCCTGGCCTGCTGCGTTCACCAGCAACTTTTATGTGTGTTACCAGATTTATAAACTCATTCTCTGTTCTACATTGAGTCCTGTGCAAGTCTTAGCCATCCTAACTATATATATGTGCCTAAGAGTTTTGCAAGGTACTGTATTATTTAGATCTTTTTTGTGTTTGTCTATCGTCGTCGATGACAACCTCGACACCATTATGATGGTGTTGAGACTAGCGCGTAATTTGGATTTAAGTGCAGGAGAGTTGTGCAGCATCTGCCTCACTCTCTCTTCCCAATTCCCATCTGGATCCACTGGCAAGACAGAATTCAGATGGCTGGAGATGGGACTAGGCTCAGTGGATGACCAGGATGTCTTCTGTGTCTTGTCCTGCTCTACGTGTTCCACGACGCTTGCAGAGACCGCCTTCTTGACCGTTGGATCTTCCATTGGTCTCATCCACTCAATCCGCCAGAGCCTGTCTTCACATGCAGGGATAGACAACTCCCTATCTCACTGAGGGTTTCAGACCCGTCGGCTACCCTCACCTGGTTTAGCCGGCTTGTTGAAGCTGTTGCCCAGGGTGTGGCCACTGTTGCATGCAAACAGCTACGGGGAGCCACACGCGAGAGATGAGTGCCAGGTGGGAACCAAAGGTGGACTAACTGCCTTGAAAAGGATGCGACATGTTCCCCCACCAGAGGTGTTATCTCTCCCTGACACCCCATACACCCCATATTATGAAAATAAAGGGAGAACATGTCAGTGTGTAAAAGTGGTGCTGAAGTAGACAATTTTATTGAATGCTATCAGCAGATGAATGACCTACTGAGCTTCTATTTCTTATGTTCTCCTCTCAGTGTTTCTTTGAAGTACTTGTCAGGAAATGTGGAAGAAGCTTGAACCAAAAGCAGAGTAGTGAAGATGATTCAGTGGTGAATCTGCAAAATAATAAGCCATGACAGGCCACAGAATAAGAGACAACAGATACTGAACACCACAGGTAACAAGGTAACTGAAAGCTAGGGGCAACCTGTTGGAGCTGGCTGGTTCAATGAGTGAACAATGGCTGTAGATAAGAACTGGGTTTAAATAGGCTGCAGGTGATGAGTTGGAAACACGTGGCCAGTGATTCCAATGAGCTGGGTAGAAACTGGGAGGTGCCCGCCTATGTAGGCCTCACAGGACCCACCCTCCTACAGTCGGCACTCGACAGCAGAAGGTGACTCAGATAGTTCCATAGAAACTCCTCTATTGGGGATGGATCCAAAATGAAACTGGACGGCATCCATGACCTCTCCTCTGGGCTGTATCATTCCCAGTTAACACCAAGTACTGCACACCCCATCCTTGATGATATGAATCCATCCAAAAGTGAACCATGTACACTGGAGCACCTTCTACTATACTACGTTCCAGAGGTGCAGGCTCAGTGGGTCAAGTGGTGTAGGGACAACAGGCTTGAGGTAGAACGCGTGGAAGGTAGGTGTGAACATGAGGGACAGTGGCAGACTGTAAGTGACATTATTCATATGATGGGTAATCTTGAAGGAACTCATGAATAAGGGGGAGATCTTTATTTTCTTAAAGTAAAACACCGTTTTTTTTAAATTTCCTTTTGCCTTACGCAAATTTTAACTTAATTTTTTAATACTGTTAAAAGGGTAAAAGAGAACACTACCTTAAAGTCGATAGCTAAAAATACCAGACCATAAGACATAAGAGCAGAATTAGCCCGTCGAGTTTGCTCTGCCCTTCCATCATGGTTGATTAATTATCCCTCTCAAACCCATTCTCCTGCCTTCTCCCCGTAACCTCTGATACCCTGATTAATCAAGAACTCATCAAACTCCACTTTAAATTTACTCAATGACTTAGCCTCCATAGCCATCTGTGGTATATATTCCACAGATTCACTACCATCTGCCTAAGTAAATTCCTCCTCATCTCTATTCTAAATAGATGTCCCTCTATTCTGAGGTTCTGCCCTCTGGTCCTAGACTCACCAGCTATAAGTACACATCCTCTCCAGATCCACTCTATCTACGCATTTCAGTATTCCATAGGTTTCAATGAGATTCCCCTCATTCTTCTAAACTCCAGTAAATATAGGCTCCTCATACATTTCATTCTCATGAACTTTCTCTGATGCACTCCAAAGCCAGCACACATTTTCTTAGGTAGCCAATAGAGAGCCAAGAGATCTTCAAGATTCATATGCATAGATCATTACAATGTCTTGGTCAGCAGCAGATTGTAGTATACGTTAATAAAATGTAGAATTATATTAGAAGTCCATGAATGCAAGATTAGAAGTTATTCTACATTTAATCAAATTCCTTTTCAGAACACAGTTTAGTACCATGAGCAATTTTCTTCAGCACACCATTGGAATGTCTTGAAAGGAATGGAATATAGATGAATCAGAATGATACCTGGTCTCTAAAGGTTACACAAACTATTCTTAAATTCTTCAGAGTTTAGGAACGGTATGAGTTGATTGGGAAAATGGGAAATGGGTGATAAGTATTGTTTAGGATTAACAGTCCTTTAGAACTTCAGAACCCGCTTTTAAAAATTCACATTTCTGGCAAATCGATTGCTGATATTAAATCTAAAATTGAGAGAATTTAAAAATTGATAGAATGATAGAACCGAAATTAAGGTTGACATCGCAAGAGAGATAGATAGAACACAGATCAGCCATAATCTGTCTGAATGACAAAACTGATTCATGTAGCTGAATGGTGCATTCCAGTTACTTATCATTTGAAGTTGATGATTTCCAGGCTTTATCTTGTATATTAATATTTAAAAAATTGATATTTTTCCTAAATATGTATCCTGTTAATTTTGTACTGTCACTTTTATGTTGTTGTAAACAGTAACACGTACTTGAATTGAATTTCTGGGAAATTACATTTAATGCTTACATTGTTCAGTAGCTGTCGTTGTTACAACAGGACATCAGTGAAAATTACATCGTATGAACACATATTTATGCTTTACTTGGGAAAAAGACAAACCATTGTAAGTAGTATGACCTGAAATAAACAGAGAAAATTGCAATTTATCATATTTCTTCAAGGCATCTCAAAGTACTTTACAAAATTTACTTTTGAAACAATAGGAGGTTATTGTTTCACAGCTAAATGCAGGGATTATTTCTCTCAAGCAAAATCACACAACATATAATGAGATGATTAGACAGTTACTCTGTAACAACTGTATTACACTACTTGCAGGAACGATATTGGAACAGCAAAGGTAATCTCAAATCAGTGGAAACTAGAGTTTATAATGACAACAGGTACAAAAGTACTCTGCTTTGTGCTGCCTTGCAGAGTACTATTTCATTATAGAATTTTAATCCTCCAGTCCAAATATTCACTCAAGCACAAACACTAGTTCTTTAAAAGTGATGTCTGCTTGGGCTGTTCACAGCCGTGCTGGAAACCTCATGTGAATCACTGTTTGCCCAGATTGGGCAAAAGAACTGGTGCAAAACTTTGCCCTCCCTGCGACTGCGTTGAGAAGTTACCTGCAAGTGTCAGTGTTGGTTTGGCATGCAGCTACTTAGTGCTGAAATGTAGGGCTCAATAAGCACATTGTCTCATACAGTGCACGGTTTATTGCTGGACACTGACATCACCTGCTCTACCCAAACATCGCCACAAGGTCAATGATCACCACAGAAAAACCACTGCTCTCGGGAGTTGTACAACCAAACAAAGGGGCGGGGGGGGGGGAGGTAACAACTTTCATCACATCCAAAAGGTGAGCAGCCACAGGGTCAAGAAATGGGTCACAGTCAACAGAGTTGCACAGATGCAGCTGTGAGTCCCACACCTCACCACTGAGCAGCTGTACTGCTTGATGTGGCCTGTTCAACGCAGCACTTGCAGGCAGCACCTCCATACCAAGCTTATGGAGTGATCCCTGGCTGAGTTCACACTAGGTTCCTGGCACAGTATTGGGGAGGTTAGTAGAACAATGATGTGGGAATGATTGGGCTTTGCACCAGGTTTTCAGCACAATGGAGAAGGCAGTAATACATCTCTAAGTGCATTTTATAATGCTGTAATGACTTTGTTCAGCACTGATTTCAGTTGCATTCTTGTTCCTTGAAATGTATCTTAAGACTAAATGTGGCACCGGTGGACAGAATTGTTACCATCAGCCTTGGAGCCACTATTTAGGTTTTTCTGATTATTCCAAGATAACTTTCACAAGACATATCCTGATGGATGAGTAATCACAGCAGCCAGCAGAAGTATTTGCTAAATAGAGCACCTTATTCAGCACGTTAATCAGACAGACAATGGGCAGACAAATGTGACTGCTCTTGTGCTGACACTATGATAACTATTTCATGGTGTGCAAATGGACAGAAATACTAATTAAAGTAGCTGGAAATCAGACTACAGATCAAGAAGTCTATCAACCGTTTAAATATCCTCTACAGGTTGTTAAGAAGCTGGCATCTAAACTGAAGAAAATTATTTGAGAAGCGCAAACCATTTGAAAGTTACAAGAAAATTTCAACGAAACAAAAACTAGTTGCTCACAGCAGGTTAAATGCTGTATCAATATTTTGTTTCCAGTTTTGGTGGATGACATTTCATTGCTGGTAAATGATTTTTGTAGAAATACATTTAATATCAGCATCACGCACTCCTGCGGACAAATATCAGTAGTTCACCACAGCAATGTGTCAGAGGAACATATCTCTTTTGCACTGTTACTATCTTCTATTTTTGTTATTAGCCTTGTCTTGTCCTATCAGAGATTGCCAATTAGTTATTAAGCTGTGCTAAATTATGGACATTTCCATTTACTGAACTAATAGAGATATTCAAATTATATTGTGATGACAATTATTATTTATACACTAATTGAAATGGTCAGTTTAAGTAATAGATAATATGCTGTGAATAACTCTGCTTATTTGGGTTATTTAATGATGTAAGAATATTCAGGGATTTAGTATAATTAATATATTGATTTGTAACTATTCTAGACTTCAAAAGTTCTTTGCTATGAATTTATCATAACCTGAATACTTTATGATGAGTACAATCAAGTGAGCATTTCATTCAATTCTTTTCATAATGCCTTTAATAAATTTGGATTTTAATGTAGTATAAAATCAGAACTTCGTATGCGAAGCAATCTTAATGCTGGAAAAGATAAATGCTTGAAAGCTTATATCAGCGTCAGCTTATGAAAAACATTATGATAGATAAATCCCCGGGTTGGATGGGATGTACTCCAGGTTACACAGGAAGTGAGAGAAGTGATTAGTGGGGCATTGATGATGAGCTGTGCATCCACCCTGGCCACAGGAATGGAATCGGAGGACTGAAGGATGGCAAATGTTGTTTTGTTGTTCTAGGGAATTCATAGGGATAATCCTGGGAATCTTAGACCAATTGGTCTTATGTCATTGATGGGCATACTATTGGAGAGGATTCTTAGGGACAGGATTTGTGAGCAATTGGAGAATCATGATCATATTAGGGATGGTTAGCATGGCTTTGTGAGGGGTAGGTCATGCCTCATCAAGCCTAATTGTGTTTTTCGAGGAGGCGACAAAGCAGTTTTTCAAGGATTTGGAGCATTGGATGTAGTTGGATTTTAGTACGGCATTTGACAAAATTCCCTGTGATAGGCTCATCCAGAATGTCACAAGCGGTGGGATCTGTGGGAACCTGGTTGCATGGATTCAGAACTGAGTTGCCCACAGAAGGCAGAGAATGGGTAGTAGGTGAAGTGTATTCTCCCTGGAGGTCAGTGATTAGTGGTGTTCTGCGGGGATTCGTTCTGGAACCCTGACTATTTGTGATTTTTATAAATGACTTAGATGAGGAAGCAGAAGAGTGGATTAATAGGTTTGTAGATGCTCCGAAGATTGGTGATGTTGTAGATAGTGTGGAACATTTTGCCGTACATTACTACGGGGTATAGGCAGGATGCAGAGCTGGGCAGAGACTTGGCAGGTGGAATTCAACCCAGAAAAGAGTAATGTGATACACTTTGGAAGGTCAAACGCAGGCAGAATTCAGGGTAAATGGCAGGATTCTTAGCAGTGTAGAGGAACAAAGGGATCTTGGGGTCCAAGTCCATACATTTCCATGAGGAAATGCTGCAGCTGTATTAACATCTTGTTAGACCACACTGAGTATTGTTCCTTGCCCATTATAGGAAGGAGTAAAAAGCTTTAGATAGGGTGAAGAGGAGATTTAGCAAGATGCTGCCTGGCTTAGTGTACTGTTTATGTCTTATGGTGAAGGTTGTGCAAGCTAGGGCTTTTCTCTTCGAAGCAACAGAGGATGAGAGATGACATTATAGAGATTATAAGATTATGAGAGGCACAGATACAGCGGGCAACCAACACCTCTTTCCTAGGGCAGCAATGGCCAATACCGGAGGACATCCATTCAAGGTGAGTGGAGGAAAGTTTAGGGGAAGTGTTTTTGATACAGAGAGTGGTGGGTGCCTGGAATGCACTGCCGGGGGTGGTAATGGAGACTGAAACAATAGGGGCATTCAGGAGACTCTTAGATTGACACATGGAATGGAGGGTTATGAGCTATGTAGGAGGAAAGGTTAGATCAATCGTGGTTAGATTATGAAGATGTGCAGTCCTCTTTTATGTAAACACGAGGAATTCTGCAGATGCTGGAAATTCAAGCAACACACATCAAATTTGCTGGTGAACGCAGCAGGCCAGGCAGCATCTCTAGGAAGCAGTACAGTCCACGTTTCGGGCCGAGACCCTTCGTCGGGACTGTCCTGACAAAGGGTCCCGGCCCGAAACGTCAACTGTATCTCTTCCTAGAGATGCTGCCTGGCCTGCAGCATTCACCAGCAAATTTGATGTGTGTTGCCAGTCCTCTTTTATTGTCATTTAGTAATGCATGCATTAAGAAATGATACAATATTTCCTCTGGTGTGATATCACAAAACACAGGACAGACCAAGACTGATAAAACTGACAAAACCACATAATTATAACATATTGTTACAACAGTGCAACAATACCATAACTTGATGAAGAAGTCCATGAGCACAGTAAAAAGTTCAAAGTCTCTCAAGTGTCCCACATCTCACGCAGACGGGAGAAGGAAGGAAAATCTCTTCCTGCCATGCCTGACCACAATCCCTGTCTGAGTCATCCGAAAACTTCAAGCCTCCGATCAGCTCTTCGACACTGAGTACTGAGCGCCATCTCTGTCCGAACGATTCCACCTCAATCTCAGTCGCCAACAGCAGGCAAAGCTGGGGATTTTGAGACCTTCCTTCCGGAAGATTCCCGACCGTGCAGTGATGACGGCAGCGAATGAGCGTTTCAGAAATGTCTCCAGATGTTCCTCTGTGCTTTCACGTCTGTCTCCATCAAATCAGAATTGTCCATGGCCCCTATTTAACGGATACGATATCATTTTTCACCGGAGGGCTGCTCTCTCTCCTCCCGCCGTTACATTGGTCATCTCAACATTATGGGCCAAAGAAACTCAAATGTACTGTACGTTCTTTGTTCAAACAAAATAGTAAGATCACGACGGGTTTGATTCTCCAGGGAGTGGGATGCAGTCACCAGCCAGACAATGCAGCTTGTAGCAGGAAGTAGAGTCAATGGGTCCTCTCAATGTGCAGTTGGACAACATTTTTGTTCATTCAGTACAGAATATCAGACAAACAATCAGAGATGGAGTAATCGGAGAATAGAGATGGATGATTTCAACTTGTATGGAGGCACTGACAATGTTGCATCATGCTGTCAAGGGGCAGCATGCAGATGAAGAATGGGAGGAAGCCAAGGATCAATGGCAAGTCACTGTTTATTCACAGGACAGTTTAGGAGCAAAGTTTACCAAGAAGCCTCATAAACTAGAGCACATCTTAAGTGGAAAATTACAGCCCCTTCTCAGAATTTCCACATTGATATCCAAAATGTAAAGATCATTGCCGGGGATGTGAATTTGATAAATCTAGCTTGTAGTGTTCACTTGCTTAATCTGAAAACATGAAGGTAATTCTATAAATTGATTTCCATATAACAATTCCACCCCATGGTTACATCTCATCTTGATACTTAACAGTAATAGCTGATAAGAGATAAACTATTACTTATATTTCTGATCTCAAATATGAGAATTGCAGGCAGGAGAAACTTCTGCACATTTACAGTTACAGACTTATGCAAAAAGTTATACTCTCCCTTTGGGTCAGTTAATAAAAACAGGAAAGACCTCCATTTATTTAGCACCTTTTATAACCTCAAGCCATCCTGAAGCACTGTATAGTCGATCTGGTGTTTCCTTAGTAGCAATCACTGTAGTAATTTATGAATATAGAAGGCAATTTGAACCCATTAAGGTTCCACAAATAGTGATAGGACAATGACCAGATTAAAATGTTAATTGGAGTGTCAATTTTGGTTAGAGCAAACATAGTTGCTTATGCTCAAAATACTTTTGTAACATCTCTTGTACCCACCTTGGAGATCAAAAGGGTCTCAATTTTATTCAAAATCAATAAAGAATAGGCCATGTGTCCACTTTTATTACTTTCAAAATATCATTGCAAGTCTGTACATCATTCTCAATCATGTCTGCTCCTCATAACTCTCAATTGCTTAAGCATTCAAAAATCTTTGAATATCAGAAATAAACATACTAAAAGATGGCAATTTCAACAGTGCAGACTTCTCTCACTACTTCTCAGGAGTGTTAGCCTAACCTTTTCTGCTGAATTATTCAGACTATCATTTGAAACCACAGAAAAAGATATTAGCTGAATCATACTGGCCTTCAATAACATTGCTGATTGTTATAGATTAGAACATCCCAACTTATTGTAGCAAAATTCAGGATACACACCACAATTGACTTTATTTCTATCCCTAGTTTAGAAAAGAGAAAAAAAAAGCACTATTCAATAAACCATATACCCTGTACACGTAAGTGCATATCTACACACAGCATATCAAGAGAGAACTTTATTTAGGAAGGACAAACCAGAACACTTTAATTTAGAATAATGTTCTTCATTTAAATCAAATATGAAAACAAGATTGTTTACAAAAATGTCAATATATTTGAAGTTTAGATAGTGCTGTCATGGGACTTGGAAAATGAACAGTTAATAGGACCAATGGCTCACTGTCTGAATCCCACTAATTCTGATTTACAAAGATTTGAAACTTTGAAAATTTGAAACTTTGGATCTTGTGTCATCACACCTTTATAACCAACATAATTACAATCAAAAACTAAAGAAGGAAACAATGAATTTTCATTCTTCTTTTCAGATGGACAAATATCATAAAAATACAGCTCTCAGCTAAGTTAAAGGAAATTTTCATTATGAACATGATGGAATAGCTAGCAATATACTTTTTTAAATATCCGTAATGTATTATGGAATGTCAGACCAAAAATTAGAAACGTTAAATTATGCAGTCAGGATTGACATTTCTTCATCTATATCATTATTGCTTTTATCACAGAATAATGTGCTGAAATCTGAGTAGACTATCAGGTATAATGATTCATTCTTCATTAACTATGAATGTGAGCTCATAGGCCTAAAATATTTTATGTAAACTGTGATTTTAGGGCAAAGTTGGGGAATAAGTTCAAAATTGCTTAACATCATGCAAGAAACAAGATTTTAAAACCCTTTATTCCAAAAACAGTGAATACATAAATTAAACTCCCATTTACGAAAACATTAGGCAACTCTTCTGAAAATAAACTACTCTTCTGTCTGAAGGTAGCCTGCAGATGGTGTAGTGGCATCCACACCAGACTTCGAGGCACGTGTCCTGGGTCCAAATCTGACCAGCCCCTTGCAGGCTTTCCACCTACGCTGGGTTGAGTGTCGAGCTAGCAACTCGGCCTCATAAAAAACACACAAAAATGCAAAAGAAATGGCAAGGTTCCCGCCCGATGTTCCACAAGGCACAGAAAGAAATAACAACAATTATATGACGGTGAGGACATAAGATTATAAATGTTAAAATATTTCATGGAATTAAAGAGATGCAATATAATCCATGAAAAGTCATACATAACAAATGCAGAGTCCCTGAACATGCATCTACAGGCTGTGTAATCAGTTCAACACTGACAGAAGTAAAGCAATCTAAGCAGGGCAACAGCTATCCATTAACCAGGTAGCATGGGACCCAAGACTACTGCACCTCCTGCCCGATGGTAGTAGCGAGAAGAAAGGCAGATGGGTCAAACACAGGCAGACAGGATGGCATCAGGTGGGAGACCTTGGCCAGCGCAGAGTAGTGGGACTGAACACGGTTTCGTTTTCCACTCTCAGGTCTCTAAGCTTCAATCTCGATTGAAGTCCACCCCGGACGGTGGCCAACTATTTCAAGGTGCTGTACCTGTATTCCTGAGCATTAATTTCGCTGAAACCTTCTGGAGCTTGTAAAATCACTAGTTCGTGCAAACGCTTCAAAAGTATGTTTTGAAAAGTTCTGTTCTGCTGGTGTAATTAACTACTACCTTTATTTCCAGAGCTGAAGTTGCCAATGGTAATAGTGACATGGTGGTTAAATTGCTGGAGAAATAATTTGGAGTTCTGTAATAATGATTTGAAGGTGAGTTCAAATTCCATACTACATCTGGTGCATTTAAATTCATGTTAATTGAATCAGTAATTATGATCATTGAAATCTCATCTGGTCCCTAAAATCTTACAGGTTAGGAAATCTTCCTACAGTAATTACCAGCTAACTATTAGCAGTTCTCTGAAGTAACTGAGAGACCCATTTATAGAACATAGAATATACACTCAGTAGCCACTTTATTAGGTTCACCTGTACACCTGCTACAAAATGCAAATATCTATTCAGTCAATCATGTGGCAGTAACTCAATGCATAAAACCACGCAGCATGGTCAAGAGGTTCCGTTGTTACTCAGACCAAGCACCTCACTGGTTGGTGCCAGATGGGGTGGTTTGAGTATCTCAGATACAGCTGATCTCCTGGGATTTTAGTGCATAACAGTCTCTACAGTTTACAGAGAATGGTGCAAACAAACAAGTTCTAGTGAGTGGTAATTGTGTGGGTGAAAGTGCCTTGTTAATGAGAGAGGTCAGAGAGAATGACTAGACTGGTTCAAGCTGACAGGAAGACAACAGCAAATCAAGTAAATACACATTACAACAGTGGTGTACAGAAGAGCATCTCTGAATGCAGAACAGCTTGTACTTTGAAGTCAATGAGCTATAGCAGCAGAAGACGACGGACATACACTTTGTGTCCACTTATTAGGTACAAGAGGTACCTAATAAACTGGCCACTGAGTGTAGAGCAGTACAGCACAAGGACAGACCATTCAGCCCACAATGTATGTGCTAACCGATTTAAACTACTCCCGTCTGCATGCACATAGTCTATGTACAGTACCTCTATCCCAAACATGTTTATATACCTGTATAAATAGCCCTTTAGATATTGCATCTTTTCCACCACTGACAGCACATTCCAAGCTCCTATCACTCTGTGTAACAAAAAATCTGACCTTGCAAATCTCCTTTACACTTTCTCCCTCTTACCTTAAATCTATGCCTCTAGTATTTTTATCATCTAGCCTCTCATCATTTTATAAATTTCTATCAAGTCTCCCTCAACTTCTGATGCTCTAGAAAAAAGCAATTAACATTCTCTCCTTATAGCTAATTAACTTCTAATCCAGACAACATCCTGGAGAACCTCTTTTGCAATCTCTCCAAAGCCTTCATAACCTTCCTGTAATTTTGCGACTAGAACTGCATGCAATTCTCCTAATGTGGTCTAACACAACTTCCCACTGTAATACTTAATACTTCAATAATGGCAAGTATGCCTTATCTCTTCTTTACTACCATATCTACCCGTGTTGCTACCTTTAGGGTACTTTGGACTCTTTGTATGTCACTTCAGCTAAGGGTCCAACCATTTACTAGAAACTTTCCTTTTAACTTTGACCCTCCAAACTGCACACCCAATAAATTCACTGTATCAAAAGGAAAGGAACTGATTGGGGTGTTGCTGTTACTTATCCTTACTCTTCAACATCAGCCTGAAGAATATCATTCTTTTTTTCTACTTGCAATATTAGAACAACATTGACCTTAAAATAAACCCTCTCAGTTGTTAATATGTGAGGAATGGCTGGGCACCTGAGACATATAAAATGTACAACTGGTGCCAGGTGAGAACTGCAGGACACCATCTCTCTGCTTGACATTCACCAACGCAGAAAGAATCATCAGTTGGAGGAGTTCCAGCCCTAAGCTTGAACTAACATTACTGTAGTTCATTGATGGGTATATGTGTCTCAAGAGTACTGTATTTATGAAGTGGTCAAATATAGCTGAAATGATCTCTGACAGCTAGAATTAGGCAACAGTGAAACAGGCAAAAATCAGCAAACTCTTGAGATATTCTGAATACTAAAGGGGAGGGGATTTACCTGGAAAGGGCAGCCACCAATGCAATGGCATGAAGGGTGACATGGATGGAGGAGAAAGGTCAACAGAGCAATAAATATGGAGGATTCTATACTTAGCAGAGCAGACAGCCATTTGAGCAGTGCAGTCTCAATTCCTGAACATCCTAAAAGGGATTATCCTGGTCATTTTAGACCAGTGACTTGTATCAGTGATGGGAAAACATGGAGATGATTCTTAGGAACAGGATTTACAAACATTTGGAGGATCAGTCTTATTAGGAATAGACAGCATGGCTTTGTGGGGGACAAGTCATGCCTCACAAGCCTAATTAAGTTTTTTTGAGGAAGAAATAAAACAAATCGATGAAGATTCGTGGTTGGAGTGGCGTATATGGATCTTAGAAGGAGTTTGGCAAAGTGAAGGCTCATCCAGAAAGTCATGGGGCATGGAATCCATGGAAACTTGGCAGTGTGGATTTGGAATTGGCTTGTCCACGGAAGACAAAGAATGGAAATAAATGGAGTGTATTCTGCTTGGGGGTTGGTGACTATTGGTGTTCCACAGGGATCTGTTCTAGGACCGCTGCTATTTGTAATTTTATAAATGACTTGAACAAATGTGTAGAGGAAAGGGTTAGTAAGTTTGCAGATGACATGAAGATTGGAGATGTTTCATGTAGAAGCATATCATAAGTTGTTGTAGAATACAGAGCTCGGTGGAGAAATGGCAGATGAAGTTGAATCTGGAAAAGTGTAAAGTGGCACATCTTGGAAGACTGAATGAAGCAGTGTAAAAGGCTAATGGCAGGGTTGTTGATAGATTGGAAGAACAGAGGGATCAAAGTGTTCAAGTCCATAGATACCTCGAAGTTGCCACACGTTAATAAACTGGTGTAAGAAGGATCTACCCCTTAGTAATAATTGTCAGAGAGGAACAGAGAGAATCTGTAATTGCCGATAAGTACCTTTTTTGTCTCAACAGAACAGCATGTGAACTTACACAACTGAATACTTGTATGCACATCGACTAAGTTTTCCTGAGCCTCAATGAACAGTTAAAGAATAGAAAAGGTAATCTCAGGAGACTATGCTGGCCATGTGTTCCTCATGGTCCTGCTCTGATCTCCACATATCTATGGGGTCATCCACATCTGCGAAGGTGGGTCTCTGGTAGCTGCAGGGTGATCACTCCTATTGCATTTGAAGCTCCTAACTCTTACAGTGTTCCTCATCAGTTCAAATGATGCATCTCCATCCTATTGGCTCAAGATCACCTGACCTACCTGTCTCACCTACTTATTGACTCTGGTCCAGGTCTACAACCATCATTGTTCTATGGTTTCTGCCCTCAACCTCATGCCTTGGTTTTTCTAAAATCTGACTGCTTCAGACCAGTCAAATCGGGTGACCAAGAAACTGAGAAATGAGATTACAGATTGCTTCTCCTGTAAGCCTGCCACTTTACATAATAAATAGCTACTTGGCTGAGAATGGTCTCAGGTTTAGCAGGTCACTGGCTGAAATTCCTTGTGTTCACATTCAATTGACCTGATTAAGTTATCCCAGTGAAAGAATCAATCAGCAAGTTCATAAAATGGGGCTGCAAGTACAGTCTTACAAAATGGCCACCTCCATTCCCATTCACTAATTTTCATTCTTTCTGGCCAACACTGGTTAAGAAGGCATATCGTGGGAAGCATTACAGAGGGTGCAGAGGAGATTAATCAGGATGCTGACTGGAGCTAGAGCTTTTCTCTTTGAAATGACAGAGGACAAGACATGACCTGTTAGACTGCCAGTGCTGTTTTCCCAGGGTGGCATTACTTAATACCAGAGAACATCCTTTCAAGGTGTGTGATGGAAGATTTAGAGTTGTCAGAAGTAGCCGTTTTACACAGAGCATATAATGTGCTGCCAGGGTGATGCTTGGGGTGATGTATTAGGAACATTTAAGAGACTCTGAAATAGGCATGTGGATGAAAGAAAAAAATGGACCATTATGGGCTGTGTAAAAGGAAATGGTTAAATTGATTGTGGAGCAGGTTAAAAAGTTGGCACAACATAATGGCCAAAGGCCTGTATTGTACAGTGTTGTTCTATGTTCTATGTTCAAAGAGCTCCTGCATATGGGTGGCTAACAGCTCTGCACAAAGGGGTGCTGCATGTCAGCATTTGCAGAAATATGCCTTCAGTGAGCAGATTACTCTTCTACAGGAGCAAAGACACGACATATGGAAAACATTCCCTCTTCTGTAGCAGTAGAGGCATGCCTTCATCACTCATAGCCTTTGTCAGTTAACAAACCCTGTCCAAGTTGCACAAGCAGATGGCTCTGAGGGGAAGATTAAAGACAGTAGGGAAAAGATACTCGTCACTTGGGTCTGTTAGCAGGTTCAGATCTGGAGGGTGAATCAATAGTAGAACCTTGAAAGTGCCAATAGACCAGTGCACCATTGTCTATCCACTTAGAGATCACTTGGTGCTGCTGACAGAGAAGTTGTATTCATAGGAGATCTTCCTAACCACAACTTGTTTGTCTCTGTGCCTCATGGGTCTTCAAGGGCAGTAGTATGGGCACAAATGGAAAAGAGAGAAGAACCCTTCCATTAACCAGACTACAGCTTCCCATGGATACTGACAGCACAAGGATATACAAACCCACAGAAGGTTATGAAGCTGCAAACAGAGTGTAAAGTGCAGACCCAAAGAGAATAATTCCACTTTCATATTACTTGATTTTTTTAATGCTATAAACAATATTGAACTTTGTTACTCTACCATATCCAACTTTTTTTAGGTTTTACTTTTTTAATGTCTGTATATTATGCCTAAATACATTTGTGCAGCTTTAGAGAAAAAAAAAGAAGTAAGGACAAACAAGCCTCACAAACATCTCTAAGCTGGCAGCTGGATTTGGAGAACTGTCCCACGGACAAGTGAACAATAGCTGAAATCACATTTTATATTCTACAGACAACTCGATCACAATACATGGAATATCTTGGCCCACTTAGAACACAGATCCTCTAAAGGGTTTGGCAACATGGTAAACAGTTGTGATTCAGTGGCAATATTATTCAGTATTATCTGAGACCCCCGAAGTCAGGTCAAACTGAAATAAGGAAACATTCTGTTTGATTAACGCCCACTATCATCTGCCACCAGATGAAATTCATGTTTGAATAACACTTGAAGATTGAGATTAGGGCAGGTACACAAAGTACACTAGATAAGGAACAGCAATTTCCCTCACAGAGTGGTTCACTGGCTTCACTATTGACTGAGTCAGCCAAGTTTTAAGGAACATATCTGCCATGCTGGTTCTGGACCTGGTAGTACATCAACTAATACCGGGAAGGAATAAACACTAATATATCTTTTGCTAATATGTCTATCCAGAAGCAAAGCCCTGTCCACACCAAAAACACACTCTATCTTGCTATGTGGCATGACAATTGTGCTAAATCAAACAGATTTTGCAACAGATACAGAATGACAACATAAAAATGAGCTTACATGAAGTACTATGGACCTTTAGTAGTAGCAGAACTATATTCCACCACTATTTGTAATCGCATGGTTTATCATATCCCATTACTATTAAATCAGGAGACGGAGTCTTCTTCACTGGAGCATGGGAAGACGGGTGGGAAGCAGCATCAAATCTATCTAGAAATGAGGTGTCCACGTGATGAAGCTTCAATATGTGACTAAATACATGCCAACAGCTGCACTTTCATGCAAGCAAACCACTACCCTGTGAACTTTGAATGTCAGTGTGTTAGCTGCTTTAGAGAGGATTTTGCTCCTCAGGTCATGCCTTATCCTCATTGCTACCATCAGAAGGAGGTACAGAAGCCTGAAGGCACACAGTCAATGATACAGGAACAGCTTCTTCCCCTCTGCCATCTGATTTCTGAATGAATATTGAACCCCGAAGCACTATCTCACTACTTTTTTTATTTCTATTTTTGCACTACATATTTAATTTAAATATTATATATATAAAATATAAAGTCAACAAATTTCATGACATGTGCCAGTGATATTAACTCTGATTCTGATATTCTGATTCATCTATTTCTAATATTCTCCAATCGAATCACAACAGAGAGGTTGCAGTGATAAGGCAGCAGCTCAGCAAATGCGCTGATGACAAAAGGGGACATGATAGTGGATTCCACATTCACTTCTCCCATGTTACAGCCCACCTTCTCTCCAACCAGTGCAAGCTGTTTTGTTCTTCCGTCACTCCCCACTAATCTCGCTCCCGGCACTTATCCCTCCAAGAAGAAGTGCTACATCTGCCCATTTCACCTCCCCTCCTCACCTCTATTCAGGTCCCCAAACAGTCTTCCAGGTGAGGCAACACTTCATCTGAGAACCTGTTGGGGCCGTCTACTGCACCCGGTGATCCCGAAGCAGCCTACTCTTCATTGATGAGACCTGACGTAGATTGGGAACCGCTTTGTCGAGCACCTTAGCTCAGTCCATAAAAAACAGGAATTTCAGCAGTCAACCATCTTAATTCCAGTCCACGTTCCCATTCTGACATGTTAGTCCATAGCTTCCGCTACTGCCCAAAGAGGCATCTCTCAGGTTGGAAGATCAATGTGTTATATTCTTTCTGGGTAGCCTCTAAACTGAAAGCATGAACTTCGATTTATCTAACTTCCAGTAACTTACCCCCTCCCTCTGGTGCCCCCTCTCCTTCCCTTTCTCCCATGGTCCACTCTCCTCTCCTATTAGACTCCTTCTTCTCCAGCCTTTCACCTTTTCCCATCCTTTTACTTCACCGCCCTCCCCCATGGACCAGGCCTCACTTACCATCTTCTAGCTTGTACTCTTTCACCTCCCCCCCACACTTTCTTATTCCGGTTTCTTCCTCCTTGTTTTCCAGTCCTAATGAAAGGACTATTTATTCCTCTCCATAAATGCTGCCTGGCCTGCTGAGTATCTCGTTTGTGTTACTTTGGATTTCCTGCATCGGCAGATATCTTGCACTTTTAACTCCAATGTCTGGGTCAGTCTCTGCATAGGTCCTCACGGAGCAATGTTAATAGGACCCTCAGTAACAAAAAGCCCAGCAAATATGTGGCAAAAATCGGAGAAGATAACGTCAATCTCTGCTCAGCTGCAAAGAAGGAAATGTGTAGAAGACAGTGGAACTTTTTTCTTGGAAAAAAGTAATCACCAATGGCATGCACACATTGTCAGACAAAATATTATGTTGTTCCCTTTGTTTTATAACAACACATAAAGTTTAATGAATTTTCCTATTTCCATTCCTATTTATTATAGCATACAGTCAATACTCTCTATTCAATGTTAGCAGGAGGTAATAGCCACGCATATTTTTCTCCCTTCTGACCTCTCTAGTTTATCTATGTTTATTTTCAATTCAATTATGCAGGTCATTTTGGAACTGTCTCCCCAAAATCAACATTTCATGCAAAAGATGGCAAAGTTTTGAACATAATTTTATCTAGGACAAATTGAGTTTTCTAAATCTTTTTCAGGTTTAAAAAAGATTGCTTACAAAACTGTTGATGCTCCCAGATGAATTAACTATCATCTAGGGACACTGTGAGTGGCATATACAGGTTTTTTGAGGAGTATGAAAAAATTGAGAATTCTTTTTCAGCTCAAGGACTAAAAAGACATATCTTAACTTTATTGAATTAAAAACTGAAATGACTTTTTCAATCATTTTCAGTGATTTTGTATCAGTTAGTGGATTGACAGTATAATCAAAGTGATTTTATTTGAAATAAAGCTATGTTCAGCAATATTAAAATGCAGCATTACCATTACAGCTATGTCATCGTTAATTCTGATATTCCTCAAAATAATATATTTTGGAGAATATCAGAAACAATTCACATTGTAAGAATGCTTGATTGTTCAGATTCATGGCAGATTTTTGCATTTAACAAAATGCAAATAAGTTTACATGGAAATGAGTGAAAAAATAAATTCAGAAATGATTCAATATCTATTGCAATTTGCACCTGCATCATCAATTACAGCCAAACGGTAACTCAATCTAGCTTATGTTTAATAAACACACATAAAAGTTGCTGGTGAACGCAGCAGGCCAGGCAGCATCTCTAGGAAGAGGTGCAGTCGACGTTTCAGGCCGGGACCCTTCGTCAGTTCACCAGCAACTTTTATGAGTGTTGTTTGAATTTCTAGCATCTGCAGAATTCCTGTTGTTTATGTTTAATAATTTTATAACTTACTTGATGACACACTCACATAATATGCTTCATGTTCTGATAAAGCTCCTTACAGCTTTCATGATGTTATGGGAGTCTTTGTCTCCCTTGTCCCCTTGAAGTCTGCTCCCTGGAACAAAAGATGCTGCGATGCCTATTAGCATCCAGCTAGCTCCCATGGAATATGGCATAGATCTACATGTACCTGTTTTTTTTACATGTCAGAAGAATAAATTGCCCTTATGATTCATAAATCATATTTGGAGTGATGATGCTTGGTTACCTTGTGTGTGCATACCATGATATCTATATCTGCAGGAATCCAGTGAGAAAAGTTTACTTGTCATTCAACCATACACACGCATACAGCCAAATGATAAAAGCATTGCTTCGGGCCAATGTGCAAAGCACTGTTCCAACAGTCACACACAGCACATATAGTTACCATGGCAGAAAAACAGTCATAAAAAAATAATATAGCCCAAGTCCCTGACTAGCAAAGCCTGAAGATCAATGGTGCATGGGATATTTCCTGGAGCCATGTTTCTGCAAGGACAAGCATAGAGCAATTCCTTTTCATACACTAGTGCAGCCGCAGACATATGCAATTCAGCTTGTCTTCAACTGAGTGAACACTGGGGGGCAGCACTGACAGACGAGCAAGCCCCCAAGCTAGCAGGAACCCTGGCGTTCCTGCGCGCCTTTGTTCTCTCCCATACCACTTCTGCGTCTCCACCTATGGGTGGCTGAAACAGGCATCTCTATGGCACAAGGGCCTGGTCCGCACAACCACCAAGCTCACGTAGCTCTCCCACCTTCGGCCTCACTGATGAACCAATCAACCGGACTTGCAGTGTCCTACATCAGCGGTCCCTAACCACCGGGCCACGAGGCATGTGCTACTGGGCCATGAGGAAATGATATGATTTGGTGATATGAGTCAGCTGCACCTTTCCTCATTCCCTGTCACACCCACTGTTGAGCTTGAACACACGTGAGGTCATTATGCACGCGTCATCCATGTCAGCGCGGGAAGGAGATCAACTCCTCGAGCTTGCAAATGACGACGGGCTGAAATTTTAACATAACATCTCTGCTGGCATTCTGGATCAAAGTCAAGGCTAAATATCCTGAGATAGCCACAAAAGCACTGAAAACGTTGCTTCCATCTCCAACATATCTCTGCAATGAATGCAACGAAAACTAAATTGCGGAATAGACTGGACATAAGGAAGCCCCTTCGAGTATCGCTGTCTCCCATCACCCCTCGATGGGATCGACTCGTTGCAGGGAACAAGTATGCAGCCCAGGGCTCCCACTGATTCAGCGATATTGGTGTGTTGCAATGATTTTATATGTTCATACGGGGAAAATATGTGCTGTGTGTTTAATATCCAAACGTTACTTAAAATGTTATGCTGCCATTGACTAACAAGTGACTTATATAACCATATAACTATATAACAATTACAGCACAGAAACAGGACAACTCTGCCCTTTTAGTCCGTGCCGAACACTACTCTCACCTAGTCCCACCGACCTGCACTCAGCCCATAACCCTCCATTCCTTTCCTGTCCATATACCTATCCAACTTTTCTTTAAGTGATAATATTGAACCTGCCTCTACCACTTCTACTGGAAGTTCGTTCAACACTTACTTCAAGCTCCCCTGTCCTCCCCTGATAATTGACTTATCACTATATTCATGAGAGGAAAATATGCACTGTGTGTTTAATATTAAATTCGTTAGATAAACCCTTTTAGAAAAGAAATTGAGTGTATTAGCCACTTATCACCTATATTCTGGTCGTGATTATCATCCCCTCCACCTGAACAGAATCGCCAAAAACGATCTGTAGAAAAAAATTGGCACGTACACGCATGCGCACTGATGCCCACGCAAGGCTTCATGGTCATTGTAGTCTTTCTTGGGGTAAACACAACGTATTTGACTGCTACTCTTGTCCGTTGGCAACCCTACCCCCTCCCCCACACCCCGGGTCAGCCGGTCCGCAAGAGTATTGTCAATATTAAATCGGTCCGCAGTGAAAAAAAGGTTGGGGACCCCTGTTCTACATTACAAATATTCAACAGGACCTCGTAATCACAAGAAAAACATCCAAGACAATCATTTCCGAAATTTATTGGTCCGCGCACCACATCCGCACCTTGTCTCTGAAACGCTCTTCCCTAGGTGGCTGTAGCAGATGACAACACAGTACACAACAAGCCCATGCTGACCCCACCACTATCCAGCAACTCACTACTGGGATAGTTCTGCAATACTTGATGTTCTTTATATCCAGTAGTGCTTTGCAATCATAAGAAAGACATAAATGATGAACAGTTACACCATTGATTGGACCTGAACCAGATCTTACCAGGTCTCTGATTCCATTCATTCCAGTTTTTGTCCTTGAGGAAATTTAAATCTTTATCCATCCTGAGAATGGATAACTAAGACGTCCTTAAAATATCATTGGCAGTATCTGGAGGATGCACAATCAAAACTATTGAACAGCATGGCCACTGGTAATATGTGGATACCAGGTCCAGAAGGAAGAAGTTCTTCCTGCAACTGCCAACCACCATCTACTTTAGCTGGCTAAACTGCTGTAATTCAGAAAAATAAGAGAAAATAGAGCTCTGTCTGCAAATCAAATGTTAGCATTGCCTTCTGCAACTTTAGTCTTATTCCTGTCTATCTGCCTTCTATGCAAGTTCTTATCCCACCAAAATGTGCCATAGATGGTTATAAATTAGCTTTTCTGCATGCTGTGAAATAATCTCCCAACCTAGTTTTGTAAATTGATACATTCAGAAGTTGAAAATGCTATGTCTACACAAACAATGCTTGCTAAGAATTTTCCAGAGGGAAATGAGATAGGAGTTACGAGAAGTGAACTTTTATTAGATAGGGCAATGAAAAAATTCAAATACTAGTAACACCTACATTACATGGTGGTGGGGGGGGGGGGGTGTACAGAGAGGGTTTGCATTCCAAGAAATGGTCCATAATCATAATGCATGCCACATAATCTACACATCCACCAAGAAATACAACTTGAAAAAATGTTTATTTATTAACAATTTTGCATAAATGCTATGAAAGCATTTTTATTCTGTATCACAAAATCTTGTGTAGTGAATTGTGAATTCTATAAAGGTATATTTCCATTAATGCCTCTTTATCTGTACTCAACTGAACTGCTGCACAAATGTTGTCTGCTTTTCTGGGCAGTTTTCCAAACTCCCAGAAACTTATGCTCCTCATGTACAATTTGGAACAAAGTTAGAATCAATTTGAAAGTGCCTCATAAATTCCTTACATCTAATCATTAAGTCCCCAATTTGTCAAAGAAGTGAGGAGTCCCAAATGAGATAGGGACATTCTCACTTTAAAAGTCATTTTATCCCCCAACCCGTCCTGACCCAGAACAGATTAAAATGATACGGGATACCTTTCATAGCTGGATAGTGAAAAGAAAATTTTTCTTATATACTACGATGAGTCAAATCACTCAGTTTGTCTGTACAGTATATTTTCTGCTACTATTTTCTGCAAATGTGTTACAAACCATGGAAAAGCATCAGAATCTTACTGTACACAAACACGAGGAAATCTGGAGATGCTGGAAATTCAAGCAACACACACAAAATCCTAGTGGAACGCAGCAGGTCAGGTAGCATCTATAGGAAGAGAGACAGTCGACGTTTCGGGCCGAGACCCTTTGTCAGGACTAATTGAAAGAAGAAATAGTAAGAGATTTGAAAGTGGGAGGGGGAAGGGGAGATTGGAAATGATAGGAGAAGACAGGAGGGGAGGGATGGAGCTGAGAACTGGAAAGATGATTGGCAAAAGGGATATAAGGCTGGAGAAGGGAGAGGATCATGGGACGGAGGCCTAGGGCGAAATAAAGGGGGAGGGAGGAGGGGAGCACCAGAGGAAGATGGAGAGCAGGCAAGGAGTTATAGTGAGAGGGAGAGAGGGAGAAAAAAGAGAGAGAGAAAGAAAGGGGAAAAAAATTAAAAATAACAAATAAATAAATAAGGGATGGGGTAAGAAGGGGAGGAGGGGCATTAATGGAAGTTAGAGAAGTCAATGTTCATGCCATCAAGTTGGAGGCTACCCAGATGGAATATAAGGTGTTGTTCCTCTAACCTGAGTGTGGCTTCATCTTGACAGTAGAGGAGGCCATGGATAGACATATCAGAATGGGAATGGGATGTGCAATTAAAAAATGTGGCCATTGGGAGATTCTGCTTTCTCTGGTGGACAGAGCATAGGTGTTCAGAGAAATGGTCTCCCAGTCTGTGTCGGGTCTTGCCAATATATAGAAGGCCGCACTGGGAGCACCGGACGCAGTATATCACGCCAGCCGACTCACAGGTGAAGTGTCGCCTCACTTGGAAGGACTGTCTGGGGCCCTGAATGGTGTTGAGGGAGGAAGTGTAATGGCATGTGTAGCACTTGTTCCGCTTACAAGGATAAATGCCAGGAGGGAGATTGGTGGGAAGGGATGGGGGGGACGAATAGACAGGGGAGCCGCGTAGGGAGTGATCCCTGTGGAAAGCAGAAAGTGGGGGGGAGGGAAATATGTGCTTGGTGGTGGGATCCCGTTGGAGGTGGAGGAAGTTACGGAGAATTATATGTTGGACCCAGAGGCTGGTGGAGTGGTAGGTGAGGACAAGGGGGACCCTATCCCTGGTAGAGTGGCGGGAGGATTGGGTGAGAGCAGATGTGTGTGAAATGGGAGAGATGCATTTGAGAGCAGAGTTGATGGTGGAGGAAGGAAAGCCCCTTTCTTTAAAAAAGGAGGACATCTCCTTCATCCTGGAATGAAAAGCCTCATCCTGAGCACAGATGCAGCAGAGACGGAGGAATTGCGAGAAGGGGGTGGCATTTTTGCAAGAGATAGGGTGAGAAGAGGAATAGTCCAGGTAGCTGTGAGAGTCCGTAGGATTATAGTAGACATCAGTAGATAAGCTGTCTCCAGAGATAGAGACAGAAAGATCAAGAAAGGGGAGGGAGGTGACGGAAATGGACCAGGTAAATTTGAGGGCAGGGTGAAAGTTGGAGGAAAAGTTAATGAAGTAAATGAGCTCAGCATGCATGCAGGAAGCAGTGCCAATGCAATGAAACCTACTGTAATTTATATTACAAGTTAGTACAAAATTCCCAGCTTCCAATAAACAATAGGATATTGTGCCTTTAAGATCTAGATTTGAAGGAAAATTACTGGTGAATGTACATATACGGAATGTTACCGAGTTCCATTTTACATAGGTGCTAACCTTGTAATTTTAAATTGGTTTGCAGCTATATTAGTAGTACCTCTACAGAAATATATTAGCCAGTGTATTACCAAAGTGGTTTAAACTGATGCTGCAGAAAGAAAATAAATGATGGCAACCATTCCCGGGCACTAAATCCTGAAAAATGAGAGTGGCCAATGGTTATGGGAAAAGATGGCATGGAAGTAAGGCACATCATATGAACAAACAAACACTCGATTATTTAAGAAAATATTTTAAAATAAATTACTGGGACTGAGTGGAATAAAAACACAGAGTGTAGCAAGGTTGTGTCGTGGTTAGCATGCGGTTCCTTTTCAGATTTCTAGTATTCAGATTTAATTTTAACCTGTGTTATATACATAGAATATGTTTATTTCCTGTGATGTTACCCTGAAAAAAATTCCTTGAACAATAAACAAAGCAAAATCTCAGCAGTGATACCAACTTTTAACTGAATTCTCTAATCTGATTTTCTCTTTTCTCAAAGATGCTGAGTCCACAAACTGACTGCCATCTCATGTCAGTAGAGTCGGGTATAGATCTCAGAGGATTTCTTTCCTGCCCATTGTTGCTGCATGAATGAAGTCATTAGAGAAAATTACTGGTAGATATAAAGCAACTTCTTTATTCAACAAAACAACGTAGGGCTCAATATTTTATGCACCAAATATCAAAGGACAATTCCATATTTACAATGTATAGATAATACTTTCTTTGAAGCTACATACAAACTTCACACCTCCTAATTCGCATCCACACCACAGACATCCAAATGAATTTTAATCAACCCAGAGTCGGCCCAAAGCCTCACTTATCAGTTCATCATATTATAGGGCACAATAGCCAGGGCAATCTTCATAGCCTCAGTGCCATGGAGAGAGGAGTGAAGAGCGAGCAAAATCGGCTTTTGTCCCGGATCCCAACACCCTGTTTTTTCGGTCTATCTGTACCAGCGTTTAAATTGACCTAGCAACGGAACAGCAAAAGACTCCAGCATGCTGGAGAGAGGAGGGAACATCATGGAGAGTGAGTGAAATCAGCTCTCATCTCCGATCTGGGCCAGTGTTTAAACAGTCTAAACAGCGGATCGTACCTCGCACTAGGATCCAGCTACTGTTAAGGGCTTGGGACCTAGACTACGCCACCCAATGACTCAATCAGGGCCCAGATTTGGCTACCTAGCCCGAAGCTGCTCTCAAGTTCTTCAAATCAGCTCAGCACTCAGAGCGGTCCAATCTTGCACCCGAGCCAGTTGTACGGGTATCAGGACTGCTCGGCCCTGATCCCGACTTCCCCTTTCGACCCCCAGAGTGAACCAACCTCGCACCTGGGCCAGTTGTATGGGCGTTGGAACTGCCCTGCCCTGGCTTCTCCTATCTGAATGGCTCACTCTATCTGCATGATTCCACTTCACACCATCTTGGCTCATCCCCTAAGCTTGCCTTGCCATCACTCACTGTTCGCAGCAATAATTTAACACAACTGACCTTCGAAAAGCAGTTTATAGATGAATTTCTTGCCTTTCTAACTACCAGTTAGCTGACGCACATGTTCAGTAGCACCGTCTTAACCAAAATAAATGACCAGCATGCCCCAATCTCAAACATAATTACAATTTTGAAACTGGAAACACCTCAAGCCCTGTGACAGTTCTTTCAGTGCTGATATCTTACACAAGGAAATGGCTTAAATGTGTAGGCTACTCAAAGGGCAGGATACCCTGCAGGAATACTGCTGTAAAGTGAAGAATCCAGGATAATATATTGGTTAAACCCTCATACTTCAGTTTCGTATTCTTTCTCCATATGGATTTGAAAACAGAATTTTCCCTACTTTAAACTCAATGTGAAGATAACATATTCTATTTGTAAATGCATTTGTCATTTTGATATTTTGTTACTATAAAGAATAGCATTTTCTTCTCCTCATCTCCTATATTATTGATTGCAGTGGGTGGGAACTTTCCAGGATTACATTATAAAGGCAAACATGAAATATATTTTAAAAACACATTCTAGTTAGCTTACTTTAAATTGTGCCTGGGTTGTCAGTGTTGCAAAATACTTTTTAAAATTTAATTCCATTCCACAGGCTTTTATTGAGTAATTGTTTACAATACACGTGGTTTGAACATTTTAAATGTTATCAGGAAACACTAGTTGCATGCACCTACTGCAAAATTGCACAGAATACTGATGTACTGTGCCACACAATTGACAAGGCTGATTTGCTTAACAATAGACTGAGCTCTATGCCCTTGGAAATTAAGATGCCTGGAGCTGACAGAATGTCAAACCAGAGCAACAAAATAAAATGCTGGAGTAACTCAACAAGTCAGGCAGCATCTGCAGAGGAAAAATGGGCAGTCAAGATGTCATGTCAAAACATGCATTCCTCATTTCCCCTTGAAATAAAGAGAAAAATGGTACTGGAAGGGGAAGAGATGTGATGGAATAAGATGGAATCTATCTATTTATTTATTGACATAACAGAGCGGAGTAGGTCCTACCAGCGACTCCATCCGCACCTTCCAGCAGTCCCCTGATTTAATCCTAGCCTAATTACAGGACAATTTACAATGACCAATTAACCTACCAACTGGTATGTCTTTGGATGGTGGGAGGAAACTGGAGCACCTAGAGGAAACCCATGTGATCAGGGGGACAGCGTACAAGCTCCTTACAGGCGGCAGCGGGAATTGAACCCAGGTCACTGGTACTGTGAAGCGTTGTGTTAATGACTGCACTACCATGCCATAGCATGGGGGACAGAGATATGGATGTGCAGAAGTGAGTAAAGTGCCAACAAGCAAACATAAAGGCATAAAAAGTAAGGCAATGATAAATTTCTGAAATTAGATATATGTATGCATTATTTAATATGAGTGTTTGGACAACATGATGCTTTAATGCTCCCAGTCTGAAGAATTGTGATATGTGATTAATTGCTCACTGAGCCACAACAATAGGTCTGTTACTTGGAAGTTCCGGAGGCAGGAATGCTGCATAACACTGTAAGATATTTCATCAATAAAATAGTTTGCTTGTCTTTCAAAATTGACCATTTTCCAGTATATTAGAGAGTGAATAAAAGATTTACTTTTAATGTGGTATAACACATGATGAAGACATGATATTTGTATACTGTGCCTGAATTAGAAAACAGAACACTAGGTGTGATCACTGCCGATGAAGATAACACAGGAATGTGCACTGGGAAACAGTGAGTGCTGCAACTTAATTAAATTTAGTTTGTTAGAAGGCTGCAATCATAACAAGGAGTCACTCATTTGTGAGGCAGCACGAAGTCTTAAAAGAGCTCGGGTCCTTTTGGAACTTTTCAATCATTGCAAGAAGTTGTTCATTGGTGAAGCAGTGTGAGATTTCAAAAGTGCTCAGGGCCTTTCAGAACTTCTCAGCAGGGTGCAAACGTTGCAAGAAGTCATTCGTTGGTGGAGCAGTGTGAGATTTAAAAAGAGCTTGCAGCCTTTCAGAACTTTTCAGCGGGCTGCAATCACAAGGATTTCTTCGGCACTCAGCAGGAACCAATAAAAAGAAGCAAGGTCTTATCGGAGTGGCCACTGTTGGAGTGGACAGCATTAGAGTGATCAGGTTTTGGCTCAACAGGCTTAAGCGAGAGCAGACATAGGCTAGAGCTTACACTTGATAAGTTAGAGATATAACAAATATGCAGGATGTGTGATTGCAGGGTACCTAACAGTCTCCCTGATGACTACATCAGCAAGAAATGCGTCTGACTTCAGCTCCTGACTGACAAGGTCATGGAACTGGAACTGGAGATGGATGTCCTCAGGATCACTCAGGAGGCTGAACACCTCATAGATGAGACTTATACTGAGGTGGTCACACCCAGAGTGCAGGCTTCAGATAGTAGATGGGTGACCACCAGGAGAAGTAGAGGAATAAGCAGTCAGTGCAAGGTTCCCTTATTGCCACTCCCCTCAGCAAAAGTATAGCCTTTTGAATTCCTGGGCATGGATGACACATAAGACCACAGCAGCAGTAGCCGGGCCAGTGGCACTGCAGCCATCTCTGAGCCTCAACAGGGAAGGCTAAAGTCAAGCAAAGTGATAAAGATAAGAGAATCAATAGGGGGACGAAAAGGAGATTTTGTGGCCACAAAAGAGACACTAGGATAATGCATTTTCTCGGAAGTGCAAGGGTCCAGTATAGAGTCATTGAAAAATTCACCACAGAAACAGGCCTTTCAGCCTCAATAGAGTGTGCACTCAATTCCATCTGCCATTTTTGCAGCTGTTCCAAATCCCACTGCAAGCTTCCTTGCTGCCCATTCCATAACCCCCAGGTATCTCTGGGTACGTCTCAGAGTGGCTGCAGAAGATTTTCAAGGGGGAGGGGGAGCAGCCAGAGTGTGGTGCACATTGGCACCAATGACATAAGTAGAAAGAGGGAAGAGGTCCTACACAGTGAATATAGGGTGTCTGGGAAGAGGTTGAAGAGTAAGACCTCCAAGGTTGTAACCTTTGGTTTACTCCCAGTACCGCATGCTAGTCCGGGCAGGAATAAGATGATAGTACAGATCAATAAGTGCCTGAGGAAGTGGCGCAGGGGGCAGGGTTTCAGATTTCTTGATCATTGTCATCTCTTCTGGGGAAGGTATGACCTGTACCAAAAGTATGGGTTACACCTGAAACCTAGGGGCACCAATATCCTTGCAGGCAGGTTTGCTAGAGCTATTGGAAAGGGTTTAAGCTAATTTAGCAGGGGGATGAGAACTGGGGTGATAGGGCCTGAGGATGGGTAGTTGGTGTACAAGTTGATGCATTGTGTAGTGACACAGTGAGGAAGAACAAGCAGAATGTAGGACAAATTTGCAGCCAGTGGGATCAGTTGATGTGTAACATAGAGGCAAAATTGAAAGGGTGATGAATACAGAACTGATGGAGTTATATTCGAATGCATGCAGTATACGGAATAAGGTATTTGATCTTCTAACACAATTAGAGACTGGTAGTGGCTAACATTGCGGGCATCACTGAGTCATGGCTAAAGTAAGATTATAGATAGATTAGATTAGATTATCAGAACACTCAGTCCTCTTTTATTGTCATTTAGAAATGCATACATGCATTAAGAAATGATACAATGTTTCTCTGGCGTGGTATTATTGAAAACAAGACAGACCAAAGACTAACACTGACAGAACCACATAATTATAACATATAGTTACAGCAGTGCAAGCAATACCATAACTTGATGAAGAACAGTCCATAGGCACAGTAAAAAAAATAGTCTCAAAGTCCTCGAGTCAATCGACTCCCGAGTCCCCGATAGCAGCGGCAAAAGGGAGAAACTCCCTGCCATAAACCTCCAGGCACCGTCAACTTGCCGATACCTTTGAAGCAGCCGATCCCAGCCAACACTGAGTCCATCTGTCCGAAAACTCTGAGCTTCCGAGCAGCCTCTCCGATACAGCCTCCCGAGTGCCATCCTCTGCCGAGCACCTTCGACCTCTCCCCAGCCACTGAAACACGCAAAGCCGAGGATTTCGAGGCCTACAGCTCCAGAGATTCCGGTTACCACGCAGTAGCAGCGGTAGCAAAGCAGTCATTTCAGAAGTTTTCCAGATGTTCACTAAGAACATAACATCCCAGACAGGAGCTTAACATCCAAGGATTCACATTGAATTGAAAAGACAGGAAGGTAGGCAGATGGGGTTGTGTGGTTCTGCTGGTAAAATATGAAATTAAATCCTTAAAAAGAGATGACATATGATTAGAAGGTGTAGAATCCTTATATAAGAGTTAAGTAACTGCTCAGGTAAAATGACCCTGATGGGAGTTATACACAGGCCTCTAAAGCAGTAGCCAGGACGTGGGACATAAATTACAATGGGAGAAAGAAAAGACATGTAATAAGGCCAATGTTACAATAGTCATGGGAGATGTTAATAAGCAGCTAAATTGGGAAAATCAGGTTGGCGCTGGATCTCAAGACAAGGAATTTGTGGAAGAACTACAAGATGGCATTCTAGAGTGGATCATGGTTGGGCCCACTAGGGGAAAGACAGCTATGGATCGGGTGTTATGAAATGAACCAGATTTGATTCGGGAACTTAAGGTAATGGAACCCTTGGGAGACAATGATCATTATACGATAGAATTCACCCTGTAGTTTGAGAGGGATATATCAGTATTACAGTGGAGTAAAGGGAATTACAGAAGCATGGAAGGAGCTAGCCAAAGTTGATTGGAGGGGGACACTAGCAGGGATGATAGCAGAACAGCAATGGTAGGAGCTTCTGGGGATAATTCGGAACATACAGAGCAGGCACATCCCAAAGAGGAAGAAATATTCTAAATGGAGGAGGAGGTAACCATGGCTGACAACAGAAGGCAAAAGCAGCATAAAAGAAAAACAGAGAGCATATAACATAGCAAAAATCAGTAGGAAGTTAGAGGATTGAGAAGATTTTAAAAACAAACAGAAGGCAACATAAAGAGAGAAAAGATGAAATATGAAGGTAAACTAACTAATAATACAAAGAAATGGCGGGCAAATTTAATAAGTACTTTGCGTCAGTCTTCAACGTGGGAAATGCTAGCAGTATACCAGAAATTTGAGCGTGTTGGGGACAGAAGTGAGTGTAGTTGCTATTACTAAGGAGAAAATACTTTGGAAGCTGAAAGGTCTGTAGATAGGTAAGTCACTTGGACCAAATGGATTACATCCCAGGGTTCTGAAAGAGGTGTGGTAGCTGAGGAGATTGTGGAAGGATTAGTAAAAATCTTTTGAGAATCACTAAATTCTGGAATAGTTCCAGAGCACTAGAAAATTGCAAATGTCAATTCCACTCTTTAAGAAGTGAGGGAATCAGAAGAAATTTAATTATATGCCTGTTAGGCAGTAGTTGGGAAGATGCTGGAGTCCATTATTAAAGGTCAGGTTTCAGGATATGTACTTGGAGGCACATAATGAAGTATGTCAAAATCAACATAGTTTCCTTAAGGGGAAATCTTGCCTGGCAAATCTGTTGGCAGGATAGACAAAGGAGAGTCAATGGATATTATATTGTTTACCTGGATTTACAGAAGGCCTTTGAAAAAATGCTGCACCTCAAAATAAGAGTCCATGGTATTGCAGGAAATGCTTTTTATGGATAGAAGAATGGCTAATAGGCAGAAGGCGAGGAATGGGAATAAAGGGGGCCTATTCTGGTTGGCTTTTGGTGACTAGTGGTGTTCAGCAGGAATCAGTACTGGGACTGCTTCATTTCACATTATATGATAACAATTTGGATGACTGAATTAATAGTTTTGTGGCCAAATTTTTACACAATACAAAGATAGGTGGCAGGGGGCAGGTAGTGTTCAGGAGGCAGGGAGCCTGCAGAAGAACTTAAACAGATTGGAAGAATGGACAAAGAAGTAGCAGATGGAATATAGTGTCGGGAATTATACAGTCATAAACTTCCATAGAAGGAACAGAGACATGGACTACTTTCTAAATGGGAAGAAAATTCAAAAATCAGAGGTGCACAGGGACCTGGGAACCCTTGTGCGGTTTTGGGCCCTATACTAAGAAAAGACGTGCTGGCATTGGACAGGGTGCAGACGAGGCTCACAAAAAATTATTCTGGGAATGAGTTAATGTATGAGGATGGTTTGAAAGCTCTTGGCCTGTACTCACTGGAGTTGAAGGGAATGAGGGAGGATCTCATTGAATTCTATCAAATATTGAAAGACATCTATAAAGTGCATATGGAGAAGATGTCTCTTTTTTGGGGCGAGCCTAGGACCAGAGGGCACAGACTCAGAATAGATGGACCTCTATTTAGAACAGAGGTAAGGAAGAATTTCTTTAGACATGGGGTGGTGAATTTGTGGAATTTGTTGCTACGGAGCTGTGGAGAAAAAGACATTGAGTAGATTTAAAGCAGAGATTGATAGGTTCTTGATTAGTCAGGGCGTCAAAGGTCATTGGGAAAAGGCAGGAATATGGGGCTGAGAGGGATAATAAATCAGACATGTTGGAATGGCGGAGGAGACCTGATGGGCTGATTGGCCTACTTCTATTCCTATATCTTATGGTCTTATGGAATCAGTGCAAGAGGGAACAAATATAAATGGTTAACCCACCAGGTTTCTGGGCAAATAACCTGTCTTAAGAATGCAAATAGTTCATATAGAAGTAGCTTTGCTAGAGTAGGGTAAAATGTCCCATAGGTCTTGGTGAATGAACTCCTACTCTTTAAGCTAATTTCACCACTGTGGACTTGAGTGTTGGACTTCCTAACCAACAGATCTCAGATAGTCAAGATGCACAACCGCTCCTCCCTTCCCGTCATCCTCAACACTGGTGCCCCCCAGGGTTGTCTCTTGAGCCAATTGCTATACACTCTGCTCACACACAACTGCACAGCCAAACACCCGAGCAATAGCATTGTCAAATTCGCCAGTACGTGACATTGATGCAGGTCATCACCTACAATAAGATGGACTACAGAGAGGAGATGAAAGAGATCAAAGCCCGGTACCAGGCAAATAACCTCTTCCTCAATGTCAATAAGACAAAGGAGAAGATTACCGGACTTCAGGAAAGCACACACTACTCACATCCATCTCCACCTCAGAAGCACAGCAGAGAAACTGTAATTAGTTTCAAACTTCTGGGAGTGCACATCTCACAGAAAATCTCATGATCCACTAGTCTTTGCAGTGTGGTGGATCAGAAGGAACTTGGGGTCCGAGTCCATAGGACACTCAAAGCTGCTGCGCAGGTTGACTGTGTGGTTAAGAAGGTATATGGTGCATTGGCCTTCATCAACCATGGGATTGAGTTCAAGAGCCAAGAGATAATCTTACAGGTATACAGGAACCTGGTCAGACCCCATTTGGAGTACTATGTTCAGTTCTGGTCACCTCACTACAGGAAGGATGTAGAAACTATAGAAAGGGTGCAGAGGAGATTTACAAGGATATTACCTGGATTGGGGAGCATGCCTTATGAGAATAGGTTGAGTGAACTCAGCATTTTCACCTTGGAGCGGCGGAGGATGAGAGGTGACCTGATAGAGGTATATAAGATGATGAAAGGCATTGATCGTGTGGGTAGTCAGAGGCTTTTTCCCAGGGGCTGAAATGGCTAATATGAGAGGGCACAGTTTTAAGGTGCTTGGAAGTAGGTACAGGGATGTCAGGGGTACGTTTTTTATGCAGAAAGTGGTGAGTGTGTGGAATGGGCTGCCAGTGACGGTGGTGGAGGCAGATACGACAGGCTCTTTTAAGAGACTCTTGGACAGGTACATGTCTCTTACAAAAATAGAAGCCTATGGGTAATCCTAGGTAATTTGTAAGTAAGTACATGTTCAACACAGCATTGTGGGCCAAAGGGCCCGTATTGTGCTGTAGGGTTTCTATGTTTCTATATTCTTATGTCTACATCATCCACAGTCAAGAAAACTCACCAATGCCTCTACTTTTAGAGGAGGTTGTAGAGAGCTGGTCTATGCACATCAATACTCACAGCCTTCTACAGAAACACAGTTAAGAGCATCCTAAGATGCTGCAGCATTGTGTGGTACAGAACAGCACTCTAGCAGACAGGGCTCTAAAATGAGTAGTTAAAACTGCCAAACATATCACCAGTACCAGCCTAACGACCATCAAGGACATAGAAACTCACTACAGGAAGAATGTAGAAACTATAGAAAGGGTGCAGAGGAGATTTGAAAGGTGTTCCAAAAGGGCCAGCAATATCATGAAGGATCCCACCCACCCTGCTTAAGGTCTGCTTTGTTGCACTCCAATCAGAAAAGAGGCTATGCAACACCTACTGTAGATTAATAAACAGTTACTTCTCCTAAGTCGTCAGGCTGATCAACACCTTCTTCCATTAACCCACCCCACCAGCCTGAACCGCCACTATATACACGTCACTTAGCGTCACCTTTGTTTACTCACAATCAGCCTATGTAAATAACAGCTAACTTGTACATTGTGTTTTATAGGATTGATTTTATATTTATATTTATTAGGTGTTTTTTGTACCTTTCTTACATTCTTTATGCTTTTCTTATTTTATGCTATACCATGGACTGTGCCCATGGTCTGCTCTTTATCAAATGATGGTATTGCTTTGCACTGCTGTAACTATATGTTATAATTATGTGGTTCTGTCAGTGTTAGTCTTTGGTTTGTCCTGTTTTTCTGTGATATCACTCTGGAGGAACATTGTATCATTTCTTAATGCATGCATGCATTTCTAAATGACAATAAATGAAGTCTGAGCGTTCTCATAATCTAATCTAATCTATCTAATCTGGACGAACAACCATTTCCTTCTCCTTTACCCTTATGTACTGAAGAATAACATAAAAAAATCCAGAATCTTGAATCTTGAAAGTTGGTTATTGCACCTCATTGGTCACAATTGTAGTCAAATGCCTATTCCATAAAGTCTTCAAAAAAGATTCCTAGAATTCATCAGAATCATTTCAAGCACATTTCAACCATCCATTTGTTTTACATGCAACCAAAAATAGAGGATTTTTAAATAATTTCAGAACAGAGGTAGGACATCAATAATTTTTTTAATTTTACAAACTTGAAAGATTAAGTCCTTAAAGATAAGACTATTGCTTCTGGTTCAGTGCAATGGAACAACAATTCTGCATGACACATTCAATTCCGGAATGGTGCAAACAAACAAGCAGTGCTCTGAGCTGGTTAAAGCCAGACTAAAAATATTCAAAGCCAACAGGATGAAGTACATCCAGTGAAATAGCAAAGCAATAAAACAGGAGATTGCTACCTAGCTATTTAGATGTTGCCTGCTCTGTAACGGCAATGGGCAACTAATAAAGAAGCAATCTATAGGTAAGAACGTGCACTGCCTGTATTAGAACATTTTTTACACAAATATATTAGAACAAATGTAGCAAGCCATACAGCTTTCTTTCTCGCACTCTTTTTCTCTCTCTCTTTCTTTCTTTCTCTTTTTCTCTCTCTCTTTCTCATTTAGAGCAGTAGGAATAGCAGTTAAGACAGTGGAGTATTCTTCTTGCTGAATGCGGGAAGACAATACTTCGAATGCCTTTTTAATGCTGGCAGTGGATGCTGTCTATATGGACTTTAGCAAGCCCTTTGACAAAGTCCTGCATGGGTGGCTCATCAAGAAGGTTCAGTTGTTTGATATTCAGGATGAAGCAATAAATTTCATTAGGTTGGCTGAGCAGGAGGAGCCAGAGAGAGGTAGTAGATGGTTGCCTCTCTGACTGAATGTCTGTACCTAGTGCTGCATCACAGGAATCGGCACTCAGTGCATCATTGCTTGTCATCTATATTAATTAATTGGAGGATAATGTGGTAAACTGAATCAGCAAATTTACGGATGACTCTAAGAGCGGGTACATGGTGGACAGCAACAAAAACTATCAACTTTTAGTATCATCTGCAAATTTGTTGATTCAGTTTACCAATTTGGAATAGTTGTCAAAATGGGCTGAAAAATGGTAGGTGGAAACAGAATTTATTTATTTTATTGAGCTAAAGTGCAGAATAGGACCTTCTGGCCCTTCAAGCCATGACGTCCAGCAATCCCCTGATTTAATCTTAGCCAAATCACAAGACAATTTATAAAGACCAACTAACTTACCAACCAGTATGCCTTTGGACTGTGAGAGGAAACCAGAGCACGTGGAGAAAACTCAAGTGGTCATTGTAAGAACGTACAAACTCCTTACAGGCAGTGATGGGAATTGAACCCAGATCACCTGTACTGTAAAGCATTGTACTAACCACTACACTACTGTGCTGCCCAAAATTGAAAAGAAAGGGATGGCCACATTAATGGGATTGGTACAGACCACACAAGAGGCAAAACAGTAGTGAGGCAACATTCCATAAATGGATTACAGAAGAGGAGATGCTTGAGGTAAATTATGGAATTAAGTCCCCAAGGCCTGACAAGGTGTCCCCCTCAGACCTTGTGGGAGGCCAATGTAGAAATTGCAGATGCGCTGGCAGAGGTAGTTAAAACATCCTTAAACAAGGGTGATGTGCTGGAGGACTGGAGGTTAGTTAATATTGCTCTGTTGTTCAAGAAAGGCTAATAATAAGCTGGGAAATTACAGATCAGTAAAGCTGAGATCAGTAGTGTGTAAATTATTGGAAGGCATTCAAAGGTACAGGATATTTAAGCATTTGGATAGAAAGGGCTTGATTAGAGATAGTCAACATAGTTCTGTGCATTGTAGATCATGGTATAAAGTTGATGAAGGGAAGTTCAAAGTAAATTTATTATCAAAGCACAGGTAAGCACCGGGATTCTTTTTCTTGTGGGCACACACAGCAAATCCAAGATACACAAATCAATGAAAAACAGCACCTGACAGGTCAGATAAACAACAAATGTACAAACGAAAACAAACTGTGCAAATACAAAAGAAAAATACTAATTAATAAATAAGCAATAAATATGAAGAACATGAGATGAAGAGTCTTTGAAAGTGAGTCCATAGGTTGTGGGAACAGTTCGATGATGGCGGAGAGGCGAGTGAAATTGAGTGAAGTTATCCCCTCTGCTTCAAAAGCTTAATGGTTGAGGGATAATAAGAGTACCTCAACCTGGCGGTGTTGGCCCTGAGGCTCCCGTACCTCCTTCCTGATGGCAGCAGTGAGAAGAGAGCATGGGCTGGATGGTGGGGGTTCTTGATGATGTATGCTGCTTTCCTGCAACATCTCTTTGTGTAGATGTGCACAGTGATGGGGAGGGCTTTAGCTCTGCTCGACTGAGTCGTATCCACTAGTTTTTGTAAGATTTTCCATACCAGGACTTCGCTGTTTCCATACCAGGTCCTGATGCAGCCGGTCAATACGCTCTCCACCACTCATCTATAGAAGTTTGTCTAAGTTTTAGATGTCATGCTGAATCTATATAATGGCATGTACATGCAGGACTCAGAACAGATCCTCTGAAATGATAACACTGAGGAATTTAAAGTTGCTGACCCTCTCCAGCTATGATCATCCAATGAAGACTGGCTCATGGACCTCCGGCTTCCTCCTGCTGAACTCAAAAATCAGCTCTTCGGTTTTGCTGACATTGAGTGAGAGGTTGCTCTGCCACCACTCAGCTGGATTTTCAAATTCCCCTCCAATATGCTAATTTGTCACCACCTTTGATTTGGCCAATGACAGTGGTGTCATCAAAAAACTTAAATATGAGAGTGGAATGGTGCTTAGCCTCACAGTCATAGGGTGTGGGACTAGGCACACAGCCTTAAGGTGAACCTGTGCTGATGGAGATCGTGGAGAAGCTTTTGCCAATCTGAACTGACTGTGACCTGAGGCCAAGGTCTTGATGCTTATTAATTAGTTTTGCGGGAATGCTAAGCTATTGTCAATGAAGAGCATCCAGCTGTATCCATCTTCACCGTCCGGATGTTCCAGGGTTTAGTGATGAGCCAATGAAATAGCATCTGCTGTGGACCTGTTGTGACAAAGGCAAATTGGAGCAGATCCAAGTCACTCCTCAGGTAGGAGTTGATATATATCATCACCAACTTCTCAAAGCACTTCATCAGAGTGGACGTAAGTGCAAATGAACAATAGTCATGGAGGTAGGTTACCACATTCTTCTTAGGCACTGGTACAGTTGAAGCTTATTTGAAGCAGGTTGGTACCTCAGATAGGAGAAGTGAGGGGTTAAAGATATTACGGAACACTTCAGTCAGTCGATTAGCACAGGTCTTTAGTACTCAGCCAGGTACCCTGTCTGGGCCGAATACTTTCCATGGGTTTACCCTCTTTAAGGATGCTCACATGTCAGCTACAGAGACTGAAATCATAGGGTCATGGGCATTGGGAGTTCATAAAATTTCCTCCATGTTTTTATGGTCAAAGCAACCTTAGGAGGCATTGTGCTCATCTGGGAGTGAAGCCTTGTTGTCATCTATGTCGCCTGAACTTTGTAAAAGATAATAATATTCAAGCACTGTCACAACTGTCGAGCATCCTTCATTGATTCAAGTTTGGTCCAGAATTGCCACTTTGCACGAGATGGCTTTCCAGTGATTGTACCTGGACCTTACTTGGTCTACTGACCTGAACACCACTGATCTGGCCCTCAACAAGTTGTGGATCTCATGGTTCACCTAGGGCTTCTGATTGGGAAAGAGGTATGAATGATTTTGTGGGCCACACTCGTCTACAAATGTTTTTATAAAGCCCTTGACAACTATGGTGTATTCATTCAGGTCATCTGAGTCCATGAATACAACCCAGTCTTTTGTTTCCCATGACCATCTCTTTGTTGTCTTTATCTCTGAAGCCTTGTTCTTTAGCCTCTCCCTGTATGCAGGTAGGAGTAGGACAGCCAAATCAGATTTCCCAAAATGTGGCCTAGGCATGGAATGGTAGGCATTCCTAATCATAGTGTAGCCGTGGTTGAGTGTGTTGGGACCCCTGGTACTGCAGGTGATTTGTTGGTGATAACTGGGCAGAGATTTCTTCAAACAAGCCTGATTGAAATCCCCAACAATGATTTGAAAGGCATTGGGGTAGGCTGTTTTTGTTTTAGGATGGCAGCATTCAATATTTCGAATGTCTTTTTAATGCTGACAGTGAATGGTGTCTATATGGACTTCAGCAAGCCCTTTGACAAAGTCTGAATGGGTGGCTTGTCAAGAAGGTTCATTTGCTTGATATTCAGGATGAAGTAGTAAATTTGATTCAGTTGGCTTAGCAGGAGAAACCAAAGAGAGGTGGTAGATGGTTGCCTCTCTGACTGAATGCCTGTGCCTAGTGCTGTGTCACAGGAATCAATGCTCAGTGCATTGTTAGTTGTCATCTATATTAATGAATTGGATGATAATGTGGTAAACTGAATCGGCAAATTTACAGATGACACTAAGAGTGGGTACGTGGACAGCAACAAATGCTATCAACTCTTAGTGTCATCTGTAAACTTGCTGATCCAGTTTACCAGATCTGGGCCAGCTGGAAAAATGGGCTAAAAAATGGTAGATAGAATTCAATGCAGACAAGTGTGAAGTGTTGCATTTTGGAAGGTCAAACTAGGGGTAGGTCTTACACAGTGAATGGTAGGACACTAAAGAGTGCAGTAGAACAAATGGATCTGGCAATACAGATCCATAATTCCCTGAAAATGGTGGCACAGGTAGATGGGTAGTAAAGAGAGCTTTTGGCGCATTAGCCTTCAAAATTCATAGAATTGAGTACAGAGGTTGGAATGTTATATTAAAGTTGTATAACGTTTTGGTGAGGCAAAATATGGAGTGCAGTGTGCAGTTGTGGTCACCTACCTACAGCAAAGATATCTATAAGATTGACAGAGCACAGAGAAAATTTACAAGGATGTTGCCAGAACTTGAGCACCTGTCTTAAAGGGAAAGGTTGAATAGGTTAGGATATCTAAGGAATGTAGAAGAATGACTGGAGATTTGATAGAGATATACAAAATTATGAAGGTAATAGAAAGGTAACTGCAAGCAGGCATTTTTCACTGAGTTTGGGTGACTAGTTCTAGAGGTCATAGGTTGTGCGTGAAAGATGAATATTTAAGGGGAACTTCTTCACTCAGAGGGTGGTGCAAGTGGAGAACGAGCTGTCAGCAGAAGTGGTGGACGTAGGTTCAAATGCAACATTTAAGACAATTTTGTATAAGCACGTGGACGGGAATATATTCCAGGTGTGGGTCGATGGGACTAGGCAGAGTAATAGGTTGGTATTGTCTAGATGGATCGAAGGACCTTTTTTCTGAACTGTTCTGCTCAATGAGCTGAAGTGAAATTTCAACTTGACTCTGAAGCAAATTACAATGCTTTTTACAAATGAAGCCATCCAACTGAAGCCAGGGAAGTTGAAAAGAATGAATCTCATCCTGCTGACGATGCAATACAACGACACTGATGTCTGCTATTTACTGAATCCAACAAGCCAGGAGATATACAATTTGTGTGTCATCATAGCAGACAAAAGATTTACACCTACATTAGGAAGCAGTGCATTCATATTGGCTCTCTGTTGGCCAGGATCAACTATGGATGTTCGGTCCTGCTGTCAAAGTTCATATGCAAGCCAGGGAAGTACGAAATGGAGAGCAAGCTGTTGCCCATGCAGCAGGCTCCCCCTCTACATGCATCTGATGAATCCAAAGCAATGGCAGAGACCGGTACAGTCTGGTATCAGTGGCGCTGCAGGCGTTGCCAGTCGGCATTGAACTCAATGTAGGACTGACATAGAGATTCCAGCTATGGATTTTACCTCAGGGTTTACTCCCAAAGTCTTCCCCATGAGTGGGAGTAAATGTAAATCATCACCAAGTTATGATTTGGTGCATGCAATTTCTTCAGCTGCACAACTCACAGCTGAAGAGACAGAATCAGGTTTATTATCACTGAATATGTCATGAAATTTGTTATGTTGTGGCAGCAGTATAATGCAATACATTAAAAAAATCTGTAAGTTGCAATAAGAAATAAAAAAATTAGTGCAAAATAGTGAAGTGACACTAATGCCTTGGAACATAAAAATTTACATCCATCACAGGCAAATCCCTCCCCAGCACTGAACACATTTATAAGGAGCACTGCTACAAGAACACAGCATCCATCATCAGGTACCCACACTATCCAGGAAATGAACCCTTCCCACTACTACCATGGGCAGGAGGTACAGGACCCTTAGATCCCAACCCACCAGTGTCATGGTCCAGTCCGTGAAGTCCGCATTCCGGTTCACGGTCCGGTCCATGGACTAAGGACTCCGGGTCTTCCAGCTGTCCCTTGTTTGAGTTAATCATAGGCACCTGATTCCCATTTTTTGTGCTTGCCATATAAGTAGCCTTGGGATTGAGTATGGGCTTCTAGTTTGTCTTATTAGTTCTCTTTGAAGCAACCTGCTGATGAAACTGTTTGTGATCTCTAGGCCTGGTTGGAGGACCACTGCTTCATGGAGCCTTGTTGCCACTTGTTGGAGTAGTCTTTGTGGTATGGATTTGGCTGTTTCCCAGGCCAGCTGAGTGGCTGCCAGCCACTCTGAGCTAGGTAGGGATCTGGCTGTTGCTGGCTGAACTGAGACTTGGAGCTACCCTGGAGCAGAGATGGAACTGTCCCTTGTTCTTTGGTGTTTGTCTCTTCTTGTCCTTGCCTCTGGGGTAGTCAGGCTGTCTTGCTGTTGCCCCATGGGGGGTCATGTCTTGGCTTGTCTTTGCCTCTGTTGGGTAAGTCTGGCCGTCCTGCTGTTACCCAAGAGGTGGACCTGTCCCACCTTGGTGTGGAGAAGTTGAGTCCTGGCTTGTCTTAGGATAAGTCCTGGCTCTATGTTTATGTTTTGTCCTGTCTCATGTTAGTGTTGTGTTAAAGATGAGTCCCAGCTTGTTGAAGGATAAGTCCTGGCTCTATGTTGATGTTTGGTTCCCAACCTGTCTCTCAGCTCCAGCCGCCGAGTTATCAGCCTCTGCATTTCAAGATGGCGATCCCGCGGCCGAGCTCCAAGAACGCAGGCCTCGGCGATCCCGTGGCCGAGCTCCAAGAATGCAGGCCTCAAGCCATGCCATGTCCCTGCCTGGTTCTGGGGTCTGAGCCCGAGGCAAGACCCAGGTTCTGTGTCCTTGTCCAGTCTCGGGCTCGGAGTCCGAGCCTCGTCTTGTCTCCAAGCTCAGGCCTCTAGACCCAGCCATGTCCTGTCCTGAAGTCATGTTATGCCCTTGCCTGGTTCTGGGGTCTGAGCCCACAGCAAGACCCAGGTTCTGGGTCCTTGTCCAGTCTCGGGTGGAACAAGTGCTACACATGCCCTTACACTTCCTCCCTTACCACCATTCAGGGCCCCAAACAGTCCTTCCAGGTGAGGCAACACTTCACATGTGAGTCGACTGGGGTAATATACTGCATCCAGTGCTCCAGATGTGGCTTTTATATATTGGCGAGACCTGACGCAGACTGGGAGACCGCTTTGCTGAACATCAACGCTCTGTCCGCCAGAGAAAGCAGGATCTCCCAGTGGCCACACATTTTAATTCCACATCCCATTCCCATTCTGACATGTCTATCCACGACCTCCTCTACTGTAAAGATGAAGCCACACTCAGGTTGGAGGAACAACACCTTCTATTCCATCTGGGTAGCCTCCAACCTGATGGCATGAACATCGACTTCTCTAACTTCCGCTAAGGCCCCACCTCCCCCTCGTACCCCATCTGTTACTTATTTTTATGCACACATTCTTTCTCTCACTCTTTTTTTTTCTCCCTCTGTCCCTCTGAATATACCCCTTGCCCATCCTCTAGGTCCCCCCCCCCCCCGTCTTTCTTCCCGGACCTCCTGTCCCATGATCCCCTCGTATCCCCTTTTGCCTATCACCTGTCCAGCTCTTGGCTCTATCCCTCCCTCCTCCTGTCTTCTCCTATCATTTTGGATCTCCCCTTCCCCCTCCAACTTTCAGATCCCTTACTCACTCTTCCTTCAGTTACTCCTGACGAAGGGTCTCGGCCTGAAACGTCGACTGCACCTCTTCCGACAGATGCTGCCTGGCCTGCTGCGTTCACCAGCAACTTTGATGTGTGTTGCTTGTCTCCTAGTCCATGGTTCCTAGTCCTAGCCCTGCTTTCCCTAGCCCAACTCTGCACTCTTGTCCCTGCTCCTTGCCTGAATTGTGTCACGTCCCTACTCTAGTCAAGTCCTGTTCCTTGTACTTCAGTGTCTGTGTCTTGCATTTGGGTCCGTTCCCAGCACCCTATTGTGACAACCAGTTCATGAATGGTTTATACCTGACAGCCATCAGGCTCCTAAACCAGCATGGATACCTTCACTCACCTCAACTCTGAACTGACTCCACAGCCTACAGACTCACTTTCAAGGACTCTAGCACTCATGCTCTAACTTTTAATATAAAAAAATATATAATTTGTCCTCTTGCATTCTGGGTATTTGTCAGTCTGCTTATGTATAGTTTTGCATAAACTCTCTGCATTTCTTTATTTTCCTATGAATACCTGCAAGAAAATTAATCTCAAAGTAGTATACTTCCTGAAGTGAGTTTTGGGAACTAGGCAGAAGGCTGAAGAACAGGACATCAAGGGTGGCGTTCTCAGGATTGCTGCCAGTGCTACGTGACAGTGATGGTAAGAATTGGAGGAGATGGCAGTTGAATGTGTGGCTGAGGAGTTGGTGCAGGGAGCAGGGTTTTAGATTTTTAGATCATTGGGATCTCTTCTGGGGAAGGTAGGACCTGTACAGATTGGATAGGTTGTACCTGAATTTAAGGGGGAGCAATATCCTTGCAGGTAGGTTTGCTAGCATAGTTCGGGAGGGTTTAAACTAATTTGCGAGGGGGATGGGACCCAGAGCAATAGAGCAGTGAAAGAAGTGCATGGAGTAAAGCCAGATCTAACATACAGAGAGGCTTTGAGGAAAGAGAAGCAGAATAAACAGTGTAAAGACAGTAAGGTAGAAGGGCTGAAATGTGTGTACCTCAATGCAAGAAGCATCAGGAACAAAGGTGATGAACTGAGAGCTTGGATACATACATGGAATTATGATGTAGTGGCCATTACAGAGACTTGGCTGGCACCAGGGCAGGAATGGATTCTCAATATTCCTGGATTTCAGTGCTTTAGAGAGGGCAGAAAAAGGGGAGAAGGGGTGGCATTACTGGTCAGGGATACTATTACAGCAACAGAAAGGGTGGGTAATGTAGCAGGATCCTCTTGAGTCAGTATGGTTGGAAGTCAGGAACAGGAAGGGAGCAGTTACTCTACTGGGGATATTCTATAGGCCCCCTGGTAGCAGCAGAGATAGAGGAGCAGATTGGGAGGTAGATTTTGGAAAGGTGCAAAAATAACAGGGTTGTTATCATGGGTGACTTTAACTTCTCTAATATTGATTGGCACCTGATTAGTTCCAAGGGTTTAGATGGGGCAGAGTTTAAGTGTGTCCAGGACAGATTCCTGTCACAGTATGTGGACAGGCCGACCAGGGGGAATGCCATACTACATCTAGTACTAGGTAATGAACCGGGTCAGGTCACAGATCTCTCAGTGGGTGAGCATCTGGGGGACGGTGACCACCACTCCCTGGCCTTTAGCATTATCATGGAAAAGGATAGAATCAGAGAGGACAGGAAAATTTTTAATTGGGGAAGGGCAAATTATGAGGCTATAAGGCTAAAACTTGGTGTGAATTGGGATGATGTTTTTGCAGGGTAATGTACTATGGACATGTGGTTGATGTTTAGAGATCTCTTGCAGGATGTTAGGGGTAAATTTGTCCCGGTGAGGAAGGTAAAGAATGGTAGGGTGAAGGAACCATGGGTGACAAGTGAGGTGGAAAATCTAGTCAGGTGGAATAAGGCAGCATACGTGAGGTTTAGGAAGCAAGGATCAGATGGGTCTATTGAGGAATATAGGGTAGCAAGAAAGCTTAAGAAGGGGCTGAGAAGAGCAAGAAGGGGGCATGAGAAGGCCTTGGCGAGTAGGGTAAAGGAAAACCCCAAGGCATTCTTCAGTTATGTGAAGAACAAAATGATGACAGGAGTGAAGGTAGGACTGATTAGAGATAAAGGTGGGAAGATGTGCCTGGAGGCTGTGGAAGTGAGCGAGGTCCTCAATGAATACGTCTCTTCAGTATTCACCAATGAGAGAGAACTTGATGATGGTGAGGACAATATGAGTGAGGTTGATGTTCTGGAGCATGTTGATATTAAGGGAGAGGAGGTGTTGGAGTTGGAATGGTACCAGAAGATTAGAGGGAGGTGAATGTTGTCCCCTTGTTCAAAAAAGGTAGCAGGGATAGTCTGGGTAATTATAGAGCAGTGAGCCTTGGGTCTGTGGTAGGAAAGCTGTTGGAAAAGATTCTTAGAGATAGGATCTATAGACATTTAGAGAATCATGGTCTGATCAGGGACAGTCAGCATGGCTTTGTGAAGGGCAGATCATGTCCAACAAGCCTGACAGTTCTTTGAGGAGGTGACTAGGCATATAGATGAGGGTAGTGCAGTGAATGTGATCTATATGGATTTTCGTAAGGCATTTGACAAGGTTCCACATGGTAGGCTTATGCAGAAAGTTAGAAGGCATGGGATCCAGGGAAGTTTGGCCAGGTGGATTCAGAATTGGCTTGCCTGCAGAAGGCAGAGGGTGGTGGTGGAGGGAGTACATTCAGATTGGAGGATTGTGACCAGTGGTGTCCCACAAGGATCTGTTCTGGGACCCCTACTTATTGTGATTTTTTTTTTTATTAACGACCTGGATGTTGGGGTAGAAGGGTGGGTTGGCAAGTTTGCAGATGACAAAGGTTGGTGGTGTTGTAGATAGTGTAGAGGATTGTCAAAGATTGCAGAGAGACATCGATAGGATGCAGGAGTGAGCTGAGAAGTGGCAGATGGAGTTCAACCCGGAGAAGTGTGAGGTGGTGCACTTTGGAAGGACAAACTCCAAGGCAGAGTACAAAGTAAATGGCAGGATACTTGGTATTTGGAGGAGCAGAGGGATCTTGGGGTATAAGTCTACAGATCCCTGAAAGTTGCCGCTCAGGTGGATAGGGTAGTTAAGAAAGCTTATGGGGTGTTAGCTTTCATAAGTCGAGGGATAGAGGTTAAGAGTCATGATGTAATGATGCAGCTCTATAAAACTCTGGTTAGGCCACACTTGGAGTACTGTGTCCAGTTCTGGTCACCTCACTATAGGAAGGATGTGGACATATTGGAAAGGGTACAGAGGAGATTTACCAGGATGCTGCCTGGTTTAGAAAGTATGTATTATGATCAGATTAAGGGAGCTAGGGCTTTACTCTTTGGAGAGGAGGATGAGAGGAGACATGATGGAGGTGTACAAGATAATAAGAGGAATAGATAGTGGATAGCCAGCACCTCTTCCCCAGGGCACCACTGCTCAATACAAGAGGACATGGCTTTAAGGTAAGGGGTGGGAAGTTCAAGGGGGATATGAGAGGAAGGTTTTTCACTCAGTGGTTGGTGTGTGGAATGCACTGCCTGAGTCAGTGGTGGAGGCAGATACACTAGTGAAGTTTAAGAGACTACTAGACAGGTATATGGAGGAATTTAAGGTGGGGGCTTATATGGGAAGCAGGGTTTGAGGGTTGGCACAACATTGTGGGCCGAAGGGCATTTACTGTGCTGTACTATTCTGTTCTATATGGTGGCATATATGTACTTTAATAATAAATTTACTTTGATTTTTGACTGAGTAATGTTCATAGGTTCATGAACCATTCAGAAATCTGATGGTGAAAGAGGAAGCTGATTTTAAAATGCTGCGTGCATCTTCAGGCTCCTGTACCTCTTCCAAGTTCGTAATGAAAAGACCACATGGCCTGATCATGACGTATCCTAATGATGGTGCTGCCTCCTTGTAAAGATGTCATCAAGGGTGGGGAGGCTTGTGCCCATGCTGGAGCAGGCAGAGTTTACAACCCTCTGCAGCTTTTTCCAGTCCTGTGCAATGGTACCTCCATGCCAAACAATCATGCAACCAGTCAGAATGCTCTCCATGTTATACCTATATAAAGTTTTAGTCTTTGGTAACATACCAAATCTCCTCGAGCTCCAATTCAAACATAGCTGGTGGTGTGCCTTTGTTATTGCATAAGTATGCTGAGACCAGGGTATATCTTCAGAGATGCTGACACTCAGGAACTTGAAACTGCTCACCCTTTCTGCAGCTGATCCTTTGATGACTCCTTCAAGCTGGCCTAACTGAAGTCCCCTGCTCTTTGGGAAGGCATCAGGCTGCACTGTCTCATGATTGCTGATCACAGTGCTCATCTCCTGATGCTGGATGAGGGTGGAATGTACACTGCAACCAGGATAACAGCAGAAAATTTCCTCAGTGGAAAGGATGGATTATACTTGACTGCCAGGTGTTCCAGGTCAGGGGGAGCAGGACTGACAGAACCACCACATCTGAGCACCACAATGGGTTAATCATGAAGCAAATATCACTATCTCTGCCTTTACCTGAAACAATCATCAGTAGATGGTGAAGTCCTTGAGCTGAAACACTGTTAGGAATGCTGGGAGTGAGCCATGTCTCTGAAGCAAAGTACATAGCAGTGCAGTGTCTGGTGTCCCTCTGGTACTACAATCTTGCTCTGAGGTCTTCAATTTTATTTTCTAAATACTGTACATTAACTAGGAAGATGGTAGGGAGCAGAGGTCTTAGGGCCTTGTGTTTCAGTTAAATCTAAAAAAATCAAGTTCCTATTAGAATTAAATGAGAGGAAACAAAGTATAGCCATCAGATCATATTCTACTAGTTATCATGGAGAAATAAAGCCAAAGTGGAAATACTATGTCAAAAATCTTAGCATCTGTAGAAATGCCTATCCCATAGATATTCAGCCTATCCTAAAACTAACACTCCATGATGAGAAGTAGCTGAAATCCAGGAGACCTTGCTAGATCTATGAGAAGTATTGCTACCCTTTGAAGTTATTTGATCTTTCACCGAATCTGAGTACAGCTGAAATTTTAAGTATGCTGCATAAAAAGAAAATATTCTGGGATATAGAGCTTGACAAGAAAGTTTAAATTTAGCAGTGTTAACATTCTGATCGTAAATGCTGTTGGAGAAGAATACATTTTAGAATCAAGGCAGTCCAGGTAGATTTTCAGATAAGACTGAATATTGTATTTGAAGGTCTCAGTTAGGTAAAGGCTAAAAAAATCAAAAATATGCAGATGCTGTTAATCTGAAATGAAGCAGAAAATTTGGCAGCAGTGGTGTATGATAACATCATAATGAAAATAAAACTCCAAATGTTATATACTGTAATAATTTCTGTCACAGAGATCTTAATACTGGAAAAGGAAGAGATGATATTTGAAATGCAGCACTTGCATAAACTCCATAGTAAAGACAGACTAAATAAACATGGATAAATTAATTAAAAAAATTAGTAAATACTAACCTTTATTCAAAATCAGAAACACTCAATGGTTTGCATTTATATTAAGCTTTTCAACCTTAAAGTCATCCTCCAAAGAAAGAAAAGGATGATCTCAAGAGAATGAGCCCATCACCATCAATGATGGATTGAAGTTTAAATTTAACAGTGATGGGAAAAAAACCTGGAATAAATGGAAAAGTAATTGCTGCATAAATGGTCAGTGCAGTCTTGATACTAGCTTGCTAGACAAATTAGGAGTGGCCAAATTTCACTTTGTTCCACATTGATAGAAGTAGCACATGTGTGTTCATGGCATCATCATCAATGTCTCTGGATTTGTTACTGTGTCCTATTTTACAATGGATGAGTGGAGGCACAGTTTGGTTTGTGTCATCAACTGGAATTGACTGGTACTTTTCAGGACAAGAAAACTCATGTCTGTTTAACAAAGTTTAATATTAGACATGTTCTGTTTTACACAAAGGTGTGATAAAGTATGAATCTGCTAATGTTCGAGTGGCAGACAGGACCAAAGCAATAGCATTGAAAACAAATAAAAAAGCAGACATGGAATGAAACCAAAATTCATTGCATAACTAAGGACTAAATCAGCCTTATTATTCCCAAAGCAGCAAAGAAACACTCCAACCACAATTAAAGTCTACATAAGTCTTCTATCACTTAGCATCAAATGCTATCATGGAATAACATTATTCATGAAGTACAAATCCAGTAGTTGAGACTTCAAACTTACCTTTGATGTTTAGAAGGAGCACTTGAAACTTAGAATTGATATCAACCAAAAAAGAAGTACTTTTTCTCATTTCAAGATGGCCATTTCCAATCTATCTGTTGCAGCCACTAGGCACTTGTTTCATAAAACATAATACAAGATGCATTTATTTGAAATACAGAATAAATACAGCAGATTCCAGTCAATCAGGCCATCTGTAAATTGGAAAGATTCCTTATTTTGGAAAACTCTTAAAAATTGAAAACTAATTGAGAAAATAGCTAGGATTCCCTTCATTTATTTGGGACACCATGCCACTTAATTGGGGCAGGAGACATGCTGAACTAGCTTTTGTTGCATGCACTTTTGTGGCTATTAGAAACTACATCATGCTTAGAGTGAACAGTTTTTAAATGACATCAGTTGTGTGTACTTATGTTATCGATTTGGTCTGATGATGAGTTAAAAACCAGTGATTTTTGATAATTTGCTGGGATGCCATAAAAAGATTTGACACCAGCTGAAAAAAATTACCCTACTTGGGTACTAAAAGCTATCTGCCTAACATCATTTATGGTCAGCTGGTAGAGAGAACAGGAGCACTGAAATCTACAATTGCAAGCTTGATACATCTGCAAGAAAAAGTTCAAGAGGAAAGGGCATTTGTAAGGGACAACAAGGAACATGCCTAAAACAGAAGTGTGAAGGTAAGAATCAAGATGTTGAAGAGGACTTCAGACAATGGTTTTGCATTGTAACTGGATGAGGTCTGCATGTCAGTAGACCAATATTTAAAAAAAACAAGTTAGAGGAGCTAGCTAAGAAGCTGGTTACAATGATTTTAAAGCAACAGACGATTGGTTGCCTTGATGAAAATTTTCTCACCATATTAAATTCAAGAAAGCACACGGTGAGAAAGATAATGCTGATAAGAGGAGAGACATGGAAACCTACAAAACTATTTGCATGAAACTTTGGTTTAATTTGTCCAAAATGTACTGGTCCCAATGTGTCCCAATTAATCTGAATACATTATATAAGTACAACTGATTTTAGTCTAAAATAATCATCTTTCTCAACTAAAGACTGAACAAACTGTGCAGACTTTGAATTGTGTATGTTGACCTGAGTCTGACATCAAACTATGACATCTGGTAGAGTAAATTTTTAAATTTTACCCCTCTGTATTGAGATACATCAGTCAAGTTAAAAAAATGTTCTCCATCTCTGACTTGATTCATCCTGAAATGTTCCAGTTCTCATTAATTATAAAATCTAAAAAACAAATCAGAAGAAATTTATAATTAAATTATAGCCGCAGCTCAATAGAATGTCACGTCACATACTATATTTCGTAAACATTTCTTTAAACCTCAAAGTAGACTAAATGTGACAAAAATAAATCATGAAAACACTCTGTTTAACCTAGCAGAATCATTTCTTCTCAAAGTTCAAAGTTAAAAGTAAATTTATTATCTAAGTACATACATGTCACTATACACTACTGTGAGCTTTATTTCCTTGTGGGTGTTCACAGTAAATGCAAAAGAAACAATAGAATCAATGAAAAACCACACACATCAAAACAAACTACCAATGTGCAAAAGCCAGTAAAATGCACAAATACAAAAAGAAAATAATAATAATAAATAAATAAGCAATGAATATCATGAACTTGAGATGAAGAGTCTTTGAAGGTGTGTCCATCAGTTGTGGGAACAGTTCAGTGATGGTAAAGTGAAGTTGAGTGAAGTTATCCCCTCTGGTTCAAGAGCCTGATGGTTGAGGGATAATAACTGTTCCAGAACCTGATGGTGTGGGTCCTGTGGCTCCTATACCTCATTAATGATGGCTGCAGTGAGAAGAGAGCTTGGGGTGGATTGTGAGGCCCTTGGTGATGGATGCTGCTTTCCTGCAACAGCGCTCCTTGTAGATGTGCTCAATAGTGGGGAGGGATTTACCTATGATGGACTGGGCTGTGCCTACTACTTCTTTTAGGCTTTTCCATTCATGGGCAGTTTCCACTCCAGGCCATAATGCATCCGGTCAGTATACTCTCTATCGTTCATCTATTACAAGATGCTCCCAACACATGAGCTTCGGAGAGTTAGACGCTCTAACTCTCCAGAGTACAGATAGCTGGTGCGGCCTCTTTAAGGGCTTAGGACGATCCCTTTAATTGATAGTCATGTTTTGGCCACCAAGGATTGAATACCTAAGGAACACCTGAACATAGATTCAGTGCTCAATCATAAGCCTGCCAGTGATTTCAACTAGCGCTTGTTTTGTGCTCAGTTTCTCGATCCCACTTGAGACCATGTCTCAATCCCAGCCTCAGATATTCCAGCATTTGGGTCCAAGCCATTCTCATCAAGGACTCTCATCATGGTACAATTGAGCCAACGTGGACCCAGCGGGGTACTGGAGTCTATTGTCTGCTGTGACCAACCTCAGCGAAGGTACTTCCAGACAGAGCCTGGAGATTCATGACCTCTAGGTAGCCATTGGTCAACTTCTGCAAGGAGGAAGCCAGAGTCGCTTGGGAGAACCAGTCGGTCCTGCTCCAGAGCCAGTACATATTCCAATCCCCGTAAGATTCAACGATAACCCAGGCTCTCACTGGGGCTTCCTCATTCAATGCTCATTTGTGTGTGAACTTCAGCCATCCCGATTCCCTTCAGAGCGTGAAAAAATGGCCTTCATTATCTTTCTCCTGACAGGAATAGCCCTGGCCTGGGCCACAGCACATTGAGAATGTAGGTCAGAGTTCTACGTGGATTCGGAGGAGTTCATGGCCACCATGAGGAAGGTGCTTCATTATCCTGCTGGAGCCAGATCGCCTGATGAAGATTCGATAGATGGGATAGTCAGCGGCCATCTATACCATTGAATTTCAGACATTGGCCCAGGAGAGTGGTTGGAACAGGGAGACCTTGGCCCTGACTATACTGCCACAGACTCCAAGAGAAGCTGAAGGACGCCCTCGCCTTGGGAGAGCCAGCAGTGAACTTAGGGGTTCTCATCTATATGTCCATCTGTATCAATTATCGTCTGGCAGAGCAAAAGCGGAACCACTTCAGGTGGTTGAAGAGAGCTGATCCAAGCCCGATCCCTACGTATCACAATTCCACTCCCCAACCTTAGCTCATGACCAGCCTGTCACCAGCTCAAGATCCAGTCGAACCCATGCAGGTCGGTTGCACTAGGCTCTCTGGTGATGAGAGGAGAGGTCCTGGCATCGGAGTCAAGGTTGCTGCCTTTACTGTGGGGAAGTATGTCACATGCAAGCCGAATGTCTGAACTGGTAAGACCATCCAGTGTCGGGAGGACTGTAATGGTGGCAGCCACTATCCTCACTCTCATGGATTCCGGTTTCATGCTGAAGGCAGAATTCACCTGTGGTAAGAACTTGAGGCAGGTGAATGAAGGCTTTTGTGGACTCGGGGACAGTGGGTAATTTTCTGGAATTTGAAACCCCTCATTGGTTCGACATACCACTACAAGAGCTGAGCCAGTCCTTGCCCACAACTGGCTTCGATGGCCGACTGCTAGGTTCAAGGCAGATTCAGCAACAGACTGTGGTGTTGAAGATAAGCATAGGGGATCATGTGGAAGACGTTAGTTTCTACATTACTGACTGACTCTCCACTCATACCCTGATCCTTGGATACCCTTGGCTGTCCCAGCATAACCCATCCATGGACTGGAGAGAGGGGAGAATCATTGCTTGGTCCAGTCATTGCAAGAGGCTTTGTTTATGGCATGGTGTTCCCACACCCACTCTCTAGTGACCAACAACCTATAATGGGGCAGATTTCAGTGCAAGGGAACTTGAGACCTTCTGGAGAGCTACTCCAGTCCTTGTCGTGGTTTCTCGTTTCTCACAAACGACAAGGAGACGCAGAAAACCTGTCAAGACGTTTTAAACTTTAATTTGCAAATCAAAGCTGAGACAATCAGAAAGCTAGTAGCTGACTACCCATCGAGGCTTGTATACAGCATTTTTTATAGCAATTTTCCTATCTTAGCTACATTATCATATCCAGTCGACATGTGATTACATATCATCAATATATCCGCTCTCGACTTCCCACTATTGTTTTACTCCCCAACTTAATTATGTCCTAGTTTACATTTTATACCATATGTCCTCTCATCCCTAACCACAGTTATTTCTTAATTAGTCTTGCGTTGACATACTGCCACATATTTCATCACCTTACTCGCCACCGTTATCTTTCTACTTGGTTTCATTCTAGTTCTCTTCATGAATTAATAGTGATCAGGTCAAAAGTCATGGCTACATAGTGAATACCTTCTATTGAGCTAGCAGTGGTTACATAGTAAATATAGAAAATACAATGTGTGCATTTGAGTAAATACTGTTGAGTAAATACTGTAATACATAGAAAATACAATGCATGCATTTGCATTTTCCAATATCCTCAAGAGTGGACAAGCCAGTTCAGGAGAACAGGCCCTTACTTGTTTATTTATTAGATTAGATTAGATTAGATTAGATTATGAGGACACTCAGTCCTCGTTTATTGTCATTTAGAAATGCATGCATGCATTAAGAAATGATACAATGTTCCTCCGGAGTGATATCACAAAAAAACAAGACAAACCAAAGACTAACACTGACAAGACCACATAATTATAACATATAGTTACAGCAGTGCAAAACAATACCATAATTTGATAAAGAGCAGACCATGGGAATGGTAAAAAAAAGTCTCAAAGTTCCAATCAGCTCCCCATAGTCCCCGATAGCAGACGGCAGAAGGGAGAAACTCTCTCTGCCATAAACCTCCAGGCACCGACAACTGTCGATGCATTGGAAGTACCCGACCACAGCCGACACTGATTCCATCCAAAAACTTCGAGCCTCCGACCAGCCCTTCGACACCGAGCACCATCTCTGCCGAGCACTTCGACTCCGTCCCGGCTGCCGAGCTACAGGCAAAGTGGAAGACTTGGGGTCTTCGCCTCCGGAGATTCTGGATCACACAGTAATAGTGGCAGCGAAACAAGCATTTCAGAAGTTTCTCCAGATGTTCCTCCAGGCTCTCACGTCTGTCTCCATCGAATCAGGATTGTGCACGGCCCCCTACTTGACAGATTACAGATATCATTCACCGGAGTGGCCGCGTAAGCTGCGTCGCACCGCCATCTTCTCCTTTTTTTTTTTATTATTGTTATTTTTATTTTATTTATTATTTTTTTTCTCTCTACTAGATTATGTATTGCATGGTTCTGCTGCTGCTAAGTTAACAAATTTCATGTCACATGCTGGTGATAATAAACCTGATTCTGAGGACAGTGTGAGTCCTGACACAGTCTTGTCGGAATCCCACAGGAACCAGAGAGAGGGAATTTCTAGGTCAGGAGAAGACCAAAGGTATGCCCGAACAGTCTGAAAGACTTGCCACTAAGTTGAAGGGTCCCAACCACCAGGTCTCAAGGAAGCTGATCCTTGAAGCTAATCCTGTGGGTGCAAGAATCCTCTTTCGCACCTCGCTGCCGTTGCTTATGGATACAGACAGGGAGTCAGTCTCTGGTTTGGCCTCCGTTTCCATGGATGAACTTTGTGAGCTGAGAGAGAGAACTCTGAAGCCCATCAAATAACCCCTGTTACAAAAGAAGTCTTAGGAGTTATCCCCAAAGGAAGGTCTGGAGGAGATAGCAACACCCAAACCAGTTGAAATCCCCTCTGAATATAAGGACTTAGAGAAGGTTTTCAGCAAGGGAAAGGCCTTGACTCTTCTTAGACTTGCTGCCTAGTACTTGTCCTCCACAGGGTCATTTGTACGCGTTGGCAGGCCCAGAGAAAAGCGCCATTGAAGAGTATATAAAGGAAGCGCTTGCCCCGAGCTTCATTTGGCCCTCCACCTCACCCAGTGGTGCTTATTTCTTCTTCAAACAAAAGAAAGATAGGAGCCCTTGGCCGTGCATTGATTACTAATGACCAAGAATCGCTATCCCCTTCCTCTTATGAATATGGCTTTCGAGATGCTCCAAGAAGTGAGGGTATTCACAAAATTAGATCTCCAGAGTGCCTACAATCTAGCCCGTATCAGGGAGAGCAATGAGTGGAAGATAGCATTCAGTACACTGAATGGGCACTATGAGTACCAGGATATGGCCTTCGGCCTTGCAAGCAGCCCAGCCATTTTCCAAGCCTTTATAAACGACGTGCTCTGGAATACTCTCCATAAGTATGCCTTCGTCCACTTGGATGATATCCTAATCCTCCCAAAATCCATGGAGGAGAATGTTGCTCATGTAAGGGACATTTTAAAGAGGCTACTAAACCATGGACCTTACGTCAAATTGGAAAAGTTCAAGTTTCAAATGACAACTGTTTCATTTTTTGTCATCTCTGATGGTAATTGCGAAATGGACCCTGCCAAGACCCAGGCAGCCAGAGACTGTGCATCACCATCTGATATCAAACAGGTCCAATGATTTCTAGGTTCAGCTAACCAGAAGGTCATCAGGAACTCAGCTCAGTGGCAGCTCCACTGATGGCCCTAAGAAATCCACAGGTCCTTTTGTCTGGACTACTGAAGCGTATGCTGCTTTTGCAGAGCTTAAACAGTGGTTTACTACTGTTCCCACTTTAGTTTCTCCTAACCCCGACCTTCCTTTCATTGTGGAGGTGGGCGCCTCAGTCATCCGAGTAGGTACCACCTTGACTCAATGATCACCTTCGGACAGTAAACTGCACCCATGTGCATTCTTCTCCGGGTGGCTATCCCCCGGCAGAGAGGAACTATGACATCAAGAATCAGAACCTTCTTGTAGTTAATTAGCTTTGCGGGAATGATGTCACTGGCTGGAGGGGGCCAAGAAGCCTTTTATCGTTTGGACTGACCATAAGAACCTGGCCTATATTCCAGAGGCTAAGAGGCTGAATTCCAGACAGACCAGGTGATCTTTTTAACTAGTTTAGTTTCATCCTGATCTATCGACAGGGGTCTAAGAACAAGAAGTCTGAAGCCTTGTCCTGTCACTTTGATGAACCGGAGTGAGAAGAGCAGCCTACCACCATATTGCCCCAAGCCAGGGTGGTAGTACCAATTCATTGTGGGATCAACACTCCTGTTCACAAGGCCCAAGCACAAGGGGAGGTTCCTGAGAACAGTCCTCTGGGTCAGAGCTTCATCCCAAGTTCCATCCGGTCCAAGGTACTGCAGTGGAAACATTCACCAAGGATGACTACATACCCAGGGATTGCCACGACCCTTGAGTTTATCAAGAGGAGGTATTGGTGATGTGGAATGATGAGAGATGTTTGGCAGTACGTACAGGCATGTGAGGTGTATGCCTGGAACAAAGAGTCCTGTACACAATCTCAAGGGCTTCTCCAACCCCCTACACATTCCAAACAGACCTTGGGCACACACCTCCATGGACTTTGTCATGGGTCTCCCACCATCCAAAGGGAAGTCAGTCATCAAGGTGGTTGCTGATCAGTTTCAAAAGCCTACAAGTTCATTGCCTTGAAGAAGCTACCTTCCACTGCAGAAATGGCCAAGATTGTCCTGGACCAGGTCTTCAGGGTTCACAGTTTCCTGGCGGACGTTGTCTCGGACTGTGGTCCACAACTCTCATCACATTTCTGGAAGGCCATCTGTAAATGGATAGGAGCGACAGCAGGCCTTTCCTCTCAATTTCACCCACAGTCAATGACCAGACAGAGCAGACCAACCAAGATTTAGAATGTACCCTGAGATGCCTGGCCTCAGAAAGATCCAATGAGTGGTGTGACCATTTGATGTGGGCTGAGATTGCCCACAACACCTTACAGCACTGGGCACATGGGATGTCACTGTTTGATTGCCAGTTTGGTTATGCTCTACCTCTCTTTCCAGAACAGGAGATTGAGGTTGGGGTCTCTGCAGCAGAAGATCTTGTCCGATGCTGCAAGGAGAAATGGATGAGGGCAAGAGAGATTTTGCTGAGCTCTACCCAGACAGCAGAGAACTCTGAGACCCGCGTTACAGTCTGGACAACAGGTTTGCCTGTCTACTCATGATTTGCCTCTCCGAGTGGAATCAAGAAAATTGGCACTCAAGTTCATTGGTCCCTTTAAGATCCTGGGGAAAGTAAATCTGGTAGCATACACCTTGCAGCTCCCCTAGACCCTAAAGATCAACCGTACCTTCCATCTCTCTAAATTAAAACCTGTCTGCTCCAGCCCCTTGGCCCCACCACCACCCAGATTTATTGAGGGGGAGTAGGTTTTCACGGTGAAAAGACTTTTCGGCTCAGGTACTGTTCAAAACCTTGTGGACTGGGAGGCATTCAGTCTGGAGGAAACGTGCTAGGTGCCAGAAAGAGACAACTTGGATCCAACTCTCATCCATGATTACTATCCCCGCCTCTCCAAGCAACCAGTGTCATCAGGAGTTGGCCGTAGGGGAGGGAGTCCTGTTACGAGATCCTCCCAAATATGCCAGTTTCTGAGATTTAAACGCTTTAACATTTCGGAGTATGGATCGCTGGCACAGCCTCTTTAAGGGCCTAGGACATTCTCATTAATTGATAATCATGTTTCGGGTGCCAAGGATTGAGTATTGAAGGAATACCTGAACATAGGTTCTGTGCTCAGTTGTAAGCCTACCAGCAATTTCGTCTAGCACTTTTTTTGTGCTCAGTTTCTTGATCGTGTTTCAGCCCGTGTTTCGATCCCAGCCTCAGAGACTCCAGGCCATACCATCCTTATCAAGGACTCTCATCACATCTATACTAGTTTGTCTAATTTTCAGATGACATGCTGAGTCTTCACAAACTTCTAAGAAAGTAGAGGCATGCCATTTCTTTTTTGTTATGGCAGTTACATATTGGACCCAGGACAGATCCTCTGAAATGTAACAGCAAGGAATTTATAGTTGCTGTCCCTCTCCTCCTCTGATTTTCTGATAAAGACTGGCTCATGGACCTCTGGTTTGCTTTCCTTCTCCTGTAATCAATAATCAGTCTTTGGTCTTACTAACATTGAGTGAGAGGTTGTTGATACCATTCAGTCAGATTCTCAACCTCCCTCCTAGGTGGGATTCGTGACCACCATTGATTTGGCCAATGACAGTGGCATTGTCAGCAAACATCAATATGGCATTGGGGCTATGCTTAGCATCACATTCATAAATATAAAGTGAGTAGAGAAGAGTGTTAAGCACCTGTGCTGAAGTGATTGTGGAGATGTTGTTGCCAATCCAGATATGACTGTGGCCTTCAAATATGGAAATTGAGGATTGAGTTACACAAGGAGGCTTAGGTCTTGGAGCTTATGGATTAGTTTTGAGGGTTTATTAGTATTGAATGCTGAGCTGTGGTTAATGACAAGATTCCTGATGTATGCATCTTCACTGCCCAGATGTTCCATGGCTGAGTGATGATCCAATGAAATGGTATCTGCTGTAGAACTGTTGCAACAGTAAGCATTTGGAGCACATCCAGGTTGCTTCTCAGGCAGGAGTTGATATGTTTCATCACCAACCTCTCAAAGCACTTCACCACAGTGGCTGTAAATGCTACTCAATAGCCAATGAAGCAGGTTACCTAGTTCTTCTTGAGCACCTGCTTAATTGACGCCTGCTTTAAGCAGTTGGGTATCTCAGACTTCCAAAGTAAGAAGTTAAGAAAATTAACAAGGTGAGTCCTCACCTTGAGAATTGTGAACAGTTTTGGGCCCTTCATCTTAGAAAAAATGTGCTGGCATTGGAGAGAGTCCAGAGAAGGTTCACAAGGATGTTTCCAGGAACGAAAGGGTTATCATACGAGAAGCATTTGATGGCTCTGGGTCTGTACTTGCTGGAATTTAGAAGGATAAGGGGGTATCTCATTGAAACCTTTCAAATGTTGAAAGGCCTAGACAGAGTAGATGTTGACAGAGTGTTTCCCATGGTAGATAAGTCTAGGACAAGAGGGTGCAACCTCAGTATAGGGAGGTGCCTTTTCAAAACAGAGATGTGGAGAAATTTCTTTAGCCAAAGGGTGGTGAATTTGTGGAATTTATTGCCATATGTAGCTGTGGAGGGCAGGTCGTTGGGTGTATTTCAGACAGATATTGATAGGTTCTTGATTGGACATGACATCAAAGGTTATGGGTAGAAGGCCGGGAAATGGGGTTGAGGAGGAGATAGAAAAAAAGGATCAGCCATGATTGAATGGCAGAGCAGACTCAATGGGCCAGATGGCCTAATTCTGCTCCTATGTCTTATGGTCTTATGATCATGTTAGTGAACACTCCAGCCAGTTGATCAGCACAAGTCTTCAAAACTCAGCCAGGTACCCCGTCTGAGCTAGATGAATTCTGTGGATTCACATTGGCCTCAGAGACTGAAATCATAGGGTTGCTGGGGGCTGTATGTGTACCGGAAGGTGCCTCCATGTTTTGTTCACCAAAGTGAGCATAAAAGGCATTGAGCTCATCTTGGAGCAAAACCTTGTTCTCACATATGTCGCCTGGTTTTACTTTGTAGGAGGTGATAGGTTCAAGCCCTGCCTCAGCATCTTTCTCTGATTCCAGTTTGGTCCAGACTTGCCACTTCACATGTGGCATGACTTTCCAGAGGTTGAAGCTGCATATCTTTTACTTTTCTTGGTCATCAGAACTGAACACCACTGACCTGGGCCGAAGCAGATTGCAGATCACTTGGCTCATCCAAGACTTCTGGTTGGGTAAGACTCTAAAACACTTTGTGGAGACACATTGACCATGACTGATTTTATAAATAGTCTGAAACAACAGTGGTGTACTTGTTCAGATCCTCTCCTGATTCCTCATACATGGTCCAGTCCACTGGCACAAAGCAGTCCCACAGCCGTTCCTCTGCCTCCCACGACCACCTCTTCATTGTCCTTACTTCTGGAGCCTTGCTCTACAGCCTCTGCCTGTATGCAGGAGAAGGACAGCCAGATGGTCAGATTTCCTGAAATGTAGTCTCGAGATGGAACAGTTGGCATTTCTTATGGTGGTAAAGCAGTGGTTGAGTGTGTTGGGATCCCTGGCGCTGCGGGTTGATGATAAGTAGGCAGAAATTTCTTCAAGCAAGCCTGATTGAAATTCCCAACAATGATTTGAAAGGCATTGGGGAAAACTGTTTTTTGTTCGCTAATCATAGCACTCAAACTATTGAGTGCTTGCTTAAAATTGGCCTTTGGCAGTACGTAAACTGTGATCAGGATCACGAAGGAGAACTCTATTGGTAAGTAAAATGGATGGCACTTAAACAATTACATCTACATTTCTGCTATGGAGCATCTCTCTCTGTGTCACCATCTCCCATGCCATCTGGCCTCAGGACATAAAATGAGTTTTCTTTTGAGGATTCCCCTTTACATTGTTTCTAAGAAGAGGAATAGAGGGAAGCCAATCTTCTACATGTTCACCGTGCCCATTCCTAAGCCATGCCAATGTAGATAAACCAAAACAACTCATAGCTTAGTTAAAGGAAAAGCAGCATCTAGAGTGTAAAGATGGAGCACCCTTTGTTTGGCTGCAAAACACTGGTAATATTATACTGAAAATGGAATTCTATGCTTTACCTCCAAACAGATATGCAAAGCCTGTGCTGGTCATCTATCTCCAATATCAATATGTCATTACCTGAAATGATGAGGGGCTTAGATAGAGTAATTGCAAGCAGGTTTTTTGCACGAGGTTGGGTGAGACTAACACTTAGCATATGAACTAGATAGGCCCAAGGGCCTCTTTCTGTGCTGTAGTGCACTCTGACTCTATATCATGTATACCGTGTGGTATGATAGTGATATATTGTTGTACTTGCCTAATCGTGTTTTGTTCAGCTTCAATAAAAGGTGTTTCCTGCAAGAGGACCACAACCTTGTCAAAGGGTTTGGAGGTTTGTGTGCCTCAATGCCCTGGAGAGCTATGTTGTCTAGAGTCAGGCCCTTGTGCTTTGGCTCTTGGTAGGGTCACCCATGTCAGAAAGGCCAAACGGTAGATGCCAGACCAAGAGTGGTCCACCAGTCCTCCAGGTTTGGTGGTTTAGCTCAGGGCTGCCAACCCTGACTGGTTAAAAAATTGTTACAGAAACAGCAGTGAAAATCCTTCTGGGTCTGTGTTTGGCAATATGGACAGGCATAGATGGAGGACCTTCATTGCTGCCCTAAATGCAGCTGCGTTATGGACAGTAAAAAGTAAATGAAGGGTGTTAGTACAGAGTGCTCCATGTACAGTATAGAAATTATTCCAGTTATTCCAGTAAATATTGATCAGGCAATATATTAGCAGCTGTTTGCTCCATAGATAGAATGGGTAGAGAGGTTCCTTTGAGTGAATGATATCACTACCTGGGTAGGTCAGAGAACCAAACAACATGGCCATACACATACTTGATTAACATCAAAAACATGATATATGCTTGTGAATTTGTTGATGTTGTGAACAATTCCCAAGATTTCTAATATTACCATTATAAACATTTGATGGCATATCTGAATATTCAGTTATATTAACACTCAATATTTATATTGTCATGCTTATATAATGGATGTATGTGAACAGAGACCAGGGTAAATGATAGTTAATCTGAAATCAGACCAAATGACATCAAGGATGTAACTTCAAGGCATTTGAGATTGGGTGCTATGGTATTGGCTAATGTATGGATTGAATCCACATGGAGATGTTTGAAGTAATAAACAACTGTTAAGAGCCTAGCGAATGGTGTCTACCATGGAAATTACATTTAAAAATATGGGATAATTCTATATAAGACATGATTCCAAATTATCAGTACCAACTACACAAAACAGTTTCAGTGGTGCCTCCTTCTTTGATCCTAGCTTCCAGTTCTGTTGTCACAGAAAGCATAATGATCTCAAGAGCAGGAAAGGCAGGAAAGACTATAATGTAAAACAACCAGTGAGACAGTTTTAAACCTGAAGGAACAAAATGTTGCAGAGAATAAAAACATGCTTATGCAACCAAGATGACATCTTTATTCCCAAAAAGACCGAACAACAGCACTCAAAGGATCAATGGGAAATGGTTTTACAGATTGCAGCTCCCCTACCTAGGATTCGAGTTTTTTATTTGAACAATGATTTGGGGTGTTTTTAGAAATTTCAATTCGTTGTGACTGTAAATGAAGTCACCAGAGAGACACTGAAGCTGGTGGATGGAGAAGACTTGTACAAGAAGCAGGCATCATTGGAGACATTCTCAGTAGAGGCTTCCAGACCCAAATATTACATCACATTTTTATATGTTAAAGAACAAAGGTAAGGATAGAACAATTTCTGTAGTTACAATGCGTTCATAATGCTTCTTTGGAGTTGCACGTAATTTTCAAACACCTAGATCTTCACAGCAACGTACCCAAAATGAGTGTTAATCTGTCTTTAAATTGTATTCATGCATCTCAGGTGAAGGGGGTGTTCCCTGATTTACAATCAAACCCAGTCTACAGCTCCAGGAAGATCTTTGTTTTGAGCTACATTTTTAAATCAATTCACGATCCTCATTCAGATCTGAAGACTGGTCACTGTTGTGATGGAATATTTGCTATATTCCATAACTCCAGAATACGCTCTAATACTATTTTGCAGACATTTCACTGTTACCATGTACAATATCTCACAGTCAAAGGAACCTATTCCAATAATGCAGCTAGCTGCATAACCACAATATTCTTGCCACATCTGGTTTACTGCATGCCACATGTCACAACATTTAATACGACACGTTGAGAAACATGCAGATCAATTATATTTAGAACTGTTTTAGCCACTGCAATACGCTGAGTGTCCATCTTCAATGAAGAATGTTTGATTTCAGGCTCTTTCCTAGGTAATTGATTCTGAACTGCCCTCTCTTTCTTTCTTCTCTCTCTCTCTCTCTCTCTCTCTCTCCCCATCCCATAGACTGATGATGGTTCCTTTCAGTTCAGAAAGGAACAGCGTGTGCGTGAGTGGATTTTTAGGTGAGTAGGGGGTTGCACAGGTCCAGACCCACCCTCTCGACATCCCCTCCCAGATCCAGCGGCATGATGGGGTCCAAGGCAACTGGGGGAAGTTAGTTGCAGTGAATGGCCAGACTAAGCTTCGATGCAAGGGATGCCCTTTCCACGCTTCACGGCACGTCTTTGCTAGATGGCCATTGACCCTACGAGAGGGTTCATCCATCCTTTGACAGGTCTTGTTTTTTGTCCTGCAGGGTGTCTAGCCACCCTCCTCACCAGGAAAGCCTGGTGGGGGAGTCGGTTTAGTCACCGACCACCCGACCATGCAACAGGTAGTACTGGGTTACATGGTACCAGTAGCACTCAGACGAGTTACTAAGTATAAAAGAACTTTGGGGAAAGGTCCGAGAAGTAGGGCTACTTGGAATGCATTCAAAAGAGTTTGTAAAAGCATCAGCAATCAAAGAACCTCATCAAAAAGCAACTGAATAATTAAATGAGATACATATTTTACTTCTGCAGGCGTAGATTATTATTTCTTCTATTAGTGAAAGACAGCATCTTCAACAACATTGCATCAAAATCTAAACTGGAAAAAACACAAATTACTGCAGCAGCAAAAGCAGAAACCAGGTTTTCTACAGTATCTCACCTACTGAGACCCCAAAACATTTCCGCTATCCAGAGGCCACTGGATGTGATGAAATACTCTGCATGTGCTTAAGGAATTGCAGCTCCAACCTCAAGAAGCTCAACAAATCCTGGACCAAGCAGCCCACTTGTGTGGCACCCCATCCATCATTCTAAACATTCATGTTCTCCACTGTAGCTACAATGAGTACCATCTACAAATTGAACTTTCATTAAAAAAAAATTGCAACAGATTAATACATTCTCAGCTTTCTCTTTCCACTATTTTTGTCAGTTTTATGGTGCAGAGGTTAAGTAATCCCTGGACAATGTGTAAGAGGTGACAATGTTAAAGGGGAAGAGCAGCTCTCACAGGTTCCCCACCATGTCTTACAGTGTCCTGAGTTGGAAATGTATCACTATGCCTGTATCATCAATGGCCTCCCAACCAGGAATCTAGGGACATCTACACAGCAACACCATATGGATCCCTTACAACAGGAGTTCAAAACCATATACCACAAGACATAGGGGCAGAATTATGCCATTTGGCCCATCGAGTCTGCTGTGCCATTCCATCATGTCTAATTTATTACCCCTCTCAATCCTATTAACCTGCCTTTATCCCATAACTTTTGACACTCTGACTAATCAAAAACATATCACCTCCACTTTAAATATAGTCAGTGGTTTGGCCTCCACAGCTGCCATATGGCTAAAGCAATTCCTCCTCATCGCTGTTCAAAATGGATGTCCCTCTAGTCCAAAGGTTCCCAACTTTTTAAGCCAAGCACCAATACCATTCAGCAAGGGGTCTGTGGGTCCTAAGCTGCAAAGCCCTGCTCAAGTCTGAGACTGTGTCCTCTGGTCCTAAACTCGCCCACTATAAGAAAACATCCTCCTTATATCCACTCTAACCAGACCTTTCAATATTCAATAGGCTTCAATGAGATCCCCTCTCCTACTTCTAAGCTCCAGCAAGTACTGGTCCACAGCTATCAAACACTCCTCATATATTAATCCTTTCATTCTCCGAATCATCCTAGTGCACCTCCTCTCATCCTTCCCCAATGCCAACACATATTTTCTGAGATAAGGGGACCAAATTTGCTCACAGTACTCCAAGTGCATTCCAATTCCCCTACCAGATTAGTTTATACCTTCCCCAGCAGCTCTGGCAAACGTGCCAATGTCTTATAAAGCCTCAGCATTACATCCTTACCCTGATGTTCTAGTTCTCATGAAATGAATGCTAACATTGCATTTTCCTTCCTTACCACTGACTCAACCTGCAAGTTAACATTTGGGGAATACTGCACAGGATTCTGATTTTTGAATGCTCTCCCAGCTTAGAAAACAGTGTATGCCTTTAATCCTTCTTGCAAAGTGCATGACTCTACACCTCCCTACACTATATTCCATCTATCTCTTCTTTGCCCATTCTTTCAATCTATCTGTCCTCCTGTAAACTCCCTGCTCCCTCAACACTGCTTCCTCTCCACCTATCTTTGTATTGTCTGCAAACCTAGCCACAAACTATTAATTCCATCATCCAAATCATTCACATATAACATGAAAAGCCTTCAGAACACCAAACCCTGTTGTCACAATTATTCACCAGCAGCCAACCAGAAAAAGCCCATTTATTGCCACTCTTTTCCGACTGCCAGTCAGCGAATCTTCTATCCGTGCTCATTTTTCTCTTGTAATATTATGGGGTTTTATCTTGTTAAGCAGACTCATGTGTGGCACCTTGTCAAAGGCCTTCTGAAAATCCAAGTACACAACATCCACTACCTCTACTTTGTCTATCTTGACTGTTATTAACCCAAAGAATTCCAACAGATTTGTCAGGCAAGATTTCCCCTTAAGGAAAACATACTGACTTTGGCCTATTTTGCCTCAAAGTACCCCAAAATCTCACTCTAAATAATGGATTCCAACATCATCCAAACCAATAACATTAACAGTTTTCCAATCTTCCAGAACCATTCCAGAATCTAGTGATTCTTGAAAGATCATGATAAATACCTCCACAATCTCTTCAAATACTGTACCTCTTTCAGAACCCTGGGGTGTTGTTCATCACGTCTAGCTAACCTATCTACCTTCAGACCTTTCAGCTTCCCAAGCACCTTCTCCTTAGTAATAGCAATTACACTCACCTTGCTCTCTGACAATTTAGAATTTCTGGCATACTGTCAGTGTCTTCTATAGTGAAGGTGAACACATAATACTTCTTAAGTTTATCTGCCATTTCCTTGTCCCCCATTACTACCTCTGTAGCATCATTTTCCACCAGTCCAATATCCACTCTTGCCTCTCTTTTACTCTTCATATATTTAAAAAAATTGTTTGGTATCCTATTTTATGTTATTGGCTAGCATAACTTCATATTTAATCTTTTCTCACATTATAGCTTTTTAAGTTGCATTCTGTTGGTTCTAAAGCCTTCCCAATCCGCTAATTTTCCATTATTTTTCCACATTATAAGCAATATATTTTGCTTTGTGCTGCATTTGTCTTCCCTTGTCAGCCATGGTTGACTCTTTCTCCCTTTAGAATACTTCTTTATCTTTGGGATGTATCTATCCTGTGCCTTCTGAATAGTCCCCAGAAATTCCAGTCATTGTGGCTGTGCCATCATCTCTGCTAATGTCCCCTTCCAATCAATTCTGGCCAGCTCTTCTATTATGCTTCTGTAATTCCTTTTACTCCACTGCAATACTAATACATCTGACTTCAGCTTCTCCCTCACAAACTGCAGGGCGAATTCAAACTTCAAAGTTCAAAGTACATTTATCATTCAAGTGTGTATATTATAAACAACCTTGAAATTTGTCTCCTTTCAGGCAGCCACAACACAAAGAAACCCAACAGAACCCACTAAAAAAGTCCATCAAACACCCAATGTGCAGCACAAAAACAATCATGCAAACAATAAAAGCAAGCAAATAACGTTCAGAACTGAAGTTCATGGAAGTGAACCCACAGCCACAAAGCCGTTCATCATTGCAGCTGAACCAGGAGCCCATTAGTTGCCTCAGTTCAGCTTGGAGATGAGTAAAACTCATGAAGCAGTGAGCAGAACATTGGCTCATCCCTCTCCTCCAGCCCCAACATCTTGACCTTTTCAATCTGACCCTGTCACAAGGGGTGCTGGGAACGGACCCAAATGCAGGACACAGACACTGAAGTACAAGGAACAGGACTTGACTAGAGTAGGGATGTGACAGGATTCAGGCAAGGAGCAGGGACAAGAATGCAGAGTTGGGCTAGGGAAAGCAGGGCCGGGACTAGGAACCATGGACTAGGAGACAAGGCTTGGACTCTGAGTCCAAGACTGGACAAGGACCCAGAACCTGGGTCTTGCCTCGGGCTTGGACCCCAGAATCAGGCAAGGACATGACATAGCTTCAGGACAGGATGTGGCTGGGGTCTAGAGGCCTGAGCTTGGAGACAAGACAAGGCTCGGACTCCAAGCCCGAGACTGGACAAGGACCCAGAACCTAGGTCTTGCCTCAGGCTTGGACCCCAGAATCAGGCAAGGACATGACATGGCTTGAGGCTTGGGGTCTTGGGTCTTGAGCTTGGCTTGGGATCCTCGAGGCCTGGGGTCTTGGGTCTTGAGCTTGGCTTGGGATCCTCGAGGCTTGGGGTCTTGGGTCTTGAGCTTGGCTTGGGATCCTCGAGGCTTGGGGTCTTGGGTCTTGAGCTTGGCTTGGGATCCTCGAGGCTTGGGGTCTTGGGTCTTGAGGCTTGGCTGCCGGATCCTCGAGGCTCGCGCTCTGGGAGCTTGGCTGCCGGATCCTCGAGGCTCGCGCTCTGGGAGCTTGGCTGCCGGATCCTCGAGGCTCGCGCTCTGGGAGCTTGGCTGCCGGATCCTCGAGGCTCGCGCTCTGGGAGCTTGGCTGCCGGATCCTCGAGGCTCGCGCTCTGGGAGCTTGGCTGCCGGATCCTCGAGGCTCGCGCTCTGGGAGCTTGGCTGCCGGATCCTCGAGGCTCGCGCTCTGGGAGCTTGGCTGCCGGATCCTCGAGGCTCGCGCTCTGGGAGCTTGGCTGCCGGATCCTCGAGGCTCGCGCTCTGGGAGCTTGGCTGCCGGATCCTCGAGGCTCGCGCTCTGGGAGCTTGGCTGCCGGATCCTCGAGGCTCGCGCTCTGGGAGCTTGGCTGCCGGATCCTCGAGGCTCGCGCTCTGGGAGCTTGGCTGCCGGATCCTCGAGGCTCGCGCTCTGGGAGCTTGGCTGCCGGATCCTCGAGGCTCGCGCTCTAGGAGCTTGGCTGCCGGATCCTCGAGGCTTGGGTTCTTGGAGCTCAGAGACAGACTGGGAACTAAGCATCAACATAGAGCCGGGACTCATCTTTAACACGACACTAATGTGAGACAGGACAGAACATAGACATAGAGCCAGGACTTATCCTAAGACAAGCCAGGACTCAACTTCTCCACACCAAGGTGGGACAGGTCCATCTGGTGGGTAATGGCAGGACAGCCAGACTTACCCGACAGGGGCAAAGACAAGACAAAACATGCCCCCTGGAGGGCAACGGCAAGAAGACCTGACTTACCCCACGGAGGAGAGGACAAGACAAGACATAACCCCCCACAGGGCAATGGCAAAACGGCCTGACTTACCCCACGGAGGCGAGGACAAGAAGAGACAAACACCAAAGAACAACAGACAGTTCCATCTCTGCTCCGGAGTAGCTCCAAGTCTCAGTTCAGCCAGTGACCTCAGCTGGCTACAGAAACAGCCAGATCCCTACCTAGCTCGGAGTGGCTGACAGCCACTCAGCTGGCCCGGGAAACAGCCAAATCCATACCACAAAGACTACTCCTACAAGTGGCAACAAGGCTTCATGAAGCAGTGGTCTTCCAACCAGGCCTAGAGATCACAAATGGTTTCATTTGCAGGTTGCTCCAAGGGAAACTGACAAGACAAACCAGCAGCCCACACTCAATCCCAAGGCTACTTATATTGCAAGCCCAAAGATGGGAATCAGGTGCCAATGATTGACTCAAGGGACAGCTGGAAGACCCGGAGTCCTGAGTCCACGGACCGGACCGTGAACCGAAATGCGGACTTCATGGACCAGACCATGACAGGCCCAGTGCTTAAATTGGCCATGGTTGTTCCTCGCTCTGGGACCTGGGCCCTGCTGTTTCAATATGCTTTCAGGCTTGGGCCCCACCTCCTCGATTCAGCTCATATCCAACCTTTCCAATCTGGCCTATGCTTTAATCAGTCAAACAGTGAGTCATTCCCCACTCTCAGGGGTTGGGCCCTGCCATCTCAACTCTAGTTCGCCTCAGTTTTGCCCCATCGAATCACCTCCAAGTCCACTCCAGTAACGGCCAACATTGGCTCATTCCCAGCACTCAGCCCCGGGCCACACTGTCTCAATTCGGCCTGTATCCACTTCATTGCAATCATCTTGCACCTTTGAAACTTCCATCAACACCGCAAAAATCCCAGGTCTTGCAGGCAGTTCAAAAGCTCAATTCAAAAGTGAAGTTACAGGCTATTAATTGCAGCAATCATTTCCAAGAAAAAATGTGATGAATTTATAATTTTGTTTGCTTTGTTTTCTGTCAGCAAGTCATTGCTGTGTTTCACCAGCATCAACTTGAACCAGTTTTTATCAAATCATGATCACTACTCCCTAAGGGTTCCTTTATCTTAAGCTTCCAATCAAATTTGGTTCAATACACAACACCCAATCCAGGATTCCTTTTCCCCTCATGGGTTCAACCACAACCTGTTCTAAAAAGCCTTCTCATAGGTATTCTACAAATCCCCTCTCTTGGGATCCAGCACCTTTTTCTAATCTACTTGCATATTGAAATCCCCCGTGACTATCATAACATTACCCTTTTTGCATTCTTTTTCTATCTCCCATTGTAATTTGTATCCCACATCCTGGCTACTATTTAAAAGCCTGTATATAATACCCATCGGGTTTTTTTAACTTTACCCACAAGGATTCTACATCTTCTGATCCTATGTCACCTCTTTCTGAGGATTTTTTTTACTAACAGAGCTACACCCACCCCTCCTCCTGCCTGTCCTTTCAATGCAAGGTGTATCCTTGAATGTTAAACTCCCAACTATGATCTTCTTTCAGCCATGATTCAGTGATGCCCACAAAACGGTATCTGTCGATCTCTAACTGCGCTACATCTACCTTATTCCATATCCTGCATGAATTTAAATATAACACCTTCAGTCTTGTACTCATCAACCATTTCAATTTTGCCCCCACGTTACACTTCAACTCATCCCACTGACTACAATTTTGCCCTATCATCTGTCTGTCCTTCCTCATAACCTCACTACTCACTGCTTCTATTTGTATACCAACTGCCTGACCCTCAGTCCCACCATGCTGGTTCCCATTCCCCTGCCAGGTTAGTTTATACCTGCCCCAACAGCTCTAGCAAATGGAGACATTGGTTCTCTCGGGTTCAGGTGTAACCTTATCTTATGAAGATGTTTCATCATCTTCTCAAGGACAGTTACGGATTGGTAAAAATGCTGGCCTTGTCAATGATGCTCACATCTAAAAAGTGAATAAATAATCAGCTCAGTACAATGGGGAAGTACCACACTGTGTGTTGGGATATCAGGCTTAGGTTTGAACCCATGACCTTTTGGATCAAAGGTAAAAATGCTATCTTTCTATAAATAAAAGTAGTATTGCTGATTCTTTAAACAGCCCTCGGGGGAACAAAAGTGAGAAAGTAGAATTATGTCTCATTCTTCACTGCACTGCGGGAGACAAAACTTTCAAGTGTTCTTTATGTGTGTATGTGATGTTTCAAACAGTGAGATTGTTTCTTTATTGCAATATGCACCATACGGTCTCCAAAAAATCTTCATAAGACTAGAAGATACAGGAGAAGTAGGCCATTCAGCCCATCAAGTCTGCTCCACCATTCATTCATGGCTAATCCAATTCTTCCAGTCATCCCAACTCCCCTGCCTTCTCCCTATACCGCTTGGTGCCCTGGCTAATCAGGAACCTATCTGTCTCTGCCTTAAATGCAGCCAATGACCTGGCCTCCACAGCCGCTCGTGGCAACAAATTCCACAGATTTACCACCCTCTCACTAAAGTAATTTCTCTGCATCTCTGTTCTAAATGGACACTCTTCAATCCTGCAGTCATGCCCTCTTGCCCTAGACTCCCCTACCATGAAAAATAACTTTGTCATATCTAATCTGTTCAGGTCTTTTAACATTCAGAATGTTTCTATGAGATTTCCCCCTCATTCTCCTGAACTCCAGAGAATACAGCCCAAGAGTTGCCAGACATCCCTCACATGGTAACCCTTTCATTCCTGGAATCATTCTCGTGAATCTTCTCTGAACCCTCTCCAATGTCAGTATATCCTTACTAAAATAAGGAGCCCAAAACTGCACACAACACTCCAAGTGTGGTGTCACAAGTGCCCTATGGAGCCTCAACATCACATCCCTGCTCTTATGTTCTATACATCTAGAAATGAATGCCAACATTGCATTTACCTTCTTCACCACCGACTCAACCTGGAGGTTAACCTTTAGGGTATCCTGCACAAGGACTCCCAAATTCCTTTGCATCTCTGCATTTTGAATTCTCTCTCCATCTAAATAATAGTCTGCCCATTTATTTATTGCACCAAAGTGCCTGACCATACACTTTCCAACATTGTATTTCATTGCCACTTCTTTGTCCATTCCCCTAAACTATCTACGTCTCTCTGCAGGCTCTCTGTTTCCTCAACACTACCCGTTCTTCCACCTATCTTTGTATCACCGGCAAATTTAGCCACAAATCCATTAATCCCAAAGTCCAAATCATTGACATACATCGTAAAAAGCAGCAGTCACCCCTGTGGAACTCCACTGGTAACCGCCAGCCAGCCAGAATAAGATCCCTTTATTCCCGCTCTCTCCAATCAAGTAATGCTCCACCCATGCTGTTAATTTCCCTGTAATTCCATGGGCTCTTACCTTGATAAGCAGCCTCATGTGCGGCACCTTGTCAAAGGCCTTCTGAAAATCCAAGTACACCACATCCACTGCATCTCCTTTGTCTACCCTGCTTGTAATTTCCTCAAAATAAATTGCAGTAGGTTTGTCAGGCAAGACTTTCCTTTCAGGAAATCATGCTGGCTTTGGCCTATCTTGTCATGAGCCTCCAGGTACTCCATAATCTCATCCCTAACTATTGATTCCAACAACTCTCCAACTACTGATGTCAGGCTAACAGGTCTATAGTTTCCTTTCTGCTGCCTCCCACCCTTAAATAGTGGAGTAACATTTGCAGTTTTCTAGTCATCCAGTACAATGTCAGAATCTATCGTTGTCATAAGCCATCACAACTACATGGACACTAGTAACAATGGATCAGAGATCCTCATGTATTCTGCAGATGAATGTGTTGGCAAATTACAAACAAAAATAAATATCTACCAGGGGTTTGGAAAGTGTCAACAAGGTCTGACAATAAGTTCTTTACTTTTGCTTTCCATCTTCAGTAAATAAAAATATGTCTTGTGGATAACAGATGGCAGGCAGGAAGCTCTATAGTAGTAACTTCATTGAGCAAACAACCACAGAAATGAGAAACTGAATTTACATATAATCCTTTGATTTTGTTATTGGGTAGTCAATTACATTGTGAAAATCAACATCTTATTGATTTCCAGTAAAACAAGTTCTACTGACTGTTGGGCCAGCATTGTTTCCCTTTTTCTATCTCTACTGTTCTGGAAACAGTCAATAATTTAAATTTTCATCAAAGGTATTTTATTCATGGAAGTGCACACAGAGTCAGCAGGCATCCTTACAGTTCTTTCCTACAAACATCTTCCTATTGGTACTTATGATCCTCACATATTGTTGCAAAATTAAAAGTTAGGAACACCCTTTAAGGATCAAATGCATCAAGTTTTGGTAGGGATATATTTAAGAAGTAAAGACCAAAACATCATCAGATTTAGGTTAGCTGTAGAAAAGGAGAAAGAGCAGTCCAAAGTAAAAAAAAAATAAGCAATTGCAGGAAGGTCAATTTCAATGGAGTGAGTGTGGGTCTGACCCAGGTAACCTGGGATTAAAATTTAGTGTATTCAATATTTAAGCAATATTATAAATATATTGTTTGATGAAACATTTTTTGTTTGTTTCCATTATTCGTTATTAGTTAAGAAGAATATGAATGGCATGTCACCACATCACAGGTGAGCACCTCACTAAAGTAAAACTAATTAGATCTGTTTCCCAACTCCTGTGTTTTCCTTTTGATTAATTTCTGGTTACGAAGTATAACAGTAGTGACAAGATAGTTAAAAAAAATCCAAAAGAACTACCTACATTTTGAAGCTGCATATTTTTCCTTCGAAAGAGGAGATGTTTGAATTTTAAAAAGAAGAGGAGCACGTGTTTCCTGGAAAGGGACAGAGATGGTCTAGTTGAAAAAAAAAGCAGAAGACAGATGATATTTACAGGTACTTAAATAGTGAGTACCGGGTGATAGTAATAATAAATTTAAAAAACAGAAATAGCTGGCTACATCGGAAGATAGATGCATTCAGTTGCACAGCAGGTAAGTGGATGATGTATACTGAACCAATTGAGCACTATTTTGAATCAAATGAAATAGCTAATGAAAAATGAGTGCCAGTGCTACTGAGTACAATAAGTGGAAAAGCATACTGTTTGCTTAAAGTTTAACTGCTCTAACCAATGGGCATTGCTGATACTGTAATGTAATCCAGGAACATTTAGAACAAAACCATTTTGATTGCAAAACACTTTAGGTTTTATAAGCAGAATCAAAAGGAAGGGAAGACCATTTCAGCTTACACGGCTGAACTGAAGAAATTGTGTGAACATTGTAAGTTTAGTGATGGGCATAATGATACATTGAGAGATCATTTAATTTGCAGAATCTTACAAGGAAACTAGCTCCTAGCTGAAGCACAACTCACATTTTAAAAAGGGCAGTAAAAATTGGTGTATGAATTGAAACTGCAGTCAGAAATGCAGGGGAGTTGCATTCAGGAATGAAATTGAGTGTGAACAAAACTGCAATGTCTGAACAGAAATCTATCTGGCCAAACAAATTGTGTTACTATTTTGGCAGTGGCTCACATGCATCTCACCAAGCCAGGTTTAGAGGCAAAACTTGCAGAAAATTCAATAAGGTCAGACACATTCAAACAGCATGTTGGGCAGACAAAAATAAATGAATTACACAGGGAAGAGAAAAAATAAGATGAAATGTCAAATTGGAGCTTCAAAAAAAAACTGCATGCTGTTGATGAAAAGCTCTGATAACAATGAGAGTGACACTGGACTAGGTAGATTTGAGATTTACAATGTAAAAAGTAACAAGAGACAAGCAATATGGCTTACATCAGAAATGAAAGGCAAATTAATTAAAATGGATTTGGACACTGGCTCGGCTGTTTCAGTCCACACATAAAATGAGTTTGAATAGCATTTCAAAGATACTGAAGCTTGCAGATAACAAACTACAAACTTATGCTGGAGAAAAGATAACTCCTGTGGGAATGACATTTATAACAGTAAAATACAACAACCAATGAGCCACATTATGCTTGTATGTGGAAAAACAGAATGACCAGCGTTGGGGGCTGTGATTGCCTGAGACAACTCTATCCATCATTTGCATGCTACATCCCTTGGGCATCAGGATGGTCTTTATCAGCTACAGTTCAGTATTCAATACTATCATCCCTTCAAAACTAATTAATAAGCTTCAAGACCTTAGCTTCAATACTTCTTGTGCAATTGGATCCTTGATTTCCTCAATTACAGACCCCAGACAGTTTGGATTGGCAACAGCGTCCACAATCTCCATCAGCACAGGTGCACCATAAGTCTATGTGCTTAGCCCCCTGCTCTACTTACTTTATACTTATAACTGTCTGGCTAAGCACAGCTCTAATGTAATATTCAAGTTTGCTAAAGACACCGCTGTTGTAGTCCGAATCAAAGGTGGCGAACAATTTGCCTATAGGTGGGATATTGGAAAGTTGATTGAGTGGTGGTAAAACACCAACCTCTTACTCAATGTTTGCAAGACCAAAGAGCTGACTATTGACTTCAGGAGGAGGAAACCAGAGGTCCATGAGCCAGTCCTCATCAGAGGTGGAGAGGGTCAGCAACTTTAAATTCCTCGGTGTTTTCAGTTTGAGGACCTGTACTGGTCCCAGCTTGTAGGTGCAATTATGAAGAAAGCATGACATTGCCTCTATTTCCTTAGGAGTTTGTGAAGATTGGCATGACATCTAAAACTCTGACAAACCTCTATAGGTGTGTGGTGGAGTATATATTGACTAACTGCATCACAGCCTGGTATAGAAACACCAATGTCCTTGAATGGAAAATCCTATAAAAAGTAGTGAATATGGCCCAATCCATCACAGGTAAAGCGTTCTCCACCATTGAGCACATCTGCACAGAGTAGTGGGGTTTTATTTTCTCTCCATTTAAAACTTAATGTTTTTTTCTTTTTTCTTCATAAACTGATAAGAGGAGAATTGCTGTTTTCACTTTTTTATTATATATTTTATACTAGTTTAACAATATCTATGATTTTGACAAAGTCTATCTTAATCTCGGTTTATACTGTTACTGATACATACATATTTAAGATAATTCTCCTATTGATTGTATTTATGCTCCTTTTAAATCAATAAAAAGATGAAGAAAGAATGTTGTCACAGGAAAGTAAGCAGCATTCATCATCAGGGGCTTGCAACAACCAAGTTATGTTCTCTTCTCACTGCTGACATCAGGAAGAAGGTGCAGCAGCCACAAGGCTCACACCACCAGGTTTAGAAGCAGTTACTACCCCTCAGCCATCAGGCTCTTGAGCCAAAAGAGATAACTTTTCTCAACTTCAATTGCCCCATCACCAAAATGCTCCCACAACTTATGGGCTCACTTTCAAGGACTCCTCAACTTATGTTCTCGATATTTACTGTTTATTTATTTATTATTATTATTGGTGTATTTTTAATTTGTCTCAGCTCAAGCTGGTAAAACCTGAGGTGCAGGCGTAGCAAAGCACACTCATCTCTTAATTGCTAGGAACTTTCAGACTATTCAAGTGGTGTTTAGAATTGTGGCTTTCTGGAGATTTACATAATGTGTAGACCAGATTACGTAATGCTATTATGTAGTGACTTTGCGATGAGACCAGCTGTAGATATTACTATTGGGACAATGTATACCCTGTTCATGTTCCAAAATCTTTCAATTTCCTCTTTTAATTCGACACATTTCTGGTGTTTTTCGCTTATTGATTTTTCTATGTTGTGTACATTTGGAATGGCTATATCTATTAAGTAAGTTGCTCTTGCTTGTTTATCCTGTAATATTATATTTTGATGGTTATTATGGATTTGGTCTATCTGTAATAATAGATCGGTCATAGTATCATTTGTAGGACTCTTGCTCTAAAACTGTATCAGGCTTGTATTTATAGTAATGTATGGTGTCTTTTATAAGTTTGTATTTTAAAGCAAGTTTTTGGTTGCCACTTGATTTTCCCTTTGTAAGCAATCAGATTGAGTTGAGTTGCTATAGGACCCTGCAATGTGTTCGATTGTCTCAGGTTTCTCTTGCATTTTCTGGATTTATCATCTTGAATTTGTTAATATTTATTATGTTTTTTGATATTTTTGTGATTATCACTTAGTCCTGTACCACCACAAGGAACCATCTGTTTTTAGAACGAGATCTCCAACTCTGAGCCAGGCAGTCGAAGCTTCTTTATCAACATCTAGTCTGCACAGATTGTGGGGATGTCTTCCATGAAGGGCCATGCTCCTTCATTGGTTATCTTTTCCTTCTATGGTGATAATTTCTTCAATTTTTCTTGGTTGTGTTTTCATTTACATTTAGTGGTGTGTACTTCTTATCAGAATTGCCTATGCTTGCTTGGAGTGCTGAATCCTGATATTGTTGATGAAAATATGTCCTTAGAAGTTTTATCTGACAGTTCTGTAAGCTTTTTATATCTGTTATTCCTCTTCCTCCTTCTGTACTAGGTAGTGTTAATCTAAGTGTGCTGTAGTGTACATAGCGTTTTCTAAAATATTGTTATTATCTCAAATGTTCTGCTTAATACAACTTGAAATTCTTGTCACAAACATCCAAGAAACAGAAAACCCCACAGAATGAAAGATTGAAACAACAGAACCCCGAAACCCCCCTTGCCCTCCCATCACACAAGCATCAGAAGCATCAATCCTACCACTCCTCCTTCCCCACGTGCCACTAGAAGCACTGACCCTCCACTCTCCACCGTGCAAGCAGTAGAAAAGCCCCCCAAGAGACCTTCTTGTATTTGCACAGTTTGCTGTCTTTTGCACACTGGTTGTGCGCACAGTTTGTGCAGTCTTTCATTGTCTGTATTATGGTTATTGGATTTATTGAGTATTCCCACAAGAAAATTAATCTCAGGGTTGTTGATGGTGACATATGTACCTTGATAATATATTTACTTTGAACTTTGATCTAAACAAAGCAGTGTCATAAAGCAGCATCCATTAATCAAGGATCCCATCACCTAGGTTGTGCTGTCTTCTCTGCTGCCAAGAGGAAGAAGGTACAGGAACCTCAGGACTCACACCAACAGTCATTATCCCTCAACCATCAGGCTCTTGAACCAGTGGGAATAACTTCACTCACCCCATCACTGAACTGTTCTAACAACCTATGGACTCACTTTCAAGAACACTTCATCTCATGTTCTCAATATTTATTGCTATTTATTTAATTACTTTTCTCCTGTATTTGTACAGTGTGTTGCCTTTTTCACATTGGTTGTTTGTCTTGTTGGATGTGCTCTTTCACTGATTCTATTATGGTTCTTGGACTCACCGAGCATGCCCATAACAAAACAAATCTCTGGGTTGTATATGGTGACAAATACTGTATGTACTTTGATAATAAATTTACTTTGAACTTTTGAACTTTGCAATACAGTCAACTGAGAGCGAATTAAGAAAGGTATGGGATGATGCCACAGCAGTGTTCAAGGATAGCACTGGAAAACTCGAACATATTAAGAGTAAAATAGCTTAAATGAAAATGCCACATCCAAGTTTTACAAAGCGCATCTGGTTCCTTATACCATCCATGATAAAGTAGCTAATGAGCTGGATCACATAGTGACTAAAAGAATTCTATCTAAGGTTGAGTGGAGCCCATGACCAATGCCAGTATTCCCAATAGCCTAAATGGATGGGTCTGTCGGGATCTATGGTTATTTTAAGATCACCATCAACCCATACTAACAGAAGATCAATATCTTCTGCCCAGGATAGAGGATATCTTTTCAAAGCTTTCTATGGGAAAACACTTCAGCACAGTGGACTTAGCTGAGGCCTACCTCCTGATGGAGATGGAAGAAGAATCCGAAATGCTTCTCACCATAACCACTCACAAAGGTCTTTATCACTATAATAGGCTTACTTTTGGAGTAGCACCTGCACCTCCACTCTGAGAGAAAGCCATGCCCGAGAGCTGTAAGGCTGCCCAAGCACTCAGTGTCACCTGGATGAAATCACTGTTACCAGTGCAGTGGAAAAGGAACATTTCAAAAATCTCAAGACAGTGTTAAAAAGATTAGAATATTATGGGCTCAGAGCATGAAGCAACAAGTGTGAATTATTTAAACCAAGCATGACTTACTCTGGTTGCACTATTGACGCACAATCATTACACAAGTGTGCTGAAAAAATTCAAGCCCTGGTGGATGCCCCAAGGCCAAAGGGCGTGTCATAGTTGTGGTCCTCTTTAAATTTGTCTACTGTGCAGCACCCCTTAAACTCATTACTAGAGGTCGGGAAGAAATAGCAATGGACAAAGCAGTGCGAGATGGCTTGCAAAAAAGGAAAAGGTGATGTCAGACACTGTACCCACACGTTATGATCCACCTCATCCAGTGAAGCTTGCCTGTGACATCTCACCTTATTGTACAGGTACAATCATGTCACATGTTACGAGCGATGGAAGTGAACACCCCTTGCATCACGTTCCTTTACCGCTGCAGAGAAAAACTACGCACAGATTGACAGAGAGGCCTTGAGTCTGGTGTGGGGCGTAAAACGTTTTAACCAGTATCTGTATTGAAGAGGATTTACAATCTTACTGATCATCAACTACTACTGTCCCAAAGGATGTTCCAATAATTGCAGGAGCATGAATGCAGAGATGAGCTGTACAAGATCAAATCCAAGAGAACAATCAATCATGTAAATGCTGATGGATTGCCCCATTTACCCTTGGGAAAGGAAATACCAGGAAGATTGATAACAGAACACAGCCCTCTTGACATATTCACCCTAATGCAAATTGAAAGGTCTCCCTATCACAGCAGAGATGATTCAAAGGGAAACCAGAAAAGACCCCACACTGTCTCAGGTCTACATGGCAGGTCAAAATGGCTGGAAAGTGCAGCAGAAATTCCAGTTCCCCATTTTACCAGCACCAGGATGAACTTGCCCTGAAGGTGGTTGCCTTACGTGGGGATTGAGAATGGTTGTACCATCCAAACTGAGAACAAAAGTGTTGGAGAAGCTACATGCCAGTTATCTAGATGTGGTCAAAATGACTGTACTGGCTTGAAGCTTTACCTGATGACCTGAGACAGATTTGCAGATCAAGCAGCTTGCCATGAACCGTTTGGGATGCCAGCATGGCTGGAAGATGCCAAGAGAAGTCCATGGACTGATAGAGGAATCATGTAGATTTTGCCAGGCCATTCATGGGCACAGATTTCTTGCTAGTAGTGGATGCAGCTACAAAGTGGCCAAAAATGTTCCAAATACTCATCACTACAGTCTCACACACTGGTTGATGTGTTGAGAAGCCTCTTCTCAAAGACTGGTGTTCTTGAACAATGGACCACAGTTTTTTGTGGAACAGTTCAGTCATTTCTGAAAATGAATGGAATAAGAAATATTACTTCTGAAGCATCAGCCCAGTACTGGCAGCAGATCAATACCTTCTGCCCAGGATAGAGGATATGGATCGAGAACAAATGGATAGAGTTACAAATGGCTTGTCAGAAAGTTTTGTGCAAAATCTAAAGAATACACTGTGAGCATAGTATATTAACACTGAATCAGAAGTTTGTCAATTTCCTCCTTACATATTGCAATGCAGCACACTCCACACCCAATACCTAACCAGCTATGCTGTTCCTGGGCCGTCCCTAATGCTCACACTTGGATCTCCCCAATCTCAGAAGGAATATGCAGGGAAAACAGAGGTCTCCTTAAACAAGAAGGTTCAATATTTCACTCCTGGACAAGCAGTCCTGGCGAGGGACTACAGACATGATCAAAAGTGGGTCCTGGGAAAGATTAAGGACAGAACAGAACTGGGCCACTGTCTTCCACAGCGGATATTATGTTGATGTCATCTGGAGATGACACATTGATCAGTTGAGGAGAGCAGAGTCATTTGTGAGAGAAGAATGGTGTCTGGAGCTGTCAGAACCACTTCCTGCAGTCCCAGAATCAACTTTTACAACCACCGGAGGAGGTCCCAGAACCTGAGACTGTTTCACAGCCAGGAGTCTCACCTGCCAAGCAGAGTGACAAGCACACTCCCCCCCACCCCGACTTGTCAGGAAAAATGTTATCTCACAGAGTAAGAAATCCTCCACAGCGATTAAATCTTTGGGCCTGACTGGGACAATTTAAAATTTACTCTGCTGTGGATGTTTATATAGTAGTTGTATTCCTATGGATAACTACACTGTCCATAGGGCCGCCACAAGTTGACAATGACTCGATGGCACTGAACAACATATATATGACTAAGAGCAATACGTTACAAATTTGAGTTGAGATGCATTCTATATTGAGTTGGAGTTTATAGCTAAGCAGGGTGGAGTGTCGTGTATTTAACATTTCAGTAATAGTTGAGTAACAGGTTCCTAAGGTAGTCTTAGCCAGGGGTGGCAGCGGGAATAAGCTCCCACTACCTATAATTTGCTCTAAAGACATGTGATTCTAATAGCCTCTGACAACCAAGTCCAGCTCTTGGCTTTCACATGTAACTTAGCTACTAGGCCCAGTGGAACTGTTTCTACTGACAAGAGAAACTGTAAAGGCGGACAACTGACGCCTCAAAACCAGTTGCTTCGGGCAAAGGAGGGCTCGTCAGCCTTGGACAGCAGCCCACCCAGGGGAAGGAAAACTCTGATTTTAAACCTTTACTGCCTTGCAGCCATACCCACCCATGGGAAAGCCTTTGGGAATAAACCCTGAGGAAGAAATCTGGAGCTGGGGTCCCTAAGGCAGTCTGATGTTGTTTACAACTTCACTCCAGCAAACTTTGCGACAACACCAGTGCCCTTCCCTTGGACTACATTAGTGACGTGGAGAGGGGGAACCCGCTGCATCGGCAACAGCTGGTTCTTCAAATCTTCCCGCCCAGGCTTGCGCCCTGGAGAGGACACAGTCCACCAGAGGCACAAACCCATGATCCCCTGGGATCGACGGCTGCCTACTACAATTGAGTAATATTGTAAATATATTGTTCGGCTAAGAATTCTTTGTTTACATAATTCATGATGGGTTATACGTAAGAAGCACTTAAATGGCATACACCATTATGCCACCACATCACAGGCAAGCGCCTCACTGAAGTTAAGCTTCACAGACACTTTTCCAAGCTTCCATGTTTTTCTCTTGATGCATATTTGGAGTTACAAAACATAATAAAAAATATTAAGCTAATCTCTAGTGAACAATATACTGTCTTTAGGGAAAAGATAGTTCAGGTATAGCTGAGGTACATTCCTATAAGCAGCAAAGGAAGAACAAGGCACTTCCCAGGTGACAAAAAAAGCAAAAGAAGCAAGTGAAGAATAACGCAACACACACAGAATGCTGGAGGAACTCAGTAGCCCAGGCAGCAGGTACAGAAAAGAGTAAACAGTCGACGTTTCAGTCTGAGACCCTTCATCAAGACTGGAAAGGAAGGGGAGAAGTCAGAATAAGAAGGTGGAGGGAGGAGAGGCAGAAGTACAAGGTGGCAGGTGAAAGGTGAAACCAGCAGAGGGGGAGTAGTTGAAGATGTAGCTGATTGCTCCCTACGTGACTCCCTTGTGCACTCGTCCCTCACCACTGATCTCCCATCTGGTACTTATCCTTGCAAGCAGAACAAGTGCTACACGTGCCCCTCCACCTCCACCCTCACACTATTCAGAATCCCAAACAATTCGTCCAGATGGGGCCACCTTTGAGTATATTGGGATCATCTACTCTACCCAGTGCTCCCAGTGTAGCCTTCTACATATCGGTGAAACCTGACATAGACTGGGAGACCACTTTGTTGAGCACCTTTTCTCTGTCCGTCAGAAAAAGCAGGATCTCCCAGTGGCCACCTATTTCAATTCTACCTCCCATTCCCATTGCAACATGTCAGTCCATGGCCTTCTCTATTGCCAAGATGAGGCCACACACAGGTTGGAGGATCAACAACTTATATTCTATCTGAGTAGCCTCCAACTTGATGGAATGAACATTGATTTCTCGAATTTCAGGTGGTTTCTCCTCACCCCCTCCTTCACCATTCCCCATTCCTGTTTCCCTCTCTCAATTTATCTTCTTCCCTGTCCATCACCTCCCTCTGGTGCTCCTCCCATTTCCCTTTCTTCCATGGTCTTCTGTCCTCTCCTATCAGATTCCCCCTTCTCCAGCCCTTCATCTTTTTCACGAATTCCCAGCTCTTTACTTCACCTTCTCCCGGTTTCACCAATCACTTGCCACTTTGTGCATCTTCCTCGCCTTCCCTCTTGTTCTGACTTCTCCCCTTCCTTTCCAGTCCTGATGAAGGGTCTCAGCCTAAAACATCGACTGTTTACTCTTTTCCATTGCGGCTGCCTGGCCTGCTGAGTTCCTCCAGCATTTATGTGTGTTGCTTTCAATTTCCAGCATCGGCAGCTTTTCTCATCTTTGAGATAAGGAATAAAGTTTACTCATAACATATGCTGGATTACAAAAGAATCAGGAAAGAAGTGAAAACTAATATAAGAAAAGCAAGGAGAATGCATAATCTATACTATAAATTACAATATATATGCATATATACTACATAAAGAGTACTCCGCAAAGGTTTAAGGTACATATATACAGCTACTGTGCCTAAGACTTTGACACAATACTGTAGCAATTTTATATATTGCACTGTACTGTTGGCTGCCACAAAGAGAGCATCTGATAAAAGATTAGCTGGCAACATAACTGGGAATCCAAGTATGTTCTATACATACATAAATAATAAAATGGAACACTTGGAGAAATAGAACTTAAGGACAAAAATATTACATCATATATGGATTCCAAGGGTAGTATAAAATTACCAAGCATGTACCTTGCACTTATCTTCACCAGAAAAGGGGTGATTCCAAACAGACGATGCAGTTGACTCATGAGATGCACTAAAAGTTAATAGCATGGTAGTCTTAGAAAAGTTAGTTGATCTTAAAGAAGGCAAATCATCAGAATTGATACAATGTTCCTTAGATTTTAAAGGAAGTACGAGAGAAGATTGTAGGTTCACTATCTATAATTTTTCAATTGGGCAGTGGACTGGATACATACAAACCCAGCAACAGAAACTATGGATATTGTTTGTGAGACCACTCACAAGGAGCAGGACAAATCAAGCATGATAGAGCCTATTAAATAGTTAATGCCTCTCGATTTGATTTCTTATGTTTTTTACTTTTTTGTAGTGCCTGCTTATGACAATTCACTGTTTTCCAGTGCCCTAAAATAATAAATATATCTGCAATAATTTATTAAAAGGTAATCTTTGTAAAAATTGAATGTGAGAAATTACTCACAATCTGATCAATTGAAACAAAGAATGATAGCAAAGGAATAACGTGATTTGTTGAGAGAAGATTCTCATTAACGCTGTTCATACTATTTCCCAATAAGCATTTAACAATTTCAGTGAGGGAGTTTGATGGCCAGAATTCAAACAAGCCAACACAAACAGGAAACTATCTTGGATGCAGTAACAAGAGGGGTAGAAATTCCCAATGACTTATTTTCAGATACATTAGTTTTGCCTATCCATATTCAAAAAGCGAGACCTGGGACTCAACTGAAATTTGATCTCTGAAGCTTGATTTTAATAAACGCAACAAGTTTCTAAGACAATCCACACCTCCTCAAAAAATGAGCAATACTTTACTTCTCGAAACTTCTGTGAAGTCCTAGAAGGAGTAAGACAAATTACGTTGGTTGGTGAAATCAGGCTGGGAAAGGATAAAGTATACAGATGCTGCCATCAGTATTTCTGGAACTTTGCTATTCATTGCGATAAGAGTTTTTTTTTAAATTAAAGTTTTGCTGGAGAATTGAGCCACAACAAACAGCAATGGATCTGCAGCATATGGCTCAATGACTAATGTATTGATCCAGTTGATTGCAAGTTTGAAATAATTATGAATGCAATCATTTTTTCATAGATTTGATTAATGTATAGACAGCCAGGATGCTTACAACTTCACATCAATGTTGCTGGTGAAGAGGAAGAGGCTGCCTGGCCTGCTGCGTTCACCAGCAACTTTGATGTGTGTTGCTTGAACTTCCAGCATCTTCAGAATTCCTTTTGTTTATGCTTACAACCTGGTGGTTTTGTAAAAGTAATTCTCTCCCCAACTGGTAAGTCTGCTGCAAACATTTTCAGAAATGTGTTTAATTTTACAGGTAGTGGTGTGACAACTGTAATTTATATTAAATCTATTTGTCCTGTGATATGTAAATAAACACTTACAGCAAATTTCATTACCATGCTTTCTGAATGGAATTGAATATAAAACTGCTTTTTTTTTGTAATATTATGAGGTTCCAAACCATTGTACAGCCAATTAGGCACATTTTTTGTAAAGTGTAATCACAGTTTTAATAAAGCAAATATCGCAGAAACATTTGCAAAATACAAGACCTCACAAAAAGCAAGATGGCTATCTAATCTATCTTTGTAATACTGAATTGAAGAATATATTTGACCAGGGTAATAGGGGGAAAATCCCTGCTGTTCTTCAAATCCTGTCACTAAATTTTATACTCATCTGAGAAGGCAGGTGGGACTTTAACTTAGCATTCTATTTCAAAGGCATCAGCCCTTACAATTTCCTCAGCACTGTACTAAACATTCATCAATAATATTATGACTTCCAGTTAAGTAGTACAATTTACCTTTATTCTGTTATCATTCATCATTCAATTATACTTTGGCAAAGTTAGTTTTCACGGAGAAGCATTGCATACAATTCTAAATAACAAATGAAATTAATACTTTCGCTTCACATGTACAGACAATGATAAATGCAGGAACATAATGATATACAGCAGACCCATTTGAACAAATGATTAATATGAATCAAGCTACCACTGCAACATTTTTCTTAAGTTAGTAACAATGAAGTGTTAAATTCAATAGCAATCAAGGAACAGAAAGTATTCCAGTACCCTTATGTTTTACAATGGGAATGAAAAAGAAGCCAAATTATGTGTTTCAATCAGAGTGTTTATAAAATTGCTAATTTGATCTTCTTTCTCCCTTGGACGAATTGGAAATTGTGCTTCCATTTCTGATAATGAGTCAGGAGTTCCTATTTGAATTAGTTGTGCGCACAATGTGGAAAATAAGGCACCTGAAGTAGACGACAACCCTTCTGCAATCATCTTCCATGATTACATAGATCACAAGGCTGTAGTCTTTATTATCATCATTTTCTTGCCTGCATGACAGAATTATGGATGAACATGGTATATTTACATGTTAGCAACAGCCATGGATAGCATAATATCTTATTGAAGATTGACATTCCTATATAAAAGACCGGCATTTTCATAGTTAATTTTATTCACTTATGGCTTGTGGACATCACAGATGAGGGCAATATTATAAAACATCCTCATTGTAGAGTTCCTTGGTGTGAACTTAGTCCTATGTATTGGTCAGTTATCTCAATGTCTCTGAAGTACTCATAATGGAGTTTTAGGAGGAAGAGGTCAAATAGGTTTACTCCTCATCATCTGTTGCAGCAATTGATTGAGCTGAACTAGCTCAATAAAAGTGGTACTATAGCTCTTCTCATGGCGACAGCCTGAGATTCCACGTGATATTGAATTGAAGATGGCTACACCCAGGGTGACTGTGTTAACATCTCTGGACATATCCAGCTAATCCAATGAATACTGACACATTGTCTCTGATGTTGAGAGTACAACTATGTCTATATAACTGTAACTACAAATTTGGACTCCTCTCCCAGACGTACATAAGGAGGACTTGATAAGGTTTAGATTGATTTTTGCACCCAGGTTACTGCTGGTGATAAGTCAGGTGATCTACATTTAAAGTTTCAGTGAAGTGGTTTTCTCCCAAGGGGATCGGCCATTTCAGAAAGCAATTAATAGTCAACCTCATTGCTGTGAATCTGGATTTGCAAATAAGTCAAACTGGAAAGGCAGCATATTTCCTTCCATGTAGAACATGAGAAAATCAGATGGGTTTTAACAGTTCACGAGTTTTATGGTCACTGTTGCTTAGATCACTTCAAAAAATACTTTATTAGTTAACTAACTTAATCAATTAAATGATTTTAAATTCCCCAGCTGCCTTGGTGATTTTAAAAACCTTATCCTGGATCACTGATCAAGGCCACAGGACTGGTTTGATTACATAATTCCTGTACATCCTTAACCACCAGCCATCATTATGGTGCAAGATTTCAGTACATATTAGCCTATGAGTTTAAGAGTTACATTTATTTAATTTTAAGTTCAAAAGGATAAAGAGTTTAATATTTGCTCATTTTCCAATTACATGTTCCTTTTTCTACACTGATAATCACCGCCTCTCTATGTACCCCCCACCACCACCGCACCCCCCCCCCCCGGCAATATATCCTCACTACTGTTGCTTCCTGCCCATTGAGCTGGTCTCACTTAAACTCTATTGGGATCACATAGAATTAGATGAAGCATATCTCTCACAGACATAGACATCACCCATTCTTTACTAACCCTGGTCTAACCTTCTTGTTCTTACACAGGCCATTGGGATTGAAATTTACTTCCATCCACTCTGTTTCTGCGGGTACTGAGATGACTAAGGTGAACAATATGGAAGCCCCAGACTCCCCCATAAATGGAGGAAGAGAGGTTTTTGAGGTTATTAGCTTCTTCCACCATTTATGCTGGGCTTTTCTTTGTTTCACAGCATGGACTTGTGATTCTCAACACCATCCTGTCAGCTCTTCTTTACAGAGTCAGATGAATGCAGCAGGTAAACAGAACCCTTGGCCCAATTAGACCATGCCAACCACAGCATTGTTCTTGCTATTCCCAGTTACCAGAGTTCAGTCCATAACCCCCAAGCCCCTCCCTTATATGTACCTCTCCAAATGCCTCTTAAATGTTGTAATTGTATCTGTCTCAACCACTTCTTCAAGCACCTCTGTGTAAAGAAGTTACCTCTCAGATGTCTTTTTAAGATTCTCCCCTCTTACCTTGTAAATATACTCTTTGGTTTTGGACTGGCCAAACCTGGGGAAAGTCTATAACCATCCACCTACATACCCCTCATGATTTTATAAACTTCTATGAAGTCATCTCTCATTCTCCTGTGCTCCAAGAAATAGTTCAAAGTTCAAAGTAAATTTCTATATCAAAGTACATATACTTCACAATATAAAGCCCTGAGATGCATTTTCTTGTGGGAATTCACAGTATATACACAAAACCCAATGGAATCATTGAAAGACTGCACCCAACAGGATGACAAACAACCAATGGGCAAAAGAAAACAAACTGTGCAAATACAAAAAGAACAATAATAGTAATAATCAGAAATAAATAAGCAATAAATATTGAGAACATGAGATGAGAAGTCCTTGAAAGTGAGTCCGTAGGTTGTAGGAGTGATGTGGCAAGTGAAACTGAGTGAAGTTATCCCCACTGCTTCAAGAACATGATAGTTGAGGGGTAACAACTGTTCCTGAATCTGGTGGTGTGGGTCCTGAGCTCTCCCCTCCCCCCCTTGGGAAGGTCAGATCACAACCTGGTGCATCTCAAACCCTGCTACGTGCCTCTGGTGAAGAGTAAACCTGCAACCTCGAGGACAGTGAGGCAATGGTCGGAGGAGGCTTATGAGGCGCTCCAGGGTTGTTTTGAGGTGACAGACTGGCAGGCACTCTGTGAGCCACACGGAGAGGATATTGATGGGCTCACAGAGTGCATCACTGGTTACATCAGCTTCTGTGTGGACTGCAATGTTCCGGCAAGAACTATCCTTTGTTATTCAAATAACAAGCCATGGGTAACAAAGGACATTAAGAACATCCTGAATGCTAAAAAGAGGGCGTTTAGAGATGGAAAAAGGGAGGAGCTGAGGGCAATACAGAGGGACCTGAAAGTCAGGATCAGGGAGGCTAAAAACAGGTATAGGAGGAAGCTTGAGTGGAAACTCCAACAGAGCAACATGAGAGACGTCTGGAGTGGGATGAGGACCATCACTGGGTTCCGGCAAACTAGCAACAGAGGAGCTGAAGGCAGTGCGGACAGGGCCAAAGAACTTAACCTGTTCTTTAACAGATTTGACATTGTGGCCCCTGCCCATCCCCCACATGATTCATCTGTTGTCAGCCCCCAACCAACACATATTCCACTCTCCCTTCCTACCCCTCCTCACAGTCCCCCACCCTGCTCTCATGACTATACCCCTCCCCCACACGAAACCATCATGGTGGGCTTCACTGCTGAACAGGTGAGAAGACAGTTGAAATGTCTCAACCCAAGCAAGGCTGCAGGATCGGATGGTGTCAGCACCAGGGTGCTCAAAGCCTGTGCCCCTCAGCTATGTGGAGTATTTCACCATGTCTTCAACCTGAGCCTGAGGCTCCGGAGGGTTCCTGTACTGTGGAAGACGTCCTGCCTCGTCCCTGTGCTGATTTCGCCACGCCCCAGCGGCCTCAATGACTACAGACCGGTGGCATTGACCTCCCACATCATGAAGACCCTGGAGAGACTTGTTCTGGAGCTGCTCCGGCCTATGGTTAGGCCACACTTAGATGCCCTTCAATTCACCTACCAGCCTTGACTAGGAGTTGAGGATGCCATCATCTACCTGCTGAACCGTGTCTATGCCCACCTGGACAAGCCAGCGAGCACTGTGAGGGTCATGTTTTTTGACTTCTCCAGTGCGTTCAACACCATCCGCCCTGCCCTGCTGGGGGAGAAGCTGACAGCGATGCAGGTGGATGCTTTCCTGGTGTCTTGGATTATTGATTACCTGGCTGGCAGACCACAGTATGTGTGCTTGAAACACTGTGTGTCAGAGAGTGATCAGCAGCAATGGGGCTCCACAGGGGACTATCGTGTCTCCCATTCTCTTCACCATTTACACCTCGGACTTCAACTACCACACAGAGCCTTGTCATCTTCAGAAGTTTTCTGATGACTCTGCCATAGTTGGATGCATCAGCAAGGGAGATGAGGCTGAGTACAGGGCTACAGTAGGAAACTTTGTCACATGGTGTGAGCAGAATTATCTGCAGTTTAATGTGAAAAAGACTAAGGAGCTAGTGGTGGACCTGAGGAGGGCTAAGGCACCGGTGACCCCTGTTTCCATCCAGGGGGTCAGCGTGGACATCGTGGAGGATTACAAATACCTGGGGATTCGAACTGACAATAAACTGGACTGGTCAAAGAACACTGAGGCTGTCTACAAGAAGGGTCTGAGCCGTCTCTATTTCCTGAGGAGACTGAGGTCCTTTAACAACTGTCAGACGATGCTGAGGATGTTCTATGAGTCTGTGGTGGCCAGTGCTATCATGTTTGCTGTTGTGTGCTGGGGCAGCAGGCTGAGGGTAGCAGACACCAACAGAATCAACAAACTCATTCGTAAAGCCAGTGATGTTGTGGGGATGAAACTGGACTCTCTGATGGTGGTGTCTGAAAAGAGGATGCTGTCTAAGTTGCATGCCATCTCGGACAATGTCTCCCATCCACTACATAATGTACAAGTTGGGCACAGGAGTACATTCAGCCAGAGGCTCATTCCACCGAGATGCAACACTGAGCGTCATAGGAAGTCATTCCTGCCTGTGGCCATCAAATTTTACAACTCCTCCCTTGGAGGGTAAGACACCCTGAGCCAATAGGCTGGTCCTGGACTTATTTCCTGGCATAATTTACATACTATTATTTAATTATTTATGGTGTTATATTGCTATATCTATACTCTATTCTTGGTTGGTGCAACTGTAACGAAACCCAATTTCCCTCGGGATCAATAAAGTATGACTATGATGGCCGCAGTAACAAGAGGGCATAGCCTGATGGTGGGGTCCTTAATGATGAGTGCTGCTTTCTTTCAGCAGTGCTCTGTGGAGATGTGCACAATAAGGGATTTATTCATGATAGGCTGGGCCATATCCACTATATTTGTAGGCTGTTCCATTCCAGGGCATTGGGATTTCCATACCAGGATGCGACCAGTCAAAATACTCTCCCCCACTTATCTGTAGAAGCTTGTCAAAGTTTTGGATGACATGCAAACTTTTAAGAGGGTATAGCCACTGTTGTGCTTTCTTCATAGTGGCACTTAGGCGCTAGACCCAGGACAGTTCCTCTGAAAAGAGAGCACTGAGGAATTTAAAGTGGCAAATCCTCTCAATGTCTGATCCTCTGATGAGAACTGGCTCATGGGGTGCCAGATCTTGCTCATGAAGTCAATAATCAGCTCCTTGGTCTTGCTGACATTGAGTGAGAGGTTATTGTCAAGGTATCAATCAGGCAGATTTTCTATCTCCCTCCTATATGCTGATTCATTACCACCTTTGATTGAGCCCACAACAGTGATGACATCAACAATTTAAATATGGCATTCGAGCTGTGCTGAGTCCCAGAGTCATAGGCAGAGCAAGAAGAACAGGAGCTACATACTCGGCCTTGTGATGCAACTGAGCTGATAGAGATTGTGGAGGAAATGTCGATGCCAATCCAAACTGACTGGGGTCTGCAAGAGAGGAAATCCAGGATCCAGTTGTACAAGGAGGTATTGACGTCAAGGGCTGGAAGCCTATTGATACGTTTTGAGGGGATGATAATATTGAATGCCAAGCTATAGTCAATGAAGGGCAACTGATGTGTGTATCGTCACTGTCCAGATTTTCCAGGGTTGAGGGAAGAGCTAATAAAATGATATTTGCTGTTGACCTGCTGTGACTGTAGGCAAATTGGAGCTGATCCAAGTCACTTCCCAGGCTGGAGTTGATATGTTTCATCACCATCCTTTCAAAGCACTTCATCACAGTGGATGTAAGTGCTACTGGACGATAGTCTTTGAGGCAGGTTACTATGGTCATCTTAGGCACCAGGGTAACTGAAGCCTACTTGAAGCAGGTACCTCAGACTGCTGAAGCGAGCATTTAAAGATATTGGTGAACACTTCAGCCAATTGATCTGCACAGATCTTTGCTGCTCAGCCAGGTACCCCGTCTGGGCCAGCTGCTTTTTGTGGATTCACACTGTTAAAGGATGCTCTTGTTTCAGCCTCGGAGACTGAAATCACAGGGTCATCAGGAGCTGTGGTAGTTCTTGAAGGCTGCTCCATGTTTTGATGGTCAAAGCAGGCATATAAGTGGGCCTCTCCATGTGCCTGACACCCACTAGTCCAAGCAGCATCCTTGTAAATGTCTTCTGATTCCTCTTCAACTAGACAATGTCTTTCCTATAACAGGGTGACCAAAACTGTACACAATCTTTCAATACAATCTAACCAACTTATATAACTGCAACATAATGTCCCTACTCCTAAAGTTGATACCATGACTGATGATAGCCAGCATGATAAACACCTTTTTCACTATTCTGTCTAATTGAACGTTATACATCGCTTTCAGCAATCTATGCATTTGTATGGCCATATCCTTCTGTTCTACAACACTCATCGGTGCCATTCACTGTCCTATCCTAGTTTGACTGTCTAAAATGCATCACCTCACACTTAACTACTTGCCATTTCTCAGCCCATCTCCCAAATTGATCAAGATTTCTTTTGCAATTCATTGCAATTCATTATTAACAACACCCCTTAACTGAGTAACAAACTGGCCGATTCATGCCATATACATTCACAGCCAAATCAATTAAACAAATAATGAATATCAGAGCTCCTAACATTGATCACTGTAGCACTCCACCAGTCACAAGCCTCCACTCAGAGAATTGATCATCAGTCTTTGCTTCCTAACATCGAGCCAGTTCTGAATTCACCTCGCAAGCTCTCCCTGAATCCCATGCAACCTAATCTTCTAGATAAGCCCACCATGCAGGACTTGTCAAAGGCCTAATGAAGTCCAGATAGACAACATCCACTGCCCTACCTTCATCTATCCTTAGTTACCTCTTTGAAGTGTAAGAATTTCCATCAGTCAGTCAGGATTTGAATTTTTTCAAGGAAGCTTTGAACAAATCCTGAAACTCCTTGTCTCTCTTGGATAATTCAGAACACAGTCTCTGTCTCAGGAGTTTGCAAGTAGCTTGGTCTTCTCAACAAAGCTGGCTATATAATCAGGCCATAAAGTGAAGGTGATTGGCCTGTGACATTGATACACTTATCCTTCAAGTAGGTCTACAGAATTTTACAAGATGGCATCTTTCTAGTGCCTCGAAGTGTCTTTGTTATGTCTTCTAGGAACAACATACTGTAAGAGTTTTGATCTTCAAACATCAATTTCCTTTGCAAACATATTGTGTATAAGACCCATTCGCTCATATGGTTCAGTGAACAAATTAACAATAGCTTGGTGCTTGGCCAATGAGCACACACATACAAAAGCAATGTCTGCCACTCACTGGCAGTCATGATATACCAGGGTTCTTAAGTACTTGCAATACCAACTATCCAAAACATCAAACACTCAAAGCTCCACCCTGCTGAGATCCAAGAACAGAGCTGAACATATTTAGAACAGAGATGCACTCAATGCTCAGTGGAAGGTGCACTCAGAAGACCTCCTCAAGCATAACTCAACTTTTTATGTTTGCTTTCTTTACTCAATTTCCACAACTGTCTATTAAGACCAGCCTTGCCACCAGTTCTGAAGAACAAGTGAGATTGACAGGACATTTCCCAACAAGAGAAAAAGGATATCTCTCTCTTGAAGTTCTAAAACAGAGCAGTGAAAAATTCAGTTCTGAAACCATAATCTAATCACATCATCTGTTTCTGGGGAGAGGAACTTATATATATCTGGCAAATTCAGAGATGGCATAAGTGTGACATCTTTAAGAAAGTAGACAAATCTGAACAGTGTAATCACAATGGGGTCTTTCTGTTGTCTGCCACATGACCATCAACAAAATTTTCCTCAACTTCCTCCTCATGGTGATCACATAATTGTTCCTAAATCGATGTATATATTTTGTCCACCTAGTGGGAAAGCACACATTGTCATTATTACAAATTAGCCACTCGTTAAGGACTTTTTCAACCTCAGTAAAGCTTTGTGTTTCATTAACTGAGATATGTTATGAAATGCTTTCCGAAAATCAGCTTCAGGCAGAAAAACAAACATGATCCTAGCCAGTGGACCTACAACAGAGTCAATCTTATTGAAAGCCAAATTCAAAAAAAGTCTTCGCCATTGCCCCAATGTTTCCTTTTTACTCCTTTGCACCATATTGCTACCTCTCACCTCCAAAACGTTGCCTCGAGAATGAGAAACTAGTCAACCTATTGTGATTACACTCCAGAAGCAAGATCATGTTCTCAGTCTATGTAATCAGATGTAGGTACCTTCTTATTTGCAGTGGATTTTTATGCCACTACTAATTAGCTTTTTTCTGGCCAATTGTCCAGGCCTGTATTGACAACAAAATGATAAATAAAATCACTTTACTTCCTGTTTTCCCATCTGCTGAAGCTGTGCATTTTCAAGTTTTCAGAACATTCTCCATTGCTTGGCACATTCTGTCCATCCTGGTGAATATCAGGCACAAATTTGCCATGTCCCAATATTCTTCTGGGATCACTGGTTGGATGCTTTAACAAAGCAAGATACGGCAAGTAATTTCAAATCCCTGTAGAACAGTAGTGATCAAAGGTATTCAAAAATTCTCTAAATATTTTATGTTCTGGTTAAGGAGCATTAATTATTCAAAACATATTTATCATGATTTTAAAGTAACTATATTAAGGCAGGCATTACAATCACAAGTCCACGTCAGAAAATCGAATTATGGCTTTTTATAGTAAAATAAATTAAGTTTGACAGTAACTATTTTAACATAGTTCATTATGAACTATAAAATACACAACACAAAAATTAAGGTAATGCGCGTGGAAGATTAATTTTGCTTCTCCCTCCACACATATTGCCTGACCTCCTGGTTATTTCTACCATTTTCTTTTTTCTCTATCACAAAAATAATAAAGAGTTTTATTTTCAATTTTATTTAATTGCTCATTTGATTCTAACAAAGCCATATTGTAACAGCTTTATCAAAGCAGCTGAAAAGCAAATGTTGCCTGTGGTCCTTTCTCCTTTATTTACAATTTAGAGAGGCCTTCCTACGACCCAATAAAAAGATAGCAGTCTTTGGGGCACTGGACAACGAGTTCACTGGTACAATACAGCAAAATGTATTGTTGCTAAAGTTGCTGGGACTTCAATTGCAACTGGACTACTTGAAACCTCCATGAATAGTAATGCCAGAGTTTGCAAATAAAATGGGATAAAACATCTCCGGCATGAAATCAATTGTCACCAAATATAATGAAGTTATAAAGAGAGAGCCTATCTTTCTACTCTGACCATGGGACTGCTTTTACATCTTCTATAAAGTCCTACTACATTACTAAATTACTACAGTCAGAGTTTGGAGACAAAAATTACAATGTCTTCAGCCTGGTCCAGGAGGAATTTTCAAAATTCCGTGCTTCAAAGCCATTTTTTTTTTCAGAGCTTGAGCACTGGAGTTCAGGATTCATTAGCAAATTCAAAATAAATGAAGGCAGGAACAAGCAGAGTGGCTATTATTGGAATGAGGCAGTGTTTGCTCATTTTTCAGTTGTAAGTGTACAGTTAGGGCAGTAAGAATGGCTCCAAGAGCTGTGTTTTGTTCTTTGTGTGAGATGGGGGAATTCTGGGAGACTTACAACCTCCCAGATAACCACACCTGAAACAGGTGCACTGAACTGCAGCTCCTGGGAGAATGTGTTAATGAACAGGAGCTGCAACTTGGCAACCTTCGGCTCATAAGAGAAATTGAGGAGATGATAGATGGGAGCTACAGGAAGGTAGTCACCCCTAGGTTGTAGCAGGCAGATGAATGGGTGACTCAGGAGAAGGAAGGGAAAAAGGCAGCTGGTGCAGAGTAGCCCTGTGGCCGATCCCTTCAATAACAGGAATACCATCTTGGATGCTCTTGTGGGGGGAGCTGTACTGACCAGGTCTCTGGTACTGAGTCTGGTGTTGTGGCTCAGAAGTGAATACATTGGTGATAGGAGATTCCATAATTAGTGCAGTAGATAGAAGAGTTTGTGGACATGATAGAGAAACCCAGTGGGTATGTGGCCTCGCAGGTGCCAGGTTCAGGGACATCTCAGATCATGTCCATGAAATTCTAAAGAGGGAGGGTTAGCAGCCAGACATCTTGGTACCTAATGACATACGAAGGAAAAGAGAGGAGTTCTAAAGAGAGAGTTTAGAGAAATAGGTAGAAAGCTGAAAAACAAGACCTCCCAGATGACAATCTCTAGATTACTGCCTGTGACACACATCAGTAGGGCAAGAATAGGATGATTTGGCAGATGAATACATGATTGAGGAACTGGTTCAGAAGGCAGGGTTTTAGATTTATGGATCTTTGGGATCTTTTCCAGGGAAGGTATGACCTGTACAAAAGGGGCAGGCTACACCTTAACCCAGTGGTGGGGGGTGGGGGGGGGGATCCAATATCATTGAAGGCAGGTTTTCTAGAGCTATCAGGGAGAGCTAAAACTAATTTGGCAGGGGAATGAGAACTAGAGTGATAGGGATGTTGGTTTACAAGCAGAGGTAGTGTATAGTGAAACCATCAGAAAGGACAGGCACATGATAGGGTAAAATTGTAGTCAGTGGGATGGGTTGTAGTGTAAAAGGGTGACAAATACAGGACTGAAGGTGTTATATTTGAATACACACAATATATAGAATAAGGTAGATGATCTTGTAACACAGTTACAGATTAGCAGGTATAACATTGTGGGTATCACTGAGTCATGGCTGAAAGACAATTGCAGTTGGGAGCTTAATATCCACGGGTACATATTGTATTGAAAGGTAGACAGAGGAGGAGGAGTGGTTCTGCTGGTAAAAAATAACATCATATCATCAGAAAGCGATGACATAGGATTAGAAGATGTAGACTCTTGTGAGTAGGTTTCGGAAACTGCAAGGATAAGAAGAGCCTGATCAGAATTATTTACAGGCCTCAGAACAGTAGACAGGATATGGTCTGAAAATTACAGTGGGAGATAGAAAAAGCATGTCAAAAAGATGATTTACGTTAGACACGGGGTATTGATTGGGAAAATCAAGTTGATGCAAGAACCAAAGAGAGAGATTTTGCGGAATGCCTCCAAGAGCAGCTTGTGGTTAAGCCCAAAAGGGGATTAGCAATTCTGGATTGGGTGTTGTGTAATGAACTGGATATTAGTAGGGAGCTTAAGGCAATGGAATCCTTAGGAGCCAATGATCACAATAAGATAGAATTTGCCCTGCAAATTGAGGGGGAAAAGATAAAGTTAGATGTATTAGTATTACAGTGGAGTAAAGGGAATTACAGAGGTGTAAGAGAGGAGCTGGCCAAAGCTGATTATACTTTACTTTATTGTCGCCAAACAATTGATACTAGAACATACAATCATCACAGCAATATTTGATTCTGCACTTCCCGCTCCCTGGATTACAAATCAATAGTAAATATTAAAAATTTAAATTTTAAATCATAAATAGAAAATAGAAAAATGGAAAGTAAGGTAGTGCAAAAAAACCGAGAGGCAGGTCCAGATATCTGGAGGGTACGGCCCAGATCTGGGTCAGGATCCGTTCAGCAGTCTTATCACAGTTGGAAAGAAGCTGTTTCCAAATCTGGCCATATGAGTCTTCAAGCTCCTGAGCCTTCTCCTGGAGGGAAGAGGAACAAAAAGTTTGTTGGCTGGGTGGGTCGTGTCCTTGATTATCCTGGCAGCACTGCTCCGACAGCGTGCGGTGTAAAGTGTGTCCAAGGACAGAAGATTGGTTTGTGTAATGTGCTGCGCCGTGTTCACGATCTTCTGCAGCTTCTTCCGGTCGGACTGGACAGCTTCCATACCAGGTTGTGATGCACCCTAGAAGAATGCTTTCTATGGTGCATCTATAAAAATTAGTGAGGGTTTTAGGGGACAGGCCAAATTTCTTTAGTTTTCTCAGAAAGTAAAGGCGCTGGTGGGCCTTCTTGGCAGTGAGCTCTGCTTGGTTGGACCAAGTCAGGTCATTTGTGATATTGATCCCGAGGAACTTAAAGCTTTTGACCTGTTCCACTTGCGCACCACCGATGTAAATTGGGTCGTGCGGTCCACTACTCCTTCTGAAGTCAACAACCAATTCCTTCATCTTGCTAACGTTGAGGGATAGGTTATTGTCTTCGCACCATGCCACCAGTTTCTTAATTAACTATCAAGAATGATGGCAGAACAGAGGCATTAGAGGGGAGATGGCCAAATTTGATTGGAAGGGGACACGAGTAGCAATGGCTGGAGTTACCAGCAGCAATGTGGAAGGCACAGGTCTGAATCGCGGCTGAAAGAAGATTATAGCTGGGATTTTAATGTCCAAAGATACACACTGTATCGATAGAACAGGCAGATAGGCAGAGTGGGTGGGGTGGTTTTGTTGGTAAAAAATGAAATCAAATCATTAGAAAGAGGTGACATAGGATCGGAAGGTGTAAAACTATTGTGGGTAAAGCTAAGCAACTGCAAGGGTAAAAAGACACTGATGGGAGTTATATACAGACTTCTGAACAGTAGTAAAGATATGGTCTACTAATTACAAAGGGAAATAGAAAATGCATGTCAAAAGTGCAATGTTATGATAGTCATGGGGGATTTCATATACAGGTAGACTGGGAAAATCGGTTGAGTGCTGGATCCCAAAAGGGGAATTTCTAGAATGCCTATGAGATGGCTTTTTTAGAGCAGCTCATTTCTGAGCACACCAGAGGATCAGCTATTCTGGATTGGGTGTTGTACAATGAACCAGAATTGATTAGAGAGCTTAAGGCAAAAGAACCCTTAGGGACTAGTGATCATGATAGAAACATAGAAAACGTACAGCATAATACAAGCCCTTTGGCCCACAATACTGTGCCGAACATGTACTTATGTTAGAAATTACCTAGGGTTACCCATAGCCCTCTATTTTTCTAAGCTCCCTGTACCTAACCAGAAGTCTGTTAAAAGACCTTATCGTATCTTCCACCACTGTCGTTGCCAGCAGCCCATTCCACGCACTCACCACTCTCTGCATAAAAAACTTACCCCAGACATTTCCTCTGTACCTACTTCCAAGCACGTTAAAACTATTGCCCTCTCATGTTAGCCATTTCAGCCCTGAGAAAATGCCTCTGACTATCCACATGATCAATGCCTCTCATCATCTTATACACCTCCATCAGGCCACCTCCCATCCTCCACCGCTCCAAGGAGAAAAGGCCGAGTTCACTCAATCTATTCTCAAAAGACATGCTCCCCAATGCAGGCAACATCCTTGTAAATCTCCTCTGCACCCTTTCTATAGTTTCCATATCCTTCCTGCATGATAGAATTCACCCTGCAATTTGAAAAGGAGAAGCTAAACTCAGATGTTATCAGTATAATACAGGAATAAATGGAATTACAGAGTCACGAAAGAAGAGCTAGCCAAAATTGATTGGAAGGGAATACTAGCAGGGATGATAACACAGCAGCAAAGGCTGGAGTATCTGGGAGCAATTCAGAAGGTGCAGGATACGTACGTCCCAAAGAATAGTATTCTGAAGGCAGGATGATGCAATCATGGCTGATAGGGGAGGTCAAAACTAACAGAAATGTTAAAAAGAGGGCATATAATAGAGCAAAAATTTGAGCAGAGTTAGAGGAGTGGGAAATTTTTAAAAACCAACTAAAGGGAACTAAAAAGCCATGGGCAGGATGAAATATGAAGGTAAGCTTGCCAATAATATCAAAAATGATGCCAAGAGTTTTTTTAGATTATATAATGAGTAAAGGAGCAGCTAAAGTAGATATTGGATGGATGGAAAATGTTTGTAGAGAGATAGTAACGGGGACAAGGAAATGGAGGTCGAACTGAATAAGTATTTTGCATTAGTCTTCACTGTGGAAGACACTAGTAGCAAGCCAGGAGTTCGAGAGTGTAAAGGGGTAGAAGAGAGTGCAGCTGCTATTACAAGGGTGATGGTGCTTGGCAAACTGAAGTTAGATGAGTCCCCCGGACCTGATGGACTGCAACCCAAGGTTCTGAAAGAGGTACAGTAGCTGAAGAGGTTGAAGAGCTGAAGAAGTCATTAGTACTGATCTTTCAAGAATCAAAAGATTCTGGCATGGTTCCAGAGGGCGGGATCTCTGCAAATATCATTCCATTCTTCAAGAAGGGAGGGAGGCAAAAGAAAGTAAATTATAGGTCAGCTGGCCTAACCTCAGTGCTTGGGAAGATATTGAAATCAATTGTTAAGGATAAGATTTCAGGGTACTTGGGAGCACATGACAAAATAGGCCAAAGTCTGCATTCAAAAATTCAAACATATCAGGTGCAAGGGGATTTGGGAGTCCTCATGCAGGGTTCCGGAAAAGTTAATTTGCAGGTTGGATTGCTGGTGAGGAAGACAGATGCAATATTAGCATTCATTTCAAGAGGACTAGAATATAAAAGCAAGGATGTAATGTTGAGGCTGTATAATGCACTGGTAAAGACTCACTTGGACTATTGTCAGCAGTTTTGAGCCCCTTATTTAAGAACGGATGTGCTGACATTGGAGAAGGTTCAGAGCAGGTTCATGAGAATGATTACAGGAATGAAAGAATCATATGAGCAGTGATTGAAGGCTCTCTGCCTGTACTCACCGGAATTTAGGAGAATAAGAAGGGATCTCATAGAAACCTATCGAATGTTAAAAGGCCTAGTGGATGTGAAGAGGATATTTCCTCTGGTGGGAGAGTTTAGGACCAGAGGGCATAGCCTCAAAACAGAGGGACATCCATTTAGAACAGAGATGAGGAGGAATTTCTTTAGGCAGAGAGTGGTAAATCTGTGAAATTCATTGCCACAGGTGGTTGTAGAGGCCAAGTCACTGGATGCATTTAAGGAGGAGGTTGATAGGTTCTTGATTAGTCAGGGTGTGAAAGGATATGAGGAGAAGGCAGGAGAATGGGATTGAGAGGGATATGATCAGCCATGATGAAATGGTGGAGCAGACTCAATGGGCCAAATGGCCTAATTCTCCTCCTATGTCTTATTGTCTTCAGGGTCTATGGTCTTAAATTATTAAATAAAACCCACACAGTTTGTAAACCTACCCACTCCAAGACACTAAATCTACTTAAAGCAGCCATAGGGGTTTTGATAAACAGGTACTTTTGATGTTAACAAAATCCTACCAGAAAACGTTGGTGGGAGTTGTGTACAGGCCACCTAACAGTAGTAGTGAGGTCGGAGATGGTATTAAAGAGGAAATTAGAAATGTGTGCAATGAAGGAACAGTAGTTATAATGGGTGACTTCAATCTACATGTAGATTGGCAGAACCAAATTGGTAAGGGTGCTAAGGAAGAGAATTTCTTGGAACGTATGCAGGATGGTTTTTTGAACCAACATGTCGAGGAACCAACTGGAGAGCAGGCTATTCTAGACTGGGTATTGAGCAATGAGGAAGGGTTAATTAGCAATCTTGTCGTGAGAGGTCCCTTGGGTAAAAGTGACCATAATATGGTGGAATTCTTCATTAAGATGGAGAGTGACATAGTTAATTCAGAAACAAAGGTTCTGAACTTAAAGAAAGGTAACTTTGAAGGTATGAGATGTGAATTAGCTAAGATAGACTGGCAAATGACACTTAAAGGGTTGACGGTGGATATGCAATGGCAAGCATTTAAAGATCGCATGGATGAACTACAACAATTGTTCATCCCAGTTTGGCAAAAGAATAAATTAAGGAAGGTAGTGCACCCGTGGCTGACAAGGGAAAATAGGGATAGTATCAATTCCAAAGAAGAAGCATACAAATTAGCCAGAAAAAGTGGCTCACCTGAGGACTGGGAGAAATTCAGAGTTCAGCAGAGGAGGACAGAGGGCTTAATTAGGAAGGGGAAAAAAGATTATGAGAGAAAACTGGCAGGGAACATAAAAACTGACTGTAAAAGCTTTTATAGATATGTGAAAAGAAAAAGATTGGTTAAGACAAATGTAGGTCCCCTACAGACAGAAACAGGTGAATTGATTATGGGGAGCAAGGACATGGCAGACCAATTGAATAATTACTTTGGTTCTGTCTTCACTAAGGAGGACATAAATAATCTTCTGGAAATAGTAGGGGACAGAGGGTCCAGTGAGACAGAGGAACTGAGGGAAATACATGTTAGTAGGGAAGTGGTGTTAGGTAAATTGAAGGGATTAAAGGCAGATAAATCCCCAGGGCCAGATGGTCTGCATCCCAGAGTGCTTAAGGAAGTAGCCCAAGAAATAGTGGATGCATTAGTGATATTTTTTCAAAACTCTTTAGATTCTGGACTAGTTCCTGAGGATTGGAGGGTGGCTAATGTAACCCCACTTTTTAAAAAAGGAGGGAGAGAGAAACAAGGGAATTATAGACCGGTTAGCCTAACATCGGTGGTGGGGAAACTGCTAGAGTCAGTTATCAAAGATGTGATAACAGCACATTTGGAAAGCAGTGAAATCATCAGACAAAGTCAGCATGGATTTGTGAAAGGAAAATCATATCTGACGAATCTCATAGAATTTTTTGAGGATGTAACTAGTAGAGTGGATAGGGGAGAACCAGTGGATGTGGTATATTTGGATTTTCAAAAGGTTTTGACAAGGTCCCACACAGGAGATTAGTGAGCAAACTTAAAGCACATGGTATTGAGGGTAAGGTATTGATGTGGATAGAGAATTGGCAGACAGGAAGCAAAAAGTGGGAATAAACGGGACCTTTTCAGAATGGCAGGCAGAGACTAGTGGGGTACCGCAAGGCTCAGTGCTGGGACCCCAGTTGTTGACAATATATATTAATGACTTGGATGAGGGAATTAAATGCAGCATCTCCAAGTTTGCGGATGACACGAAGCTGGGCGGCAGTGATAGCTGTGAGGAGGATGCTAAGAGGGTGCAGGGTGACTTGGATAGGTCAGGTGAGTGGGCAAATTCATGGCAGATGCAATTTAATTGGATAAATGTGAAGTTATCGACTTTGGTGGCAAAAACAGGAAAACAGGCTATTATCTGAATGGTGGCCGATTAGGAAAAGGGGAGGTGCAACGAGACCTGGGTGTCATTATACACCAGTCATTGAAAGTGGGCATGCAGGTACAGCAGGTGGTGAAAAAGGCGAATGGTATGCTGGCATTTATAGCGAGAGGATTCAAGTACAGGAGCAGGGAGGTACTACTGCAGTTGTACAAGGCCCTGGTGAGACCACACCTGGAGTATTGTGTGCAGTTTTGGTCCCCTAATCTGAGGAAAGACATCCTTGCCATAGAGGGAGTACAAAGAAGGTTCACCAGATTGATTCCTGGGATGGCAGGACTTTCATATGATGAAAGACTGGATGAACTAGGCTTATACTCGTTGGAATTTAGAAGATTGAGGGGGGATCTGATTGAAACGTATAAAACCCTAAAGGGATTGGACAGGCTAGATGTAGGAAGATTGTTCCCGATGTTGGGGAAGTCCAGAACGAGGGGTCACAGTTTGAGGATAAAGGGGAAGCCTTTTAGGACCGAGATTAGGAAAAACTTCTTCACACAGAGTGGTGAATCTGTGGAATTCTCTGCCACAGGAAACAGTTGAGGCCAGTTCATTGGCTATATTTAAGAGGGAGTTAGATATGGCCCTTGTGGCTAAAGGGATCAGGGGGTATAGAGGGAAGGCTGGTACAGGGTTCTGAGTTGGATGATCAGCCATGATCATACTGAATGGCGGTGCAGGCTCGACTCCTGGCCTACTCCTGCACCTATTTTCTGTTTCTATGTTTCTATATTCAGGTAATCTAAAGAAAACATCTCTTGTCTATTTGCTCATTTCTATAAAAATTACCAATGATAATTGCAGTGAAATATAATCACTTACTCTTGCATATTTTAACACAATATCATGTTCTGAATCCTGTTCATAGGTAAGTATATATCTAGTGGATGTTGTAATCATGAATAAGAAAGATTTATTCAGATACTCCCCAATAAACCAACTCCAAATTTCTGTCATCTCTCATAGAATCACATTGTCCCAGCTCCCACAATATTGTGAGTTTGATCCTTGTCTCCAGTGCCGTTTGTTTGAACTCTGCATGCTCCCTTTGTGGCTCCAAGTACCCCCTACTGGTGCTGCGGTTTCCACGCACACAGCTGGTTCACAGGATACTTGACCAACATAAACGGCAGCTGAAGTTCCCCAACCATATCACAGCCACCACCCTGCGAACAGACATTGTCCTTGTGTCTGAGTCTAGTAAGCAAGTGGTGCTGCTAGAGCTGACAGTCCCATGGGAAGATCGCTTGGAAGAGGCCTTTGAAAGGAAGCTCTCCAAGTACGCAGGACTGGTCAGCAACTGTCAGCAGGCTGGATGGAGAGCGAGGTGTCTCCCAGTGGAGGTTGGATGTAGGGGATTTGCAGCCTGTTCCTTAGCCAGAGCCTTCGGCCATTTGGGCATCGAGGGAGAGAGGAAGAGGAGAGCCATCTGCAGTACCACCGATGCGGCAGAGAGGGCCTCAAGATGGCTGTGGCTCAAAAGAGGGAAGCCATGGAGTCATAAGTAGCTAGCCATCTGGACACAAGCTGGCGTCTGATCAGCCCCGGCTGGATCACCTGGAGGAGGGTGTATGCTGTTGAAAGACCCAAAACACCAGAAGATTCCAGGAAACTCATTGAAGATGTGTCCAGAGGCATTAGTAGATGCATGTAGACAGCTCCCTCTGTATAGCAGAGAGGTAGACTCAGGATTAACAGCTGAGATGAGGGAGAGTTGATGGGTAAGTTGAAGAATTGGAATAAACAGTGTATGGTTACTGCAATACAATAGTCAGTATCAACATGATGGACCAAAAGGCCTAGTTCTGTACTGTATGACACTGACACAAAGAATATGACCATCTTCCTTTTATTAACTTTCTTTTCTCACCTCTTCTGCCATTTCACCTATGCTTACTTTTTCCATCCCTTCTCTTGTTATCTTCTTCAGTCTAATGATATCCCGGTTCATTGTCATATGTCTTGCCTGCTTTTTCCTTTCACATCGGTTCCTTATTACTTTTTTTCAGTTTGCTCCTTATCCCCTTCATTCACACTGGATTCAATCTCTGCTACAGCTACAGTATTCTCCTGAAAATAGAACGAGTCTGCATAATGAATGGTGTAGAAAGAGTTGCCAGCCTATTTCATGTCCAGACCGGTAGCACATTACACTCAATGTAAAATCATGACTTCCACTGTGCACAGTTAGACTGTCTAGAATTTGATAAAGAAATTAATTTTCTTATTCCATGTTTCTTTAGCATTTGCCCTTGCAATTGCTTCTTCCATTTCAAATGACATTAGTGAACTCTGCATATTGCTTTTGTGCATTATATTATGAAGCCTTGGTCAATTCATTCACTTTCTTACTTAACCTCTTCCATTTGTAGTAACAAAGTATACTTGTTCCTCAGTGACTGACGCAAGTAAGTTTCTATTAAGATGGCTTATTATGTTTCCTTTTTTTATCAGTGAAATTATTTCTTAATGACATAAGGAATAAAACACATACCAAGTAATGAAATTCAAGCATTATTTATTTATATTATTCACTCTATATTATGAATTATAATGACTATCACATATACCTCTTACAAAGTCATAATTTCTCGTAAGTTGCTTGTGTGGTCTCCAAAAAAACTTTAATTCAATCTTCTATTTAATAATTATTAGTTAACACTTTATCAACCATCTGTATTCCCCAATGCAACAAACAAAGATTAGTACAAAAAGCATCAGGCAGCAAATATGTGGATTAGTACCAATTAAGATGATGTGAAATTATGCAATTATTTCGGTACCTACCAGCTCCGTGTCTCATATTAAAAGTGCAAGTAAATGCCAAAAGTAAAAAAGCTAAAATCCTATGCAGCCAATTCTGAACCACAATTTATAGATCCAAGTGTGAAAATATACAAGACTTATATTGGTAACATTCCTAAATATTCTGAAAAATATAGATTTTTGATGTATTTACTAAATACTAGTTGATCTTTCATGACATGTGACATGGTGGAGAGGTGGAAGTTCAAGAGCAAGTGTAGTTAACAGTAAATCATTTTTTAAAACCATCAGGATTATTGAACCCCAAGCACAAGTGCAATTAAGTCATATGATCTGTCTTTCTTTTTATATATTTCCATTAGAAATTTCTATTTTCACATTTTAAGTATTATTCAGCAATGTAAAATTGATATAGTACAATTACATCTTCCTGCTAGTTATGTTACTGTAGTGCCTCCACTATGAGAAGTGTGTAATTACAAGCTCACATTCATAGTTGCTAGTATAAAATGAGACAAAGACACAAAATTCATCAATGAAAATATCAGCAGGAACTCATACAAACAAAAGATATCTAATGTCTAGCACTGCACATGGTGGATAAAGACCAAATGCCATCTCCTTGTTAAGAGCACATTGTAACCAGGATGTTTACATTGCAACAACAACCTTTCCTTCAATGTCAGCAAAACAAAACAGCTGATTTTGACTTCAGGTAAGAGGCCAATACACATGCTCCAGTTTGCATCAATGGTGCTAAGATCAAGAGAGGTGAAAGTCCTGAGGAGTGAAAATTGCCAATAGCCTGTCCTGGTCCAATATCATAGACACCATGGCCAAGGAAGCTCACTAGTAGAAAGCTCTGCTTCTTTAGGAGGCAAAAGAAATCTGGCATATCCCCTTTTAACCTCACAAATTTTTTTATTAAGGCACCACAGAATGCATCCTATCAGAATGCATTACGGCTATCAGGATGTATGGCAACTGCTCTGCTCTGACCGGAAGAAACTGAACAGAGTTGTGGGCACATCACAGAGACCAGCCCCTCCTCTGTGGATTCTAGCTACACTTCTCACTACCTCAGTAAAGCAGCCAACATATGGAGTCTCCATCCACTACTGACATCCTCTCTTCTCCCTCCTCCATCAGGCAGAAGATGGAAAAGCCCAGATGCAAGTATTACCAGGCTCAGGGACAGTTTCTGTCCCACTGTTATAAGACTATGCACAGTCCCTAGTACAATATGAAGGACTCTTGACCTCAAAATCTACCTTGTTATGGCCTTGCACATTATTGTCCACTTGCACTGCACTTTCTCTTCAACTGTAACACTTTATTCTGCATTTCGTGATTGTTTTACCTTGTACTACCTCAATGCGCTATTGTGATGAAATTATCAGTATATCTTGCAATATGCAATTTATTATTATTTTTTCTTCTTCTTATATTATTATGTATTGCATTGAACTGATGCTGCTAAGTTAACACACTTCACAACACATGCCAGTGATTCTGATTCTGCAAGACAGGTTTTACATTGTATCTTGTAACATATGGCAATAGTAAACCAATTCACCAAATGAGCTACCTGTAACAGAGAAGCAAGATAGGGTAGAGGCAGTTTGAATGCAACTGCATCGCTGTTTTTGTAGGAAATATGTAAAAACGGCAGGTCAAACATAAATAGTTATGAATAACAATATCCTTAAAGTAGAAGATAGCACGGGCAAATATTCAGACTTTAAATATTGCCAGAGCAGAGTATAAAAGGTCTATTTTAACAGTGGAGTTAAGACCTATCACACTAATCTGGCAGCCTGTGGAAAGCCAAATATGACCCATTTAAAAAGGGGAGTATAGAAATTAAGAGAATATTTCAATAGAGCCATTTGAAATAACAGAGATTCAACCAAGGACTGAGAGAAACTATTAGTAACTATATACCTAAAAGATTTTTTAAACTTTTATAACTTCAGTGAATTCTTAATGTGTAAAGTATACTTTTGGGTTAATTTACCAGTTTGTCCAACTGTTAAAAAGATTTAGGACAGACTGTAAAGGATGCAATTTACGTTTGATCTATCATGCAAAATTGCAAAGGTGATGAAAATATTAATGCAAAATACAAAGGACTTGCAATCCGGTACAAACACATGACCAGAAGACAACAGAAAAAGTTTCATACCTGAAATAAAGAGAGCATTCATTTGAGTACAGCTACTCAACAAGGACACTCACTCAATATGAGCCATTCTTTTTGTTTTGTAGATGTTAGAAGGGGCCAGGCATAAATACAGAGCAATGACCCCTGAACTGAAATTAGTCCAGCCATAAATATACAAAAAAAAGTGTGAATAACATCTGCAGTGCTGCATGTTATCTTCTTTCAAACTGGAGGAAAAGTAGTAAGTTTATATGTGACCAAATGATTGCAGCAGGAGACATTCCAGAACATATTGAAGAAATACTGTAATAAATTCTGATGAATTTGTTGTGAAAGACAGTAGAAAACAGCTAATGAAGAGACACACATCAAGCAAGTTAACCTGGCAAGTCAAAAATCCATTTGACCCCTCAACCTAAAACTGGTTGCGCGCGTGTGTGTGTGAAAACACAATTAAAAGCAGTGTAATATATCTGACTCAGTGTCATATATATACAGAGAGAGAGAGAGAGATATACACACATAAATATAATATATCTTTTAATAAACCACATGTGCATGCAATGTCATGATATAACCATTATAATGCAACTAAGCATTAGTCATTGTCATTATGGAATAAAGTTTATACAGATGATCTGAAGCTCCTGATGTCTCCCAAAGATTATTATGAATAGTGTAACTAGCACTGCAAAATTGGATCAGAAAACATTAGACAGAAGTTGGCAGTGTAATGATGCCAAGGCAGTTCTTAGTTTAATGGTGGCAATGCTTAACAGATTTGGCCCAAACAATTATCACAATGGTATGAATAATACCGCTCAAACATGTTTTAACAAGAAATCCCCTATCCTTGCTCCTATTTGGTACTCTACCAGTAAAAACTGACAAAATACAGATATGTCAACCACCATACCCCCAGTTGACTTGAACTGTTGGAGCATGAAACTCGAGATATGTCATTGTAATTTTTTTTCAGAACACATTCATTAGTCCCTAGGCTCTACTACACAGATTGACAGTTCAACTGCAGATGAAAATGCTGTGCAGCAACATTAAAAATAACCACCTCCCTGGGCTAAATGGCATTACATTTGCACTCACTTATTTATCATTACCTGTTCAATACTTCACATTACAGACTTAAATAGCAGAGAGAGACAGATGACATATCAATTGTTTTATAATTGTTTGCATTCCAAGACGATTACACAATATTTATCTATCATGAACGGCACTAACAATGTTGAAAAACTAAGAATTGTTCTGATGTGAAAACTGGCATACCTCCGCCTGAATACACGCACAGAGCCAATACATAGCCATAAAAAACTCTGATAATATCAACTAGAGTTCAGTTGTAGCTCTTCCTCTACTGAGTTGGAAGGTTGCACATTTGAGCTTAACAAAAAGGGCTTGAGCAAATAAGTAAGCCTGATATGAGCAGCATTAAATGAGCTACGCACTGTCAGGGGTGCTGACTTTTGGATGAGGTGGTAAATTAACACCCCCTATATCCTTTCAAATGAATACTGTATAGAAAATCGGATTTAATCAAACCTGCTTAGCAAGGCATTACCTATATGTCAATTAAGATTTTAAATAGATTGTAGAATTACAGTAAAACTTTGAATACAGAAAAAGGCCTTTTGGCCCATCAAGTCAGCACTATGTGAGCGGAATCATGCCAATCTCACCCCCACACACACCATCCCCCCAAGGACTGCAATTGTTTTTTTTCAAGTTTTATTCTAGTTCCCTTTCGAATACCACATCTACCCTGCTAATCTTGCCAACCAAACAATTTATTTCATTTATTGTTTCTTATTAGGTTTGGTGTGGGTAAATTTACCACATTCCCACATTATAACAGAGTCCAAATACTTCTCATAACATTAAAGTGCTCAGGAACATACTGAAGCTGTGAGCAGTTCCTTTTAGTAAGTTCTTGTTTTTCAGATATAGCAAGGTTTAAAAAGAATATTTTCTTTTCATTTTAGGTTAAACTTACAAGGCAGCTTTATGGATACAAACATTTGTACACATAGAAGCTAAAGAACTTTCCTTTAGCTGATTGCCATCTCTGCTTTTCTTGCTCCACTGGTGCAATCAGTTCTCTAGTACATCATCATTGTAGCTATTTTTCACATGGCCAGTCTCAGCCCAGTTATTAGTGTTTGTCCCAGGCAGAAGGATAATTCAGAGCAATACACACAAAATTCTGTAGGAACTCATCAGGTCAGGCAACATCTATGGAAGTGAATAAACAGTCAACCTTTTGGGCTGAGACCCTTCATTAGTACTGGAAAATAATGGGAAGATGCCAGAATAAGAAGGTGGGGATAGGGGGGATTGCTGAAGGATAATTCAGCAATAAATCAGAGGGGCCAGAAAGCTGGTGTGCAAATGGTTTGGCAGAAAGTGCTCAACTAATCTTCACAGCACAAGTTCAAAACAACTGGAAGTTTATTTAGTATTTAATCCTATCTTTCAAGATGAATTATAGAGTTGCAAAGCATGGAAAAAGATCCTGAGTCCCATATGTGTCCATGCCGACCAAGATTCAAGCTAATCCCATTTCCCAGCATTTGACCCATATTGTTTCCCATCCTTTTACTTGTCCATATGCTTCTTAAGTCCATCTAATATACCTTCTTTGACTATTCTTTTGACAGATGAAAGAATATATAAAAGAAGTTGCCCCTCAAGCTCTTAAGCTTTCACCACTAACCTTAGAACTATGTGCTCTAGCTTCAGATTCCCCAACCCTGGAAAAAAGATCACTCATCCGATCCATGCCCCTCATGCTTTGATATACCTCTACAAAATCATTTAATTTAAATGTACAATAGGACATTATCAAGAAAAGTTTGCAAAATTATATTTTAATGTTTAAATATAGTATAGATAGACAAAATTAATCTATCAGACCTAAATTTATAGAAAACATAATCTTCTACCTCTCCACTATTAAAACCTTCTGTCTGAATGCATCATAGATTTACACTCACTGTTTTCTTCATAATTCTTCTAATATAAATTTCAATACATGTGTTTAATATGTATACATCCTTATAATGCAATCTGGCAACAAGGCTCCCATAAAATTCAAAATGCTTTGTTAATCTTACTTGAAATGTTTTTCTTACATTAAAATTTCTGTGATAAGCGTGTAAAAAAACTTCATAGTTTCTCAAATGATATATCTCATGAGACAGGAATATATTTGTTAACTCACTTATCATTACTGGCTTCATTGGATTTTACGTGAAGCCTTGTTATATATTTTAAAGATGAATTTTATATTGTCAACCAAAGCTATGTTCATCACAGCTAGGTTAATTTTATTCTGGGTCCATGAACTTGTTCAGTTACCCTCATTTCTTAGTGTTTATCAAAACTGATCAGGTTGCCATACAACTAAAATATTACTTTATGGCTTCTGGCCATCTCTGCAAAACAATAACTAAGCTATTTTAAGTTAGAGAGAAAAAAAACTATTTTAAGTTAGCGAGAGAAAAAAACATTTTAAGTTAGATAGAAAAAAACCTAACTCAGTTAGATTTTATGTTCCATTTTTGCTTGAACAGGGAGGAAGCGTGTGTCTTTGTTTAGAATAAATAGTTTTTTATCGATATCAATGGAAGAAAAAGGACTGCTGAAAATACCTGAGCTCAGAGATACTATAAACTTGAGGAGTACGTTATTCTACATGACTGGGGAATTTATCTGTGAATAGATCTGAGCACTGCACTCCAGCTCTAAACTTCATTCCATTTTACTGAAGAGTTCTTTGTTGTAACTATACTGTATAACGCATTTTCACTAATGATCAGAAATGAATTTTGAGGCTACAAAGTTAAACTAGTGAAGCCAGGGTTATTCTCCATTGACCAAGTTTCAAGGGGATATGAAAGACCTGTACAATCGTATGCCTTATTCAGAAAGGGAAGCTGTTCCCTTTTTTAGATAGTTGCAAGATCAGGAGGTGTAGATTTGAAACTCAGAACGCAAGAAACAAATAGGATATAATGAGAAACATTATTAGATGTTAGATCTGGAATTTGCTGTCTGAAAAGGTGGTGGAAACGAAATCAAGCAGAGCTATCAAAAAGGAAATCAAAAAGGAATTGGATGGGCATTTAAGGGAAAATCATCTGCAGAGCTCTGAAAAGGCTGAAGAGAGCTGGACTATGCACATCAATACTCATGGCCTTCTACAAATATACAGTAGAGAGCATCTTAACATGCTGCATCACTACACAATGGAAACTGCACTGCGACAGACAGGAAGGCTCAACAGCAGGTAGTCAAACCTATCCAATGCCATCACTGGCACCTGCCTACCTGTCAGCAATGATATTTATACAGAAAGGTCCAGGGAAGATCCCATACACCCTGCTTATGGACTGTTTGTTTCACTCCCATCAGCAAGGAGGCTACATCCACACCAGGACCCCAGAACCAGCAAACTCAAAACAATTACTTTCCCCAAGTAGTAAGGTTGATCAATATCTCCACCCACTAACCCACCTCACCACCACTACTTTATCACTTCTTTTCTGACACACTTATACCTAGTGTCATTTTAGGTACCTACAATCAATCTATGTACATAAGCTATCTTACTCATTGTGTTTTTAAAATATTGTATTCTTTATCTTATTGTGTTTTTTGTGGTGCACCGGATCCAGTTTAACAATTATTTTGTTCTCCTTTACATTTGTTTACTGGAAATGACTTTAAACAATTTTGAATCCTGAAAAAAAACTGATTATTTGGTTATTATTAAACATCTATTTGTAGGATCTAATACTGCAAATTGTTCCTGCGAAAATAATTACAGTCCAATGATCATTATAATTTGTAAAGTGCCTTGAAATATCTGAGATCATGAAGATTTTCTTACTTGATACTTTGCACTGCTGTGTTGGCAATGTAAAGGTATGTATGAGTCGTGTGGGTTCTCCTGAAGCTGATAACCATCTCCTTTGTCTTGTTGGCATTGAAGAATAGGTTATTTGCCTGGCACCAGGCCTCAAACTCTTCCACCTCCTCCCTGTAGGCCATCTCATCAATGTTGGTGATGAGTTCTGCCACTGTCAAGTTACTGGCGAAACTGACAATGTGATTGGGTGTTTGGCCGTGCAGCTGTGTGTAAGCAGAGTGTACAGCAGTGGGGGCTCAGTACACAGCCCTGGATGGGGAGGTGCTAGTGCTGAGGATGATGGTGACAGAGGAACGGTTGTGCATCCTGACTATATAAGGTCTGTTGGTTAGGAAGTCCAACATCAAGTTGCACATTGGTGTATTTAGACCGAGGAGTAGGAGTTTGTTCACCAAAGTTAACAGCGTTGCATGCCAAAATGAAATTCAGAAACAGCATTCTGACATAAGTATCCTTTTACTCTCTTTCTGTCAGGACCAAGTACATGACAGGTGCTATGACATCTTTCATAGAGCAGGTTTGTCTGTAAGTATATTGCTGAGTATCCAGTGTGCCATTGCATTTATAGCCCATCCCTAATAGGCCTTGGGAAAGTGGTGATGTACCAGTTTCTTGAACCAAAGTAGTCCTTTTGATAAAGTATTTCTTGAGAGTAAATTGCCAGCGGAGTGGTAATACTTACCAATCCGTAGCTCAAAGTTTCACTTTAAACACTAAGTTGATGCTGAATTTTTAGTGCATTACTGAACAAACCACTCTCATGTTGGTCTTGTCAGCGACAGACAGTGCAGCACCAACAGCCATTCAAAGCACTTCATGATGACTGGCGTCAGTTCCACTGGCCGGTAGTTTTTAGTTCTGAAGGTGTAGAGCTCTTTTATACAGGGATGATGGTGACTGAGTTAAAGCATGTGGGAACAGTGCCAAAGTTGTCCATGAAGATATCTTTACATGTGGGCATTTTGAAGTACTGGATGAGGGTTAAACATCAGAAGAGTTTCCTTGAGATTATTTGAGCCTCAATCGCATCCAGAACACAGCATTTTTTCCACCATAGTGGTTGCTCAGTTAAAATTTGGCCCTCCATTGGTCAAAGTCAACCATGGATGTTGCGTCCTAGCTGTGTACATTATTGGTGCAGCACCATCTGTGGCTGACAAGACCAATGCGCGTGTGGGTTGCTCAGTACTGCACTGGAAATTCAGCATCAAATCTGTGTTTAAAGTGAAACTTTAATCTGCTTACTGGTAAGTATTACCACTCAGCTGGCAATTTACTCTGGAGAAATACTTTACCAAAAGGACTGCAGTGGTTCAAGAACCTAACGCATCACCATTTTCCCCAGGCCGATTAGGGATGGGCATTAAATGCAATGATGCTCATATCCTGAAACAATAAATAAATAAAAGCTACATCACTGTGCATACCATACTATATGCACTACACCCACTAGATAAACAAACCCATTACACACAATATCAGATTTAATGTGGAATGCCAATGTACAATACCAAAGCTTTGAGCAAATTAGGCAAGGTACAATGCTTAGGAAAACATAAACATATGAAGAATATTACTTGTTAAAATCAGAATAACATACACACAAAATGCTGGGAAATCTTAATAGGTCAGGCAGTATCTATAGAAAGGAACAAAGAGTCAATATTTGGGGCTGAGAGCCATCAACAGGATTGCCCTGAACTGACTGGGTTCTGCAAGTGAGGAAATCGAGGGTCCAATTCTATAAGGAGGTATTGAGGCCAAGATCTTGAAGCTTACTTTTTAGTTTTCAGGGGTGGATAGTACAGGTTGCCAAGCCGAAGTCAGAAAATAGCATACAAATATATGCATCTTTGCTATCTAGATGTTCCAGGGCTGAGTGAAGAGCCAGTGAGGTGGCATCTGCTGTGGACTTGCTGTGCTAATGGGCAAATTGGAGCAGATCCAAGTTGCTCCTCAGCCAGGTTTCCTCACTAACCTCTCAAACACTTCTTCACCCCTCCCACCTTTTAAATCTATTCCTCAGCTTTTTTCCCTCCAGTCCTGCCAAAGGGTCTCGGCTCGAAACATCAGATGTACTCTGTTCCATAGATACTGCTTGGCATGCTGAGTTCCTCCAGCATTTAGTGTGTGTTGTTTCTGATCTTGTCCTTAACAGACTGTAGATCTCTGGGTTCATCCAGGGCTTTTGATTGGGGAACACTCTGAATGATTTTGTGGAACACACTTGTCTATGACTGTTTTTATAAAGACCGTGACAACTGTATTATCTCCATTCATATGTACTGACGAGTCCTTGAACACGGCCCAGTCCACTAATTCGAAGTAATTTCATAACCGCTCCTCTGCCTCCTGCAACCACCTCTTTGTTGTCCTTAACTCTGGAGTCTTGCTCTTTAGCCTCTGTCTGCAAGCAGGTGGGAGGACAGCCAAGTGATCAGATTTCCTGAGATGCGATCTGGTTATGGAAAAGTAGACATTCCTTATCGTAGCAGAGCAGAGGTCTAGTGTGTTGGGACCTCTGGTTATATACTGGTGGTAATTGGGCAAAGATTTCTTCAAATGTCTGGTTGAAATGACTTGGATCTGCTCCAATTTGCCTAATGGCACAACAGGTCCACAGCAGATGCCAACTCATTTGCTCTTCACAAAACCCTAGAACATCTGGACAGCAAAGATGCACACATCAGGATGCTCTTTATTGACTGCAGCTCAGCATTAAATACCATCATCCCCTTAAAACTAATCAATAAGCTTCAAAACCTTGGTCTCAATGCCTCCATGTGCAATTGGATCTTTGATCTCACATCCTAGATTTCCTAACTTGCAGACCCTAGTCAGTTCGATTGGCAACAACATCTCCTCCACAATCTCCATCAGCACAGGTGCACCACAAGGCTGGGTGCTCAGCCTCCCAATCTACTCACTTTACCCTCATGACCGTGTAGCTAAGCACAGCTCCAATGCCATATTCAAGGTTGCTGATAACACCATTGTCGTAGGCCGGATCAAAGGTGGTGACGAGTCAGAATACTGGAGAGAGATTGAAAATCTGACGTAGTAGTGCCACAATAACAACACCTCACTTAATGTCAGTGAGACCAAGGAGCTGATTATTGAGAAAGAAACCAAAGGTCCATGAGCCAGTCCTCATCAGAGGATCAGAGGTGGAGAGCATCAGCAACATTAAATTCCTCAGTGTTATCATTTCAGAGGATTTATCCTGGATCCAGCACACAAGTGCAATTATGAAGAAAGCACAGCAGTGCCTCTATTTCTTTAGAAGTTTGTGAAGATGCAGCACGACATCTAACACTTTAACAAACTTCTATAGATGTGTGGCGGAGAGTATATTGACTGGTTACATTACAGCCTGGTATGGAAACACCAATGCCCTTGAATGGAAAATCCTACAAAAAGTAATGGATTAGGCCCAGTAAAGCCCTCCTCTTCACTGAGCAGATCTACACAGAGCACTGTTGCTGAAAAGCAACATCCATCATCAGGGAATCCCACCACCCATATCCTGTTCTCTTCTCATTGCTGCCATCACGAAGACGGTACAAGAGCCTCAAGACTCACACCACCGGGTACAGGAATAGTTATTACCCCTCAATCAGTCTCTTGAACCAGTCAATTGCACTTGCCCCATCATTGAAATGTTCCCACAACCTATGGAATCACTTTCAAGGACTCTTCAATTCATGTCATCGATATTTATTGCTTACTTATTCATTTCTCTCTTCTGTATTTGCACAGTTTATTGTCCTCTATACATTGGTTGTTTGTCTGTTGAGTGCAGTCTTTTACTGATTCTATTATGGCTTTTGGATTTACTTAGTATGCCCGCAAGAAAATGAATCTCGAGGTTGTATAGGGTGACATATGAGTACCTTATAATACATTTACTCTGAAATATTTTCTACATCTGAAGCTTTAATACGTGGGTATTTAAGTACAAGAAGAAAGAGTTACTGTTTCAGTAAGACCACACCTGGAGTTTTGCAAACAATTTTGCTTTTCTTACCTTTAAAGTATAAACTTATCATCAAGGAAGTGCAGGCAAAATTCATCATTCTGTTTCCTAGAATGTTTGAATGATTTACAAGTACCAGGTCTTTGGTGAGTTTCAAGGGAATGGGGTCTGGGGCCTAGTGAGTTCTGGTGAGAGAGGGACCAAAGAGTTACAGAATAACCTGGGAAGTATGACTTGGTGAGCCTTTGTGAACCAGTGGGCTTTCAACATGTTGTGATAGCTGATTATTGGAGTGTTACAGCAAATAGTGGAGCAGGCTTGTTGGCCAAGCTCCTAATCATAGACAGGAAGGGCTGATGCTGTGCTGTACTGTTCTAGATCTAAGCACCTCTTTTAAATTTACAAAATTCTTAGGAGAGCAGGGAAGATGGTCCCAGTGCTGAGGAGTTAAGACCAAGGCGACCATGTCAAATCAGGGACAGGTCTGTTTGGGGTTGAGACTGGGAGAAGATGCCCCTCTTGTGATGAGTCTCAGAGGGATGAGTTCATTCAAAATGGAGATCTGGGCTTTAGGGTAAGAGAATACACGGACATGGGACTAATGCAAGGAAATAGCGTTTCGCTGGAAGACTTTGATGAATGACAAAGTAGGCTAGAAGAGCCGAATAGACTCCTCCTAACTCTGATACCCCTACCTCTCCTACTCATGGATGCATGTGTTTTATTTTGTTTTGTCTTCGAAAGACACGCGGGGAGAATGGAAAAAAAATTATAACGTGAGAGGAATTCTCGCACGCCTGCCCACCTTTCCGCCGCCACTGCTTCCTTCCCCTCCCCGTGCCGGTTGCCTGTGTCGCGTGCGCCGCCTCTCAGCGTGCACGCGCCCCGCTGGGAGTGGCGGCCACGCGCAGGCTGCCTCGGTGCTGTCAGTGCTTGGGAACGAGCCGGAGTCAGTAGAAGTGTTTGGCGGAGGCTTCTCCAGCCCGGTCCCTCTCGCTCGCCCGCCGCGTCGCTCAATAAAAATGCAACACGCCGCTTTCTGACTCCAGAAAGAAAATAATCCAAGGACACTTACTCCCGCAGAGAAATAAAAATGTTCAAGGACACTTCGAAAGGTAAGGAGAGAAAATTAAGTGTTTTTGTTAAAGCTTGCACTGATTTGCTTTGCATTTTGGTTAACAATGAAACTGGAATTTTCTTCTTTTAATCATTTTGTTGCTGCAGCTTTCTCCTCAGTCAACCTGTCGTGCTCCAAAGTCTGTCAGGTTCTCAGCTTCGCCAGACGCTTTTAAGATTATATTTTTGATCTGTGTTGTTTGCCCTCTGAAAAGAATCTTCCCGTTGTGTACGCTTTAATTCAGGAAGTTTAATGGAAAAAAATACCTAGGAGTGTCAGAACTGACGCTGCCTTAGACATCTCGGCATAAGCTTCGGACAGAGACATCGCAACATACAGTTAGTTTTTGATGATACAGAAAGGGGAAACACATTGTTAGTTAATGTGATGCTTCTGTTTGTTTTATGTCGCTCGGTGTGTGTGGACTTTTTAGTGTTGCCCATTGCTGTCAAGTGCCTATTGTCGTGTGGGTCTCCGTCCTGTTCAGCAGGAACGAAGAGGTTTCGCAGTGAATTCTTGTCGAAATGTATTTGTGGCTGCATTTTAACTGATGCTTACATCCTATATGTTTATTTGTTAATGGTTATGATACAGATTTTTGCAAGTCAATTTATAAACCGACAGTGTAAACCTCCTAATCTACCAACCAGGTTCATACCCATCCTTCTCTTGACATCCTAAGTTGCTGCACAGCTTTAGTTGTAAGATCGGGGACGATATTTCCTTATACCTCTGGGTTATAACCTACCAATCAAAGGTAGCATAAGGGGTTAGAGTGAGCATCTTTTATCCTGGTTCCGCGAGGGAGGAGTGCAGAGAAGTTCTTGCTTTGGAGACTGTTGCCGCAATATATAATATTCTGTCCAATAGAAGTTCTAAAGGGATTTACACTCATCTTAATTGAGGGAATGTAATCTTTAGCAGTCGTGTACACCGCTCCCCTGCCCGTGTCACTGTAGATGTGATTATTTCACACAAATTCTGAACTGACTCTTTTTAATAATGGCTTCGATTGCAAATGAGGAAAAGCAAGCCTAATGCAGACAGATCTATAATGAGAACTTGTTACCGGTTGGGTTGTCTTATCCAAACAAATGTATTGTTGATGAGCCGAGCGCAAGGTAGGGGTGTTTATCACCGCTTTCAGCGATGGGGTTAGTATTCAAATCGTCTCCAATACAATTAATAACATATACCTCGAAGGTGGCACTCTTAGCATTAACAACGATGGTTCCCGTAAACCTCTCCCTCACACACTGGTGCACCCTGGCGCCGACCCTTCATGTTTTACATGGTAGATGCAGCATTATTTAAAACAATTTTAAGTAGGTTGCCGAGACAGTCAAGATGGATTAGTGGAATTGCTCGGTAGGAGCCGCACACACACGCGTGCCTCAGAGGGCATTGATCTACAAACCGCGCCTCTCAGCCAATGTGCTTCCTGCAGCCGCCTCTCCCAGCAGGTTGGCTCCTTTCAATTTCAATTATTGCGAGGATTTCAGATAGATAATAGGTCCGTGCGTTGCTTGTTTAAAACCGCAGTTCCCACAATTAGTTCACCCCAGTTGCCTCGAGTCTTGAATAAAACGTGTTGATTTTACTAATTGCGGTGTTGAAAGGTGATACAAGGTCTTGGGGGCCCGGACACCTGTTCCTTTGTTTGATCACCTGTTCAGTGCCCAGATCCCGCCGTGTGCCTGGAGCCGCCCGTGTGCCACCGCTTGTTATGTTTGTGTATCATGTGTTCGATGGGAAACGGCTCTGTGCTCCATGTTATTATGTGCGTATGGATTCCTTTTTTTGTGCAGCGGATAAATGAGGAAAAAGTACCTCCCCGCCAAGCGAACACAAGATGAACGATTGAGAGCGGGAAGGGGGGAATTATGAGTTTGTCTTCCTGGGCTTGATGAGATTTCATTCAGCACACGTCCTTCAAGGATAGAGGACAGGTAGCCGGAGGGGGTATACACATCCCAGCTGTAGATTAGCATTTAGTCTTGTTCGACAGCCGATGAGGGTAAACCGCCTGGTTGTCTGACAGTTGACAGTCCCTTTGGTACAAAATGATTAGCGACCAGAGACCGGCGTAGTTTCTGGTTTAACATTGCATGCATTGACCTTCACCATGAAGGCGAATTCGCCAACAAGCGCAATTTCAATGCCCACTGGTAAACCAATGTTATATATACTAAGGCACATAGGAAAACTATAGTCTGCTGTAAGATCACCCGCTCAAAGGTAGCAGGGAACGCCTCAGAGAAGATGGATGGGGATCACTTTCCAGTGAAAGCTTAAAAAAGATTTCTATGCAAATATACTTTGCTTTCTTCGAGTTTTAGTGTAACAGTTAAAGAGAAAAGGACTCCTTTTGTATTTCTGTGTTGGACTGGAGAGTAATAAGACAAGGCTTGCCGTTACTTCCCGCCTACTCCGTCAGATTTCGTCCTCTACTTTTTGTTTTGGCTGTGTAACACGTTAAGTCTATTAAAGTTGTATTATTACTAATATAATAACTACGCGGCCCATTTGTCCCCGTACATTTTATAAGAAGAAAGGAAAGTTATTGATTCAACCTGATGTGTAAATGTCATTGCTGATCCGTAACCTGCTGAATCACAGCAAGAATGCGAAGTACTTTGCGCGGGCTCTTTTGCAGCAAAAGCTTGTCTTCGGCTTTGATTTCGTTTCCTTTTTGTTTCTAGTCACCTGTTTGCGAGTCGTCTGTAGCGGCAACCCAGGTGTTGCTTTTCAATATCAGTATGTTGGATAATGTACTCCCAGCGGTTTTTTTTTACCTTAACCTGTTGAAAAGCTGCAGAGACTGCATTTGTTGGATATTAACCCATTGTCCTGAAACTAGAATGAATGCGGATATTGCCATCACCGTGTTGACTTGGAAAATGCATTAACATATTGATCGAGAATTCGATGGAACAAAAAAGACTTGCTTGTGATGTTTACACCCAAATCATTAAACCACACTTGCTTCAATTGCCTTTAATTTCTTCACTATCTTCCAACGCCGCAAGAAGAACATGCAGGAACAACAAAGATTGGGGGTGAACTCTCAAAAGATTGCACAGGCTTTGCTTACCTGTCAACAACTGAAGTGAAAATTAACAACACACTAAGCTTGGTCAAGTGATCGAGCATTCCAAATATATGTTTATTATATATGTGACTCTTAACTGTTGCATATGTTAATCCATATACAGAGTAAAATAGCTCAAAACTACCGACAATCTCAAACCATCTGTTAAAGTAAAATCATGTGACAGGTGCAGGCGTGAAGTCGCTGTGCGAGGTGTTGTTTTGACTAATATACATACTAGATACTGCAAAGGCAATGCAAGTAATGTATTGGCTCTCGTTTATGTTCATTTGAAAAATCTCAGGTTCCTTGGGTACACTTCATAATACAAATACACTACGGTCAGAGGACAGACATGAAATGCTTCAAACAATTTTGGGCGTGCGTTGGTTGAACTTGTAAAGATGCACGTCAAGATCATGACTTGTGCTGGAAATATAAGCAATAACTGGACAGTATTTCCCCACATTTTTAACCCATCTAGCCACGATGGAAGCATTTGCACAGATAAATTGCACAGAGTAAACTACCATAGCCCTGTAATTGTGTTGTCAATACACTGCGTTGATTCGTGAAAAAAAATCTCATGATAGCATGCCTTAGAGCAACGTTCAAAAGAACACCAACTGGGAAAAGGAAATCTTTATTATAATTTCAGTCTGTTATTGCCCACCCCTTAGTGTTCTAGTCCTGGAAGTCTCAAATCCTTGTCAATGATGGTTTGTAAACAACTATTAAAATACACAACAGCGTGACTTAGTTTACTTGCTCTCCAATCTTACAGCAATGCTTCAAGTTCTACCAATGCATATTCTGCACGATCATAATAGGCAGTCTCAGTTACCTTGAATTGAATTTCAGCTTTAGTACCTAATTCGCACAATATGCTAAGCATAGTGCAAAACTGTTTGAATGATATGGAACGGGCAGTGTAAATATAATTAGTAACTTTACCACTTTTTTCTTTGTGACGAAGTGTTTACTTTTAGATAACGCCTTTCTGCAGTTTACCTCACGTTAAGAAGTTGATATGTTTGGAATTCAAAGTCTAAACTTCCTTCACGCTATCCAGACAAATTAAATGTTGAACTTCAAACTCATTTAACAAAAAAAGGCATGTTTAAAGTACACTTATATGACCTGTACCCTGAATTATATTTGTGCATCAAATAAGTATAAATATTTCTATTGATAAAGGTATTCTTATTTTGTAATCCGGGTTGTTCCAAGTGCAAGTTTTTTAACATGGGAAGGTTGCAGTACTGCCATGCTGCCACTAGATGTCAGAAACACGCGTGGGTTTTTTAAACCAGAGCCACCTGGTGGTTTCAGATGCACATTACACACCCCAAAAGGTACGTAACTGGGATTTTACGGTTTTGAGCATGCCTTCTGAGCTGTTTTTCAATTGTCACTTTCAATTGTCCCTTTAGATCTTTATAGGAAAGCAAATTAAATGGCTGGTCACTGACACAAAAGGCTCTGCAGATGCTGGAAATTTTGAGCAACATACACAAAGTGCTGGAGGAACTCATCAGGTCAGGCATCATCTAAGGAGGGAAATGAATAGTTAGCCATTTTACTTCCCTCCATTGATGCTGCCAGACCTGCTGAGCTCCTCTGGCATTTTGTGTGAGTTGCTTTAGATTTCCAGCTTCTACAGATTTAATCATGTTTGTCATAGATTCTTTCACTTTTTCAAAAGATGAAGTTTTTATTAGACACATGGCAAAATATTGAAAGTGAGCCAATCAAAACTATATTCCATAATCCAGTTGATTTTATTATTGGTACTGTTAGAAAAGAACAAAATGGATGCCACAATAATTTTTTAAGAACTTCCAAAGAATATACGTTTCAACAAAGCATTATCTCAATGAAACATTATAGGCTGGATACATGAAAAACATTTCCCCTGGCAGAGATATTCAAAAACTAGAGTCATTGTCTGATAATACAGGATTGGGACCTGTAGAGGGTGATGAGAAATGTCTACACTCTGGTGGTGCCCTATTGCTGAATATAAGTCATGGAGTTATACAGCACGAAAACAACATCCATGCAGACTAACTCAATTTCCTTAGCTAGTCCCAGTTGCTGCCATTGAGCCCAAATCCCTCTGAACTCCATCCATGAATCTGTCCCAAAGACGTTAAGCATTGTAATTACATCCACCTCTACCTCTTTCTCTGGCAGCCTGTTCCATTTACTTCCCACTTGTCCATGGTTCCAGTAGTAGTGAAGAGTGCATGATCAAAGATGGTTTCATATTGTGGAGCTTATTGCACCAGATGGTTATGTACGCTTCATTGTTGCTAACCTAACAAAATAGTTTCTCAAGGCCCTACCCAAGACCATCTCTTCCCTTCTTGTTTATAAAACTCTCACTCCGTAATTCTGGAGGTCATAAATCTTCCCATGCAAAATGTTTCTGACTTTATATGCTTGCAGGCAGACTGCTGGAGTTAAATGCTTCCTCAACCCCACACTAATGCTTTAAGAAGTGTACTTGAACCATGTTTCCCTGTTATTGACCTGTTTCAGCCACATTATATTTAAGAAAATGGTACAATTCTGAATATAAAAGGGCACAATACAGTATCGACACAGAGTGGGAATATGATACTGAGATAAATTGAATGTCCAAGTGGCTTTGAAGAACAGAATGGCCTAATCTTTTTCTATATAAGTATTATCACTATTCATTCATGTGTGATGATGATGACGTCAACTCAGACCTGAGAGGCCAGCGTCGGGCATTTTCATGCCTGACCAGGCACAGTTTGAAAGGCTGTGTGGGGTGCCATTCCTCATGCAGACTTTTCACAGTATTATTTTATGAGGCCGAGTTGCGAGCTCGACTTCAACCCGGCACAGATGGAGAGCGCGCCCGGGGGCGGTCTGTCACTGGATCGAACTCGGGAACCTCCATTCTCGAGCCCGGTGCTGATCTCACTGCACCACCAGCTGACTTTACTCATGACTATGCATCAATAGATAAATCCTGGGGTAGAAAATGATGAAAGAAAGCTATCCCATAATGCAATTTTGAAGAAAGCGGACTCTTGTTACATGATGGATTAAAGGTCAAGTTTTCACTGACCTTTTGGAGAGCGGGAAGATGGGAGAAAAAGCAGATCGGTGCACAGACCTCTGGAATAAGAACCTTCTATAGTGCCTTTCAGTGTCATACAAAGGGGAGCTCAGGCTTTGGCACCGGCAGCCGAGATCAGATCGGACCCTGGGTGTAAAAACACATTTTATGACAATGCAGTGGGGTTTGTCAACATCTAAGAAAAAGGAATGCTGAGTTGTTTTGAATGTGATTCACTCCCGCCCCCATCATCAAAAAGACGCTTAAACCACTTAAAATGCTGTTACTAATATTCCTGATCTTGATTTTGGTTTTCCCCACTTTTAGACTACTCATTTTCCTCTTGCAAAAGTTTTTATGCGCAATAAAAACAAAATAAGATTGATATATCATCAGGCAGTAGTGGGGAATTACATTTTCCACACATGGTTAGCACACTAATTGCAACAGTTTGGAGAATGTGCATGTTGAAAGCAACAATAAAAATGAGACTATTTTCAAGAAAAAAAGTTTGATATTCGTTGTAAGAGCAATAGCCACACCTGACAGTGCACACATGTTCTTTATGCCATGATTGTCGTGAACCCAGTTTGAGACATTCAGCTCTAGTACACTCCACATCTGGGAGCAAGCACAAACAAATCACAAGGAGTTTGACAAAACTTGTTTGGAAAGATACAGAGTTCTAAAAAAGGTGTATGAACTCCAGCTGCTCAAATAAAGAACAGCATTTGTCTCAATTTCTTTCAGAGATTGTGTTTTAGTCGGTGAGAAATGCAAGTGCTTCTCATAACCCAGTCAAGAGATTACGTTATTAAAATCTCATCTGGTGCAGTAATACCAATAGTATGGTTGGGGTGGCATGGTAGGGTGGTATTTTGTACAACACTGCACAGTCCAGGTGACCCAGGTTCAATTCCTGCCTCTGCCTGCCAGGAGTTTGTCCATTTTCCTTGTGGCCGCAGGTGCTCCAGTTTCCTCCCTCAGTCCAAAGACCTACCGGTTGGTGTAGGTTAATTGATTATGGTAAATTGCCCCATATTTAGGCTCAGATTAAATCGCGGGATTGCTGAGCTCTGCGACTTAAAGTGCCAGAAAACTAAGCGCTGTATCTCAATAAACAAATAAAAAGTATATTTTGTAGCTGTGTTCTTTTCATTTTAAGGCAAGTGACAATGCAAGAATGGGTGATGGGGAAGATGTAAGACTGGAAGTCATGAGCTCAGTAGGGGGTTGAAGGAAGACCATGCAGAATTAAAATCTAACATGTAAATAATCAGAATCAAGTTTATTATCACTGACACATGTAATAAAAATTTGCTGATTTGTGGAAGCAGTGCAGTGCAACACAAAAATTACTACTGGTTACCATAAAAATAAATAAGGATAATGAGGTAAAGTTCATGGATTCATGGACAGTTTGTAAATCTGATTGCAGAGGGGAAGAAGCTGTTCCTAGAGTAATGTTGAGTGTGAGTCTTCAGGCTCCTGTGCCTCCTCCCTGATTTTAGCAATGAGAAGAGGGTATGTCCTGGGTGGTGAGGGTCCTTAATTATGGATGTTGCCTTCTTGAGGCACTGCCTTCTGAAGATGCCCTTAATAGTGGGGAGAGCTGAGTCCATGATGAAGATGGCCAATTCTCCAATTCTTGGCAGCCCCTTTCGATCCTGTGCATTGGTGTCTCCATGGCAGGTGGTGATGCCACCAGTCAGAATGCTCTCCACCAGATATCTGTAGAAATTTGCTAGAGGCATACCACGTCTCCTCAAACTTGTAATGAGACAGGGCTATGGGCATACCTTCTGAGCAGAATACTTCATTGGTTAGGTTGTCCACATTTGGAATGGCAATAACTTCCTCAGAAGGAGCAGAACTATTAGGTATTGCAGTTGTAAGTTCCCGTTTTCACCATACTTTGGTTTTACAAATCACACAGCTTCCCCTTGAACATGTGGAACAGTTGAAAGCAAATTCATGTTTTGCAGTAAAAGCTTTTGTCCAAGCAGGATAGTTCTGCCTGAAACAATGGAAATTCTGTGCCAAAACTTGGAGTTTAGATTTTTTGAGCACAATGTATATTATTCCATCTTTTCAAAGGTTCTGTGCAAGATTATTATTATTATTGTATTGCTTTAATGACACATTACAATATTTGATAAAATAGCAAGCTGCTTATGATTCTGTGAGGTGTGTATGGAACTCTAACAGATGTACAGTACAGAAAGTTTTCTCTCTAAATGCCATACTACATCTCTTAGTGCATGGAATTCTGATTGTTTATGGTTCACTGATCAGCAGACAGTGACAGTACAGGCAAACCTCCTCACAGGTGATTGCATCTCCAGTGTTTTTCACAGTATTGTCAAAGATCAGTGCCTCCAGGCAAAATATTAGCATCTTTATTTCTTCAGCTGGGGCAAATCCCTGTTTTTATTCTGTTTCATTTCAGATTTCCAGCTTTTTGGATTCTTACAACATGATAGAAATTTATTATCTTTTAGAAATCTCAATGTTCAATTTAAAAAAACATAAGATTTGGGTTCAATGAAGTTTTGTGATTGAAGGAATGCTTTTTTTGCCAATTGAATAATGTGTGTTAATTTAATGAATACACACAAAATGCTGGAGGTACTCAGCAGGCCAGGCAGCACCTATGAGAAAAAAGTGCAGTTGACGTTTCGGGCTGAGACCCTTTGGCAGAACCCTCGATCCTAAACATCAACTGTACTTTTTAACATAGATGCTGTCTGGCCTGCTGAGTTCCTCCAGCACTTTGTGTGTTTTGCTTGGATTTCCAGCATCTGCAGATTCTCCCTTGTTTGTAAGTTAATTTAATGGAAGTTTTTATATTGAGATGATAAGTCCTACAAGTCCTACACTGCAAAACTGTACATTGACAAAAAGAGGCACCATCTCATAGAAAAGTAATTAGAGATCCCAGTGAGGTAGAAATGTTTGAAAGCATACTCGAGATTTAGGCCAAGAAATTGCATGGCTACATCCTAATGGTATTAAAACTAATGTCTCCCAATGAAGGCTCTTGACTGTTTATTTATTTCCTTAGATACTGCATGACCTGCTGAGTTCCTCCAGTATTTTCTGTGTGTTGCTTTGGATTTCCAGCTTCTTCAGAATCGCTTGTTTATTAAAATGAATGATATTTTATGGAAGTTCCATGAACATGGGTAACCATGACTTGCAAGGATTTCAGAACTGCATTGTGAAGTAATGTTCTGCGTCATTCGCGGTGCACATACTGTAGGATCTCCTGCACACCTGGCACTTCTTCTTGGACAGTCCTTTGGTGTGAATGACTTGTTTCCGCTCCAGTTTTGTGAGCTCTGAGATAGCTAATTAGGCCAGTGTGTGAACTGTATTCTTCCACAGTTGTGGCAGCAGGTGCTTGATAGGAAAGGATGTGGGTATTGGAAATAGTACAAACTTTCCACTGCTCATCCTGGGTCTCCTTGTGCTCTGATTCATGGACTTGAATAGCATTCAACATGGCATCGAGTTCAAAGTAAATTTATTAGCAAAGTACAAATATGTTACCTTGACACTCATTTTCTTGCAGGCATTTACAGGAAATAAAATAATAAATCAATAGTTTCAATTTAATATCAGTGAAATGTATACGATATACATCCTGAAATTCTTGTTCTTCACAGACATCCATGAAAACAGAAGAGTGCCCCAAAGAATCTGACAGTAAAAATGTTAGAATCGCAAAGCCCTCCTCTACTGTCCCTCCCACACACAAGCAGAGCAAAGCAAGATCATACCCCTTCCCTACTCACTTCAGCAAAAAAGCATCAGTACCCCCCACCCACCAGGCATGCAATAGCAAAGCCCCCAAGAAAGACCATGATCTGCAGTATAACAAAAACTAATCGTTCACCCGACAATTCGACATACCACAGGCTCACTGTCTCTCTGCCCCCCTAATAAAGGGGCAGAAAGTTGTTCTCTTGTCACAGCGAGAGGGAACACTTAACAAAAAACTCACAATTTGCAATGATAAAGTCTGCTGTGTCACTTTTTGTTACAAGTTCTCCGACTTGAGAATCGGCAACAAACTCTCTCCCATCAACGAGAAAGAGAGAGCGATTCGCCGAGTACAGAGCTCCTGACAGCTGATTCACTGTCCTCCATGTTCCATTTCCTGCCACGACACTTCAGTCGGCTACACCAGCATAGAATCAGCTCATCCACAGGGCAGCAAAGCCTCGGAACTCTGAAGGTGTACTCGTCTTCTAGGCTGTGTCTTTGGGATTTCAAAAAGTGGTGGTCATAAGCCCCTTGGAGCCGGTCCCACCACTGCAAAGAACCAAAGTTTGAGTGTAACTCCAGGTCAGGATCTTCAACAGAAACCCATCCACCCTGAAAAGAAAAAAAGAGAGATACCAAAATTAGAAATTAACCTGTTTCTACATATGAGCTCAAAGGAGTTGCTGTTAAGTGCTGTTAAATACAACAGATTTTTCAAAAAAAACTATAAACAGATTAAAAACAACCAATCTGCAAAAGAAGTCAAACTGTGCCAATAAAGAAACAGTGAGAACATGAGTTACAAAGAGTCCTTGAAAGAGGGTCTGTAAGTTGAGAACCTCATGTGGTCATAGGCCAAAAATTTATTCCCCATTACACTTCTTTGAAGAGGCTTTGAGCATGTTCTAGAATCTCTTTCTCTGTTTATTTGATGATTTCTTTCTATGCCAGGACTTAGAATATTTCATTTGTTTTGTGTATCTGTTCTGTGGTGTGCTTAATACGAATCAAGTGTCTACAACTTCATCAATCTCAGTGAAGGCCAGTGTCAAAGAAGGCTATAACATTGTTATAATCTTTTCTCAAACTTTCTTGTCACAATGTTGCCCCTTGACTCCAATAAACTTTCCAAGGTGAGTGAAGCATATCTTCAAAGCTACTGAAAAATATTCAACCTGTGATGTCTGCACTGCCAAGCCAAGGTCGCCTGAGCTTCGACTGTATCTTTGAGCTGCAGTAGGCAGATGACACTGTTGTTTGCACGTTCAGAGACTGAGCTCCAAGCTAGTTCACTGAAGTATATGAGAGGATTAGCCTTCACTCAATACCCACAATACAAAAGTCCTCTACCAACCTCTATCAGCTGTGATCATGGTAATTAGCTCTTAAATGATATAATGCAATTCTATTTAGACCTTCACCTCTTGTTTATGGAATGGTTGCACCACTACAACTGGAATTCTCCCAGGACATTAGAGGATCTGAACTGGGTGATGAAGTACAATATCCACACAATGTGTCTTCTTTGTACAAGGGCTCAATGGGACTAGGGATTTTATCTAAAATGCTGAGAGTAATCATAATCTTGATTTATACGGGCAAAGTATCCAGGCATGTGTGAGCCTGTATTTAATTTTCTCGGTGGGTTAGAGATCTCATTGAAGAAACGATGAAGTTGCTCAACTGATCAAAAGCTATTCCCCATGAA